>NC_135354.1:3109413-3709413 GCF_023851605.1 Tamandua tetradactyla
CACCAATGTTTATAGCAGCATTATTTACAATTGCAAAGAGATGGAAACAGCCAAAATCTCCATCAACAGAAGAGTGGCTAAACAAACTGTGGTATATACATACGATGGAATATTATGCAGCTTTAAGACAAGATAAACTTATGAACCATGTAATAACATGGATGGACCTAGAGAATATTATGCTGAGTGAATCCAGCCAAAAACTAAAGGACAAATACTGTATGGTCCCACTGATGTGAACGGACATTCGAGAATAAACTTGAAATATGTCATTGGTAACAGAGTTCAGCAGGAGTTAGAAACAGGGTAAGACAATGGGTAATTGAAGCTGAAGGGATACAGACTGTGCAACAGGACTAGATACAAAAACTCAAAAATGGACAGCACAATAATACCTAATTGTAAAGTAATCATGTTAAAACACTGAATGAAGCTGCATCTGAGCTATAGGTTTTTGTTTTGTTTTGTTTTGTTTTGTTTGATTTTACTATTATTACTTTTATTTTTTTCTCTATATTAACATTCTATATCTTTTTCGGTTATGTTGCTAGTTCTTCTAAACCAATGCAAATGTACTAAGAAATGATGATCATGCATCTATGTGATGATGTTAAGAATTAATGATTGCATGTGTAGAATGGTATGATCTCTAAATGTTGGGTTAATTTCTTTTTTTCCGTTAATTAAAAAAAAAAAAGAAGGGATAATTGGAGATGAAGGGATACAGACTGTACAACGGGACTGGATATAAAAACTCAGAAATGGACAGCACAATACTACCCAATTGTAATGCAATTATGTTAAAACACTGAATGAAGCTGCATGTGAGGTATAGGTTTTTTGTTTTTGTTTTTTTTGTTTTTTTCTTTCTATTATTGTTTTAATTCTTATTCTGTTGTCTTTTTATTTCTTTTTCTAAATCGATGCAAATGTACTAAGAAATGATGAATATGCAACTATGTGATGTTATTAAGAATTACTGATTATACATGTAGATTGGAATGATTTCTAATTGTTTTGTTAATTCTTTTTTAATTAATAAAAAAAAAACAACAAAAAATGTGTAGGCTTTGTGAGCAATAATGGTGTCTGTCACAACTGCACAAGTCTGCCACGCACCAACAAGGAGAGTTTCTGAGTTACATTAACATTTTATTTACAGTAAGCAGCCAGCAGCCAGATGTGCAGGAACTATGGTCTACCAAATCCTGCTGTGAAGGTTTTAGCTTTGGGTTCTACAATGGTGACCTGAATCTGGCCCGAGTTAAGTTGTTCAGAATCTACTTTACCAGTCTGTACCTCATTCAGATGGGCTTGTTTTCCTGTAGTCTTCATGCAGAAATCACACACCCTAATGGGAAATTTCTGAGTCAGATATACCTGGTTTGGGGTCTTCACACCCTCCACATTGCCTTTGCAATATGGCAATGTGCTGTAACTGCCTCTGTGCATTCCAGCCCCCTAATATTTAACACAGAATCAATAACAGCACTTACTTCAAGAGGGTGTGTAAGCTTTACATGGCATCACACAGTGTTTAGCTAAAAGTCCAGCATATGGCATATGTTCCACAAACCTGGATGTTGTGTAGCACTTGTGACATACAGTGTCCTTATGTTGGAGCACCACCTGCTCAATGGCTGACCCACTAGGAACAGAAAACAGAAGCCAAGCACTTCCATCAGGTTGTCATGTCAGGCTTGAAAGAGTGAACCTCAATGTAGTTATTTCTTTGTTTATTTTCCTCTGACTTCAATCAGGTTGCATGCCTGGATATGACAAGACTGAGCATAAAACCACATAAAACTTCTAATCCATTATAGGACAACACTTTCCTCTGTGCACTGGTCTGTTGGTGACAATTTTCCTTAGTTTTCCCTTATCTGAAAATGATATGATTTTTCCTTTCTTCCTGCAAGATATTTTCAATGATGTAGACTTCTGACTTTCCTTGTTGTATTTCTCCTTACATCACTGAAAGGGCAGTATTTCATGGCTTCTGGCATCCCTGGTTTCTTAAGGGACTCTGCCATCATTCAACTCATGAGTCCCTAGTATCTAATGGGTCATCCACTCTGGATGATTTCAAGATTGTCTTTTTAACTTTGATTTTCAGCCATTTTAACACAGTGAATTTTGGTGAGATTTTCTTTGTATTTATCCTGCTCAGGATTGACTGAGCTTCCTGAATCTGTAATTTATTTCTTTCAACAAATCTAGGCAACTTTGGGCTGTTTATTTCTTCAAGTGTTTTTTTTTTTATGACTCA
Source organism: Tamandua tetradactyla (assembly GCF_023851605.1). NCBI lineage: Eukaryota > Metazoa > Chordata > Mammalia > Pilosa > Myrmecophagidae > Tamandua > Tamandua tetradactyla. The sequence goes on from NC_135354.1 coordinate 3,111,683, forward strand.
GTATCTCTCTCCAGTCCTTCAGGACTTCAATTATACATGTGTTATACCTCTAGCTGTTATCCCACGTCTGTGCTTACTGATCTCTCTGTTCTTCCACACTGGATTTTTCTCTATTCATCAACTCTTCCAATGCATTCCTAGTCTTCTATTTAGCCCTTTCAGTGCATAATTAATGTTAGAAACTGTATTTTTACTTTTCAGTTCTAAAACTTCTACTCAGCCCTTTTTAAATATATTTTCTACTTTTCTACTGAGAAGCAGAGGGTCTCTGGGGCAGATGGGCCCTCCTAGCACTGGTGTCAAAGACAAACACCTGGTAGCAACAACACAGGGTTTGGACCCCAGGGAAACCCCACAGTGTCAGCCTCAACCACAAGAAGCCAGCTGGGGACTCTCTAAATAGAGAGCCAGGGCAAATGAGCCAGCAGGAGACAGAACTCAGAGGTTTCTCTGAACCTGTCCCAGACCCACAGCTGGCTAAGGGGGCAGGAGGAAGAAGAAATTCTGGACTGGGGGAGGAATTCCAACTTTCACATGTCTCCATTTCCTGAGGGTGCTGTGCTGGTTTGAATCTATGGTGGACCCAGAAAAGCCATGTTCTTTAATCCTCACTCAATATTGCTGGGTGGGAGCATTTTGATTGTTCCCATGAAGACGTGACCCACCCAACTGTGGGTGGTAACTTTTGATTAGATGATTTCCATGGAGGTGTGTCTCCACCCATTGAAACTGGGTGATTAGATGATTTCCATGGAGTTGCTTACTGGAATCCTTTAAAAGAGGAATCATTTTGGAGAGTTCCTTTTTGTAGAGCCACAAGAAAGCCAGCAGATGCCACCATGTTCACCACGTGCCCTTCCAGCTGAGAGAGAAACACTGAACTTCATCAGCCTTCTTGAACCAAGGTATATTTCCCTGGATGTCTTAAACTGGACATTTCTATAGACTTGTTTTAATTGGGACATTTTCTCAGCATAAGAACTGTAAACTAGCAACTTATTAAATTCCCCCTTTATAAAAGCCATTCCATTTCTGGTATATTGCATTCCAGCAGGTAACAAACTGGACCAGGTAACTTTTGCTGTTCCCGACAATCCTGTGATCTCTGCAAAGATATCACAATGTCCTGGCAGCCCACAGATCTGTGTTTGACTCTCAGCTCATGCATTTACTGAGTAACTCTGAACAAGTGAAGTTACCTGAATCTCAGTTCCCACAACATGTACAGTAGAGATAATTTAGATTTTGACAGTGGATCTAGCTGAGGGCCTGGCATGTGGGCTCATAAACAAGCACATGCATACATGCCTGTATGCACACACACACTGGACTTCATGAGTCAGACTCTATTTATGAACAGAAATGTGCACTTTCCATTAGAAAAAAGAATAGTTTCACATAGCTAATCATCTCAAAAGTCATTCCATTATTAGCTCCTAAGTGAATGTGGCTGCTGATCCAATTATCCAGGTCTGTATCAGCTACAACCCTGAGTTGAAGGAAGTTGTTTTCAACCACTCTGATTTTCAACCTGGCAGGAAAGAGTGACTGCTGTGTTTGAAGGATGTTTCAGAATTGTCCTCAAGATTGGTGCAAGCTAAAACGAGAGGTAGCAAAGGAAATCTTATTTTCCTCCAAGACCAAATTAATTACAGTATGTCATCACTGATGAATATTTATTTTTCCAATAAAACAAAACAATGTTTTTGTTTCTGAAACCCCCTAAAAACAAAGTTTGTCATTAAATAAGGCTTGATACTTAAAATACTAAATTTATTAAATTCTAGAATCTTATGTCTATCATTTAACTGCTCAGAATATCCTTGCACATGTAAAAAAGTTATCATTATTTTTTCTATGCCATAAAAGGCTAATGTTTTGATTTCTGATCCTGAACATTAAGAGGTTGGGGTGAGTGGAAGAGGGGGGAGTCAATTAGATATTCCTGCCTGCTCAGTGCATGAGAAATAAAGAACAAGCAGAACAAAAGGGTGGAAGTGTCACATCCATCATTTGTGATGCATTTTTAATTACCATGTGGCTTTAAGAAGTTCATCCCCTCTGCTGTCCACTCAGTCACCAGGTTAAAAGTCACTGTGGAATGACTCAAAGTCAAAATAAATCACTGCAGGAATACTGGACTTTATTATCTGACTGCAAAATGCTCTAGAAAGAATTGTTATGTTCTCTCTCTAGGGTAGTAGTCTCCAGTTTTTTGTGTGTGTACATCTGTCGGTAAAAAATATTCCTATTTGCCTCCATAATATAGATGCCATTCTCCAAATATTTCTAAGTTTGTCCCCTCCCAGAATGTGGCAGTATTCTAATCCCAGGCCCCCTGGGCAAAGCCATGTGACTAGTCCTGGCCCAAGAGTCATGGGCACAGGTGACATGCTGTAAGGAAAGGCATCCATGATGGGCAGCAAAGGAGCAACCACTGCTGATACCACCTCAACCCTTGCAGTGAGTGCCAAGCCACCTCAGCTACCAAACCCTGGATAATCTGCAGCCCCTGCCCCAGCGTTCCTTACCTCATCATACACTACACTCTCCACAGGTGCAGCACTGGCTGGCCTGCTGCACCTCTAACATGACACCATTTGGGGCCTCTCCAATTGTTCTTCCCTCTCTCTGGAACATTCCTTCCCCCCAGACATGTCATGGCTGACCCAGTGACTTCAGTCAGGTCCAGGCTCAAATGGCAGCTTATCAATGAGCACTTGGCTTGTCATTCTCTTTTCAGATATTGCTGCCACTAGCAGGCTCTCTATGCCCCTCCCTTACTTCAATTTTCTCCACAACACTTTACCCAAGCTGACTGAATGCATATTCTACATTTAATGCTGTGTTGTCTGCACCCCTCACCCCCCACCAGCACATACATAATGATCTAAGCACCTAAGGAGCTGGAAGCTTGTCTCCTTGTTTAACATCACATCCGCCCTGCACAGAACAACAATGGTCACACAGCAGGTGCTCAATAAATAGAGTTAAAAGAAAGAATGGATAAATATCAACTGCAAAAACCCAATATGACTGCAAAAATCCAACCCACATGGCAACAGGTGATTCGGATTTCCTTTCTCTGCCCAACCTGCTTCTGGAGATGACCCAAAAAACAGTATTTTACACCTTCATGTGGATTTCTGTGGCCTTGCCCAAGACTGTGTCCCCTACAAGCCTGCTGGAGTTGGTGACTATTTTGAAGCAAACTAAAAAAGTTGCAACCTCTGTAAGAAGCTAGAAGTGTGAGGCCTGGTGAGTGGTTTCCTAAAAGCAACTGCAACAGCCCCAAGCTTACCTTTCACCTCTGTCATCCTGGATTGTGTCATCTTCATGTTGCAAAACTGTCCTGGTCAATGTCAGTTCAGAGACCTGGAGTCCAATGCACAAAGAAGCAATCTGTGAGTCACATTCATCCTTCCTGTCTGACACAGTGATTTATTTCAACAGTCATTTCACCAACTTGTGAACCATTTGGGGTCACAAAAATTGTATAGCCACCTTTATATAATTTGGCAATTTTCCTCCATTTTATTTCTTCTATTTTGTGAAAGAAATCAATCTTCTCTAAGAGAAACAAAATTGCTTTTTACTCTGAGGCCAAGGTTGGAGGTGATTGTTTTGACTAGAACATTTGTTTTTCTTACGATTTTCTATAAAAACAGAACATTTTTATTTCTTAATCTATGCTTGACATAAGCACAAAGCCTGAAGGATGAGAAGCCCCTGCGTCTGCTGTGCTCCTTCCTTAGGTACACAGCTCACCCTCCTCCTGCTTCCACCCTCAGCTCCCACTCATCACAGAGTACCCCCTCCATACATATGGTTGGGTCAGGGGGAGAGTAACAAATGTCAGACTGGCAGGACTCTCTCTCTCTGCATGCAGGTCCTGACCTACAGTCAGCACTCGAATCAACTTCTGAGCTGGCAGCACCATCATATGCCCTCACACCCAAGACCTTATACCTCCATTGGCTTCCCTGTCATCACCTATTAATGGACACAATAAATCAGCTTGCTGGCAACTGGCAGGATGGCCAAAAAAGTTCACACACTGCTAATACCTAGAGGTCACTCTCAAGTCACCAGGATTACTGGGCTCTGGTAACTTTCCTCGCATGGGGAAGCTTGTGAAGGCATCTGGACCACCACTCTTGAGTAACTTCTTATCCTTCTCTTCCACGGGACACTGTGGGGTTGTGCTTTTGTTGGTGCTTTCCTCTTGGTCAACAGATGTGCCATGCTGGAACTACTCCTGAACTACCCTCTTCCAGTTTCCTTCATTCTCCTGGGCTAATAAGTGTTTTAGTTTCCTTGACTTCTCAAAGCAAATACCATAAAAAGTGCTAGCTTAAACAATGGGAATTTATTTTTGAAGCCAGAAAAATGTCTAAATCAAGGCATCATCAAGGTAACACCTTTTTTTCCTGAAGTGATCCTTGGCTGCCAGTGATCCTTGGTCCCTCCCTTCCACAAGGCAAGGCACATGGCAGCATCTGCTTGTCTCTCCATTCTCTTTTGGGTTTTACTGATTTCAGCTTCTTGCTTCCAAGGCTTTCTTTCTGTCTCTGAATTTCATTCTCTTATAAAGGATTCCAGTAATATGATTAAGATCTACCCTCATTGGGGGGCGGGGATTACATCTTAACTAAAATAGCCTCATTGAAGGTCCTTCTTACAATGGGTTCACACCCACAGAAATGGATTAAGTTTAAGAACATATTGTTCTAGGGTGAATACAGCTTCAAACCACCATATCCAGGTCATTCTAGCCCTGATTTTTGCTCTCAATATCACTGGTGCCTCCTGTGCTCATCAATATTTGGCTCAAATTTGACCTTAACATTTCCTTTACCAACAGTGAAAACACTCTTTCTCTTGGTGTCCTGAAAATAGTGTTACTTCTAACTTAATCAAGGGTCCTTACCCTTCACCCTCTGCAACTACGACTGACCATGTGGACTGAATATTTGAGTGGAGAGAGATTTCTATTTTAGCCTATGAAAATATAACAATCAAAAATCCTTGGGACCGATGTAGCCTCAGTCTCTCTAAGCCGAACTCTGCAAGTGAAATCATTGCCCTCCCCCTCTACATGGGGCATGACATCCAGGGTTGAAAGTCTCCCTAGTGACATGGGAGATGACTCCCAGGGGTGAATCTGGCCCTGGCATCATGGGATCAACAATGCCATCCTGACTAGAAGGGGGAAAAAGAAGTATAATTAATAAAGTATCAGTGAAACTTAGAGGGCCCAGCAGCCTTCTGAGTTCCATCTCCCTACCCCATATTAGTGACAGCCCCTTGCAACATGAAAAAGTTATAATGGCCACAGCCCAAATACCCCTAAAGAAAGGGATAGAAAGATCAAAGGTGATGGTGGAGTTATACAGAGAAGATAGTATTTAACAAATGAATACAATTGCTGAATCATTAAATTGGTAACTCTTTTAATCTCCAGTATCTCAGGGCAGTGAGAAGTTATAAACCTAAAATTGTGGAATCATAACCCATGTCAAACTCTGAAATGTGTTCTACAACTAATTGTGGTACTATGCTTTGAAATTTATTGCTTTTTTGTATATATGTTATTTTTCACAAAAAAGAAAGGAAAAAAAGTCAATTGTGGTGACAAAAAAATATTTAAGCCTTCTAGCCTCTTATATTCTGGAACAACTAGAAGGAAAAACCTGAGAGGATCATATGATAGCCCTTGACAAACTCTGGGATCTGTCCTGTAACTACCTGTTGAAGAGTACTTTGAAAACTATTGCTTTTTTATTTCTTTGCTTTGCATATATGTTATACTATATAATAAAAAAGGTAAACAAAAAATCCTTGGGATCATCAATATCTAAGGGTCTCAGCAAATCAGTACTGAACAAAATCTAAGAACTAACTACTGTTTCCTAAGAAAAATGAAACCAAAGCATTATGTTGTAATTAGGTTACTTCAAATGTGCAAACATAAATGTGATTTCCAATATACAGAATGAAATAATACACTCCTATGTTTTGTAATCCTGATCAATGTTTGGCACACCTTGAACTTGCATTGATAATATGCTTTAATGCCACTGATGTGAGGAAAAAATAATATGCCTTAATGAATACACCAAAGTTTACATAAATGTGTTGCATGCCATACAACAGAATTTGACTTTGACCTCTCCAAAAACATTTGAAAGATCAGGCAATCTATCTGAATCAATTTCAGGTGCAGTTAATCAGGCTGCTGCTCAAGATAATATTGCATTGAACATTCTTTATGAGAAAGCTGATGTTGATAAAGCAAAGCATACATGGGCTGGAAGTACTTCAGAGAAAGATGCATTATGAGACTGCCTTGATGAAAGCACAGCACCTCTGGTACCTTAATAATTGACTTGATATAAATTTAATGATGGAAAAGAATTTTAGAGTTGACAGTAATTGCAATAAACAGCAGCAATTTGATACCTATTAGCCATGCTTTTTCAAGTAGCTCAAAAAGAATTTCCAAATACCAAAACCCACTTGCTTTGGGAAAAGTGAAAACTAGATCATTTTTGCATAATCTAGCAGCAAACAGTACCTAGCTCAGAGATGCCCACTAGAAAGCAAATAGCATATGAGCAGGGGGTCGATGTGCAAAGACATAAAACAGGACAATTTATCCAAGCCACTGAGCACTTTACTCAGAGACAAGACACAATGGATAAGCAGCAGGAAGAAGCTTCAGGAATCACTGGTCCTTGCCGCAAGTGCTCGAGGACTGTCCTTTGCAGGGCCTGATAAAGAGAGAGCCATCTCAACTGCCCAGGGGCACAGGGCCCTCTGGGATTTCACCTGCTGTAGGGCTCAAAGAATGTCCTGGGCAGCTGCCATTGCGATAATGGCTCTCCTATCTGCTCTGTGCGGCTGCAGGGACAGAGACAAGCCAACCACAAGCTGAATGCCCAGGTCTGCAAAGGCGACACGGTCATCCAGGATGAACAATGTCTTATGAGGAGTCAGACTGAGGTGAGAGGACCTTCAAAAGTAAGTGGGAGGGCGGGCCACAGTGGCTTAGCCCGCAGAGTTCTCACCTGCCATGTTGGAGACCTGAGCTCGATTCCCAGTGCGTGCCCATGAAAAAAAAAAAAAAAGTAAATGGGAAAGCTCAGGTCTCTGCTCCTTGAAGCATTTTAAACTCCTAAACTGATGGGTCCTTTAGTGTGTTCTCCCAATTCCCTGCTCAAAGGCACTCACAGGCAATAGGCCATGCTGACTGTTCAATTGCATTCACTAAAGGAAGGAGTTTACAAAAATCACAAAGTTCCATTTTCTTTCCTTTGATTCATAGTGAAACAGAAATGGTGAATTCTCTGCGAAGAGCATGATTTAATTTGGGAACAATGACTAAGAAATACCTATCCTGGCAGGAGGCACTCAAAGAGTAACATAATCCCAACAATATTTATGTTGCAACAACAGCAGAAATGTGGTAACACTGTTTAAAGGAATGGTGCTTAACCTAGTTCTCTGGCTTATAATCCTTCCCTATCCATTTGGGAATAATATTGATGATTGCATGAGTTACTGTAAACAAAGTCTGATTGGGAATCTCAATGTCCTACAGAGCTTTTCCTCCTAATGAGCCATCTAATTCGCAACTGGGGATAACTGAGACTTGGGGAGGAATTAGTGCAGTAGGCAGAATTTCTAGAATGGTCCCCAACGTTGTCCTGACCTAATTCTGCAGCTCATGGCTATAGAGAGAAATCACACTGTGACTGTGTCATGTTTGATGGCACAGAAGACCCAGAGATGGGAAGAGTTCCTGGAAGACCCAGGTATACCCAAGGTATACCTTTTACTGACTTTTGAACTCTTCAATTTTGTTACTTTTTTCAAAGAATAAAATGAAGTTTAAAAATCCAGTACTGCTTTTCTCTCTGACCTCCTTCAGGTCAGAATTACTGCAGTAATTCAGTATCAGGATACAGAGAAAATTTAATTCCCTATGCTCTTTGAATCAGGACAAATAAGACTGCTTTCTTCCTAATTGAAGATGTCAGGTTTTCTGGGTTGTGGGAATCTATTGCCATCTGAAGCTTCCCTATCAAGAAAAAAATGCCTCCCAGTCTAACCTACAAGAATCATTCCTTAGTTATGTTATTAATATACCACCTTTGAAGAAAGGATGCTGAATAATTTAGTTTGTTAAACAGTGAAAATATTTCATCCTATAAGTTGTGGTTTATCTTATCTTTTTCCTAGACCCTCAAATTGCTCTCAAGTCACACTCACTGGCATGCTCTGCTACAAGGGAAATAGCCGAACCTGCTTTTGACTGCTAACTTTTCATTTCTGTTGACTGCAGAGAGGTAAAACAACAACTAGAAAGGATTACTTAAAGATCTGGATAGAAGCCAGAGGAAGATGTGATCAACCTACTTGTGGCGCCTTCTTCCCAGGAGCTAACAGAATCTCTTGTGGGAACTCCCCCTCCTTCTTTGCCTTCTTTTTCTCCTTTTTTATCTTACCCAAAGCAAAAAGGCACACTTGGCAAAGGAGAGGCGATTAAATTAGAGATACTGAGAATGTAACAGGGGTAGGAGGACTAGTCCCCACCCAAATCTCTCCCTTCTCCCACAGCAGAGCAGGGCTTACATTCTCCAGTAGCCCCTATGTACTAGAGATGTGTCATGTGAGCATGTTTAGCTCATGGAAGGCAAGAGAAATTATTTATGCCATTTCTGGGCCACAGATTTTAAGAATTGTCTTTGCCTCCTCCCTGCTCTCTTGCCCCACCCTCCTGCAAAACGATACCAATAAGGGTTTCTGGCAATGGCAGTACCATGTGTGGAGGGACTCTGGGTCTCTGTGCCTCTGCATGACATGGAGGACAGCTGCCTGATGCCCAGGAATAGTCACCATCAGCTGTTACGTACAGTCAAGAAAACTCATCCCATGTTTGACCCAGTGGCCATCAGAGCCATCTTTGCCTCAAAAGTTTAGCATATTTGAAGTAATAAAGAGCTAATTTCTAACATTTATGAGTGCTTACTCTGTGCCAGCTTTAAGTGCTTTGTAGGAATCTTCCCACTGAATTCTCAAGACAACTCTATGGACATATGATGTTCACCCTCAGCCTGCAGAGGAGGGGAGCAAGGGATAGAGAGGATAAGTAACCTGCCCAAGGTCACACGAGAAGCGGCAGAACCAGGTGTAACATACAGGCAGTCTGATTCCAGGACTTACACCTTATCTGTCACATGCCCCAGACGTGGGAGGACATTCACAAGCAGGAAAACCGAGAATGAGTACCACAGGGATGAACAACAGGCCACCAGGGAAGAGAGTAACTACTGAGCACCTTCTCAAGGCCAGGCCTTGTACATTATGTGTTATTGTAGTTCATCCAAACTACCATACCATGGGGTAGAAGCTATTAATACTCCCATCATTTAAGTTTCTCATGTCAAAATGCTAGTAAGTAGCCAGGTCAGACCCACCTGAACCCCAAGCCCCGTATGGGGTGGCCGCCTATGGATACTGCTTCCCTGAGGGTCAGCTCACTCCCTCCTGAGAGTCTTTCCACTCTGGGTCTCTCACCTTCTGCTGGAGGCCACTGGGACCCTCCAGCCTTTGACCTGGCTCAGCTCCATGTCCGAGATCTCAATCTGCAGAGGGAGTCGGGGCGCCCACACGGTGACCTCTAACTGGGAGGCGATGTGCTGGCGGGTGAAGTCCACAATCGTGTTCACTCTGCTCTTCATTTCCTTCCCATTCACAAAATTGGACTCACAGTTGTTGGAAGCCTTTGGGGAAGGGGTAGAATCTTGAGATGCATCAACAGGAAAAACACAAGCAAAAGATTCCAACAATGAAAAGTTCATGAACTGCCACAGTCCTGATTTATTAGACACTGAGACAACCAGAAGAGCATGACTCAGAGAGAAGGCAATCTGTAGGTGCTAATTAGTGACAGATACTGATAAATGGACTTCAGGAAAACCATTTTGTATTACTCAGTGCTGACAAGCAGGAACATAAACATGATTTAATGGAGTTATATAACCTCTATAGTCTTTTGCCTTTTTTTATTTACCAGGTGTTCTCAACTCTCCACTAATCAAATCCAAGGTGTATCATATTTTATTCTTGCACCATATTTGAAGATGCATAAAAAGTGGCCATATGTTTCTAAAAAGATCACTTTATTCAGCCCATAAAGGGAATCCATTTTGAAAAAATCAAGACAGCTTCACACTAGATTAAAATCTTGATAGGGAATATGTTCATGGAATGCCCTGGAAACAGGGGTGTAATTATTTTTGCAGCATTAAATTATAACTTTGTAGCAAAGAAGAAAGGATGTGGCATTTCATTATGGCCTTCTGACTCAGCACTTGGGGGCCTCTCTCTAATGTGCAAGGCATTTGCAGATCATATATTAGACAATTTAAGCCCCCATTACACTTAATATTTTCTTTATAAGCAGCTAAAATGTTGATGTTTTTCTCTCCTGGACCATCAGGAAAATATCCTCTGTGCATCTAAGCTGGGAGAGGAAGGAGGGAGCAAGCATCACTTTATGAGAAGAAGACACAAAATCAACAATCATCTCACCACAGAATCACACAACTGCAAGGGCTCCACTGTCTCCTTCTACAGGTGAGGAGACTCAGGCCCCAGTGAGCTGGCATGACTGGCTGAGGTTGCACTACTTTTTTAGGGGAGCACTGTCAGGCTCAAGCTCCTTGAAGGGCTCCCCAGCTTGGCAAATGGTACCATCACAAAGCTCCACTGAAAGCCACAAAATTAGGAAGTTTTCTAGATGTTCCTCTTCCTCATATGAGTTTCCATCTGCAGCTTCTGAGCCCCAGACACACATTCATAAGCCTCCTTGATGCTGTCAGGTGAACAGCCAAGTGACATCTCAGATGCCACACGTCCAAATCAAATTCATGATACCCAAAACCCTCCTGCCACATCCCCCATCTCAGTTCCTGGTATCACAGTCCATCTAGTCGTACAAATTGAAAATCAGACTATCACCCTTCACCCCTCCCCCTCCAATACGCCTCACAGACAACACTGCTCTGAGTTGTTGATTTCACTCCCAACTCCCTCTTTCTTCACTTCTGCTGCCAAATTTTCTTCACTTCTGCTGATGTCAACAAGCCCAGGCCAACATCAACTCCCCCCAGGACACATGCCACAGCTTCCAAACTGACCCCTCCACCACCCTCCTCCTACTCTTTGCAGTATGCAAAAATAATCCATCATTCCCCACTTAAAACCTATTGGTGGGTTCCCATGGCTTTCTGGATCCCCATCCTGGCCTCCAGTACCACCCCCTAATCTGAAGCTCCTTCCACACATTCTCTGGATCACTCACTGCTCTGGGCTCCTTCTGGCATCCCTAGTCACTGTTTTCTAATCCTTCCTAGGACCGTGACCATTCAGTTCCCCAAGTCAACCCTTAGGTTTTACTCCTCTGACTACTCGTCCTTCCCTCATCAGCCCAAACCTCTCCTCCTCAGAGAAGGCCTCTCGCTACACTCAGACCAGGTAAAACCTCCCTGCAGCACACTGCTTTGAAACCCTAATCCTGCCATCTAATCCAAGTCCATCTGTCTCCCCCCGCAGGTAAGCACCTATGTTGAGGCATCCCCAGGGATCAGTGCATGCCTGACACACACAGGCTCTCAGGAATGGGCTGCTGCCTTGGAAGCCAGCCTGGAACTGGACCACCTGAGGCCTCATCCTGGTCTCTTTCCACTCACCTCACCTCACCTTCCCAACAGGGAAAGAGGCAGAGGCAAGATGGCTGAGACTGAAAGGCATGGAGATGCAGGTGGAGACATCTCCTGCATGAACTGGCAGAGAAGGTAAGCTGAATGTTCACAAATAATAGGCATGAGGCATCGCAAAAATGTAACTTTAAGAATTTAAGTCTCCTTGTATTCAAATTCTTCTGACAAAATCTCATATTACACAGTGTTCTAGTTTGCTAGTTGCTGGAATGCAATATACCAGAAATGGGATGGTTTTAACAGGAGGAATTTAATAAATTGCTAGTTTATAGTTCTAAGACTGAGAAAATGTTCCAAATAAAGCAAGTCTATAAAAATGTCAAAATTAAGGCATTAATATGAGGTTACCTCTACTCAGAAAAGGTCGATGAAGTTCAGGGTTTCTTTGTCAACTGGAAGGGCACATGGTGGCATCTGCTTGTTTCCTCTCCAGGCCTCTTGCTTCATGAAGCTCTCTGGTGGCCTTCTCCTTCTTCATCTCCAAAGGCCAAGGCCTGGTGGACTCTATGGTTCTCTCTTCCTTCTGTCGTGGTTCAGGGGCTCTCTCCAAAATGTCTCCTCTTTTATAGGATCCAAGTAACCCATGTATAGTGGGTGGAGACACGTCTTCATCTAATCAAGCTTAACACTCACACCTGATTGAGTCACCTCTCAGTGGAAATAACCTAATCAAGCCTCCAACCTGTAGTACTGAATAGGAATTAGAAGAAACCGTGGCTCTCACAAGACTGATTAGGATTAAAACATGGCTTTTCTGGGGTACACAAATCCTTTCAAACCAGCACACACAGGATTTTCTCATTTCTTTTATCTTGCAGCAAATACTTTGCCTGGGGACAGTGTCTCCACCTGAAACATTCATTCAAGTCTAATTATTTTGATACTGCAGTCACTGAACAGATATGGGGGGGAAGCAACGGAATTTATAAAGTTTAATTATCTTCTCTCTTGGTGGTATCACTCCTGATGCTGAAATGAGCCCGTCTTGTAGAAACTACTTTAACGGTGACACAGGGAGCATACCAGCAGCATTTCTCACACAGAAAAAGGCGTCAACAGTGTGGAAGTTACTCCAAACCTATATCGAGACACCAACTGAAAGTCAGTGAGTTTTCCTGGGCCCACTAGAGAAAGGAGATCGCAGGCCAGCGTCCCCCCAGAACTCTGAAGAGACAGGAGAGTGAGAGAGGAGCAGGGGGCCGCCTGGTAACCACGGGGAACTGCGGGGCCAGGGCCACGGGGGAGAGGAGTGACCTGCCAGCCGGCTTGGGACTTCAGCTCTGGAACTACAGGGAACTGCACCAGCCTCTCTCTGAAGGGCCCTCTCGGCTCCGCCAGGAAGAGTCAAGAGTGACAGCTAGGACACACCCTCAGCCTTCTCCACAAGGCGCTGAGCCCAGGTTGTGGAAGGATGACGCTCCACCATGGATTCTGGCCTCCCCACAGCGGGAGAACTTAAGAGCACTGCTCTGGCCAGTGATTGGCTATTAGAGCCAGCGATTAGCGATTGGCTAAGGGACGGGCATGTGACACAGTTTGGGCCAATGAGGTGAGAGGAGTCTGCTGGGGCTTCTGGGGGAAAAGCGACACACAGGAAGTGCGGTCTCCCTCCTCCCACTGGATGCTGTCATGTCGGATGTGACACCAAGAACTGCTGCAGTGACCCGAGGACCCGGAAGGCACTGGCTGAGGATTGGGGTGACATGGTGAGCATGGCAGGACAGAAGGACTGCAGGGCACAGAGACAGAAGGAACCTGGGTCCTGGATAACCTGAACAGGTTACTGGACCGGCCACCTAGAGCTGATTGACTTTGGGACTTCCCATTAGGCAACGGTTGTTCCTCTCCATCAATCAGGCTGAACCACGGTTTTCTGAAGGTGCAGCCAAAAGCATCATAAGTGAGAGAAGCCACAGCATAAACGTCAGTTCTCATCAGGAGTGCCCTCAGTCGCTCCTGATTTAACCTGGAACTCCCTCAACTCCACCCAGGCAAGGCTTTGTGCTCTAGATCACCTACACTGTGCACACTCACACTGAGCACTAGCTCTGTCACTTGCACTGTATTATACTGGCTTACATCAGACCACTTACACCACATTGCTTACACTGTCATGGACTGAGCTGTGTCCCCAAAAAGACAGGTCCAAGTCCTAGACCCTGGTCCTCGAAATGTGATCCCATTTGCAGACAGGGTCTTTGAAGATATTAGTTAAGATGAAGACAAACTAGGTTAAGGTGGGCCCAGACTCGGTATGACTTAGAAGAACTGGACACAGACAGAATGGAGAGCACCATGCGATGAACCAGACAGCACCAGGGAATACAGACAAGTCACCACCAGACGCCAGGAGAGAGGCAAGGAGCAAATTTCCCCTAAGGTTTTGGAGGGAGTGTGGCCCCGCCAACAGCTTGATTTCACACTCTAGAATCCAGTCCTGGAAGACAATAAATTCCTGTCATTTTAAGCTGCCCGTTTGTGGTACTTCATTGCAGCAGCCCCAGGAATCTAAGACACATGTCAGACTGCCCCACATAATTGTATATAATTTACTTTCCAATACTTACCACACTCCAAAAGGTCTTAATTGTAAACTTGTTTCTCATCTCTGGTCCCTACTTGACAGCAATTGAGGAATTCCTTAGATTGAGAGCTCTGTTGTGTCACATGACACTTGGTATGTGTGGGTCCGGACTGGGGGTGAGGTGAAGAGACTGGAGGCACCCATCCTGACACCTTCAGTGCCCTTGGCACCCCAAGAGAAAGGAAGAGAACCAAACTCTACAAACCCTAATATGACAAGAGCCAAGAAAAGCAGGAACTTGGAAACAAGAACAGACGGTTTATGCCATTTTAATGTTTGAACATGTGTGAGATGGCCTGTAAATATCATTTCTGTGAAGTAGTCTTGGAGAATAATATTTTTACTGCCAAATTAACACTCTTGCAGCTACATTTCTCTAGAGTAATCAAGGCAAAAAAAGACCATTATAATCAAAGTTTGCTTCCTCTGGGAATCCCATAAGAAATATGACTGCTTTATTTTCTATTTAGGGGAGAAGCGAGGTGTGATGGTTTGAAATGATGTATGTACCCTAGAAAAGCCATGTTTAATCCTAATCCCATTTTGTAAAGGCAGCAATTTCTTCTAATCCCTATTCACTATTCTATGTTTGAAACTGTAATTAGATCACCTCCCTGGAGATGTGCTTTAATCAAGAGCGGTTGCTAAACTGGATTAGGTAGAGGCGTGTTTCCACCTATTTGGGTGGGTCTTGATTAGTTTCTGAAGTCCTATAAAAGAGGAAACATTTTGGAGAATGAGAAATTCAGAGAGAGCAGAGCAGAACAACATAGCCATGAGAAGCAGAGTCCACCAGCCAGTGACCTTTGGAGATGAAGAAGGAAAATGTCTCCCAGGGAGCTTCATGAAACAGGAAGCCAAGTGAAGAAGCTAGCAGATGATGCCATGTTCGCCATGTGCCCTTCCAGATGAGAGAGGAACCCTGGCTGTGTTCACCATGTGCCTGTCCACTTGAGAAAGAAACCCAGAACTTCATCAGCCTTTTTGAACCAAGGTATCTTTCCCTGGATGCCTTAGGTTGGACATTTCTATAAACTTGTTTTAACTAGAACATTTTCTCAGCCTTAGAACTGTAAAGTAGCAACTTATTAAATTCCCCTTTTTAAAAGCCATTCTTTTTCTGGTATATTGCATTTTCAGCAGCTAGCAAACTAGAATACAAGTGTTTAACCTGTGCCAGCCCCTGCCAAGTTTGCCACAGCACTGGTCCAGCTGTCTGCACTGTGTATGGCCATCCTTCACCAGGGACCTTACTGTCACCTGAGCCCTGTCTAACCATGTTAGAAGAAGAAAGGCTACAGAGTCAGATAGAATGCTTTACACACACAGAGAACAAAAACGCAGAAGCTCTAAATTAGGAAAAGGAAAAACTTATCTGAGACACATAAAGAAACCAACTTGATACTTTTTTGTTATCAGAATAAAACATTTAGTGTTCATTACAGAATTTAATAATGTACTAGCACTGTGTCTGACATGCAGAGGTTCACAAGAAATGTTTTCAGTTTTCACCTTTCCTAGAAATTAAATATAATAGTAATAATAATACTAATTGCTGAGTACTTACTATATGCCATGCACTTTAAAAATTACTTTAATTTTAGGTATACAGAAAAATTGAGCAAAATGTACAGGGAGTTCCCCTCTACCCCTTGCTACCCCCACCCCATCCACCCCACCCCACACACACTTTCTCATGTTATTAACATCCCACATGAGTGTGGTACATTTGTTACAACAGGTGAACCAATATTAATGCATTATTATTAACAAAAGTCTATAATCTTCATGTGGTATAGTTTTATGGGTTTTGACAAATGTGTAAAGCCAGGTACCCACCATCACAGTATCATACAGGATAGTTTCACCACCCTAAAAGTGTCTCATGCTCCACCTATTCATTCCTTCTCCCCTAGTTAAGACCCTGGAAGCCACTAATACTTTATTGTTTATATTTCTGATATCACATAGTGTCATATACTTGGAATCATGAAGTACATACACTTTTTCAACTAGCTTCTTTCACTTAACAACATGCATTTATGTTTCCTCTATGCTTTTTTCACAGCTTGATAACTCATTTCTTTATATTGCTGAATAGTATTTCATTGTATGGGTGTACCCATTTATTTATCCATTCATCTCTTGAAGTACCTCTTGGTGCTTCCACTTCTTGACAATTACAAACAGAGCTGCTATAGATATTAGTGCATAGGTTTTCATATGGCAATGTTTTGACTCATTTGGATAAATACCTGGGAGACTGACTGTTAGTAAGATTATGTTTAGCTTTGTAGGAAACTGCCAAATTGTCTTCCAGTGTGGATGCATCAATTCAGCTCTCACTAGCACAGAATGAATGTTCCTGTTGTTCCACATCCACGTCAACATTTGGTGCTGTTAATGTTTTGGATTTCAGCCATTCTAATAGTTGTGTAGTATCTCATTTTTGTTTTAATTTGCAATTCCCTAACAACATGATGTTGAGCATCTTTTCATGTGCTTGTTTGCCATCAGAATATCTTCTTTGGTAATGTATCTTTTCAGATCTCTTGCCCATGTTTTAATTGGATTGTATGCTTTCTTACTGTTGAGTTTTAGGAGCTGTTTGTAGCTTTTCAATACAAGTCCCTTATTAGTTTTGCACTATGCAAATATTTTCTCCCTCTGTGGGTGGCTTGTCTTTTCATTCCTTAAGAGTGTCTATGGCAGAGCAGAAACTTTTCATTTTAATTCAATCCAAGTTGTCAAGTTTTTCTTTCAAGTTGAGAAGGAAAAACTTTTTCTTTCTAAAAGGACATCGCCAAACCCAAGATGACCTAGATTTTCTCCTATGTTGCATTCTAGATGTTTAATAGTTTTACATTTTACATTTTAGTCTATGATCCTTTTTAAGTTAATTTTTGTCAAAGGTATACAGTGTCTAGATTCATTTTCCTTACATGTGGCTGTCTAGTCTGTTCCAGCACAATCTGTTGAAAAGACTACCTTTTCTCCATTGAGTTACTTTAGCTCCCTTGTCAAAGAGCAGTAGACTATCGGTATAGGTATATTTCTGAGCTCTCTATTCTGGTCCACTGATCAATATGTCTGTTCTTTTTTAGCCAATGCCACATTGTCCTGATTACTAAGTTTTATAGTAGGTTTTGAGGTTGGGTAGTCATGCATTGATTTTAGAACTTTATAACAATTATGCTCATTAAAGCCTTCAAATTATTCTACCTGGTAGGTGTTTTGTCCCTACATTGTAGATGAGAAAATCAATGCCCAGGAGAAACCACTTTTCCAAGGAAACACAGCTATTAAGGGGAAAAGCAGGGATCTGAACTGTGGCCTTCTAAATCCAGAGGCATTTTTTATTTTTATTTTTTTATTTTATTATTATTATTTTTTTGCATGGGCAGGCCCCCAGAATCAAACCCGAGTATCCAGCATGGCAGGTGAGAACTCTGCCACTGAGCCACTGTTGCACTACCCTAGAGGCATTTTTAATCAATAGACATTTACAACCAAAATGCAACACAAACAGAGAAGATATAGTCAGGCCTTTTCTAGGACCCCAGGATGATTGGAAAAGACAGGATCTAATTTCATACTGGTATTTTTTATCCATGTCATTGAGGTATAATTTATGTACAACAAACTGCATCACTTAAAGCCTTCAGTTCAATGAGTTATGACAGTATGGACACCATGAGGCCACCACCAAGACACAGAACATCCCCCTATGCAGAAAGACCCCTGCTACCACTCTTCAGTCCATCCCTCCCTCTGCCTTTGACCCCAGGCCCCCATTAGCATGAGAGACAGATTAGGTAGAGCACAGGCAGTTATCCCCAGGACCAGAGAGAGGGACCAGCAGTGGAAGCTCCAGGGCACAGACTGAGGTCACCAGACCTGAGTCCTGTCCCCTCTTCCCCTCATCATGCCTGAGTCACTTCCCATCTCTGGGCCTCAGATTCTGCATCTGCACACCCGAAGGCACCTAAACCTCCTAGCTCTCACATTGACCACTTTAATATGTATAGGCAAATTATGTTTTTTTAAAATTTTTTTATTAATTAAAAAAATTAACTAACACAACATTTAGAAATCATTCCATTCTACATATGCAATCAGTAATTCTTAATATCATCACATAGGTGTATGGTCATCATTTCTCAGTACATATGCATCGATTTAGAGAAAGAAATAGCACGGACAACAGAAAAAGAAATAAAGTGATGACACAGAGAGAAAACAAAACTAAAAATAAAAAGTACAAAATATATAAGAGAAAAAAAACAAAACTAGAGCTCAGATGCAGCTTCATTTAGCGTTCCAACATAGTTACATTACAATTAGGCAGTATTGTGCTGACCATTTTTTTTTTAGAAATCATACCATTCTACATATGCAATCAGTAATTCTTAACATCATCACATAGATGCATGATCATCGTTTCTTAGTACATTTGCATCGGTTTAGAAGAACTAGCAATATAACCGAAAAAGATATAGAATGTTGATATAGAGAAAAAATAAAAGTAATAATAATAAGAACAAAACAAACAAAACAAAACAAAACAAAAACCTATAGCTCGGATGCAGCTTCATTCAGTATTTTAACATGATTACTTTACAATTAGGTATTATTGTGCTGTCCATTTTTGAGTTTTTGTATCTAGTCCTATTGCACAGTCTGTATTCCATCAGCTCCAATTACCCATTATCTTACTCTGTTTCTAACTCCTGCTTAACTCTGTTACCTATGACATATTCCAAGTTTATTCTCGAGTGTCGATTCACATCATTGGGACCATACAGTATTTGTCTTTTAGTTTTTGGCTAGACTCAGCATAATGTTCTCTAGGTCCATCCATGTTATTACATGGTTCATAAGTTTATCCTGCCTTAAAGCTGCATAATATTCCATCGTATGTATATACCACAGTTTGTTTAGCCACTCGTCTATTGATGGACATTTTGGCTGTTTCCATCTCTTTGCAATTGTAAATAACGCTGCTATAAACATTGGTGTGCAAATGTCTGTTTGAGTTTTTGCCCTTAATTCATTTGAGTAGATTCCCAGCAATGGTATTGCTGGGTCGTATGGCAATTCTATATTCAGCTTTTTGAGGAACCGCAAAACTGCATTCCACAGTGGTTGCACCATTTGACATTCCCACCAACAGTGGATAAGTGTGCCTCTTTCACCGCATCCTCTCCAGCACTTGTCATTTTCTGTTTTGTTGATAATGGCCATTCTGGTGGGTGTGAGATGATATCTCATTGTGGTTTTGATTTGCATTTCTCTAATGGCCAGGGACATTGAGCATCTCTTCATGTGTCTTTTGGCCATTTGTATTTCCTCTTCTGAGAGGTGTCTATACAAGTCTTTTTCCCATTTTGTAATTGGGTTGGCTATCTTTTTGTTGTTGAATTGAACAATCTCATTATAAATTCTGGATACTAGACCTTTATCTGATATGTCATTTCCAAATATTGATTTCCATTGTGTAGGCTGTCTTTCTACTTTCTTGATGAAGTTCTTTGATGCACAAAAGTGTTTAATTTTGAGGAGTTCCCATTTATTTATTTCCTTCTTCAGTGCTCTTGCTTTAGGTGTAAGGTCCATAAAACCACCTCCAATTGTAAGATTCATAAGATATCTCCCTACATTTTCCTCTAACTGTTTTATGGTCTTAGACCTAATGTTTAGATCTTTGATCCATTTTGAGTTAACTTTTGTGTAGGGTGTGAGATATGGGTCTTCTTTCATTCTTTTGCATATGGATATCCAGTTCTCTAGGCACCATTTATTGAAGAGACTGTTCTGTCCCAGGTGAGTTGGCTTGACTGCCTTATCAAAGATCAAATGTCCATAGATGAGAGGGTCTATATCTGAGCACTCTATTCGATTCCATTGGTCGATATATCTATCTTTATGCCAATACCATGCTGTTTTGACCACTGTGGCTTCATAATATGCCTTAAAGTCAGGCAGTGCAAGACCTCCAGCTTCGTTTTTTTTCCTCAAGGTGTTTTTAGCAATTCGGGGCAACCTGCCCTTCCAGATAAATTTGCTTATTGGTTTTTATATTTCTGAAAAATAAGTTGTGGGGATTTTGATTGGTATTGCATTGAATCTGTAAATCAATTTAGGTAGGATTGACATCTTAACTATATTTAGTCTTCTAATCCATGAACACGGTATGCCCTTCCATCTGTTTAGGTCTTCTGTGATTTCTTTTAGCAGTTTTTTGTAGTTTTCTTTATATAGGTTTTTTGTCTCTTTAGTTAAATTTATTCCTAGGTATTTTATTCTTTTAGTTGCGATTGTAAATGGGATTCGTTTCTTGATTTCCCCCTCAGCTTGTTCATTACTAGTGTATAGAAATGCTACAGATTTTTGAATGTTGATCTTGTAACCTGCTACTTTGCTGTACTCATTTATTAGCTCTAGTAGTTATGTTGTGGATTTTTCAGGTTTTCAACGTATAGTATCATATCGTCTGCAAACAGTGATAGTTTTACTTCTTCCTTTCCAATTTTGATGCCTTGTATTTCTTTTTCTTGCCTAATTGCTCTGGCTAGAACTTCCAACACAATGTTGAATAATAGTGGTGATAGTGGACATCCTTGTCTTGTTCCTGATCTTAGGGGGAAAGTTTTCAATTTTTCCCCATTAAGGATGATATTAGCTGTGGGTTTTTCATATATTCCCTCTATCATTTTAAGGAAGTTCCCTTGTATTCCTATCCTTCGAAGTGTTTTCAACAGGAAAGGATGTTGAATCTTGTCAAAGCCTTCTCTGCATCAATTGAGATGATCATGTGATTTTTCTGCTTTGATTTGTTGATATGGTGTATTACATTAATTGATTTTCTTATGTTGAACCATCCTTGCATACCTGGGATGAATCCTACTTGGTCATGATGTATAATTCTTTTAATGTGTTGTTGGATATGATTTGCTAGAATTTTATTGAGGATTTTTGCATCTATATTCATTAGAGAGATCGGCCTGTAGTTTTCTTTTCTTGTAATATCTTTGCCTGGTTTTGGTATGAGGGTAATGTTGGCTTCATAGAATGAATTAGGTAGTTTTCCCTTCCCTTCGATTTTTTTGAAGAGTTTGTGGACAGTTGGTATTAATTCTTTCTGGAATGTTTGATAGAATTCACATGTGAAGCCGTCTGGTCCAGGACTTTTCTTTTTAGGGAGCTTTTGAATAACTAATTCAATCTCTTTACTTGTGATTGGTTTGTTGAGGTCATCTATGTCTTCTTGAGTCAAAGTTGGTTATTCATGTCTTTCCGGGAACCCGTCCATTTCCTCTAAATTGTTGTATTTATTAGCGTAAAGTTGCTCATAGTATCCTGTTATTACCTCCTTTATTTCTGTGAGGTCAGCAGTTATGTCTCTTCTTCCATTTCTGATGTTATTTATTTGCATCCTCTCTCTTCTTCTTTTTGTCAATCTTGCTAAGGGCCCATCAATCTTATTGATTTTCTATAGAACCAACTTCTGGCCTTATTGATTTTCTCTATTGTTTTCATGTATTCAATTTCATTTATTTCTGCTCTTATCTTTGTTATTTCTTTCCTTTTGCTTGCTTTGGGGTTAGCTTGCTGTTCTTTCTCCAGTTCTTCCAAATGGATAGTTAATTCCTGAATTTTTGCCTTTTCTTCTTTTCTGATATAGGCATTTAGAGCAATAAATTTCCCTCTTAGCACTGCCTTTGCTGCATCCCATAAGTTTTGATATGTTGTGTTTTCATTTTCATTCGCCTCGAGGTATTTGCTAATTTCTCTTGCAATTTCTTCTTTGACCCACTCGTTGTTTAGGAGTGTGTTGTTGAGCCTCCACATATTAGTGAATTTTCTGGCACTCTACCTATTATTGATTTCCAACATCATTCCTTTATGGTCCGAGAAAGTGTTGTGTATGATTTCAATCTTTTTAAATTTGTTAAGACTTGCTTTGTGACCCAGCATATGGTCTATCTTTGAGAATGATCCATGAGCACTTGAGAAAAAGGTGTATCCTGCTGTTGTGGGATGTAATGTCCTATAAATGTCTATTAAGTCTAGTTCATTTATAATAATATTCAGATTCTCTATTTCTTTGTTGATCCTCTATCTAGATGTGTTGTCCATTGATGAGAGTGGTGAGTTGAAGTCTCCAACTATTGTGGTATATGAGTCTATTTCCCTTTTCAGTGTTTGCAGTGTATTCCTCACGAACTTTGGGGCATTCTGGTTCGGTGCATAAATATTTATGATTGTTATGTCTTCTTGTTTAATTGTTCCTTTTATTAGTATATAGTGTCCTTCTTTGTCTCTTTTAACTGTTTTACATTTGAAGTCTAATTTGTTGGATATTAGTATAGCCACTCCTGCTCTTTTCTGGTTGTTATTTGCATGAAATATCTTTTCCCAACCTTTCACTTTCAACCTATGTTTATCTTTGGGTCTAAGATGTGTTTCCTGTAGACAGCATATAGAAGGATCCTGTTTTTTAATCCATTCTGCCAATCTACGTCTTTTATTTGGGGAATTCAGTCCATTGACATTTAGTGTTATTACTGTTTGGATAATATTTTCCTCTAACATTTTGCCTTTTGTATTATATATATCATATCTGATTTTCCTTCTTTCTACACTCTTCTCCATACCTCTCTCTTCTGTCTTTTTGTATCTGACTCTAGTGCTCCCTTTAGTATTTCTTGCAGAGCTGGTCTCTTGGTCACAAATTCTCTCAGTGACTTTTTGTCTGAGAATGTTTTAATTTCTCCCTCATTTTTGAAGGACAATTTTGCTGGATATAGGAGTCTTGGTTGGCAGTTTTTCTCTTTTTTGTAGTTTAAGTATATCATCCCACTGTCTTCTAGCCTCCATGGTTTCTGCTGAGAAATCTACACATAGTCTTATTGGGTTTCCCTTGTATGTGATGGATTGTTTTTCTCTTGCTGCTTTCAAGATCCTCTCTTTCTCTTTGACCTCTGACATTCTAACTAGGAAGTGTCTTGGAGAATGCCTATTTGGGTCTAATCTCTTTGGGGTGCGCTGCACTTCTTGGATCTGTAATTTTAGGTCTTTCCTAAGAGTTGGGAAATTTTCAGTGATAATTTCTTCCATTAGTTTTTCTCCTCCTTTTCCCTTCTCTTCTTCTTCTGGGACACCCACAACACGTATATTTGTGTGGTTCATATTGTCTTTGAGTTCCCTGATACCCTGTTCAAATTTTTCCATTCTTTTCCCAATAGTTTCTGTTTCTTTTTGGAATTCAGATGTTCCATCCTCCAAATCACTAATTCTATCTTCTGTCTCTTTAAATCTATCATTGTAGGTATCCATTATTTTTTCTATGTTTGCTACTTTATCCTTCACTTCCATAAGTTCTGCAATTTGTTTTTTCAGTTTTTCTATTTCTTCTTTATGTTCAGCCCATGTCCTCTTCATGTCCTCCCTCAATTTATTGATTTCATTTTTGAAGAGGTTTTCCATTTCTGTTCGTATATTCAGCATTAGTTGTCTCAGCTCTTGTATCTCATTTGAGCTATTGGTTTGTTCCTTTGACTGGGCCATATTCTGAATCTTTTGAGCGTGGACAGTTATCTTCTGCTGCTGGTGTCTGGGCATTTATTCAGCTTTCTCTGGGCGTCGGACCCAGCAAGGTTTTAAGAAATTTCTGTGAAATCTCTGTGATCTGTTTTTCTTATCTTGCCCAGTAGGTGGCGCATGTGGCACACGTTTGTCTCAAGTGTTTGGAATGGGTCTCCCCCAGTCACCGATCTCCACAGCCTGGGGATTTCGGATCCAATTCTTTCCACTGGTTCAGGGGCCGCGCGTAGTGGGAGCGTCTGCTGCCATGGCCTGAGGGGACCCTGTGGCTGGTCGCGGGCCCCAGCAGGCCTGGGGGATTCCCCACCAGACCAGGAAGCCTCCCGCGTTGGGGGGGCCACCGTGGCTTGGATAGCCCTCCGATTCGAGACTCATATCCACGGACTCGAAGCCGAGACTCGAAGCCAAGACTCGAAGCTGCCCACAAAAGAGGGGCGCTGGCCATCACGGCTTGGGAAACTTGCCTCTCCGAGACTCTCAGCTGGCCCGGGAAGGAGGGAGGGAGTAGCTCGGACCACCACAGCTGCCACTGATCGGGAAATCGTGTGCCGCCGGGGGTCTCACCGCAGCTGAGTCTTGCAGTCAGACTAGCCAGCCCAGACTTTGGATAGCCCTCTGATCCGAGATTTGTAGCCGCGGACTCAAAGCCGAGATTTGAAGCTGCCCGCAAAAGAAGGGCACCTCCTGCCTCAGCTTGGGAAACTTGCTTCTCCGATACTCTCAGCCGGCCCGGGAAGGAGGGAGGGAGTAGCTCGGATTGCCGCAGCTGCGGCTGCTTGGGAAATCGCACGCCCCCGCGGTTCTCACCACAGCTGAGTCTCACAGTCAGACTAGCCAGCCCAGACTTTGGATAGCCCTCTGATCCAAGACTCGTAGCTGTGGACTTGAGGCCGAGACTCGAAGCCGCCTGCAAAAGTGTGGTGCTGGCCACCTTAGCTAGGAAGCTTGCCTCTCCGAGTTTCTCAGCCAGCCCAGGAAGGAGGGAGGGATTAGCTCGGACTGCCACAGCTGCGGCTGCTCGGGAAATCGCATGCCGCTTGGGGATCTCACCGCAGCCGAGTTTCGCAGTCAGACTAGCCAGTCCAGATTGGGTTATGCTGTGTGTCCATTCCCTGCTGTAGCCCCGGGAGCTGTTCTTTACTGTTTCTGTTCACCTATTAGTTGATTTGGGGTCGGAGGAACTAAGACGCATGTACCTTACTAAGCTGCCATCTTGGATCCTTCCACAATTTATGTTGATAGACAAAAAGCAAGGCTTCTGGGTGTAGAGACCAAACCTCAGCACTGGTGATATGTCAGAGCATAAATGTAATGTAACACAACGTTCTCTGCTCAGATTCCTCATTTATTCATCCCACAATTGTGATCAAAGCCTATAAGTGGGAGCTTTCCTGGTGCTGGGAATAAAAAAATGAACAACAGCTCCTGCCCTTATGGAACTGAAAACCTAATGGGAGAGGCAGGCAGAACAGCAAGTAAACATGTATAGATGTAATGTATGTCAGGGATGGATGGGCTTGAAAGAAAACAGAGCAAAGTAAGTGAAGATAGTGGCAGCAGATGTTATTCTAATAGAGTGGGTGATTCCTCCAATACTCCATCAGTCAAGGGCTTTTCCCTGGCTCATGACAGTCTTCCCTCTCTTCCAGAAGGACAGAGGGCATCGAAGACATCACCACCCATCTGACTGCCCAATAGAAGAGCCAAAGGTACATGACAGATGATGATGATGACAGATTGATAGATAGATATAAACAGATAGGCAGACAGACAAACAGATGGGTGGGAGAGAGAGGACAGACAGATAAAGATATTTTATAGATACCTGTCCATAGATCAGTCTATTTATCTATCTATACACAATTTTGGCCTAAAGTTTATACTTGGATTTGCACCTTTACAAGTAAAATTGCATGAGAGACAGCTCTGCTCCACACATGCCCCAGCATGATTATGAATACTATCATAGACACAGAAGTCCAAATCAAACAGCCATCTATGCTGGAATCAATACAGGATGTATATATGTTAAGATTATTATAAAATTAATATGTGAAATCAAACACTTCTCATAGAAAGGTCCAGAATAAGCCATGGACCCTGGCTTAAGGACCCTTCTATCTTCCACACACTTGGACTTACCACACTGACACTCCCCACCCCCTCCCTGGTTGTAATGCAAATCCTCTGAGGACAAGAGTGTTACCATATTAGATTTTCTGCAGCCTGGGGGCTGGCACATGCTAGACACATAAGAACCATGTAGAATAAATGAGAGTTCATGTGGTCTGGCCAGGATCCTACACCCAGTGGCTGACAAGTCCTGTGAGCCCCTCCCTAGCCTGCACCAGCACTGAGTCATCTATCAAGGTCCCCTGTCCGCAGCCGTCTCGCTCAGCTTCTGGTCCCCAGCCGGCGGAGGGAACAGGAGGGAGAGAGAGGCAGACGCAGGCAAACCGACTCGAGTGATAAACACGGGTTCGAGGCACGCAACGGTTGTGAGCACAGACCTTTACTGGAGTTAAGCTTGCATTCTCTGTTACAGGTTCCGCGCGGGACAAGATACCCCGCGGGGGAGCAACCTCTATGCGGCCATCAGGTACGGCTCCCTGTGGGTCGTCTCCATCCACCCTGTCCGGGTAACCTCTTATATACTGTGCCCAAACCCAATAGGTTAGTGCCACGTATACAGAGGTGATTGAAAGATAGGGTTGGTGGGTGCGTACGTCATACGTGGAAACAGGATGCGGGCACCATCTTGGCTCACTCGATGGGCGGGGGGAACTCTAGAGCAGGCTGCAGCGCGACCACTAGGCCAGACCCGGGAGGCGGCTCTCCACATCTCCCCCTTTTTTATTATTTTTGGTCCGTAGACCCTTTCTTAGACCCACCCAGTGTCTCCATTGATGAGTGAGCTCCCGTGAACTTGATTAGCCCACTACTTGTTTTGGTGCTTTGGGGAGTCTGGACTAGGCTTGCTAGGCACCAACCAGAATGCCTCCTCATACAGAGACCGGAGAGCCCGTGAACTGGAAACCACGTGACTCTCCCTGCAGTGCTTCGCCTCGCAACTGGGCTAAGCGGGGCTCAGGAGAGCAGCAACCAGAGTCGAGAGTGTCACTAGATGTCTCTGTGCAATGGCTGGAGTCTAGTCTGGCCAGGACCGTGACTCTGCCTTAGAGATCATCTTTTAGACAAAAATTATGACTTCTGGTGCCGCCTTTTACACCCGGGACACGGCCATGGGCTTTGCAGCAGATCCTGTTTTCGAGCACCCCACCCTGAGTGGCCGGGATGGACCGTCCGGTGAGGGGGAGGACCGGGCAGTGGGACGGTCGTTGCCAGGAGCATCAGGGGCGAGTGACATAGCTAACATGGTAGTGACACGTAATTGCTGCTGTGTCTGGAACAAGCGTTCTAACAAACATTTAACAGTGACTAAACCCACTAATAGTCCTACTGCCACGAGGATCCAAGTAGTCAAATTGGGCCAAGAGAACCAAGAGGTGACTCGGTTCCACAGACTTTGTACAGTCTCGCCCAGTTTGGAAAGGTCGAAGGCAACGGGGGTTATTAAAACTGGTCCCCCTTCTAAACAATCGAAGGGTGACTGGCGTTTTCGTTGCCATCTCGTCAGTCGCCGCCGTCATCAGCAGAGTTGGAGACCGGATCTGGTGGCTCTGGTTGGAGGCTTATCAATTTTCTGGGCAACAGTTCCTTGGCGTCCTCGGGCGACGTCACGGTTCTCACTAGTCTTTCCGGAACCCACACTGGTTGACGTCCTGGTTCCTAGGGAAAAACACAAACAGAACCTCTGGCCCAGCTGAGCACTGGGTCAGGGCCTTGCCATTGTCCTGACAGGACATCCTTCCAACGGACTAGACCTCTATGTGGAGGACTCGGAGTAGTATGCTGAAGAGCAGGTGTCATTCCTAGTGAATTTTCATTTAAAAAATTGTACGTAAACAAGGCTATAGACAGTTGAGCCTTTGGGGACAGGCCGTGACCTATTCCCCCTTTCTGTTTCTTTAGTAAGTCTTTGATGTCTAAGATGAAAATAGACCAATGCTCTGGCAGAGCTGAGAGAAGGGGCAACCCCATCTGAACAGGTCCTAAGGACTCCATGCAATTATTAATGGCTCTTAAATCATGTAACAATCTCCATCTGCCTGATTTTTTCTTTATGACAAATACGGGTGTGTTCCAAGGCGATGTGGAGGGAATGATATGGCTCTCTTTTAGCTGTATAGACACTAGAGTATGCAATGCTGACAGCTTTTCTTTTGGTAAGGGCCACTGAGGCACCCACACCGGGGTACTGGTCTTCCATTTTAGTTTTATAGGTGTGGGTGGGAATCTCCCCTCAGTGGCCCCTAGGAAAAACCCAGGCCTCGTTTATCAGAATTGGAGACAGCTTGTATAGGCCTTGCGCGCCCGTGCAATGAGGCTCCTAAGCCTTTGCCGGGGACAGATCCCATTCCTTTTAACAAGCGCTTAGAAGTTGGAGAGCAGCCACTGTAATTACATGATTCGGCCACCAGAGGGAGCCCGTGGTGAGGGTTTTTGGCGAGATCACCAAAACCATTCACCGGAAGCCGCCGCGTCCCTGCAGCAGGCGCTGGCGGGGCGGAAGGCTGCGTGGGTGAGACAGGGGGCCTCCCCCAATCGATCAGCGGAGGCGCGTCTGCACCCTCGGTCTCATTACTATCTGACTCCGAGTCAGAGTCGTCCGAACTAACGTCTGACTCTGGCGGCTTGCAAGTTGGCGGCTCACTCTTACAGGAGCCGTCTGCAGACGAAGCCGACCGAGTTTCCTGAAGCGCGTGCCGTGCCTCTAGCAGGGCAGGGAACGGACTAAGGCCCGTAGCAGTTTCTGCCTCAAGACAAGCACGGACGGTTTCCCAGATAGGGACCAGGATCGGGTCCATACAAAGGCCCGTCCGGCGCGCCCGTTCTATGTCATTACCAAGTTTCAGCCAAGAAGGCAGGCTGAGGCTCCCGGAGTGGGCGAACCAAGGTGCAAAAGTAACAACATCGTCTAAGAACCGCAGGAGGGAACTCTTCCTAACCGAGATACCCCACTGCTTCAAAAGGGTCTTTAAGGGAGCTAACAAAGGTGAACTTCCTGACTGCCCCATGCTTGCAGTCGGCACTGTACTTTAATCAATCGGGGAGCTCTCCCGATTCACTGGGGCTACCTGAACGCCCACAGCCCTTAACTCTCACGTAATAAGAAGTACTCACCTTCTCGCGGTGATCAAGCGCGGGAAGTCCGCTGCGAACTCAAGAAGCACGTCCTCACCAGCTCGGGGAAAGGCAGCAGAAGGGCGCCCCGTACGGGCCACCACTTGTCCGCAGCCGTCTCGCTCAGCTTCTGGTCCCCGGCTGGCGGAGGGAACAGGAGGGAGAGAGAGGCAGACGCAGGCAAACCGACTCGAGTGATAAACACGGGTTCGAAGCACGCAACGGTTGTGAGCACAGACCTTTACTGGAGTTAAGCTTGCATTCTCTGTTACAGGTTCCGCGCGGGACAAGATACCCCGCGGGGGAGCAACCTCTATGCGGCCGTCAGGTACGGCTCCCTGTGGGTCGTCTCCACCCACCCTGTCTGGGTAACCTCTTATATACTGTGCCCAAACCCAATAGGTTAGTGCCACGTATACAGAGGTGATTGGAAGATAGGGTTGGTGGGCGCGTACGTCATACGCGGAAACAGGATGCGGGCGCCATCTTGGCTCACTCGATGGGCGGGGGGAACTCTAGAGCAGGCTGCAGCGCGACCACTAGGCCAGACCCGGGAGGCGGCTCTCCACAGTCCCCTCCAAGCTGTGCCCCTAATTCTACCCTTCAGGTTCTGACCTGACCTCTGCACTCAGCTCCATTTCCCTCCCATCAGTCCCTCACATGTTCAGCTCATCTCCATCCTGGGACCACGGCCATCCCGGGCAGTTTCTCCTTTCCAGGCCCAGCACTCGGCCCATCCCAGTTAGCGTGGGCAGAACGGAGACCGCTATGCTTCCCTCCCACATGTGCCACCTACACACAGGACCTCATTCAAGATTTAAAAGTCTTGGTGCTGAGGGTGACCCCTGGGACTGTGTGATCAACACCCATGCAACAGGAAGGCAGCCGAGGACATGGTCCCACCTTAGGCACAGAGAATTCCCAGTGAGTCTGAGGCCAGACCCAGGCTGGGCTGGGCCAGCGGTATTATGTGCTGGGCTCTGGGCTGGACTCTGAGGATACAACATGAATCAGGGAGAGGACAGACTCATATGCACATCATCATAAGGCACCGGGAATGGTAGGACAATAAAGTTTCCATGGTGCCAACACAGTGGCCGGGGTTCACGGACTGCCTTCAGTCCAGCTGGATGACAAGAAGGGGCTGCAGCTGACCTCATCCCCAAAATGAGTTGGGATGCCTGGGACATCTCCCTCACAGCGGGTTCCCTGGCACCTGTATCCCAGCCCCCAGTGATGACATTAATGTAAAACACAAGCAAGTTCTCTGGACGCTGCTTACTGGGCTTTGTCCCTAGGGAAGAAAGCCCTGCCTAAGATAAATTCAGCATGGCTTGTGTCTGCTTTGCAGAGAAGTGCTCCTAAGATGTTGTCTCTTGGGAAGACTACACCAGTAAACTAGGTCCAAGATTATTACACAATATGCTATTTATTATATGCTAATTCCCAGGCTGCCTTCACATTAGCATTTTAATCCCATGATGGATTTAAAAAGCACCACAGTACTTGCTAACTTTAGAAAAGATCCAAGCACTTCATATTCATCAAGAAGTGTCCCAGAAGCGAGGAAGGGTTGTTTATATGGTGAAGGCCCAACATGTGCAGCCCCCAGCCCTGGCGCCAGCCCCAAACACAGCCTGGCAGAGAGCACAGCTCTGCTGATGAGCTGCTTTGGCACAGGCACTGGAGCCACAGCCTAGGAGTTCAGGGTTTGTCCATAAATCAGTAACATGAAAGAAAAGCATTTTGGCAGGATATGCGTATTCTCAGGGAAGAAAGAAAGATCTACAGGGTTCATGTTTTACAAATTTAGTTTGAAAGTATTTCTGAAAGTTTCCTTCAGAAAAGACACTTTTTTAAAAGACGTCAATCATGAACTCAAGGTGAAAAATCAGTAGCTGAGCATTTATCTCTGAGACTGAAGGAAAAGAGAAAATATAAATACAGATGGTGGCCTCTGGAGCTGAAACAGAAAGTAGAAAAGAGGGATTTTGAAAGGCCCAAGGTAGAAAGACCTGGCAGAGGCAAATGTGCTCCCTGCTCCCAAGAGAAGGCTGGGTGTCCAAACTCACAAACCCAGGGAATATTTCCAAAGAGACCCAGCAACGAGCAGGCAGGCAGGCTGAGTGGCTCATACAGGAAGGCATAAAGTAGCAGGGGGCCTCAGCTGCACAGAAGGGGTCTCAGGACCCACCCCTGCTGTGGACTCCAAGTCCCTGCAGTGTGGGAATGGCTGGTTGGAATTTCTGGCCATAAAAATTTGGGTTCTGGGAGGCATGAGAAGGGCCCCCCATGGTAAATTACAATAGCAACACATTGGAAAATTGTATGTAATATATATTTCTAACATCTGACATAATGCAGCTAATCATATCTAACAAATAGTTATAATAGAACTCAGTTATATATGTGGCTAACCCATAATTTGTCTGCACCACTGGCCTGGGGTGGAGCTTTAAGGGCTGCTGCTGGGAGCTGACTCAACATCCAAACCCCTACCAGGGCCAGGGAGGTAACGGAAGCCAGGAAGACAGGTCTGAGTGACAGGGTACTGGGGGGCTATGGCAAACACCCCATTCAAAGGGGCAGCTGCCACTCAGCCGAACCCACCCTGCCACAGGGGAATGCTGGGGCAGTGTTCTGAGATCTTCTGACTTTCAAGAGCAGTAGGGAATACATATTCTTGGTAGCATGTACTAAATTTTCAATATTGGCGTCTAACTATACATCCTAAAGCACTGTGCCAACCAAGCAGAGCTTGTCCTGGGACTGTATTTGCTTCAAGGCTGGTTCTTCTATGACCTCTGGCCTAAGACCCTCCTGAGATACATGACATGACCCCAGGGGAGAGGAAGGAAAGTGCTCTGTTTATTGCCCCTCCAATACATTCATCACATAGTCTGGACCTTCATCTTATTAGCTTTATGTTCTCCAATCCTCATTAGAAAAGGAGTTGGCTTCCCCCACACGCAACCAGAAACAGGAGCACATGTCCAGCTCACCTACCAGAGCACAGCAATGACCAGGGACTGCTCTGTGTTGGGAAGAAATCTGGGTTCTAGCAGGAAGGAGAGCTGGGACTGGCTGGTCACGTCCACCCTGGGCACAGGATGGGGGTGGTGATGCAAATGTCCACCTCTGCCATTCTGGCCTACACGTTGGGTTTAAATTCCTGAGCCTGGCTTTGAAGGTCTTCAAATCTCTGTTGACCTCTCAAGCTCTGCACTGCCCCTGGCCTCCCACCAATGCCCACCTGAGCATACCCTACCTCCCACAAGGAGAGAGGACACAGCCAGACAGCCAGACCGCTTCTATGGCCGTGTGTGCTGGTGAACTCCTACACATCCTCCAATACACAGCTCTAACACACCTCCTCTCTGCATCTTCAGCCATAGTTCTCCTTCGCTCCATTCCTCTTTGTACCCATGTTTACTGGAGTGTTTCTCAATGTATGTGTCCCCCCGAGATAGCCTTTCAAGATCTAAATTATACATGCCCCAGCACCTGGTACCACAAAAGACCCTTTATGTGCTTCTGGGATAAGAGAACCAATTTATGAATGGGGCTTTAACTTCCTATCACACAAATGTCTGAGCAAATTTCAGCTGTTCACATGGCACCCTACAGTTTCTTCCATGTCTGCCATTCATAAACTACTCATCTTTTTATTTACCACTGACATAAATCACAGTACTGCTATGTGCTTTGAAATGAGACCCTGAGAAACCCCGTCATCTGATCTCCCTGTTGTTCACACCCTTAGGGAGCACTGTTGCCTTGAGAAAGGCTTGTGACCTTAGCAGGCATGACTGGGTGTGAAGCTCCATAAATCCTGTGATTTGAGTAAGGTGGACAATCACAGCTCTGCCTACTCAACTTTTTCCCAAAATTCTTACCTGTAAAAAATCAGGGATTTCACATACTGATTAAATTATCTTCTGACAGACACCAGAACAATAATGTAAATATTAAAATTTTAAAAAGGGGTGTCTCTGTGCCCCCCAACCCTATTCTACACACCACCAGTGGCACATGAGTCTTATTGAGGAAAGGCTGAAATAATTTAATTGAAAGACTTTTGTTGACACAGCCCATGGATGATTGAAGGTGCCATTAAGATGCCTATCTTATGGATGACATAACAGAAGTCACAGAAAGGCAGCATCTCTTACTCACCCAACAGCAGCATCATAAGTTGGAAGAAGAGTCTCATATACAATTTTCCTCCCTAAATACCAAATGGCAGCTCCCTAGACAGAGAGTGCTTGTTTTGAAAGACTGCAGGCTACAAAGCCTCCCTTTCCTTTTACAAATGGAATTAGTCACCTAACTTCCCCTGTCTTAAAGAAAAGCCCAGCATAAATTCAGAATAAAAGTCTATTTTAAAACATATGACCAGCCATATCTCACAGCCTTTAAGCGTGTCATTCCTGATAACGTGCTGCAGGAGGCAGGCAGGCTGGGTAGTTCCTACCACCCAGAAGAGCAGCAGAACACATGCTGGAAGAGCTTCCCCAGGACACCCGGCGCTGGCCCTCTGCCTGGATCTCCAGGGCCTCTGTGTGCCTCCCTGGCTGCCACTGTCTTGACCCAAAAGGACCACATTTCATGGTTTCAAAAACAATGGGAAGAACCTGGCCCAGGCAACACAGCCATTCCACACCTCTGCAAGGATTACCTCAGCTCAATCCCCACCACATCCCCAAGGGGGTTCGGAGTGGGCTTCTGAAGTCCTGGTACTAGACTCGCAGTTCCCTCAATGAAGAAATTACCACAGTTAACATAAAAGAGGAATCACGGCCACTGGTATGATCTGGCCATTTTCAGAGAAATTTCATGCATATTTTGGTTATTCCCAAATTCCAGTCAACTGCTGCTGCCTCTGAGATTCTGCCATGTCCACATACCACTTGTAATAGAATATTTTTAAGAACTGACGTTGTCCTATTTTTTAATGTCACCTCATGTGAAAACCACTTGCTTTAGAACGGTTTTTGTTTTAGATGATGGCCTTATATCATGACATATTAAGATGCATACCATGCTCTGCACCTTCCCGACCGTGTTCTCTCCAAGTGCACCGCTCACTCCACCACGGCCAGCGCCAGGATGTGGAAGAGAAGAAGGGCAGGCCATGGTGCGGCGGTGCCTAGGACTCAGGTCCAAAGGGGCAGTCCGGCCTGGGGCACCCACGGCCATGTACCTGCCTGGCCACTCCCCACCACCTTCTGGCCACCTTCCCGCATGGGACTTCCAGGGAGCTTCTGCAGGGAGCCCACACTCTCCAATCAGCATGCCCCAGCCTCCTGCACACAGTGATTGGCTGGGCTAGTCAGGTGACCCACGTCAGCCAATGACCCGTGAGGAGATGAGGCTTCTGATAGGCTGTTTTCTCAGCTGGCCCTCCCTCTGCTTGTTCCTGGGTGGGGACAGGACAGAGACCCGCACTGT
Source organism: Tamandua tetradactyla (assembly GCF_023851605.1). NCBI lineage: Eukaryota > Metazoa > Chordata > Mammalia > Pilosa > Myrmecophagidae > Tamandua > Tamandua tetradactyla. The sequence goes on from NC_135354.1 coordinate 3,146,357, forward strand.
GGCTGGGCCTGGGGCTGCCATGGCCCAGGGGGCAGCCGCTGGGGGCACGCAGGGAACCAGTGAGAAGCACACTCGGGTGAGCAGATGGGAGGGCGGGAGGGAAGCGACAGCAGTGGTTAAGGTCCAAGAGCCACAGGAGCAGGATGCCACGCAAATGCGGTTACCAGGAGATGTGCATCCAAGTGTGTGCTCACACATACGGATGAGTACATGCGCTTACACGCACACACTAACATACACGCACAGACGTGTACTCACACGCTAGGATATCCTCACATACAGGTGTGCACTTAGGCTTACACACACTACCGTACACCTACAGGCATGTAATTATACTTACACACACACTAACAACAGGCGTGTACTTATACTTACACACACACTAACATATACTCACACAGACAGACGTGTACTTATACTTACACATACATACTATTATATACTCAAACATAAATGTGTACTTATAATTACACATGCACACACTATCACACAGACATGTATGTACACTTACATGCACACACAGAGACGTACTTATTGCACAAATGCACACACTAATATACTCACACATACTAACAAACACATACAGACATGCACTTATACTTACACTCACACACTTAGTAAGATACACTCAGAGATACAGACGTGTACTTACCCACATGCACATAGCACTAACATATACTCACTCATGCACACATACTACATACTCACACACCCACTAACATGCAGAATAAAATATACATATCAATATATACATGCCAGTATACACTTATACACATACATATGGACACACATACTAACATACACATGCTAATATATTCACACATGCTAACATGCACAAACTAACATGAACATAATCTTCATATACCGACTGACACACACATACATGCATACTCAGGCATGTACACACATTGACATATTCACACATACTCTACACATACTAACATACTTTCACACTCAGACATACTGACACACACACATAATAATGTGTTGTTTATACATACTAACATGCAAGCATATGCGAATAGAAACACATACACACACATATACTAACATACACACACACACTCATACTAACATACTCGCACATGCCCACATATACTATAATATATTCACACACGGACTAACAGACTCACTTATACACACAATATTCACACACATACCCATGCACTCACACACACACAATAGGCAATCCTTCCCTGTTCTACAAACCAAACAAGCAAAATTAATAATAATCATTTTCCTACTGTCAAGTTTAGTTGAATTCTTGTTATCTACTACAACAAAAGTCTTTTTAATTTTTTTATTCAGTTTTCAACTTCTTGAGAACCATGTTTTCCAGTGACCAAATTTTTAGAATAATGACTCCACAAAGTCGGTTCAGATTTTGCTCGGAAGGAACCATCTCTCGGGAGTCCGGGGCTCCTCCCCCCACTACTCTTTATCTGTATTTCAAGAAAATCTCTAACATGCTCTCTCCACAGCTTAATTTTCCATCTCATCCCCTCAGTGTTCACATTCACCGTTTCAGATATTTTATCATTTCAAACTACCGTATCACCATCATTTTTACCCTCTTTCTTATTTCTGATGCCAGCTCTCATAATGTCTCACATTGGTATTTGCTGCCCATATTTAATTCTCTTAAAATTTCTTTTTATTTTTTCCATCTTGCTAATTCTCAACTGATTCCCTCTCTGATCCTCCTCAGTCAATGTGCTCAGGTCTGAAACCCAGAACCATCACTGACAAACTAGTTAGTAACTAACTGGCCATAGGCTATGATCCTGAATCTGACCACAGCACCTCAGAAGCTTGTCTTATGCATGTGAAATGCTTAACCTAATGCAGGACTTGGTAACCATCAGCTGTTGTTCGAGAATGTGAATTAGAATGTGACTTAGCACTCCAGTGAAACTGAAGAAAGGGGGGGCATTTTTCAGGTTAATATAAGGGGTCCTGTCTGTCCCCAAGCTGTGGAGCAGCATGCTGTCCCCTCGGCCTGGCTCCTCTCTGCTTGCCTCTCTCTCTCTGTGCAGTGATTATTTCTACCCTTACCTGCCCATGGCAGATGCCATCGAGGGACTCTGCTTATTAGAGTGACAACCACAGTGAAAGACTAAACTCAAATCCCAGAAAAATCAGCTTGGTCGAGCTCACTGGGGTAACTCTGCATAGAACCAAGGGACAGGTCACAGGATGTCAATAAATGTGAGTACCAGCCACCCACCCCTGTGTGGGAGGGAAGCAGGTGGCACTGCTAGGAGGAAAAAAGAAAGAAAGGAAGTAAAAGGGGAAGAAAGAGAATTATCTCAGGCTGGGAAGACAACCCAAAAGGTGTCTGCTGTGGTGAACTACTTAAGGAAACAGGGATTTTGAGCCCTCTGTCTTCTCAGGAGTGCCAGTTGGCCTGAACCCCCAATGCTATCCTCTCCAGACCTCAGGCAGAGCCATGGTGTTTCCCTTCATCCTCTGTGGCAGTGACCAGCTCTTCTCTCCCCATAAACAGCCCTGTGCACACACTCCCTCTCCACTTATGGACTAACGGGGTCTGATGCCTGTGATTTTCTGTTTCCTCTGCCATAACCTGGACACACCCATGAGAGTGTAAATGGACATGACATGGAAAGGTGAAGTTCCCCATGAAGTGTGAAGCACCTTCCAGAGTTCTGCTCCCATCCACAAGGAAAACAATGTGGGGTTGGGGTGGAGAGGGGGAGAAAAGCACCTGGGGAAGGTGGACATCAGGGCCCTTGTGGTTCCTCTATGCCCATCCTGAAACACAACGGTGTCTCCCCACCTCAAGTTCAAAGCCAGTACCTCTGCAGTCCCCTTTCCTCATGTAAGGTGGCATTGACAGGTTCCAGGGCCAGGACTTGGAAATTTTCAGGGGTTGTTATTTACCCCACCATGTCCACATTCCAAAAATCCAAAAGGTATAACTCTTCTAAATTATTATTCTGCGTCAATTTTCCTAGAATTCAATGGCAGGGAAGGCTTCCTGGCAGCTTCCCACTGCATGTTTGGCAGCTTTCCTCTCTCATGACTTTCAGTCCCCTCAGGCCAGTGTTATCATTGTCCCCATTTTACAGATGAAAAGTCGGGGGGCCCTAGCGATAACTGAGCCAAGGTCACCCAAGCAGGAGATTGCAAAGCCAGGAGCTGACCCCTGCAGTGGGGCCCTGGGCCAGACAGCCTGATGTTGAGCTCTTCGGCACCCTCAGACAGGCTGTTTTTTCCATTGCGGACACTGATCACTTGGCTCATTGAAATGTGTTGATACCAATCAAGTGGTGAGTTCTCTGCCCTCTGTTCTCAGTGACCAATTCCTGAGTCCCTGGGGTTTCAAAGAGAGAAAGTGTTCATTGCTAGGCATGAAACAGGAGAGCAGACAGCCTATTGGTCCAAAAATCTGTCTCCCCAAACTCTAGTACCTCTGATAGTTTTTAGTGTGAAAACATGGGCAAGTTTGAGAATAACAAGTGCGATGGCCCCAGATCACCAGATTAGAGATGATCTCATCATTGAATATACACAGATTGATCACATGCTTCATCACAGAACAGATGTAAGAAAATGGCAACCTTAATATGATGATTATAATGAGGTACAGGTGACCTATAAGTTAAAGTCTAAGTGACCGTGCATGGCAGGCACTTTCCATTAGACCCAGCTTGCTCTAGCAGCATAACTTTAGGACTGGGGTGGTTATTTCTGGGCTGACTGAAGGTCCTTCATTAACAAACATTAGAGTCTGTCTTTAGTGACTCTAAAGTTGAAAAGCAGGGAAAGAGGTACAAGTGAGGGTCAGTCACAGGTTTTCACCATCACAAGATAATGGCTATGTAGTTATATAATCATTATCAGAGACCCAGGCCGCTGGATTATGGTTCAGTCATTTCAGCTTTTTCCTTCTGGTTATTCTAATAGATTAGAAAGTAAAAGGGGATATCTATAATATAATGATTCAGTAATTTTAATAATTTGTTAAATCCTAAATCCTCAGTTACAGTGTCATTAACATTAAAGAGAAAGCAATGTGGCATGTTGACCCCATTGTATGATGATAATGTTGGTGCAGAAAAAGAGATGAAACAGACAGCCAAGGAGCAGTGTCAGGGGCAGGATGCTGAGGAGATGGGGGGAGCTTTGAGGTTTTAGACATATAAGAAGAGAAACTGAAGGTCATCCAGTGCAGGAAGCAAATCAAAAAGTCTTTAGGACTCCAGGTGAGCAACCCCACTGCAGGGGTTCTGGTCCTCTCTGAAAGTTGGAATGAGTGAACAGGCTTTCACTGGAATGGAGGTCTCAGTACCTGCCAGGAGCCTGTCACCAGAACTTAGAAGCCATAGCTGCTCTTATCTAGTATCCCCCAGGGCCAGCACTTCAATTCAGAAAACCTCAGCTTCCTGCACACACTTTACACATACCTTGCTCTCACCTCTGTAAAAGTAACTGGATTCTTGCAAAGTCCATAGACGCCCTCTGTTTTAGTTTGTTAATGCTGCCAGAAATGTAATATATAAGAAATGGATTGGCTTTCATATAGGGAGTTTATTAAGTTACAAGTTCACAGTTCTAAGGCCATAAAAATGTCCAAACTAAAGCAGCCAGAGAAAGATAACTTGAATCAAGAAAGGACATTATCTGTCACATGGGAAGGCATGTGGCTGGCATCTGCTGGTCCTTGTTCCTGGTTCCATTTATTTCCAGCTTCTGACTCTAGTGGCTTCCTCTCTAAGTATCTGTGCCAGTTTGAAAATATTATGTACCCCAGAAAAGCCATGTTTTAATCCTGATCCAAGCCTGTGGGGACAGTCATTTCCTTGAAAGCTGATTCAAAACTGTAGGGTGGAAACTTTTGATTAAATTACCTCCACAGAGATGTGGCATGCCCTATTGTGGCAGTGACCTTTTGATTAAATGGAGATGTGACTCCACCCATTACAGGTGGTTCTTGATTAGTTTAATGGAGTCTTTTAAAAGAGGAAATATTTTGGAGAGGGTAGAGCTGAAGCAGATGACACAGATGCCCGGAGATGTTGCCATGAGATGTTAAGCAGGCCAGAACCTGGAGAGAGACAAGGGAAGCCAAGAGATGAAGGCCAGCCCTGGAGAACCAAAGTGAGGAACCCCCACAGATACAGAGGTTGAAAGTAGTGGAGCTCAGGAGCAAGGGCAGATGACAGCCACATGACTACCCAGCTGAAAGAGGTGTTTCTGACACATCAGTCTTCCTTAAATTAAGATGTCCTTCCCTGTTCTAAGAAATGATGAATATGCAACTAAGTGATGATATTGTGAATTACTGATTATGTATGTAGCTTTATTTTGTTCCTTTATTTTTTAATTAATAAATAAATGTAAAAAAAAAGAAATGGGAGGTATCACGCTTCCTGACTTTAAAGTCAAAAGAGCATGGTATTGGCATAAAGCTAGACTTGATTAATGGAACCAAATTGAGAGTTCAGAAGTAGACCAGTGCATTTATGGTCAATTGATCTTTGATAAGGCTCCCAAGTCCACTCATCTAGGACAGAACAATCTCTTCAATAAATGGTGTTGGGAGAACCGGATATCTTTAACCAAAAGGATGAAAGAGGATGCCTATCTCATATCCTATAAAAAAAAAGATGTTCTTCCCTGGATGCCTTAGTTTGGACATTTTTATAGGCTTAGACCTGTAAACTTGCAACTTAATAAATTTCCATTTTAAAAGTCATACCATTTCTGGTATATTGCATTCCAGCAGCTTTACAAACTAATACAGCATTTGTGAGTCTTCACTTAGCTCCTCTGGGACAAAACTCTGGGTTCTGTCTTGCTTAGAATTTCATGGGAAGGCATGTGGTGTGAGATCTGCTGTGTTCTACATCTCCAAACATCCATGTGTAGGTATCTGCCCTCTCTGTCGGCAACCCAAGCATCTCCAAATATCTGCATCCATGTTGGCTCTCTCAGCTCCTGGCATCTCCTGGGGCATCTGCATTTCCAAACATCTGTGTCTGTGTCTGTATCTAAAGTTTCTCCAAAATGTTTCCCCCTTTAAAGGACTCCAGTAAATTAATCAAGACCCACCATGAATAGGTGGAGTCACATCTCCAACTACTCAAAAGTCCATACCCACAATCCAATGTCACATCTCCATGGAAGTAATCTAACCAAAAGTTTATACCTACAACTGAGTGGGTCAATCTCCATGGAAACCATCTAATCAAAGGTTTCCACCCTAAACAATAGGTCTAGCCCCACACGATTGGATCAGGATTAAAGCATGCTTTTCTGGGGCACATAGTAATTTCAAACTGGCACACCCTCTTAATGCAGGTCCTGCTAAGCTAACAGGATGAGAGCCTGGTCCACCTAGGACCTCTGTCAGGAAGAACCCAACTGAAAATTAGTCTAAAAAATAAGAAAACAGTCAGAAATCAGAATGAGGCAGAAACCCACAACGTTATCGGTGAGCTCAGACCCGCCATATGGAAACCCCATGAACCCAAATACAAATCCAGTGACCTCTGTCCACCCACAAAGGTGCGGGCAAGAATCTAAACTGTGACCCAAGTACCCAACATCTCTTGAGGTCCTCCTCCTTCTTACTGAACACAGACAGGCCACGGGGGGCTGGGCACTGTACCATGCTGGCCAGGGCCTGATGTCCGAGATACTTTCCCAGGGCTCCAGCCACCACAGTCCTTGGACCCAAGCCAGGGCTGCTGGCAAGGAGCTGGGGATGGAGTCTGAGGAGAGAGAAGGGAGTCTGCATGCTGCTCCTGGGTGAGGAGGTGAGCAGGCTGCAGCCCGGCTCACTCCATGACTTCTCCATATCATGCAGAAACCAGACCAGAAGGTGAGTTCCTAATTAGAGATGCCAAAGCCAGAAATGGACAAATGATCTAATTAATATTGAAATCAGAGTGAAAATGACAGGAACAAAAGGTTGAGAATGCAGCAGAATCTATCCTCTGGCCAGCAGGAAACATATGACACATCTCCAATTAGAAAAGGATAATAAAAGTCCAAATTGCCAGCATAAAGGACAAAATTAGGCAATAACATCCAAGCCTCTTGACAACTTATTCTTGGTACTTGGCTCCGGTGATGGGTGAAGGGAAAGAAATCCATGCACAGAAATAGAATCACCATGGCTTTTGCAGGAATTTTTGCCAGGCACTGTGACAGGAGAAAAACAGTCTTAAAGCTCTTTTAGATTTCTCTGCATCTTCACACAGAAGGAGCGTCGTCCTGTGGGTTCTTTGGAAGCCCCTCGTGGCCACAGCAGAGAAGGACCCTTCCGAGGCAGGGCTCCGTAGAGCCCCTTAGGAACCCACTTCCTCAGGTCCCACCCCCTCGTGGGTCCTCAGCAGCGTCCTGCTGCTCACTCACCCATGGCTCAGGCTGCAGCTTCCACTTCTCCTACCTGCTCCTGCACTGCTCAGCGCCCAGAGGAGCAGATGGGACTCCCCAGGCTCAGATCCCTTGCAGACCTCTTGAGTGTTTGCTATTCAATTGCGTGGCTTGCCTACATCTAAAAATCAAATCTTACATAAAAGTTTGGCTTATTGGTCAGTCTTTAAATTTGTCTTTAAGTAAGAGAGGAAAATGGACAGAGTTATCTGTTCATTTTGGATCTATAAACTTAGATGTGCAGCAGAGTAGTATCTATCCAAAACCTGCTGACTACCAGACACATAAACCTCCTCGTACCTCAGTTTCCCACACCATGTCTTCTGCCTGGAGGTGCCTATGGATTGAAAGCTGTACTGTATCTAAAGCAAGCAGAGCTGGGTCTGACACCAAAGCACCCCATGCTTTAGTGGAGGGTGGTGTTGATTACTCTAAGAGACCCTGGGGATGAAGACATAAAAGCAAAGGGTGTACTGAGCCCTGTGTGTACCTGCCCAGGCTGATAGAAACACAGAGGTGGGACCAGGGGGAGAGGAAGGGGAGGCTTCAGAGGAGGGGCCACTGAGTGGAGTCTGGGTGTGTGGAGAGTGGGGAGGGGAGTTTAATAGAGGGAAGGGCCTGAGCACAGGGAAACCATAGCCTGTGTGGGGATCCAGTGTAGTCCTGGGTTTCTGGGATGCAGGAAGTCTCTCTTTCCCTCAGGAACCAACCCTACCTCCCTCTCTCCTAAATGGTGCAGTTGAGGTTAAAGTGGAGACCCCTTCTCCAGCAGCTGAGGGGCCCGTGAGCCAGGCCTGGCCAATTGGCCTAGTCCTTCCCACAACCACAGAGCTCCTGGATCAAGAACGGACACCAGACCTGCTCTGGTTCACCCTCAGGACTCTGGTTGGAAGTTTAGGGAACAGAAGCTCCCTTCCTGGGCACTGGTATCCAACTAATCCCTCTTGTAGAATAGTCCTGCCTCTGCAGTTTCCCAGGGAATTTGTCAACAGCTCAAATACAAGAGGAAAAAAAAGCCAGAAGTCTTTTGGACTTTTAGAAGCCCAGGTGCCCTTTAAAGGATTTCCAACAATCACTTTGATTGTTGGTAGTTCTACCTTATATTCTAACTTTAGGATAAATATCAGCAGAAGGTACTTTCCCTTGTACTTTTATCATCCCCATTTCATAGGTAAGGAAATGGCTCAGAGAAAGTAATTTGTCCAAGATCAAAGAGCAAGGAAAGTGAAGCCATAAATTTAACCAATAGCAATTGTCTGACAGCGTAACCAAAAACTTGCCTCCTCTGCATTCTTTCTGTAGGTTTAGCTACGAAAGTTTCCCTCTGAGCCTTCCCTTTGGAATCTAAAGAGAACAAATCAACTCCAGCTTCCACCTAATGGTCCCTGAGACACTTAACAAGTCCCTCACACCTCCCTCTTCTCCTTGCCCTGGGCCTTTTCCCCTCCCCACGGGGCTGATCCCTCATGCCCCCCTCAGGCATTGCCCTGTGATTTGATTCCAAGCACCAGGGCAGCCCAGGCTCTCTCTGGCAGTATGCACCCCAATTCCCAGGGTTCCCCACATGCTGAGAAGGATGCAGAGATCTTAGAGTGACAGAGTGAAAGGCCTATCATCATTAGTTGCTTATTTTTGACAGAGATGAAAACAAAGAAATATCCCTAATCCATCTGACCTTTACTATTAGAAATCCAGCGGCAAGTTGGAGGTGAAATGGCAAGTCCCCCTGTGCCTTAGGGCTGGAGACAAGGGGGGGGTGGGGAGTGGAGAGCACACATCCCATCAGAGGGCATTGCCTGGTCACCTCCAGATGTTGCTGGTGGGCAGGGATATGGCCCCAGGGCTAGCCTATCTCCTGTTTTCTCAAGAGAAGTTGGGAATCCAGCATTCAATGTGAAATGTTATTTTGTTTACATAATGGCAACTGGTTCCACTTGATAAATGCAGACCACACAGATGCACACTCAAACACACTCACATACATGCACACCTCGGGGCAAGAGCCACTCTGCAGTCTGCCGGTGAGTCCTGTTCTTGAAGCATCCACAATTAATGCCAAGGAAGACAAGGGCAGTTTCTTCAGACAGTTGACTCAGTGGATTTCAGCCAGGGCTCGCTCACTCTGATGTCGCTATTAAGCTGCATCTTCCAAATCCTTGCTTTAGGCCTGCAGTTTTAGTTTATTTTAACCTAAAAGTTGGACTTTATATTTATCCCTCCTAATCATGGCCAAGATTCTAGTCTCCTAAAATGACTTTATTCCCCCATAGTCTGAGCTCTGACAAAAGTCCACAAATGTCCACTCTGTTTCCCCAAAGTCATGCAACCCTGGGACCAAAGCTAAGCTCTTTTCATATTACCACAATTTACATTTTTCCAGATGCACATTTTCTCCCTTAGCTAAATCCCCATTCCCACCCCCAACCTCCACTTTATTCTTGAAGATGCACAAGGATTTTTAATTGTCCCTGCAAGACTCTCCCTGGGGATCGCCCAGCATATTTCCTGCACCTTCAGGCAAGTGAAAATTTCAAAGGCTGGGGTGGGGGAGGGAGGAGAGGTGGGAGAGGATCTTCATGAGATGCTAATGAGTGTGCCCACTTTTCGAGGTTCCCCTGGGATTGTGCCCAGGTCCACACACAGGAGGGCACAGCCCCGTGGATGCCTCCATTCACTCAGGAGTTGTGGCAAAATGCATCAGTAATGTTAGCATTAAAGCTAGGAAAAATGCAACAGTTAATTAGTTAAAGCCTCTCCATGTGCACAGGCCCTAGGATTTACAATAGAACTGAGCATCGCTCAGAAAGGTGACGAAGCATCTCAAAGCATGGGGATCTTTAGAGCCCACCATGTACCACCAGAGACCATAACTGGCTGGCAAGAAAGCTCCACCTTCATGCAGCTGCAATGGCAAACATCCAGTCCAAAACTGTTGTTGTCATCCAAAGCAATTCACCTACAGGGTCAAAAAGAGGACATTTTCAGTACAGTTTTGGGAAGGGGTAACCATCAAGTATAGCATGATAATGGAATCCAGCTCTCCATGAGCTTGGATTGGCTTCTCTCAGGATGGCGTTCTCCAGGGCAGGAGAGGTTGGACTCCACCCTCGGTGGTCCCACAGGCTCTTTAAAGGAGAATGAAAGGTTCAGGTCATGGTGGGTGAGCTACTGTTTGGGACCAGGGTGGCATGAGCACAGAGATGCCGTCTCCCTCTCAGCATGGATGGCATGCTCTCCCTTCTGCGATAACAATGCAGAACAATAGATAATGTGCATCAATGGGCAATGCCTCATCAACATTTTTTTGTTTCTGAGAAAATGACCTCATATGAACAGATCTTTCTAAAGCATGAATATTTCAGATCTTTGGTTTGTCCAATTAAATGCTGCCCGCTGAGTACAAGGATTGCCAGCCATCCCAGGGCAAGGCTGCATGTTTAGGTTTTGAGGCCCTCTTCTGTCTCTAGGAAGGCTTAATTTTCCAAGCTCAGGAAAGAGGCTGTGCCAAATCTGGGTTTCCCAAGGATGAACTGTTTTAATTAGGCCTCACAGAGAGGTCCTTTCTCCTTTAATAAAGCTGTCTCTGGCTTACAGCTCAGCTTCCTTTGATAGCCTTCAGACCAAACTATAGTCTTATTGTCTACAACATAAAAAAAAGTTCTTCTCTACCATAGGAGAAATAGATATTCTTCTCTACCCTAGCAGAAAACCATAAAGACTTTACTGGCTACAACAAAGTCCTTATGATTAAGACCAAATGCTCCTGCTTTCTCATTACTCCTCAAAATACAATATTTTCCTATCTTTTGTCAATCAAACCATTATGTGTAAAGTGCTTACATCAGTGGTTGACCTGTAGACAGTGCTCTACATTTCTGCTATTATTAATATTAATATTGTTATTATCATTACCATTCTCTTATTCTTTTTTAGGGGTGGTGGTGGCAGAGAGTGAAGGGCTGATTTAGAGATTTGAATGTGGACTCCACTTACTGCCTGAAGTGAGAGTAGGGACCCCAAGTAGAAAAAGGTCCCCTGAAGTAATGATACTTGCTAAATTATTTCATTCATTCTTGACCAAATGTTATAGAGCACTGCTCTAATGTTATATTTCTTGAGTGCTCACTGCTCATTATGGGCCAGTTCTGTACTGAGCATTGCATGTTGGTGGGTGTAAGTCTTCCTAAATTCACCACACAGTAGATACTTTTATCATTGTCACTTTTCAGATCAGGGAAGCCAGCACAGGGAGACACCACATGGTAGTTGGTGCTGTTGGTGGGCTTCTAGAAAGACATTTGTTTACAACCAGTTCCCTTCACCACAGCCCCCTCCCACCAGAGAAGCGTACTTTCCTGGGCACCCTTGCAGCTATTACTGGTTGTGTGACACAGCTTTTGACTTCATGACAATTTTTCAGAAAATCTTGTCAATATTTCAAGTACTTATTATTATTATTTCCATTTTACAGATGATTTGTTTTTTATTTTTATTAAACTTGCATATTGCTACTTGTCAAGAGAAAACCAAAATTTAAGAGTAAACATTTGAAAACAATGTCAATTCCATTTGGAAAGGTGAATAATCAACTTTGTCTTAATATGTGTCTTCTCCTCAAGATGTAATTCCATTCATTCATTCAATCAGTAAACAGTAACCTGAATATGCAGTCTAGTCTCAGGCAATAAGGAAAGAGATCCAAAATAATACCAGCTATAGTCCATGTCTCTGAGTGTCCCATTCTCACTGGGAAGGTGAAATACATACATGCTTACATTGAAGGTTACAGTGAGGATGGAAAGCATCATGGAAACTGAGACAAAAATTTACCAAATGAGAGATGATGTAGGAAAAAAAATCATGGTGCATATAAAAAACAGAGATTGCCACCATGGGTCCAAAAGAAATGGCAAAATTCAATTCAATCATTCGATTATAAATTCATAATAAAAAACTATATATTTGCTAGGTGCAGTGGCAGCTATTCATTTTACCTGTCCAGCATTCATCTCCCTGCTAAGCAACTGTTGTCCTCCTATTTTAATAACAAAGCTGCAGTTTTGCTTTGGGTCTCACCACCTCTACTTATCTGACCTATGCCACTCACACAGTCACATGACCCAAGTCCTGCCCAATCAGGTTCTTCCATTCATTTCACCACAGTGACTTCTTTAAGGGAAGCCCAGATTCAAACAGAAGCAATTCCTGAAAACAATGTCTGGGTTCATCAATCCAGCATTACCTAAACACTGTTTTCCCTGGAAAATGAGCTACATAACTTCTTAGTTTGAATTTGGGGGGACTCCTACAAGTGAAAAAAAACTAATACAGTATGTCCCCAGGTTATCAGCACAGGGAAACAGAACAGACTGACAGCCCTCTCTCCCCACTAGAAGGGCACAGGCTTCAAAGAGGACCCTGCAATAATGTTCACTAGCTGAATTCCAGGGGCAAATGACTTTTTTTCCCATGAAAATAAATCACAGCTGATCCAAACTGATGTTTTTCTTACAAATTTCTTGGCAAACATGCTTACCTCCTCAGGCTTTTCCATGGGAGGCAGAGATGTTTGCACCCATTTTCCCAAGTGTCCAAGAGAAGGCTCTCAAGAATCCCAAGGGCAATTCCTCCCCATCTTTGGCCTGATCAGAACACAATGTCCCTGTGTCAAATATTTCATTCAAATCACCGCATGGTGATGAGACTGCAACAAATTCACCATCTGCCCAAACACACATCTTTCCCTCTCCTCCTGTTTGTGTGAGCTGCAGGCTTTATACCTGAAAGCATATTTATGTTCCTTTATGGGGATTAGTTTCCATCAAGACTGCCCTTTAGTCTGGGTAGAGGGATGATACCTGTTCTTATGCTTCAACTGGAACGTGAGGGCATGTCAGTAAGGAGGGCGCATGCCTTGGTGTCAGGGAGGGGTTCAGCTGTGTGAATGGGGGGCCATGGGAAACAAGAGGTTATGCCACGTGGGATGGATGCAGCAGAATGAGAAACTCCAATGAGTGGAGTCAATGCAGGATCCCTTTCACAACCTCTGACCAGCAGGAGTCACATCCTCATGCATTATAGAAAGTCCCCTGAGAGCTGGCTCCAGCAGCCCTGATAGAGTCCACGGATCTCTTACGTTGCTCAAATGACCATGCTCTTGGAAACTATTGTCTTTCTGCTGACTTCTCATCTGCACAGTCAACTGAATCTCAGAAGGATCTCAGAGCTGGAGGGAAATGCCAGAGTATGTTGCCTCCAGTGTATGTTGTACCAAACTCAGGATGAAATGGTCACATCAGCTCTTGTGCATTGGGCACCTATGTGCCAGGAATTATTCTAATTGTACACCATTTCCGGTAATATGCATTAATAAATGGATGACACTGGTTCTATTTTCATCTTCACTTTACTCAGGAAAACTCAGAATATGAGGACACTTTAAATGATAAAGAAAATGGACTTCACAGCACTCTTCAGATTTTAGTATTCTCTGAAATAAATGGTCACACAGGAGACCTGTTGAAGGATCTGTGCAGGGATGTTTATTGAAGCATTGTCTCTAATAAGAAATATTTATAAACAACCTATAATTATCCATCAGTGGCATAAAGGCCTTGTGAACCACGATGGATGGATGGATGGATGGATGGATGGATGGATGGATGGATGGATGGATGGATGGATGGATGGATGGATAGATAGATAGATAGATAGATAGATAGATAGATAGATAGATAGATAGATAGATAGATAGATAGATAGATAGATAGATAGATAGATAGATAGATAGAAATAAAATATGTATGTATGTTATGCAGAGCATTATGCAGCAGGAAAAAACAAGGTGTTGGATGCATACATCGATTCAGATTCAGGTGGAATCAGGCTCTTTTGCTCTGAAACCAAAATCTCCTGCTTCTGGGCCCTGAGACAGCTTATGTCAGCTCTCCTGCTTCAGTATCCTCAGTCTGAAAATATTGATTTTTTCCCAAGAGTTTGTGTGCATACACTAGTAAGTGGAGAAGACATGCCCACCTGTTCTCCCAAGCACATGGCTTGAATATATCTCCTGCCCCTTTATTTAGGGGCTCAGCCAATGAACCATGAGTAGAGAAAGACCAGTGGAGAAGTGGCCAGAAAGAAGGAAAAGAAGGCAGTTGCTTTTTAACAAAAAAAGCAGATACAGTTAGGGACACCCTAGTTCTTTCCTTTCCCATGGTGACAGAAGGTGCTTTGGTTTTCCAGAACTTCTAGGGCAAATATCACAAGAAGGTTTGGCTGAAACAATGGGAATTTTCTGTCTCACAGTTCTGGAGGCTAGAAATCCAAATCCAAGGTCTCAACATGCCATGCTTTCTTCTGGAGTCCACAGTGTCCCAGCACTCCTCGGGGCTGTGGGGCTCATCCATGCCCTCTGCCCTCTGCCCCCTGCACAGGGTGAGCCCTCATCTGACTCTGGGGTCTTTGGCTCCTGGCTTCTTCTGATGGACTGGGTGCAAATTCTCCATCCTATAGGGCCTCCAATCCTGTGGCTGAGGCCCACCCATCTAAAGAGGCTCCTCAAAGATCCCACTCATGAACGAGCCCACACCTTACCTGAGAACAGCACCTTCAAGATATTTACAAGCACTTCACCGAACTGCAATGGGTGTTAAGACTTGAGTTTTTTGGGGACATGATTTACTCCCCAGTGGTGGCTGATGTGAACCACGTCCAGCAGTGAGGACGGGGCACACCATCACCACAAGCCGGGCATGAGGTATGAGCAGGAGGAACCCTCCCTGTTTTAAGCTATTACAATTTGAAGACTGCAAGTAATATTCAACTATGCAATCCCTGCATAAAGATACAAATATGTGGAAACAAATATGAAACTCCTAGTTAGTAGGTTTGCTTTCCACAGAGATATGTGTTAGCCATGCTATAGCTGGTTTAATGTTCTCTAGCTTTAAACAAATCAACAAATATATTGTGAGTAATGACAGTCAGGCTTCCTGCTCTAGAAAAAAGGGTTGAAAAAACAGAAACAGAAAGAAAACACACCCACAAAGGAACCCAAAGCACACAAGTGCACGTAGAGAAAAACAAATAGAGAAGTAGCCAGAAAGAGGGCAAAAAAGGCAGTTGCTTTCTAACAAGAAAAAAAGCAGACAGAGCTAGAGAGAGTGAACTAACAGCAGAGAGTAAGACAGAGGACAGGAGAGTGTCATGGGCTGTCATGGTCAGGTTCATGTGTCAACTTGACCAAGTGGTGATACCTGTTTGTCTGGTTGGGCAAGTGCTGGCCTGTCTGTTACTATGAGGACATTTCATAGAATTAAATCATGATCATTGCATCCACAGCTAATTCCATTTGCAATCAGCCAAGGGGAGTGTCTTCTGCAATGAATGATGCTTAATCTAATCACTGGAAGCTTTTTAAGGAGGATTCAGAAGAGGCAGGCTCTCTTCCTGCTTTGGCTGGTGAGCCTCTCCTGTGGAGTTCATCCAGACCCTCCATCAGAATCAGTAGCTTCACAGCCTGTCCTGCAGATTTTGGGCTCTACGTTCACACGGTTATGTGAGACACTTTTATAAATTTTATATTTACAGATATTTCCTGGCGATTCTGTTTTGCTAGAGAACCCTAACTAATACAGGGACAGAGTGAAGGAGAGTTAGAGGGAGAGACACACAGCAGACAGAGGGATGACATTTGGCCCATCTTCTCCTCCCTTTGCTTGGACCAATGCAGAGGCATCTTGCTACCCCCACACCCCTGCTCCAACTCCAAATCCTCCCCATGGTAAGTGTTTTCTCAAATTCCTTTCCTGCACCTATTACCACCTCAGCAAAGCTCTGGCTCCTTGAAAGTGGAGGATTTGTTGTCTGAAATAAGTCTTCTTATAGATTTTGGGCCAAACTAAAATTTAATAAAGCTTCAGTTTACCATGCAACCACAAGCAAATGGCAGCTGTTTGATTAAAACTGGAACCTGATTGGATGGCACTACAGGGAAAAATAGTCAAAGGAAGAGGGCGAGGCAGTTCTGCAATACTGACTTCACTTAAACATGAATAACCCCCTGCAGTCTCCTCTATCCCCTAGGGACCCCATGGAGCAGTGGGAGCCCCAGGCTGGGATCTCAGGCCCATCCAGAAACCTGCAGGCAGGCTCTGCTTTGGGTGGACAGGGAGGCACTGTGCACACTGGGGCGCTCTGCTCCAGGCAAAGCCAAGTGTGGCTCAATGATCAGAACTGCTGGTGCAGCAAAGAGCTATAGTGGGTGTGTTTCCTGCCCACCCCCCGACCCTGGGACTCCTCTTCCCCAGGCCAGACCCGGGAAGAGAGGTTCTGAAAATGGGGAGCCCTTGGCAGGGACTCCCAACCCCGTCACGTCCAGGGGACATCCCGATGGCCAAAGACTGAACACATGGAATGGGAAGTGTCGAACCCGTGCTGGAGGAGTTGTTGCAGCACAACAACAACAAATACAAAGCACCAGAGAGGGCTGATGGGTCAGACACAGTCCACGCTTGGCAGTTGTCTTCATTCAGTTTGCACAACACACTTTCCATTGCATATTACAAGTGGAGAAATGGAGGCCCCCTTGCCTCAGAACACATTATTGGATGCTGGATCCTTGCCCTCAAACATGTAGCCCCCTGCTTGTCAGTACAATTAGTAGAATGCAATGCCTAAAACCCACTGAGGCTCACTCTGGGCCAGGCATGGTGCCAATACTGCGTGCTCCGGGACCCTCACCTACCAAGAGGGAGCTCTGTCTGGGCTCCGTGCTGCCCCACTGTCTTTTTATGCATTGCCTCTTTTATTATTTACAGCACTCACAACTATTTGACAATTATCTTCCTTATTTACTCATTTATTTGTTCATGATTTGTCTCATCCACTAAAAATGAATCCCCAGCCTTCTGCCTCCAGCCACAAAGGAGTGATTGCTACCAGAATTGCCCAGTCCACCACTGCTGCAGAAGCAGGCTGTGCCCATTGGTGGGAAATGCCTGCACTTGGATGCTGTCCAGTGGGGAGCCCAGGAATGAGGTCACTGAGAAAAAGGAACAGGAAATGAGCTGACGAGCACCACAGCTCACTGCCTAGCTGTAACCGAGAAGTGAGGATTTCGGGGATGAGTAGGATTACAGAACCAGTATATATCAATATTCTTTCTTTACTTTCTGGTATATTAGAGTAGACAGAGGGAAATGCCTAAAATTACTGAACCGTAACCCAGCTGTCTTGATCTCTGATAATGGCTGTGCAGCCTTTATCTTGTGACCTCATGACTGACCCTCACTTGTACTCCTTTCTCTAGTTTTCCACTTTAGAGTCTTGTGATTACTAAAGATGGCCCCGGAAGTTTATTAACGAAGGGCCTTGGGTCAGTGCAGAACTAAGCACCCCAATTCCTAAGCCATCTTGCTGGATGGAGCTGGATCAAACCAAGAAGGACCCATCTGACATGCACGGTAGATTAGACTTTAGTCTATAATTCACCAATACCTAATTATAGTACTAAAAATCACACTCATCAGCTTATTAAGGCTGCCATTTCCTTACAAATGTCCTGTGACTAACCATGTCCCCCACCTGCATTTGCTCAATAATCAGATCTTCTCTAAACCCCTCATACATTGTGCTCATTATACTAAAACCTGCCTGTCTTCCAATGTCATAAAACCATCAGGGTTACTGCAGTTTGGGGAGGGAGATTTTTAGGCCAACAAGCCATCAGAGCTCCTGCTTCATGCCTAGAAATAAACCCCTTCTCTCTCTGAAACCCTGATAATAAACCCCTTCTCTCTCTGAAACCCTGATGTCTCAGGAAGCGGTCACCTGAGTGCACTGGGCAGAGGACCCCCTGCTTTCGGTGGGTAGATCATGGAGACAGCTTCCAGGCCCAGCAGTACCCAGGGGGCCAGCAAGATTCAGGATGCAAATGACATCACGTTCTCCATGCCTGTGTGCAGTACACAACCTTCCTGGCCTGCCTGGGCAGCCCTGTGGTGTCTGGGCTATGGCCGGGCACCACGTGGGAGAGGAGCCTGAGTCCTTGGCCATGACCTGAAGCCCCCACACCCCTGTCAGGACATCCAGGAAGCTTGAGCCTGACATTCCCCACGCAATATGTAGACGAGTTTCATCCATTCCATATTCTAAGTCCATGACCAGGGATTAAAAATCAATAATAAAATGAAGCCATGAAGCTACAGAGCTAGAAATTCATCCCCATCAGGAGGCTACACATGAAAGCAGACCCAGCAAACTGGGTAGAGACATACAGCAGCGCTGCTCCAGGAAAGGGAGCTGAGAAAATGGAGGTGCCCTGCCAGTGGACCTCGAAGGGCACAGCGAGGAGGATCTGGGATACGTGACTTTGGGGTCCCCCTCTCTGATGGGGTTACAGCCTGAGGCACCTCTCTGGGCTCAGCGACACTGCTTTGTTATGATTCCAGTTCCAGATGGAGTTGCCGCCTTGCAGGGCTCACAAAAGGAGCCTGGGAAGGGTAGACCCAGCCTGGGTCTGAGACCCAGACCTCAGAGGGCTCTCACCTGCCCTGTCTCTCTCCATCACGGCCGGGAGAAAATCCATCTCCCACAGGATAAAAGGGCTGGGCTCCTCTGTGACTCCCCAGGGTGCTGGACCACTGCCCAGGAAACACAGTTATCTAATGCTGTCCTCATTCCCTTTTCCCATTTCACGTGAGAAGCAAATGATACAGGTTATTTCATCAGATGGTACTTTAAATGAGGCTGAGTATTCACATATAATGCAAGGTGACAGGAGATATTACTGCAGGGAAGCTGGGAGAAAACCCTCTCCTTGTGAGACCTGGGGGAAAGGAAACCAAAGGAACTTTTGTTCTCTGGAGGGGGCAGCCATTCTCTCATCCAAGATGTAGACGAGTTTCATCCATTCCATATTCTAAGTCCATGACCAGGACTTGTGACTTGTGATCCCACAGTCACAAACAGAATGTGCTCACCCCCCAAAAAAAGTCATGAGGAGGCACACATGATTTAGATAGGAGCTGATGCTCAGAGATACCTAAGGAAAGCATACACATTCACAAAGTCATTCCCAATGTCAATCAATTCTAAATTTTCACACACGGCATAATTCAGAATATTTAAAATGGCATTGATTTCTGTTTCTAGATTGCTTAGTTCATAAGTAATTATAACCCAGAACTACACCTCATGGATCTTAAATGGACATATAGTAAATGTTTTAAGCTTGGCAGCCTACAAAATCTCTTTTGCAACTAACCACCCAGCTCTGTGCTTGCAGCTCAAAGGCAGTCATCAGCAACACCCAAAAGATAGGGTTAGCTGTGTTCTCATAAAATGTTACCTACAAAATAGTCAGTGGGCCAGATTTGGCTCCCATACCACACACTGTCTGTTGACCTCTGCTGTAGGTGCTGGGTCCACCACTCCCACCAAAACCACTTCTCCTTCATGTTTTCCAGGTCCAGTGGTTGCGACTCCATCCTTTCTGTTCCACAGGCCAAAATCCTTCACATCATCCTTGGCCCCTCTTTCTCTCAGGTCCCATGGAAATCCATCCACAGATCTCATCTCCTGTCTCCATTTATCCAGAATCTGACCACATGTCACTGGATCTACCTCCAGAGCTTTCTCCTTGGCCAAGGACACCATCATCTCATGGCCAAATTACTGAAATGCACTCCTAAGTAGCCCTTATTCCCTTTTAGTGTTTTCTCAGTATGGCGGGCTGAGTGAGCCCATTCAACCACCTATCAGATCATGCCCTTCCTAAGTCCCATCTTATGAGTTTAAGGCTTTGCAAGAAGTGAAGAGTCTGTCCAGCCCTTAACGTCCAGTGTAATCTTTCCCCATCCCCTGCTCTCCAGTCTTCTCTCTCCATTCTCCCCTTGGCCTGACTGCCTGTGGCTGTTCCTTTAACATACCACACACATTCCTGCCTCAGGACCTTTGCACATGCCATTCCATCTGCTGGAGGGCTCTTCCTATAGGGATGCATGTGTCATTTGTCCTTAAGGTTTTTCACCTCCTCAAGGGAAACATTTCCAGGAATTCTTTCTAAAATTACAACTGCACCATCCTACCCCAAAGTTTTCTCTGTCTTCCCTGCTTGATTTACTCCTTGGCATTTTTGTCTCTCTGACATTCCATATAGTTTATATATTGTTCAGCTTTTTTGTCTTCCTCCCCCAAATAGAATCTTATCTTCAGCGGTAGAGATTTTTGTTCATTCTGTTTGTCGCCATATCCTCAGAGCCTGCAGACTTGGAGCTGCATAGAAATGTGTTCAATGAATGGATAAATGAGTGGACACAATTGTTAGCTGTGGAGTATTTTAACCCAGCCTTTATAAACAAGTGCAACTTGATTATAACATAAGTGGTTTAATCCCAAAGGAATAAGCATTTTCTTAAGGTATTCAGAAATCAAACAAATGAACACAGAAAAATGGCTTGTCAGGTTTTACCTATGAAATTAATAATCCCTTTTTTTTTAGGTGCATTGTCAGGGAGTTGAACCCCCATCTCCCACATGGAAGCAAGCATTCTGCCACTGATGATAATCCTTTTCATAACATAAAATGTTAATCCTCAGTGTCAGTGTGACCAGAGTGAAATGAACAATCCCTGCAGCCACGTGGGAGAAACCCAGTCCATGCACTCTTCTGCAGAACACTTCATCATCATTTAGCCAATGTCTTAATAAGGTTTATGCGAAGTCATTGAGTAATTCCAATTCAAGAAATCACCCTAATGAAATAACCAGGGACATGGCCAAAAAAAAAAAAAACCCTAAGAGGATATTCCTGAAACCATGCCAACAATATAAAAAAGGAAATAACCTATATCCGCAACAATAAAAGAATTTGCCAAATAAAGTATATGTTGGTTGTACCGTGGGCCACCACATCATTAGAGCCTTGACTAGGAGGGTCTTGAGTAATGTATTACTTTCCTAGGGTTGCCACGGCAAAGAACCACAAACTCAGTGGCTTAAAACAAGAGAAACTCATCATCCCCAGCTATGGAGGGGAGAAATTCAAAGTCAAGATGTCAGCAGAGCCAGGCTTCCTCTGAGACCTGTAAATCCCTCCCTGCCTCTTCTGAGCTGCGGCTGCTTGGGTAGCAATCCTTGGAGCTCCTTGGCTTGTGGCAGCATCACCCCAGCCTCACCATCTCCCCTCTGCCTCTCTTACAAAGTCACCATCACCTGGGACTAGGAGCCCACTCTATCCCAGGGTGGTCTCCCCCAATCTCCCTAATCCCTGCTACAATGATGCTATTTCCAAATAAAGTCACATCCTTAGGGACAGGATTTTGTCCCCAACTGACCATTTTGGGGACACAATTCAACCCGTAACAAGTAACATAAGAGTAGCAGCCTTTTTGTAAAAACCTAATTTGCACTCGGTCCTCATTCTGTCCTCACATCTCCTGCCCTCCTTAGGAATGGAGTCACCCTCCCACTCTCTGACTTTTGGCCTGGCCATGGGATCTGCTTCTCAGGGAGGAGGTGGACACAGATGTCAGTTCTGAGCCTGGGTCATAAAAACCATGAGCACAAGTGTCTGCCCTCTAGGGCCTCTGTCACCACCTTTACAGGGGCACAGCCAGGCTGCAGACCTGTCTCCCCAGAAGGATGAGGGACACATGGCCCAGAGGCACCCCAGTGACCTGGCCTGGTCAGGGGCCCCAGCTCACCAGCCACTGCAAGGGTGAAAAGGCTAGTGATTGGAAGCCACTAAATTCTCAAGCACTTTACTACACAACTCAGACCAATACAAGTGTAAGGCAGAGAGAAAAATAAGCAACAGGCTAAAAATAGTGAGTATATATGCTTCCCATCTTGTCACAAATTAGATAACTAGAAAGAAGAAACCAGAAATAAATGTCAAATGTTAACATGATTTTCTCTAGGCAGTGGCAAGAGAAATTAAAAAAAAATCTTTGATTCAAAGACAGAAAAGATATTAGTTTATAAGATTTTTTTAAAAAAGCGGTGTTGTCAACAAGCAAACTTACCACCCTCCCCCTGTCTGCGTGGGACATGACTCCCAGGGGTGTGGACCTTCTTGGCAAAGTGGGACAGAAATCCTAGAATGAGTTGAGACTCAGTATCAAGGGATTGAGAAAACCCCCAGAATGAGCTGAGACTCAGCATCAAGGGACTGAGAAAACCTTCTTAACCAAAAGGGGAAAGAGTGAAATGAGACAAAATAAAGTGTCAATGGCTGAGAGATTCCAAACAGAGTTGAGAGGTTATCCTGGAAGTTATTCTTACTCATTAAATAGTTATCACCTTGTTAGTCAAGATGTAGTGGAGAGGCTGGAGGGAAGTGCCTGAAGATATAGAGTTATGTTCCAGTAGCCATGTTTCTTGAAGATGATTATGTTATGATACAGTTTTCACAATGTGACTGTGTGATTGTGAAAATCTTCTGTCTGATGCTCCTTTTATCTACCTTGTCAACAGATGAGTAAAACATATGGAATAAGGAGTAAAACATATGGAATAGGGGGAACAAATGTTAAAATAAATTTAGAGTGAAATGCTGGTGATCGGTGAGGGGGAGGGGTGGAGGTATGGTATGTGTGAATTTTTTTCTGTTTTCTTTTCATTTCTTTTTCTGAATAGATGCAAATGTTTCAAGAAATGATCATGATGATGAACATGCAACTATGTGATGATATTGTGAATTACTGATTGTATATGTAGAACAGAATGATCAAAAGTCACAAATGTTTGTGTTTGCTTGGTGGTTTTTTCCAGTATTTAAAAAAAATTAAAAAAATTAATTAAAAAAAAGCAGTAATGTTAGCAGAAAGCAATGGGAGCTAAAATTGAAAGCTCTGGGTTAGGTTCCTGTCTCCACCCCCACCTGCATAGAGATACTGCTTTGAGCTCAGAACAGTCACATGAAGTTAAGACGCCTGGTAGGGCTGAGCTAAGTGTGACAGTGGAAGACACATATTTATCTGGAAAAGCCAGGCAGCCATGAGCCCAAGTCCCAGGGCCCATGACCACCTGGGGCAAACCACCTTTGAAATTTAATGCATTAAATCCAATCCATCTGGGAGGGCAGCTGGGAACCCCCGTTTTAGATGAGCTTCCAGAGAAAGTCAAGAACCATCAGTCTAAATGATCAAATGTTAAAATAAAAAGAAGTAGTACTTACATCAGTATAGCTTTAAGGAGATTATGCTTTCATTCGTTAAAAATATGGGCTACTACAGGCTTTGAGAAAACTGTTTAAATATAATGGATAAATAAGAAAAAAATAGTAACGGAAAAATTAAATCTGTTAGAAGTAATTTGTGTTCATAGCAGGCAGACTCCAGCCAGGAGTCATAAACCACACTGCCGATTTGAACAGAAAACATTTATATAAATTTACTAACTTTTGACAGGTGGCTGTCTACTAAATAGGATGATTGTAACTCTAGACAACAGAGGAACCATAATGTGGATGGAGCTCTGCCCCTCGGGCTGGGGGACACAGCCAAGGCAGGAGGGGACTCCAAGCAGCCCCCTCCCCAAGGCTGCTATTCAGGCCCTGCTACTGGAGCGGGGGTGGGCAGCACCAGGGGCCAGAGCTGGCCTAGTAGCTTGAGGGCGGGCTCCCCAGGGTCTCACTGGAGGGTGGGCTCCCCAGGGTCTCACCCACTGCAGGGTGGGCTCCCCAGGGTCTTACCCACTGCAGGGTGGGCTCCCCAGGGTCTCACTCACTGCAGGGTGGGATCCCCAGGGTCCCACTTACTGCAGGGTGGGCTCCTCAGGGTCTCATGCAGGCTGCCAGCAGCTGTGCCACGGGAACAAGGAGGAAAGCACTGAAATCAGGGCAGCACCCCTCCTCTGCTGGGCCTCTAGTGGTCCTGCTGTGCCCCCAGTGGGAAGAGCCCATGCTGCCCCAGCTGGCCAAGAGCCCTGTGACCAGGGCCCAGCACCACCACCATGCACAGGACAGGGACAGAAGGATGTGGACAGCTGACAGATAAGGAACTGCCAACTGGCATGGCGCTTCCTAAGGGTCTTTGGAGAGTCAAGAAACTGCTCAGGTTTCCCTTCACTCCCCTACAATACTATTTTAGGTGTCGATTTTCTATCCCTACCTGTGGGTTCTAAATCTATAACCAGGGACCACTAATCTATGTGAAAAGATTTACTAAGCAAGTACAATGTTAATCATAAGAGAATCTGAATTTCCAAGAGAGGAAATGAAAACAGAGAGGTTATGTTGTGCCTCTAACATTACACAGCAATCCAACGGTGGAGGGGAACATATAATTCAATTCTAGACCAGGGCTTAAGACCTGCCATCAGATCAAGATAACTGCAGGATCAATGAGTCAAAAGGCTTTGAGTGGGGTGGGCCATGGTGGCTCAGCAGGCAAGAATGCTTGCCTGCCATGACATAGGACCCGGGTTCGAGTCCCGGTCCCTGCCCACATTAAAAAAAAAAGGCTTTGAGTGGAATTTCCATGGAGCAGTCAGCACTGAAATTCATTTTCAAAGAGGGAACTGTTTGCATGTTTTCCACCTTCTGTCTACAGGAACAAGCACAGTTCTCTTTTCTCACCACACCATAAAGAAAGAGTTTCTCAGAGAGACCCTCGGTCACATGCAGGTGTGCAGGGAGGAGGGCTTCTGGAGATCACCGGGTGCAGCTGGGGCCCCCAGCACCCAGGAAGTGCCTCACCTGGCAGCAGCAGCCTGCATGAATAGCAGGATTCACCTTCAGACTCATGGCAGCTTTCAGCAGACTGTTTGTTATCCCGAGCAGCATACCTTCTCTGCACAGTGATAAACAACATGTACCAACAGCCACCAAAGTCTGTCTTATGGTGTGACATTTTCATATGTACTTCACATCAAATGCATTATTCTTTTTGTATGCTGTATGGCGGGGGCCACATTTCATTATTTTTCCATGTGAATATTCCATTATAGCAGTACCATTTGATGAATCTCTGTTTTGCTTGTTTGCTTTTTTGGGAAGTGCATGGACCGGGAATCACTCCCAGGTCTCCCACATGGTAGGGGAGAATTCTACCACTGAACTGCCCTTGCACCCCCCAAAGGTTTTGTTCTTAAAATCTTCCTTAGGAGAAATAATTCATATTCACCTAAGACAACTTTAAATTGGTAAAAAAATTACCTCAATGCTTTATTTATGATTCTTGATGGAATGCAGACTCTCCAAATTATTTTCTCACAGGGCACCACAAGATGCTAGCTTCATGGGCTAGCCACTGTCCAAAGGAATTTGACTTCTACATCTTGGCAATTCCCCTCCTACCTGGTCTAACCCACCACCACATCTTGCCTGGACCTTTGCAATAACCTCCAGTCCTGCAAACCTCAACACCAGTTTTCACACAGCCTCAAGACTTCCAGATTCTTTCTAAAACATAAACCATATCTGATCAACCTTCTGTTTAAACCCATCAGTGGCTTCCTATATTCAAAGAAGAAAACCCAAGCTCTTTCCATCATTCTTCAAGGCCCTGGACCCTGCCAACTTCCCTGGCCTCGCCTTGTGCCATCCTTCCCTGGGCTCGCTGTATAGCCACCCCACTAACCCCATATCCATTCCTGGATCAGAGCTGGGTTCTACATCCCTCATGCTTCCTCCATCTCTCAGGTCTTCCCTGTACTGCGTTGTCCTCATTTCCAGGGAGGATGTCCCCCCAGGGAGAGAAGATGCTTCTACCCCCACCTCTCACCTCCAATGGTCCCAGGGTCTTGGGAAGTAAGAGGTTCCCAGAGACACAGCCACAGTCAATGCCTCCTTAAGTCTCCCCTGAGCAGCAAGACCCCACTGGGGCCAAGGGAAACTGTCTTCTGACTCAGGGCCCGCCAAGCCCCAGACCCCACAAAGGCACAAAAGGAAACAGTACTCCCCAAGGGGCTGAAGTTATTATGCCTAGCCTTTTTCCTAAGGCTCCTTCTTCAATAGATATTTCTCCTACACCCAGCAGGTGCCAAGTTCTCTTATGGGTAGCTGGGGTGCAGAAGTAAGAAGGCAGTTATGAACTACCTTTCTGAGGCTTACATTCTCTTGAAAAACAGAGTAGTACACTAGCAAATCAATCAGCAAGACAAGATGATTGTGGAGAGCTGGGGAGGAGGATGCAGGAAGACCTGTCAGGAAGCAAGTGGGGCACACTGCAAAAGACAGTGGTGGCTGGACTAGGGCACTGGTAGTGGTGACAGAGAGAAATGGATGAGCTTGGGATATATTTTGTAAGTTGAAGCAATTAGGTTGTGCCGACGGACTGGATATGAGAGTTTAAAATGAAGAGGCTCATGGATGACTTCCAGATTTTAATTCTGACCAATGGGGTGGACAATGACACCATTTGCTGAGGTAGGGAAGAGAAGTAGGGAAATTCCATCTGCCACCACAAAGAAGAGGGAATTGTAGAACCTCCAAATCCCTTGAATTGCCAAAAGTTCAGTAAACCCTTCATAAAGCAGGTTTCCAAAGCCACACACCACTGGCAGAGTTAATTAGCTGGAGTTCCACTCTATGATGATTGTTCTCAGGGTTATTCATGATGCCCTTTGAACTGGAGCCAGGCTGTACCCACTGAGTACTCGGCCTGTGGACCAGGACTAAACAGCATCATAAGAGGGCAGGAGAATGAGGATGAGCTCCCGCTCAAACTGCTGCTGTCCAATGACTGGCCAACTGACCGTTACCTGAGATGGACTTGCCAGGCTGCCATGAGTGAGGGCTGTGACCTGCCTGAGATAGGGAGTCCTGCAGGTGGGTCCCAGGGTCAGTCACCACTGCCCCCCAGAGGCTCTGACCCTCACCAGGGAGGGAAAGCATTTCCCAGGAAGGAGCTGGGTTTCAGGAACTGTGGGTCTGCAGGTAGGATCAGTCCTCACCTGACTATGTACCATGGACATGTCCTCTCTGAGTCAGCAGAAGAATGAGGAACTTGACCTGGAAAAAGTCACTGCAGCCTCCAGTTTCCCTCGATAGGTGAACTTGATTAGGTGATCTCCATCATGCAGCCCAAATCAAAGAGAATCTGGGAACTTTCAGATGCTGAACTGTCAACAGGAGCCAGGCAGGTGAGTGGTACAGGCCCGAGTGGGAGAAGGTGGAGATGGCAAGGAGGCATAGAGAGCAGAGTTTCACCAGAATCCCATTGGCTTCACACTCCCACAGCCTCAGAGGAGACAGGTCAACCCTCTGGGCAGATGGAGACACTGAAGCCCAGGGCCTTTCCCAGGTCCCAGAGCCAGTGGGTGGCCAAGCAGAGAACTGAACCAGGTCTGCCCATCTCGAGCTCCAAATGCTCTGGAGTGTGCTCTGTCTGGCACATCGGATGCTGGTGCACTCTGATACCCCCACCTCTCCAACCTCTGCTGCTCAAAGTAGTCATATGACATCTGGACCAGGTGTCCCCATCCAGGACAGAGCAGACCAGGTGTCCCCATCTGGGACAGAGTGGCCCTGCCTCCCCTGCTCCTCCCTCTTTGTCACATATGGACAGCCATCTGGAGGCCAGTCTCTCTCTCTGTCCCTCTGTCCTCTCCCAGTGATGATGCCCATCCCCAGGGCCAATCCAATGGACAAAGGTGGGGCCCCAGCTTCAGTCTCTCTTCCTGTCACCTGGAACCATAGAATACAGGTGTGTTTGGTCAGGTGATTCATTCTGCTTCTAGAGGTTTATCCCATTTCCTTCTGCAGTTTTCTTTCTAAATTTAAACATTTTTTGAAAAAGACATAAAAAAAAGTAAACCTCAAAGAGTACTGAAAATCATGTTATGCAAACATACACACACACACACAATATGGTATCATATACATAGATACATATACATAGAAGATGGTACTATTTATAAGTACACATACAAGATGGTATTATGTACACAAGTGCACACACATACGTACATATATATATGTATATGTATGCATGCATATATGTATGTGTGCATGTGTGTATATGTATTAGGGTTCTCTAGAGAGACAGAATCAACAGGAAGTATCTGTAAATATAAAATTTATAAAAGTGTCTCACATAACCATGTGAACATAGTCCAAAATCTGTAGGACAGGTTGTGAAGCCAATGATTCCAATGGAGGGTCTGGATGAATGCCACAGGAGAGGCTCACCAGCTGAAGCAGGAAGAGAGCCTGTCTCTTCTGAATCATCCTTAAAAGGCTTCTGGGGACTAGATTAAGCATCACTCATTGCAGAAGATGCGCACCTTGGCTGATTACAAATGGAATCAACTGTGGATGCAGCTGACGTGATCGTGATCTAATTCTATGAAATGTCCTCATAGCGAGAGACAGCCAGCATTTGCCCAACCAGACAAACAGGTACCACCACCTGGCCAAGCTGACACATGAACCTGACCATGACAGTATATGTGTGCATTTATCCACCTTTTAACAAAACATATTCAGAGTTAGCTGCACCTTGTGGGACAGTGTTCTCTATTTCCTTCATTCTTGGCAGGTCACAGGAGTAGCTCACTCGGGGCCAGCCTGACATATGACAACTGGAAGACAGGGCAGCCTTATCATTCCCAGATGCAAGCCAATCTGCAGAAGTGATCCTAGTATCAAGAGGCTGCCTCTCAGGTGGGGATGTTGGACAGCCAACAAGTGAGACTCACAGGGAAAGTCTGATGTGGGAATCCAATCCCAGGAATTGGATGATGTTTGGTTCCATTTGTTTTCTTGCTGCCTGCACAGAAGAGAGAGCAGGAACTTTATAAACATCACAGGCACAAAGACTGGCCAACCACAGCAGTGGCCAGTCAAGAGCGGGAATTTTTCAGAGGAAGATGTGGTTCCGGTAATATGGGAAAGTTGGTTAAGTTTATCTTGAAAGCCACATTCTCTTGGCCTCTGCCCTCAAAAAGAATCTAGCAGTTCTCCAGCTGAGCCTGGTACTTCCTCCAGTGACTCAGAGTTCTAAGCTTGGTCTTTAATCATCAGATGAAATACTCCCTCTGTCATTAAACACATTACCTCAGAGAGTAGGAGAAGCCCACTCCTGTGTAGAATGATGAGCTCACTGAAGTGGACACTGAGTCTCACTTATCCAGTTCCGGCCTCCAACCACAGGCCTGGCACATGAGTCCTCAATCAAGGTGTGTGGAAGGAAGGTTTGATGGACACTCCCTTACACTAAAGAGCACTTTTAGGTTAAAAAATAACAATAGGACTTTGGTGGACTTACACTGGGTGAATCTCCTTTCTCCCCTAGCACTATGAAATGTGAATATAAGAATAAAAAAATGTAATATTGCAACAAGAATAGGAAGGGGCTACTGGCAAATAAAAGACACCATCATGTCTGAGTATGAACAAAATCAGATGGCAGAGAGGTAACTGAACTGACAAAATAAGCAAGATTAGTCAATACTTACAGAATTAATATCAAACAAATGTAGGAATTAGACTCCAAAACACATGATCAATTTTATAAATTTGACAATGTAAAAATTATAAAACCAGTAATATCAGGAAAGGAGGAAGGGGGAAGAAGTCTAAGATTGCCTTTTCCTCATCTCTCCAAGAAGGGAGCCCTTCTTATTGGCTAAACTTGCATCATGAAGACAGTAGAAATGATGGTGATGTTAGTGATAGTGGTGGTGGTGGTGGTGATGGTGATGGTGGTGACAGTGTTGGTGTTGGTGATGATAGTGGTGATGGTGGTAGTGATGGTGATGGTGGTGGTAGTGGCAGTGATGGTGGTGGTGATGGTGATGGTGATGATGGTGATAGTGATGGTGGTGGTGGTGATGATGGTGGTGATGGTGGTGATGGTGATGGTGGAGGTGATGGTGGTGGTGACAGTGATGTTGGTGATGGTGATGGTCATAGTCATGATGGTGATGGTGATGATAGTGGTGATGGTGATGATGGTGATGGTGATGATGATGGTGATGATGGTGATGGTGGTGATAGTGATGGTGGAGATGATGGAGATGATGGTGATGGTGATGATGGTGATGACGGTGATGGTGGTGATGGTGATGATGGTGATGGTGATGATGATGGTGATGGTGATGGTGATGGTGGTGGTGCTGGTAATGATGGTGATGATGGTGGTGGTGATGGTGATGATGGTGATGGTGATGGTGATGGTGGTGATGATGGTGATGGTGATGGTTGAAGTGATGGTGGTGATGGTGTTGGTAACAGTAGTGGTATAGGTGGTAGCCACAGTTGTAGAAGCAGCAGTAGTAATAATAATAATAGACCTTGATGAGTTTTTGTACATACGAGTTTTATTTTCTTTCTTTTCCATATCAGGCTATTTTAAAAATAAAAATCTCTTATTGTCAGGTCATAGTTTTATGAAATTCAGCACCCTACTTTGCATAATCTTTGTCTTCTCTTAATTACAAGTAAAAAGGAATATAGCACTTTCCCAAGTAGAAAACAAAATATAGATGTGATTTCATTATTATATAAAAATGTCCATCTGATAATTTATCCAGCCAGGTAGCCAGGCATCTCTGTACAGATGTGAACATAGAATAAATATCTGGAATGATGGTTTTCAAACATAGCTGATGGTCATTTGGAAGTGCTGGAATTTGGGATTTTTTTCACCTATTTTGTTTAATTTTTAGTAATGAGTAGGTTCCATTTTAAGTAAAAACAGTAAGGCCCTTCAAGGGAAATGTGCACTTGGTCCTCCGTGGAGGCATAGGCCTGGCAGTGGGGTTGGCTGGTGGGTGGCACCATCCTTCTAAGCTGCCCAGTGCCTGGGAGCACTGGCAGGCTGCAAGGGGTCCCCCTTGACTCACTCCTGGAAGCACAGGCCTGAGGGAGTGAGCTGGGGGAGGGCAGAGGCCCAGGCATGCCTGGCCACAAGCTGTTGTGCCGGTGCCATCTGGTGGGCATGCTGGGAACTGCCCCCAGCGTACCTTCCCTCGGAGGAGAGAAGCAAATACAGCTGACAATGCCCTCTTGATGGTTTGCAAAGTTAAAACCATTTTGGGAAAACTTTGCTGGGCTCTGGAATAAGCTATGCAAAAAAGTGCCCAGGAACATCTTCTTGGCTTTCACTCTGGTCTAATAGACACCAGGGACGACCTGGGGACAGGGCTGTGTCATTAGTTATAAACCACACCTGTTCCCTCTGGTCAGCACCTGTTTGCACATCAGCACTACTCTGAGCATATAATTAAAGTCTCTGATGTTTACCACATTCTTACTTTGTGACAAGAACAAATGTGCATGTGTGCATCATTTAATCCTCCTCGTGAGGTTGTTCCTACAGGAATCGTGATCCCCCTTCACAGATGAAGAAACCAAGACTCATGCAGCCTAACAAGAACTCGACGAAGAGCATACAGCAGTGACACTTCACAGGGGGGTGGGAAGCTGCTCAGCATATGTGTCTCCACATTCCTCCCTTCCCACGTTATGATAAACACATCCAGCACACCCCTCAGCAGTAGGGGTGATGGTTTTTTTCAAGAAGGAAATTATCCTTAGAATACAGGATGCTGATGACTTTTACCCCCTTAAGGGGGTGTAAAATGAGCAGAAAACCCTTCACATTTTGTCCTTCTGGGCTCATCACTCAACAAAGCTGAGCAGTTCAGAGAAGCAGGGCGGGATGGGGGCCCAGGATGGCGTTTTCGTGACATATGTCCTTGATGTTAATGGTATTGACAGAGACTTTGGAAATTTGTCATGCTGCATTCCTGCTACAAATAGAATTCTATCACTTTGTTCCTGCAACTGACAGCCATGGGTTTCTTCCTTTCCCAACTTGCTTGGTTGGGTCTGTTTTCCCCTTTCCCTTTCAGAAAATATATGTCTGCAAAGGTTTTTCCAAATAGATGCAATTGGTTGGACCAACCGACAGTGAGTTTTCCCTTTTTCTTTCTGCTTGACTGACTTCTGCTTGTTTTCTGGGACCAACCCTTTTGCATTTCTGTATTTTTGTAGATGCACTAGGAAATGGCATGACATCTAAACGTGCTTCCTGGTGACCACAGGGGAATGGGGTTTACTGCACATGCCAGCTGCTGCTCATGGCCGGGTTATCTGCCGTGGGCGGCTGACCTGCCAGCACCATCCCAGCACAGCCGTTGAGCCTGTGGTCAGTGCAGGCAGCAGCCTTCGCAGAGTGCCCATCCTTAGTCCTGTCCAACCAACATGGCTATTTCTAACTGTTCGCTCAGGATATTCACAGGACATTCAATCTCCTTGTTGACTTGGGATCAGGGAGGAAATAAACAGATCTCCCAGTACAAGAGGACTTTCAGAATGACTGGAAATGAACCAAGTCACTGGCCAAGCAGCTCAAACATCTGAAGTAGGTGTAGGTTAGAAACCCGGTGCAAACTAATCAGATAGAAGCATGTTGCCCCCACCCAGATGCTGTCCAACCTCTTCCATCCACAGTGACTTCCCCTCCAGTGCCTCTTGGTTTCCTTGCTTCACTGGGGAGGTGAGATTTCTGTGTGTGGTTTGCCCTGTCTCTCTGTGACTTGTAGTGCCTCCCCTTGGGCTCTCCCTTTTTGGAGGTTTGTTTGACCCACTGGCAAGGTGGGGCTGTTGAGTGGGGTTGTGATGTATCCCTTGGTTTACAATGAGCCCTGGCTTTGAAATGACTGGAAGGTATTGGAGCTCTCGAGGTTTTCTGAGTGACCAAAGTATGTCATCTGCTTTACTTATTTAATTTTGAATCAGCACCCTGGCTGTCTCCAAAGCCCATGCCCTGCTGAAAAATAGCCTTTGGTAGAATTCAGACTGCTGTCCTTGGAGGTAAGGAGTTCCCATGCATTTCTTTTCCTGTCTCATCTACTTTTTATTTTGAAATAAACTATAGACTCACAAGGTATTGCAAAAATAGTACAGAGGCTCTTGTATACCCTCAACCCTGTTTCCCAAGTGGTGACATCTTATACAGCTTTAGCACAATATCAAAACCAGATGTTGCCTTTGATACTGATCCTTTTAACTTGACTTTAAGTTGGATTTCATTCTAGCACGTTTGAACCTGCAATCATTTGTGTGTGTGTACAGATCTACACAACTTTATCCATGGATTAGTTTCTGTAAACAATACCCAAATCAAGATACCAAACTGTTCCACCACTGCTAAGGAACCCATCCTCTCTCAATTTCCTCCAGCAACCACTCATCTATTCTCTGCTTCCAATATGTTCTCATTTCAAGAACATTAGATAATGGAATCACATAGTGTGTCACCTTGAGAAAAATTTTTCACTAACAACAGTGCCCTTCTCGTCCACCTGAGTAGTTCTGTGACCACAACTTTTCCTTTGCATTGCTCTATAGTACTCTGCTGCATCAGTATATGAGACTGTGCTCAATCCTTCACCTACTGAAAGACATTTCAGTTGTTTCCAGCATGGAAAGCTGATATAAGCTTTCATATCAGGGTTTTGTAAGAAAACACAAGTTCTCATTTCTCTGGCACAAATACCCTAGAGTGGGATTGCTGTATTGTATAAAAAGTGAAAGTCCAATTTTGTAAGAAAAATATAAAAATTTAAAGCTTATTTCCCTGTTTTCTAGGGGCTCTGACATGTTACATTCCCTCTAGCCAGGGAAGAGAGAAGCCGGGTTTCTCTGCCCCCTTGCCAGCCCTTGGAGTTGTCACTATTGTTTTTTAGCCATTTGGATAGGTGTATAGTGGGTGCAGGAAAGAGTTAACATAGTAGGCCAGACATTATGATCCTTTGAAAGGCCTGCTTGCAAGGGAAGATGGATTTGGGGAGGGCTCCCCCCTCAGCCAGCACTGAGAGGAGGGTCTCATGGAGCGGAAACAGTTGTGCCAACAAAATGTGGTCTATATTCAGTGCCTGCCTTCCTTCTGGGGTCTGCAGTTCTGGTGCATTCTATGCAGAGACTGTCTAAGTGATCAGCCCCAGTAAACACCATGAGTGCTGAGTCTCTAGCTTCCTTGGGAGACATCTCATCTGTGACATCATGACTTGCTGCCGAGGAATTAGGTGCCTTCTGTGTGGTTTCACTGGGGGAGGACTCTGAGGGCATGTGGCTGGTTTCTTCC
This sequence comes from Tamandua tetradactyla, assembly GCF_023851605.1. Taxonomy (NCBI): domain Eukaryota; kingdom Metazoa; phylum Chordata; class Mammalia; order Pilosa; family Myrmecophagidae; genus Tamandua; species Tamandua tetradactyla. The sequence continues at coordinate 3,180,805 of NC_135354.1, forward strand.
AGTCTTGCCCAGGTGTCATTTCCTTGTGTGTGGTGTCATTTCCTAGAATCTTTCCGCTGTAACAAGTCACAGTCATGGGCAGGGCTGGATGCTGAGCCTGTGAGTTCTCTTAGTGAGTCACTGAAACTGGGGGTAGTCTCAGGACCCTTGGCACATCAAAGGAACCTCCCCTTTCCCAAAGCCAAGGGGCCCCAGGACCCCCACCACGGAGGGGCTAAGCCAACCCTGAAAAGAATGATGGCTGCTGCTTAGACAGGTCAGCAAGAAGTCAGAGTGTTGGGGGGCAAGGGAGAGAAACGGGGCCCCAGCCACATGTCCCAGGGACCACCAGCCGTTTCTTGGCCCATCGCTCACCCTGACAATAATGATCACTTGGCAGCACAAAGAGGGAGTGCAAGCAAGGAAGAGAGCAAAATCCCTTCCTGTTCTCCAGAACTTATGTCACCCACATTAGTCTTCTCTGATGCTGATCCAAGCCACTGAGGCAGGACGGGAAGACTCAGCTGCATGCACTGTTCCTGGAAACAGGCACCCAACCTGTATCTGCCCCTGGCCTCTGGATTTCCTCAGGAGCCTTTCTTAAGCATCAACTTAAGCACTGACCAAAAAAGCAATGATTACTGAACAATGACTGCATTGAAGAAAAACCCTGAGGACAGCCTCCTTGTTACTCACTGAGAACCAGAATCTGAAGGTTGGGGTGGCGGGGCTGGGGATAGGCATGAGCACTGTGCTAGGAGTCGGGGTCTGGCCTGAGCCCTGTCTCTGACATCATTTTGCCCTGAGTTCTGAGCAAGGCACCCAATTTCTGGGACCTCAAGTTTCTTACCAGTAAAAACAGGAAGCTAAATCAGAGAAATGGCTTTTAAATGATTTTAAACAGTAGACACTTCTCTTCACATAAGATAACATGAAAATTCATAGTGTATAGTGATATGGCACCATTTGTGCATTTAACTTCTAGCAAATTCAAATACTAGACATGTAGCGGAAGGAGGGGCTGGAATAGAAGGGAGACAGGAGAAGGGAGGAGGAGGAGAAAGTAAAATGGAGGGGGAGATGAAAGGAGGTGAGGAAAAGGTGGGTTCAGCCTCACTTTCCCCACATGTGCATGTCCTGGAATGGGCCTGGGGTGGCAGCGAAGGTGCTGCCATCCCCTTGGGTGGCCTTGGTACCCCAACTTCTCATTCTCATCATGTGAGATGCTCCCTGCACTGAGTGGGATTCCAGGGTGTCAATAGCATGGCGTCTACTTCCAGGCCAGCTCCTTCCTCTTTTGCTCACTCTGAGAACTGTTCCAAACTCACACAAACAACTGGCCAAGCTGGACTTCCTTAGACATGCTATCTCTGTCCTTGGGTGGTGCTTTCTTGAGTTGGTTTTCAAGGGCAGTTTTGCCTGTAGGCTATTTTTACCTGAAAATCTGATGTTTGAATGCAAGACCCACCCCCAACCCCATGAAAATGTGACTCCCCAGAGTGGTCACCTAGAGCCCTGACTTCTGGGCACACCCTTTTTCCCAGGAGGGAACCCCTGAGATATTTCCATGCATCAGAGGATACCACAGAACAGTGTCTGAAAACCACAGATGGGCCCATCTTTAACCTGAGACTTATGACATTAAGATTGAAAAAACCTTCCCGTCCATGTCATTGGGCAAACTCTCCTACCTCCTGAGGCTTCCACCTCCAGGCCAAGACATGCCACCTCTGTGTTAAACAACCTCAAAGCACCCTTGACTTCTCCTCTCAAATGAGGACCATCCTCAGAATAACTTGCTCAACCTCAGGTGTCCCTTGTACTCAGCTCATTCCAGGAGGACAAAGATTTGCTCTCTTGGTCCCTTCTCAGCTTGCGGCAGCTGGCATGGTGCCTGGAAAACAACAGCAATTCAGCAAGTACATGTTTGATCCACTTAACATCCTCAAAAGGCCTAGAAGATTCTGGGGCACACCATCTGCTTCCTGGGAGAGCAAGGGTCCCTTCCGGCTGGGTCTTGAGCCCTATTCTCAATGTCCAGCTGCTAAATCTGTTTAAACACTCTTTGCTTCCAAGAAGACACATCTGTCTCTCACCCTGATACTTGGCAGTGTCTGAAGAAAATGTTCATTATCAAAACTTAGGGTGTTGTGCTGGCATCTGGCAAGAAACTTCCAGGAATTCTGTTATGCATCCTGTGATGCACAGGACAGCCTCACCCTCCTCTCCCCATGATAAAGAATCATCTAGCCCAAAATACCAGCAGCATTGAGGCTGAGAAACCTTGCTCTAGAAGGTGAGTTCTCAAGGGCCAGAAATTTTCTTTATCTCAGTCACCCCAGGATTTAGCATGACAATGGGCATATTTATTTAGAGAGTAATATTTGTTAGGAACCTACTAGAATCCAGAAAATGGGAATTCAAGGGGAAGCAAAACAGATGAGGCTGCTGATGCTGGTTTGAAGCTGTTACATACCCCAGAAAAGCCATGCTCTTTTCATCCAATATTTTGGGAGCAGGCCTATTGTTGGGTGGGACCTTTTCATTAGGTTGTTTTCATGGAGATGTGACCCCAGTCACTCAAGGTGGACCTTAATCCACTTACTGGAGTGCTTTAAGAAAAGGACATTTTGGGGAGGACTCATATAGAATTTCCTGGGCAGATTCTAAGCAAGAACCCATAGAACCTGAAGGACCTAGAACCTGAAGAGGGCCAAGATAACCTAAGAAATCCAGTGTTTTCCCTGAGAAACTAAGAGAGGAACCACAGATGCTTTGAGAGAGAAAGAAACAAACTGGGAGCAAAACCCAGCAGATGCCAGCCACGTCACTTCCCAGCTGATAGAGGTATTCCAGATGGCAGTGAGCTTTCTTCAGAGTTCAGGTATCATCTTGTTGATGCCTTAAATTTGGACATTTTATGGCCTTAGAACTGCAAATCTGTAACCTAATAAATCCCCTTGATAACAGCCAATCCATTTCCAGTATATTGGTTCTGGCAGTGTTAGCAAACCGAAACACCAGTATTAGGAATAAGAGAGGTGACATGGTTTCAGATACTATAGATATTAAATAGATAGCAAGAGAATATGAATACTTCTATGTTAATATTAACTTCACAACTTAAACAACTTAAAGTCCTTGAAAAACTGAAACTGACAAAATGCTCTCAAGAAAAAAAATTAGATGACCTTAATAGCACTATATCAGCTAAAGAAACTAGGTATAATTAAACACTTTCCCACAAAGAAATCTCTAGATCCAGATGGTTTCATTGGTTATTTCTGGAAAACAATTAAGGAAGGAATAAAACAAATCTCAAAGTCTTCCCCCCAAAATTAAAGAAGATGAAATATCTCCCACTCACTCTTTGTGGCTAGGATTATCTAAATTACTGAAATGAAAATTACAGACAAATATCTCTCCTGAATATAGACAAAAAAATATTAATGAAATTTTAATAAATGGATCCAGCAATATATAAAAAAGATAATACATCATTCACAGAGATTATTCAGCCATGTCAGCAAACTAGAGGAGAAACCTATATATTCACCTCAACAGATGCAGAAATCCAGCATGCATTCCTGGTTAAAATCCTCAGTAAATTAGGGATGAATTTGAGACAGGACATCTACAAAAAATAAAAATAGAACTAAATAAAAAGTAGAGTTAATATCATGTTAAGTATGAAACTCAGAATTCTTTCCTCCCTAAGATCAAGAGAAAGGCAACAATGTCTACTTACTTGTAACACTCCTTTTCAACTTTGTCTTAGAGATTCTAGCCAGTGCAATAAGACAAGGAAATAAAAATAAAAGGCATCCAGATTGGAAAGAAAAAAAGGAAAAATGTCTTCATTTGTAAATGACCTGATTATCTATGTATTTAAATTTGTTCAAGTTTATAATAAAGCTTCTAAAACTCATAAGATTACATGATACAGTATCAATATACAAAATTCATTTCATTTCTATATATTACCAACAAAGAATTGGAAATAGAAAATAGAGAGTAAAAGAAAATCATTGAGCTCAGCGAAGAGTAAGTGAAATTATCAGAGCTAAATCTAATGAAGAAATTGCAAACTGGTAAGCTGAAAACAAATTCTGAGAAAAATAAAATTACCGGAACCAAAGAGAAAGTTTAGAAATAGATTCCAATATGTGGAAAATTGATTTTCAACAGAAGTTCAAAGTGAAACAGTAGAAAATCAGCTTTTAAAGAAATGTTGTGGAACATCTGGACATCCAACTAAAAGAAGGCCTAAAAATCAATAATAAATGTTAAAGTAACCCAAATTCATAGGTCTGCAATTCACAGAAGAGGAAACTTAAATACCCATCAAATATATAGAAATATGCTCAAATTCATTAGCAATCAGGGAACTATAACTTAAAATAATGGGACACAATTTAACACTCTAAAGACTGGCACATAATATAAAAATATGACAATATCAAGTGTTTTGTAGAAGTTATAGAGAAAGTGAAATGCTCCTGAATTGATGATAGGAGTTTAAATTGGTCTATCTGCTCTGGAGAACAATCTGGTAAAGCTGAAGATGCACTTTCCCTACAAACAAGCAATTCTACTCTGTAAGCATCTGTGTATGTGTATGAGTGTATGTGTAAAGCACTTTTGTATATTTGTACAAGCAGATATGTATGAGAATATTCACCACAGTGTTCTTGTAAGAGCAAAAAATTGGAAACAATCTAAATATCCATCAACCAGAACATGTACTTTATTCTTACAAAATAAATAGCACATGGCAGATAATCTGTATTAACCGCAGCTGCATATTTCAACATGAATGACTCATGAAACAACATAGGATGGTGGGAAGCACATAGCAGAAGACATACATAGTATAATACTATTTATTAAATATTTTAAAACCACGTGCAACACTTTTATCCATGGTCTATAGATTCATACTTATATAGAACACTTAAGTACATGAGGGTGATAAGTTTTATCTTTGAGGAAAGGAAGAAGAGAAGGAAATAAGGGAGGGCTGCTTAAGTGATTCTAATTATATCTGTGACATTTTATTTCTTTTAAAATGTTGAAGGAAATATGTCAAAAGCTGAGTGCTAGGTACATAGGTGTTTGTATATATATTTTTTTCTGTAATCAGGATTTTTGTTTGTTTCTAATTGAAAGCTCCCATCTGAAAACTCTCCTGTTTTGTGGATTCTGCTGTTTTAATCTTTAATAGATTTTTCTCACATAAACTCTAAGAAATTTATGTGAGAAATTTTTCTCACATAAACTCTATAAGAAATTCCCAATCTGACTATTTAATCATCTCCTAGCAAGTAAGTCAACCCACTGTCCTACTTTCCAACCATAGAAAACTAATCTTGTCTTATTTTCTTCTCTTCCTCCTCCTTTTTTTCTCTCTCTCTCTTTTAAGTAAAATCTGCTGTTCTAGTCTGCTAGCTGCTGGAATGCAATATACCAGAAACAGAACACCTTTAAAAAGGGGAATTTAATAAGTTGCTAGTTTACAGTTCTAAGGCCGAGAAAATGTCCCAATTAAAGCAAGCCTATAGAAATGTCTGCTCAAAGGCATCCAGGGAAAGATACCTTGGTTTAAGAAGGCCAACGAAGTTCAGGGTTTCTCTCTCATCTGGAAGGCACATGGTGAACACAGAGTTTCTCTATCATCTGGAAGGGCACATGGTGAACATGGCATCATCTGCTAACTTCTTCTCCTGGCTTCCTGTTTCATGAAGCTCCCTGGGAGGCATTTTCATTCTTCATCTACAAAGGTCACTGGTTCATGGACTCTTCTTCATGGTGTTACAGTATTCTCTGCTCTCTCTGAATCTCTTTCATTCTCCAAAATGTTTCCTCTCTTATAGGACTCCAGAAACTTATCAAGACCCACGCAAATGGGTGGAGACATGTCATCACTTAATCCAGTTTAACAATCACTCTTGATTAAATCACATCTCCAGGGAGATGATCTGATTATAGGTGCAAACATACAGTATTGAATCTGGATTTATTCTGCCTTTATGAAATGGGATTTTGATTAAAACATGGCTTTTCTAGGGGACATACATCCCTTCAAACCAGCACACATATCTTGCAGGCTGACAGAAGTGGCCTTATTTTTGCTTACCAACACGTTCCCCAGAACTGAAAAACATAAACCCAATAATGAGCAAACATCTCAGGTACCTCTGCTTTCTCAGCTGCCAAATCCAGGACAGTTTCTCACACTAACAATTCACCTTCCCTTCTGGCTCAGTTGATTTTATCAGCATCATTATCACAAGCTCAGAGACAGCTAAGCCAATTTCTATAATTACTCTTTTTCTCTGATTCTATCTTTCCGACAACATCCCGAGCCCTTCCAGGAAATGACGGCTCAGAAACCATCTTAAACAGACCCTCTAAGTACAACTTTTAAGAATCACTGTTTCTAGGTTTCTTCCAATCACAGCCCTTCCTATCATATGCAAAATGACATAAGGAATCCAATCCTATTTAAATCTCCTTCAGGTACAAAGACAAACTAGGGGTGGCTGACTTAAGAGCTACTGTGACACAGGCGGGCAACATGTGCAGGGGAAGGGCTGCTCAATCTTCTTGCCCATACTTTTGGGCCCTGGAGTGATGATTTTAGGGTGAACTCTCATAAGCCTGAGGATTTTTCTGAAAGTGGAGTTGAGAAATTTGCATTTTGATTTGTATAATATAATGCTAATTGCTGAATAAATAATGCCTTCCCAGGATTTAAGATTCAAAAAATATAAAATGAGGTAACAGTGGGAAGGAACAGTTTTCCTCACACTGCTGCCCCCAGACCCCCAGCTAAGCCCACCCATGGGCTGAGCCCCCATGCTCCACCCCCTCCTGGGTGTTCTCTGAGCCCATGGCATGGGTGGGTGTGGCTGTGCCTCATGGTCCACAAGCGCTGCACACACCATGCACTCTATGTTGCATCTGGAACATCTGGGCTGTGACCCAGAGATGAATGGGAGCTCCGGACTTGCTCCTCTCTCACTACTGGGGGGCTCAGGATGGGACCTGATGGCAGACCTGGTTCTCTGAGCCCCTCTGACCACAGGGTGATGCCATCATATCTCAGAGGGGAGGGATGACCAGTGTGCACACCTGGACCTCAGGGAGCCCTGGCTGGGGCAGGTCACCCAGTCACCGAGCCGTGCTGCCAGGTCCCACCACCCACCCGCCCCAGAGCCATGTTGGACAGACACTGATCACCACATGCATTCAGGGCAAAGCTAATTATTTAAGCCACACTGAGATTGTTTTTTAATCAGCAATGAGATATAACCCATGTACAATAAAAGTGACAATTCAGTGAATGCTGGCAAATGCAGTGAGGAATGGGCCACGACAATCAAGATATAGAATATTTCCATCACCCCAACAAGGTCCCTATTGCTTTTTTGGAGTCAAGCCCTCCCCACTTCTCCCCAGCACTAACATTTCTTCTGAATCATTTTGCCATTTCAAAGAATGGAGTCACACAGTATGTGTCACTGGTCTGGCTTCTGTCAATTAATGTAATTTTTTAGATTAACTGACATATATATTATATATTCCTTTTTATGATGAGTGGTGCTCCATTGTACAGATAAAGCATAATTTTTCTTATCTATTTACCAGATCATGAGCATTTGGGTTGTTTTGAGTTGCAATAATGTTAAAAACCCCAATAACATTTGTGTGAACATGTTATCATATCTCTTGGGTAAATATCTAAGAGTGATATTGCTGAATCCTATGGTAAGGGCATGCATAACTGTGTATGAAACAGCCAATCTGTTTCCAAAGTGGCTGTACAACTTTGCATTCTCCCCCCACAATATATAAGACGCCAGTTATTCCACCTTTTCCATAACACTTGATATTGTCGATCTTTTTAATTTCTGTCATTCTAATGGGTATGTTGTGGTATCTCTTTGGGGGTTTTAATTTGCACTTCCTTACTAGTTACATTGCTAATTTTTTCATGTTCTTGAAGATTATTTGCCTCTCTTTGTTGGATGGCCTGTTTCAATATTTTGACCATTTTTAAAATTTATTTTTAATTTCCTTATAGTTAGGTTATAGTAATTCTTTATAAATTGTGGATACAAGACCCTTAGCAGATATATGTTTTGCAAATAATTTCTCCTAATCTTTGGCTTGACATTTGATTTGAAAGTCAGATGATCATACATATGTGAGCCTATTTTTAGACTATTCTAGATCATATATGTGATTCTATTGTAGACTAATTATTCTGTTCTGTTTGTCTATCTGTAGAGCCATAAGCCCATACCACACTCTCTTGGTTACTACAGTTTTGTATAAAGCCTTGAAATCAGGTTATCAGGTTGTATAAATCCTCTTAATCCTAGTTGTTTTATTTTCCAAGATGACATTGGCTATTCTAGGCCATCTGCAGTTCTAAATGTCAATTGCATGCTTTTGTTCACTCTCCACCACCTTCGGGTCACGGGGCTGTTGCTGGTATGTGTGTGTCTGGGTCCTACAATGACTCTTAGGGAAGGAGCTGCTCAGCCATTCCCCGCAGCAGTCACCAGTGCAGCGTGCAGGGCAGCTGCTGTCATGGGGACTCGGAACAGGTAGGGGAAGAAGCACTGCACAAGAGGCCGTGACTGCCAGCTCTCCCGATGGACAGCGTCCACCTGTGAGGCAGGTCACCAATGCTCAGGGTACCACAGACACACCACTGAGGATTTCTACACAAGAACAAAGATAGAAATTAAAATAAAAGGCAAAGGAGACAGGGAGAAAGCATGAGCCAGGTGAAACATCACCAAGAGCTACTGACTAGAAGTTGTGCAATTCACTTTCCTGGAACACTGACAGTGTGGAAGTTCAAAGGAAGATGTGAAGCCAAACAGCACTACTCACCTCCTCCATGCAGAACTCCAGGAGAACAGTTAGGAGAAGCCAGGAGTGCAGTGTCCCACTGAATGCCATTTCAGTCAAAACTCAGATGTGATGCTCGCAACTTTCCATTTATCTGGTGGTTTTTCAATATTTCTCAGCTGGACAGAAAGTCAATGGAAAGGATTTCTATGGGCTCCTGAAATCCCAAAGTATGCCCATCTGCCTGGATGAGGAGCTCTCTTTGTGTAAATGTGCATTCCCTTGAATCCAATTAATTTAAACCCGATGATTCCATCACATCCCCTCCTTGATCACAACAGCCTCAAAATCTTCCTTATAGGCCAAGTACTCTAAACTAACCATATCTTAGGTTAACCACAGTTAGAAAAGATTCTGTGCATGTGACTTCTCCAACTTCTCCTGGGCTGATTATACCTGGTTAGCTCTTTCCTGACATTCTTTGCACAGGTATATGCTCTTATATATTGTATATTAATTAAGAGAATATTTGTTCGGTTGAGCAAGTACGACCCAGACTCAGGCTTGAGAAAATGACATATAGTGGAACACAGATTAAAAAAAATCTGCATGTATCTCTTCTTTCTTGCAAGGCCTGCTCATGCACACAGTGACAGAACACAAAAATAAGACAGCCCAGGCTAGGGAATGGCCTCTATGTACATAACTGGAGCAGCTGTTTCTCTGGGCTCCAGAAAAGAGAAGACAAATTCATGTGGTATTCGGGTGCCTGGACTTGTGAAGTTGTCTGATGATTAGCTCACATCAACAAAACTGGAAAACCCCAGTTTCAGAAAGGAATCCATTAATACACTCTCAAGAAATGAAAATGAAGTCTGGAGAATGATGAGGTTTGCATGCGAGTCAGGGCTCAGAAGGGAAAAACCAAACTGGCCTAAAACTAGAGAAGGAAAGGGTTCATCATTCCCGGCAGCTGGGCCAGGCTAATGAGGGGCTCACAGCAGCCGGAAGGCCACTCTGAGAGACCGACCCCTGACATCCTCAGCATGTCCCTGCCCAGTGCTGCTGAGCAGAGGAGAAAGCATGCTGGAGAAGAAACACAGCCTGCTGGGGCTTCTGGTATCCAAACCAAGACCTAACTTTGACTTCAGCTCTGAGCACGCAAGACCAGTGCCAGCAGAGCCAGTCACTTTGAAAATGTTACTTACTCTTAATGATGATCTGTCCCCTTTCTCTGATTTAGGTCAAATGCTCAACCTGAAGGTAGGTGCTGTGGTCTGAGAACAAAAACTCATGAACCCAGAATCTAGACACGTGGTCTGAAAAGTGTGATTTCTTCAGGGAAGAGAATATTCAAAGTTAGAATTCTTCCATAAAATCTGGTTTAGCACACCTATGAGGATACAAAGAGAAACTAGAGATGCACAATTATGTATAGATAGTCTGTAAATCTGCAAAATTTGACAAGCTTACATTCTTTGGCTAGATCTCTAAGTTTTGGTTATAACTCATGCATTCAAAATTCAACATTTCTTAGCAATTATTGTATATCAAGCCAGTGCCTTCAATAATATATAAAGTAATAATGATAACAGCAACATTTCATTGGAGTTGCTAGAAAAATGTTTTTTTTTAATAATCACTTCACTCAAGCAGCCTTCAAGTTATTTTAAGCAGAAAAAGCCTTTGTTGAAATACTTTGCTGTTGATCTAATTCCAACAAAAAGAGAACATACTCTCTGTTCACAGAAACCCTCCCTTCCTCTGCCTGCAGGAACGAAACATCATGTGAACTAAAACCAGCACCTTCCTCCTCTTCAAGGACAAGACCACAGGCCTGAGTGGTCGATAAAGAAAGAAGAACCTACAGATAACAGGGTATGGCAGCCAAACACAATGAAACTACTCAATTTTAATGAATCCTGTGACTTTTACTTGTATTTGTGTGTGTGTGTGTGTGTGTGTGTGTGTGTGTGTGTGTGTTTTCTGTTTTCTTCTGGATCTTTTCCATTTCTTTGTCTATTTGGGTTATAAAAGCCCAAACCACCTGTGCTGGTTTGAAATGATGTATGAACCCTAGAAAGACCATGTTTTAATCCTAATCCCATTTTGTAAAGGCAGTCATTTCTCCTAATCCCTATTCAGCACTGTATGTTTGAAACTGTAATAAGATCATGTCCCTGGAGATGTGATGTAATCGAGAGTGGTTGTTAAACTGGATGAGGTGACAACATGTCTCCACCCATTCAGGTGGGTCTTGATTAGTTTCTGAAGCCCTATAAAAGAGGAAACATTTTGGAGAATAGATTTAGAGAGAGTAGAGCAGAACAACATAGCCATGAGAAGCAGAGTCCACCAGCTAGTGACCTTTGGAGATGAAGAAGGAAAATACCTCCCAGGGAGCTTCACAAAACAGGAAGCCAGGAGAAGAAGCTGGCAGATGACACTGTGCTCACCATGTGCCCTTCCAGATGAGAGGAACCCTGTGTTTGCCATGTGCCTCCTCACTTGAGAGAGAAACCCTGAACTTCATCAGCCTTCTTGAACCAAGATATCTTTCCCTGGATGCCTTCAATTGGACATTTCTATAGATTTGTTGTAATTGGGACATTTTCTAGGCCTTAGAACTGTAAACTAGCAACTTATTAAATTCCCCTTTTTAAAAGCCATTCTGATTCTGGTATATTGCATTCTGGCAGCTAGCAAACTAGAACACCACCCTTCCCACTCTGATCTGGTCTTGAGAAGTTTCTTCCTCCAGTTTCTTGATGATGCATCTTTAATAAACTCACCTCCTTACCCAGATAAAGAAACTTACTTCTCTGTTTATGCAGGATCAGGTGGGCCTGAGTACTCAGGACCATGTTCACACACTTCCCATAACCCCGTGGAATTGCTCTCTTCACTGCATGCCCTACTTTAAAACACTGACTCTTCAGAAGCTCAAATCACAAAGGGAGGGAAATGGAACTACAGACTGTTGGGTAAGGCCTTGAAGCCATGCACTTCTCAAAATAACACAATGGAAAATAACTTAAAAGTTTGCAAACCTCATGCAATGGTAATCTTCTCCAAACACACTACACCAAAGATTTAGAAGATCAGGATCCCACAAGATCCCCCCAGGATTCCTCCATGGATCCAATACCACCAGTATATAGAACTAGTGCGCCCCACGCAGCCCCAAGCAGGATGGCAGCTGCCCTGTCCCCAGAGGCAGCTAGAGCTGTACAGTGATACGCATGCATTGCTCTCACTCAGCCCATGTGGTGTGGGTGGGGCCACCCCTATCCCACGATCAGGAGGGCATATGACCTCAGCCTGGCCAATCAGAGCATCTCACTGCCCTGGCTGCAGCGATTGGTTCAGGGCCATGCTGGAAACTGCCAGGATTTTAAAAGTAACTGCTTGAAGAGGGGGAAAAGAGCATCTTCCTCTTCCTTCTGGACTAGCACTGTGAGGATGGGGGTGGGGAGCTGTCAGGAGTCCACCTGGAGTGAAGCCACACAGAAGAGAGCAGAGCTGAAAGAGAAAGAACAGGCCAGGGTGAAAATAGCTGGGTGTTGGATCCAGCTGTGCCTGAAAGCAACCAATCTAAAGGCAGAAATAAAAAGGTGATGTCAGGTTGATGCTAATGGACATCATATCTCAGGGAATTGTAGTTTAGCTGCCATCTACTACCCCAAGGACTAAAATCGTTTACCAGTTTGTGAACACGATTTGACACCCTTCAGGGACTGTGGGAGGAAAGTGGATGCAGGTCATTAGTTGAGTCTAAGGTTCCACGAGTCCTAACCCAGTCACACCATAGCCTCCTCAGGGGCTCGATGCTTCCCCGTGCAGTCCACTCTCTAGAGAGCACCAGGACCCCCAGTTCTAAAGCACGATTTGTCACTCCCTGCTGGAGTGACAATGGGGAACTCCCATTGCTCTGAAGGTGTGACCAAGCTCATGGAGATGGCAGCAGCCAGGTGGGCGGGTGCCTAGGACACAGCACAGACAATGGCGGCCAAATGCACAGGCTGTCCTCAAGTAGGACACGGAACGCCATCATGCCAACACATGGCCAGTGAGCCCTCACCAGGCACAAGGGCCCGCGGCTGGTGCTGGGGACACAGGATGGGGCCAAACCTGGAGTTCACAGCCCGGGTGAGGACACTGGAGCTCACAGCTCAGGTGGGGACATTTGCCATGAACCACAAACTCAACCAGAGCAGTGATGGAGTCACAGCCCAGGTCCCTGGAAACATGTCCATCCAATGGGAAGGATGCTCAGGGGGAGCCAAGAGCAAACGGTGAAGGCAGCCTGGCCCCAAGCAGGCGTCTGATGTCTGGACAGGAGAAAAGCCCACAGGGTCCATAGGCCCTCTTGTCTCGCAGCCACCAAGGCCCACTGATATCCTGCTCCCAGCAGAGGTGACTCAGGGTCAGGAGTCCAGCTGCCTTGAGTTAATAGTATTCACCATTAGCATCGAGTCAGCCTTTTAAATGAGGGGACCAATAGTGCCTTTTCTGGACACCCACACACTCACCACCTCCTCACGCTAAACAAACCTTCCCGAAGGGCTGAAGGCCTCCACATTAGAGACTCATGAAATGTTCTGCACTTTAAAAGGAAGGAAAATAAAGGCTGGTTTACACTTCAAGAAAATCTGCTGTCCTGGATAGAACTTTCAGGAACTCCAAGACCCCATCCCGTTTGTCCTCCCAATGCCTAGGGAAATAAATTGACAAAAATGAGCTGGAAAGAAAATGTTGAAGCCAGGCAGAGTCAGAAGGAAAAAACACAGTCTTTGCAGAGGAATGAATGAAGTCAGAGGAGAACATGGAAGGGAGAAGGTAAAAGCCGAAGACACATGGCTTTGTGTTCCCCACCCACCGGCTTCATACCACTTGCTGTTCACGCATGATCACAGTGACAGACACAAGTCCCCTCTGAGTCAGAAAATGGGCAGAAACTTCAGAAGGGCAGGCTGCAAAAAGGGAGAGGAGCTGACTCAGTAAACACCCCGTCCACAATCTACAGCTGCCTGGGGTGGAGGGAAGTGGAAGGGGAAGGGAGACTCCAGGAGTGGAGAAAAAGACAATCATATGGGAAATGAGGCCTGATATTTTAAATTGAAATTAGGAAAAAAGTTCTACAAAAATTATAAATAAAATTCAAAAAGTGCAGATTTCTGGCTTCTGAAGCCCCTACCACATCAGCTTCTGAGGATACAATGATGAGTAAGGCCTGGTCTTTGGCTCCAAGGAGCACAAAGTCCGTGTGAAAGAGAGACCCAAGAGCAAATGAAATATAATGATGTGTGACAGAAGGCAAGGCAAAGCCATACAGGACACAGAGGTAATTTATTAGGAGTGTTAACAGGGTAGTTTTAGTTTTAAATAAATCAAAACCTTTACCCCCATCTTTGCTGCAAAGCCTCAGCAGGGGGTGCAGGCAGAATTCAAACCACCCCCTGTTCCCCTGCCCCATGGTAGCATCAGCTTCCAGAGACAAAGGCCTGATAATAAGAAATATCCTCAGCAGCTCCAAGCCCCTCCCAGACCCCTGACCCTTGTGCTCTTCTTATAAGGAGACATTTTTGGACTGTCCTATGGAAACAGCTTTGGGAACACAAGAAAGAGCACAGGGACAAGCACACAGCTGGCAATCAATAAATGCAGGTTTAACTGGAATGGTCTGGAGATTCCTCCTGGACTTCATCCTGGGAAAGTGTCCTCACCTGGAAAACGAGAAGCACTGTGACCCCAGTTCATCTTTTATCAGTCAAATAGGCTAGGTTATGCTTAGGAACACATGACCCCAAACCTGGAGTGCCTTTAAACCAGAAGAATTTATTTCTCATTCCTGCTACCTATTCTGTGTAAGCTGGTGAGGGGCTCTTCTTCTTGTTTCTTCAGCCAAGGACCAGTCACTCTGGAATGTTCACAGTGGTAAGCAAAGGCTCCAGCAGAAAATGGGCAAGTCTCCCTTCTGCTAAAGATGCATTGGCCAGAAATATTAGCATGGCTCCACCCAACCACAAGGGGGTGTAAGGGCCCTGGGGTTATGGGTGAACAATACCCATGCCCAGAGATTTCTTAAGTTTTACAGAATTCAGCACACCCTTGAAAACAATCTATCCTAGGAGAAACACACATGAATGTATTCAGTTCTAATGACCTTCTCAGACAATTCAAAAACCAGTGAAGAGAGAATTTCTACCAACACACACTTTCTTTGATTAGGATTTTTCTTATTTGGTCATCTAGGCTACAACACAATCTTGCCAATTTCTCTCGGTCCTTTTAATTAAAACCTCTGTACTTTCAAGGGCTGGACATACATTCAAATCTGAATCTGGTTTGAAATACAACCCTTGTGTCCACTGTTCTAGTTTGCTAGCTGCTGGAATGCAATATACCAGAAACAGAACGGCTTTTAAAAGGGGGAGTTTAATAAGTTGCTAGTTTACAGTCTAAGGCCGAGAAAATGTCCCAATTAAAGCAAGTTTATAGAAATGTCCAATCTAAGGCATCCAGGGAAAGATACCTTGATTCAAGAAGGCTGATTGAGTTCAAGGTTTCTCTCTCAAGTGGAAAGGCACATGGCAACATGGTCAGGGCTTCTCTCTTGGCTGGAAGGGCACATGGCAAACATGGCATCATCTGCTAGCTTCCCCTCCAGCTCCCTGGGAGGTGTTTTCCTTCTTCATCTCCAAAGGTCGCTGGCCGGTGGACTCTCTGCTTTGTGGTTCTGCAGTGTTCTGTCAGCCTTCTCTGATCTCTCTGAATCTCTCTTTTATAGGATTCCAGTAAAGTAATCAAGACCCACCCAGAATGGGTGGAGACATGTTTCCACCTGATCCAGATTAACAGCCACTCTTGATTGAATTACATCTCCAGGGAGATGATCTGATTACAACTTCAAACATACAGTACTGAATAGGGATTATTCTGCCTTTACAAAATGGGATTAGAGTGAAAACATGGCTTTTCTAGGGGACATACATCCTTCCAAACCAGCACATTCCACAAACACCCACAAGTGGAAGGCTTTATCCCTGTCAGCATTTAGTTGCTGACTTTGATCTACAGCCCTCAGTTCTCAAGACAGCATTCACCACTTTCTCTTTGTGATATGTAACCTTCTACTTTCTTGGGCTCCTCTCCCTTTGTCTCCTTCTAGCTCTGCCTTTATTATCCTCCTTCTACTTATTCAATTTCAATTTCCCCATTTTTCCAGTTCCTAAAATGTCAGTATTTCTCCAATTCCCTTATGCCACCCACATCCCCAACTGGTCATCTTTCCTGGACTTCTGTGTATCAACCCATTTTTATTCCAGTCTATTAAACTCAAGCTGCTTCTTTCTTCTTTTACCTATTCTAATCAATTTTTTAAGGGTCTTGGAGGGTAAGATGTATTTTAAATTTTAATAAGTCCAGTTCCATTTTTTGAAAATGTCTGCACCCCTTATTGGCTTTGCATACTAATAATCAATACATGATATTTTAAAAGTTCGCCTGTTAACCTAGAGGTATTTTGCAGTCTCCTTCATAATCAAAATAAGTATTGAATAAGACATCACTTCTGCTAGTTAAAAAAAAAAGAAGAAGAAGAGGAAATACAGGACGGGGAATAAGGATACCATCAAGTACACAGTAAAGCAACAGAAGTTTCCTGAGACCATCTCAGAATGGGTTGGCTTTTGTCTCCCTGGCCTACTCCTAACAGCATGCTTTCCTACAAGACAAAGAAGCTTCTGGATGGCAGCAGTGTTTTACCTTCCAGGTTTTAAGCGTCAGGCTCATCATCACATTTCTACCTCCTCAGATGCCTTGGTGGGAAGAGTTTAAATAGCTGAGGTGCCTGAGGCCTGCTTGACCCACCCACCGCTTTCTGGATTTCTCTGGCATCCCCTCAAGATTCAATCTGGGTTGTGCAATCCTGGTTGGAATGCTTCAAAGGGGTCTCTGTGTCCATCACACATGCAGTCCATCTGCCTCTTGCTGGTGAGGTCTGTTCTGATAGCCTCATCAAATTGTTGTTCAATTTCTCTCCCAAAACATTCAGAGTTATCCTATAGCAACTAATAAGAAGTATGTGTGGAGGTACCTTAAGATCATGTAAGTATAACTGTTTGTTTAAAAGTTTCTCCCCAGATATGGCATTTACTGGTAATTCTTGTTAGATTCAATTTTACTATGATGGTAGCAAAATACTTATTTTTCCAACTCTAGCCCTTTCTACACATTTGCCAGATGGTCCTGCACATTCTGCTGGAGGCAAGAGTCCTGCTTTCTCCCCCATTTATTTAATTATACTCTTTATCTATATAGACAGATGGATTCTTTTTCCCCAGTGGTTTTATAATTTATTATTGTACTTACTTTGTTGCTCAAATTGTCCTGTATTTAGCCAGTGATCTGCCCTTCAAGCTTTATCCTGTAATCTTGTGACAAGCACCCGTCATTTTCGTAAAAACACTTCTTTGTCTTCCAGCATAACCTGTGGTTCCAGGCTCATCTCCTCCTTACCCTCCCCCAGCCTGGAATCAGCTGTTTCTCCAGGCAGATGCAGTTCTGTTTAGAGGGAAATGACAGTAGAGACTGTTTATGTTTTCTTCACTGCTTAAAGCAAATACCATGAAATGGGTTAGGAATTTATTTGCTCACAGTGGGAATTTACCTGCTCACAGTTTTGAAGTGGGGAAACTCCCAAATCCAGGCATACCAAGGTGATGCTTTCTTCCTGACATTCTGGGGCCAGCTGCAGCAATCCTTGGCTGCTCTGTGCATTGCAAGCAGTACCTGCTGGCCTCTGCCTTCTCTTCTGGGTTTTGTTGATTTTAGCTCCTTGCTTCCATGGCTTTCTCTCTGGCTGAATTGCATTCTCTTCTAAAGGACTCTAGTAGTAGAATTAAATCCCATTCTGACTGAGATGTGACACACCCTAACTGAAGTAGCCTCATCAGAGATCCTACTTACCATGGGCCCACACCCACAGGAAAGGATTAGGTTTAAGAAAGTGCTTTTCTGGGGTACACACAGCTCCAAATCACCACAGAGGACGGATTCAGTGTACTGAGTGCGATGATTGGTAATGGATAGCTTTGCTTCCTGGCCCTTTCCAGGAGCACAGCAGGGAAATTAATGTATCTGTAGGATATAAAACACATATGAATGTATATCCACACACATTTAATTTATTTACATTTCTACCCTTGTGCTCATCTCCATATGTATGCACACAGGCTTTAGAAATCATGAATGAACAATGCTGCCCAACTTACAGTCACCCCACTGGGGACTTTCCTGCCTTCCTGCATTCCATTTGTGGAACGAGGGCCCCAGCTCCCAGCAAAACCAACATGTGCACTCATCTGCTCCATCCTGTAGTGCTCCAAAATTGATTCTCAATTTAAAAGAAAAAATGAGATGAAACAAACCTTATAGAGGGAGCTCAGGATTTGCTTGTGATTCTCCCCTGCCAAACACCCTGCCCAGACGGAGAGTATTTAGTGGAATACTAGGTTCAAAAGTTAGTGGGTTGGAACACCATTCCTGCCAACCTAAAGAACACCTAGGGCAATATATAAGATTATACAAAGGTTCCAGGCACTAGGGTAACTTTCCAGAAACCTACAACCTCCAGATGGGTCTCCAGACTAGAGAAGCCCTGAAACTCAGAGAGGCCAACCTCTTCAGAACATCAACAAGTTCCATCCCACTATCCCATATGATCGACAGTCCCTTCCAACATGAAAAAGTTAGAATGGGCATAGTCCAAATCCTCCTAAAGAGTGGAAGAATGATCAAAGGAGATGGTGGAATTTTACAGGGAAGGTAGGGTTTAACAAATGAGTATGATTGCTGAGTCATTAAATTGATGATCCTTTTAGTCTTCAGTGTCTTGGAGCAGCTTGTAGTTAAAAACCTAAAATTGTGGAATTGTAACCTATACCTAACTCTGAAATCTGTTCTACAACTAATTGTTGTGATGTGTTTTGAAATTTACTGCTTTTTCGTGTATGTTATATTTCACAAAAAAAGTCATGTGATGATAAATGCACAGCTATATGATGATATTGTAAACCACTGATTGTACACTTTGGATAATTACCTGGTATGTGAATATATTTTATATATCAATTAAAAATGCTGAAAAAATAGTTATTGGGTTGGTTCTCCCATTGTCATCCATTCCCTTAAGTGGGCTATGGTATTCATTTGAAATAGAATGGGGTTCATGTATGTTAAATTTTAAATTTTTTGTCCCTTCCTGACCTTATTGACTGCTTTTTTAATCCAACTTCTAAAAGTCAATAGTTCTGCAAGAAAGAAGAAAATGTCACTTTTTCCCTTTCCCCATCTCCTGCTCCCTCACCTTGCAGGCAGACCACTTTGCTGTTCTATAGTTTATCTTCCTGGGCACCTTTTTTTTTTCCAAAAATAAATGGATGCATATGTGTGTTCCTCTTTTTCCAAAGCATTTTGACTTAACAATAACTCTTGGAAACCAGAGTTCATAGAGGTCATTCTTATTACTGTTTACAGCCATGCAGGGCCCTGCGGGGAGGCTGTACCACAGTCACACATCCGCTGCCCTGTGCTTGGATGTCCTGGGAATCAGCCTCTGAAGTGGCCCCCAGGGACCCCAGCTCTTTGTTTCATTGCTCTTAGGCAATCCCCTCCCCTGCTGCATCAGGGTTGGTCTGTGTGGCCAGTAGCAAAAGGCCAAAGTCAGGCTGGTGTGTCACTTCCAAAATTAGGTTAGACAAGGTGCACCTTCCGTCCTGAGCCCTATCATCCTTGCCAGTGCTCCCTCTCTCTCTCTCTCTGCTTGCTTGGGGAAAGCCAGTTGCCATATTCTCAGGACACTCTGGCCTGACAAGAGGCCCATGGCATGAGGCAGTGAGCCTCCCCCCACCAGCAGGGAACTGAGGTACAGCCCCTGTGAGCAAGCATGGAGCTGCACTGTCCAGCCCCAGTCAAGCCTGAACACCTTTACCCCTGGCTGGCAGCTTGACTGCAGCCTCATGAGAGCCTGGATCAGAACCTTCCAGCTGAGCTACTCCTCATGACCTGATCCACAGAAAGTTTGAGATTGTTCTACAATTGCAAATAAGGCCATGTTGGACACCCCTGGGATTACATGTTGTCCATTATTGTTTCAATCATTTCATTCATATTCTTGACCCAAATAGAACATACAGAGAAGTATATGTCAAATATATGTATACATGCATAATAAAAAAAGAACTTTCTTTCACTTTCAAATAGTTTGAGAAGTGAATTACTATATTTGTTCATAGCACAAGAGCCTGCATTCATTTCATAATTGAGAGGCTTTGATTTCCTTGGAAATTACGAAGGATGGAACTACACAAAGTGTTACAGAGAGGCAGAGTGTCCACAAGGATGCTTTGACCTTCAAGTAACAAAACCCAAAATAATTGTATTCTAAACATGAAGAAAGTTATTATAATTCATCCCTAGAGCAAGCATCCCCAGAACTAAAGTGTGTAAAAATTTCAGGGAAAAAAGACACTGAGTTGGACGAGAGCAAAATGTGAACCGTGGTTCTTCATACTTTGTACTTTCCAACTTTTTGAAGAATGGCTTTTTATTTCTTTTCATAAGATTATTAATTTTTTTAATTTTTGAGACAATTATGGATTCAGATGCAGAGAACAGCCATGCACCCCTCCCTGAGCTTTCCACAATGGTGACAACTGTATAGTGCAGATACAACTGGGAAACTGGCCCTGAGACAGCCCATGCCATGGAGATTTCATCAGTTTTGCACACTCTGCAGGTCCCTGCACATTTGATTCCACCGACTTGCCACATGTGTAGGTCTGTATAACCGCAAGTGTCAGGAACTGTTCTATCACCAAAGGATGCTGTTCCTTGCCTATGCATCCCCCACCCTGCCTGACCCCCAGCAATCTCCAGTCTGCTCTCCATGTCTATAATTTTGACATTTTGAGAGCACAATGTAACGGGACTCATGTAGTCTGTAACCTTTGGTAATAGGCTGTTTTCACTCAGCATTTTCCCTGGAGAGTGCTCTGAATTGTGTATATTCATAGATTGTTCCTATCTGTTGTTAAGCTTTTATATGGCATGGAGGTGCCAGAGCTCCAATTACCCACTGAAGGATATATGGGCTGTTTTAAGTTTGGGGCTATTACAAACAGAGTTACTATAGACAAACATTTATGTAGAGGTATTTGTGTGAACACAAGTCTTCATTTCTCTTGGATAAACACCTAAGAGTGCAGTTGTTGGGACTTATTATACTTATACTACTTTTAAAATAATTTAAAATAAAGAACAAAAATTCTATACAAAGTGCATAAAAGTGAGATGTCATTCCAATAATTGGGACCATTTTACCGAAAGAGCCCCAGATTTACATGCAATTGCAGGTAAATGCTACCTTCAGATTTAAAAGAAAGGGGGAGCCCAGGAATAGCAAAGGAGTTATTATCCAAACTAGCAAACAATATAGATACAGGGAACTTTTTACAACCGATGATAAGAAAACTCTGTGGATATATTCAGGGAAAAGAAATGGTTTCCATGAACCTTGTCCTTCCCCATTCAACTCAATTTCACGGAGCACGATTGTTTTCTTTTTTATTTTCACTAAGTCTAAGAGAAAATGAATGGAATAAAGACAACTATTAAGAATAGGCAATCTGTACTTTGCTTACAGTCTTGGTGATATATTTAGCTTCAATGCCATCTGTCCATGATGACAGAGGTAACTGTGCGGGTTTGAAAGGAAGTATGCCCCCTAAGAAAATCCATGTTTTAATATAAATCCCATTTCATAAAGGTAGAATAATCTCTATTCAACACTGTATGTTTGAAACTGTAATGAGATCATCTCCTTGGATGATGTGATTTAGTCAAGAATGGTTGTTAAACTGGATTAAGGGATGACACGTCTCCACCCATTTGGGTGAGTCTTGATTGGTTTATTGGAGTCCTATAAAAGAGGAAATATTTTGGAGAAAGACAGATTCAGAGAGAGTAGAATGATGTAGCCATGAGATGCGGAGAGTCCACAAGCCATCAACCTTTGGAGATGAAGAAGGAAAATGCTTCCCAGGGAGCTTCATGTAACCGGAAGCCAGGAGAGAAAACTAACAGATGACAATGCCATGTTTGCCATGTGCCCTTCCAGCTGAGAGAGAAGCCCTGACTGTGTTCACCACATGCCTTTTCACTTGAGAGAGAGACCCTGAACTTCATCGGCCTTCTTGAACCAAGGTATCTTTCCCTGGATGCCTTTGATTGGACATTTCTATAGACTTGTTTTAATTGGGACATTTTCTCAGCCTTAGAACTGTAAGTTAGCAACTCATTAAATTTCTGCTTTTAAAAGCAGTTCCATTTGTGGTACATTGCATTCCAGCAGCTAGCAAACTAGGACAGTAACCAGCATAGCAACAGCTATGCTTTAATTGAAACATTTATTTCTAAATTGTTTCCATTCCAGAAAAAGTAAGTACATTTTCTGCCTTTAGAAATAACTGTTACCAGGAAAACAAAGCAGAAAAATACCCACAGCAGTTGTTACCTAGCTCCCTAAAACCCTTTAAATGGAGAAACCTGGCAACCATTCCCAGCAGGGAGTCTAGTACTGCCACTTAAAAGAGTCTTTTGGAGACTGACAGATAATCACAGAGGCAAGCAAACCAACATTCCTGTCCTCAGGAGTTCCTTGGCTCTGCTGGAGTTTGCAGAGAAAGAAGTCCTCCTACAGTCTCTCCCTGCACCAAATAAAGAGAGTTCACAGCCCTGCACAGCCTCATAAATTGTCAGATCTGACAACTGCACCCAGCCCTCTTCTCCCAGCCACACCTGGGCAAATGGTCTTTTGCACCACAAAGGGATCCCCTCCACTGCACCCCTTGGCTCTTGCTGATTTCTGATCTAGACGCGCACATGCAAGGAACCCAGCAGAAGCCCACTCTCCTCCTTTGAGAAGGAAAATGCTGGAAGCACCTCAGGCAGCATCACGCATGGCAGGTGCAGCTTCTGGAAATGTGGTGTAGGGTCTCTGTTCTTAGTATGACCCTCTCGGACAGAGAGGCCCCCTACAAATTGAGGGTCTAATCAGCATGGAAGAGGACCATAATTAAAAATAAATATGTGAATGCATGCCAGGACAAAGAGAAACAGAAGGGCACATCCTTCAGGAGACCTGCACTCAAGAGTTCTGCAAACTGCAGTGTTAAGTCCATAGCCCCCATCCCCCCAAGATGGCTCTTAAGTCTGACACCAACTGCAAGCTTGGGGGCATTCTAGGAGGACATGTTGTGCTCCCAGCATTGATGGGTGCCAATGCATCAATTGTGAACCAGGGAAGCTCACCTGAGCCTCAGTGATTTGAGTTTTTATTGGACTCCATTGTAGAGGAATGACTGGCTGATGGATCGATTGCCTACATGGTTGAACTCAATATCCTGATAACAGATGACCCAAAGCT
This sequence comes from Tamandua tetradactyla, assembly GCF_023851605.1. NCBI lineage: Eukaryota > Metazoa > Chordata > Mammalia > Pilosa > Myrmecophagidae > Tamandua > Tamandua tetradactyla. The sequence goes on from NC_135354.1 coordinate 3,204,137, forward strand.
TCCACCCTAACTCACATGGTTGCACTTTCTGATTCCATTAGGTGTGGCTGGTCCCATCCTAAGGTCTGGTGCAGCCAGCTAATGCAGTAAACAAAGGGAACATCTATCAGCTAATCAGGTATGACACAGATTATCTCCCAGAAGCTCAATATAAAGGTCAGGCCCCTTTTTGGCCAAAGACAAATTCTTTACAACCAACTCATTCCCAGCATGGAGGGACTGACCAGTGTCTAAGAGTAGCTTACTGAAGACCAGGGGCCAACCCTGGCCTCCAGATCTGCTTCATTTGGCCCATTCAGCCTTTGTCAAAATGTAAATTAGTATCTAGAGGTGTAATACAAAGATAGGCATTTTACTCATCAGAAACTCCACTCCACTTGCAGGAGAGACTATGACTTTAGACACAAAGTACCAAAAGAAGCACAACCCCTGGGGCTCAGTTCAAGTAGGATGTTGAGCATTGGGACTTTGCTCCTGAACAGGATTTCTTTTATCTTTTGATGAGGACATTTACTGAGGTCTTACTGTGTTCTCAGGTGTTGTACTCAATACAGCAATCCTCAGAGCAGGTGTTATTCTCTTCCTTGGGTCACAGATGAGTAACTGAGTCACAGAGGGTTTGAGCTACCAGTCTAAGGTCATAAAGCTAGTAAAGGACAGCATCTGGATTCGAACCCAGCTCTGACTCCAAAAACCATAAATATAAATTACGGTAGTATTTTACCTCCCCATAGAGGATAAAGGCAAATCACCATTTCATAGGTAATACTCAAATCCCCAGCCCTATAAGCATTGACTGAAATTACATTTAAGTAACTATCCTACAGTTCTCTCTTTCAGACAGTATCTACCTCTATTTATCCAAAAGCATTAACAGTATACACAAACACCAGATTTCACAGAAATTCTCTCCCCTGAATGCAGACACCAGATTTCACAGACATTCTCTCCCCTGATGCTTTCTAAATCTGTTCTGGTCTGAGCCTCTGATAATGCTAATGTTTTTATATATTTTTTGTGGCCTTAAAGCAGGAAGAAGCAGGACCTAAAGGGATTTCTGGGAAGAAACACCAAATGCAGCATGAAATTCTCTTTGATGATCTATTTCAGTTACCTAATTGTGTGTTTTCAGTTTTTTTAAAACTCAGTTTTGCATTCTTGATAGAAAAAGATATTTTCAAAAACACTGTTCATGGATTCCAGTCTTTAGGGTGGATTTCTGCTGCAGGAAGAAACCATTAAGAAGAAGAATGGAATAAAGGCCAGATCTGCTTTTTACCTTTTGCTTCATTTAAGCTCCACAGTGAGCCTGAAAAGAAGGTGTAAGAATTCCCATTTTTACCTGAGCAATTCAGAGGACATCAGTGGACTAAATTTACACACCTGGTGAGAGGTGATGGTGCTACCTTGGATCCAGCTCTCCACCTTCCAACCCCAAGACACCCTGCCTCTATAAAATAGCCCCTTCTCCCTGGGCTTGAGGACACTCTTTTCAAATCACAATGTGCTGCTTCAGCTGAAACAAATGCCTGAAGTGAGACCACAGGCAAAGACACTGTTGAATATCGCAGAAGCAACCTTCCTTTTATTTGCATGTAGGAAGAAACTCTGGGGAAATCTAAGTCATTTTATCAGTTTATTATGCTTTTTATAATACATATTTTCAGTGTATTTGTCACAGTGGTACTAAAGTTTATTTCTAATAGGTGATGTAAGCTGTTTCTTTCAACATGGAAGCCTTTCATTTGTATTTTGGCCATATAGGAATATTAGTTGTTACAAAGCAATGTGCTTTCTCATTCATCTTGAAACATATCACTCTCTTTGTCTCTCCTTCCTGTTAATTCTGTCATGGATAATAATAATGTAGGCAATAATTGCAGGATGCTTCACATCCTCTTGGAAGCACTTGAAATACACAGGATGGTTTCATCCTCACAGCAGTCTTCTAGGGTATTGCCATAGGCCTGGCTTTGCTCCCAAAGCAATTTCTCTGTCCTCATCCCAGGAAACTGTGATGTGATGCTAGTGGGAAAAGGGTCTTTGCAGAGGTTATTAAGTTAAGGATCTTGAGATGAGATCATCTGGATTAGCTGAGTGAGTCCTAAGTCCAATGTTTACAAGTGTCCTTATAAAAAGTGGAGAAGACAGAGGGAAAAGCATGTGAATACAAGGCAGAGACTAGGGTGGTGCTGCCCCAAGGATGACAGCCCCCAGAATCTGGGAGGGGCAGGGAAGGACCCTCCCCTGGAGCCTCTGGAGGGAGTCCAGTCCTGCCCATGCTGAGTTTGGCCCAGTAGAAGTGATGCTGAACTTACAGCCTCTAAAATTCGAGAGGATTCATTTCTGTTGTTTTAAAAAGCAGTTAAATTTGTGATCTGTTCCAGCAGCCACAGGAAGCTAATACGGATTTGTACACTATTTCCCCTGGTTTAAAGATGAGGAAACTGAGGCATGAGGAGTTTAAGCAACCTGCTCAAGGTCTTATGGATAATAAATGGTGATATCAAGAAATCCTGTTCAGGTGTCAACTTGGCCAGGTGAAGGTACCTAGTTCTGTTGCTGTGGACATGAGCCAATGGTATGTGAAGCTCATCTGTTGCTTATTACATCTGCAGTCAGCTAAGAGGCATGCCTGCTGTGATGAATGATGTTTGATTTAATTGGTTGGTGCTTAAATGAGAGATTAACATAGCACAGCCCAAGCAGCTCAGCATACCTCATCTTAGCACTCGCAGCCCAGCCCAGGCCTTTGGAGATACAGAAAGGAATCACCCTGGGGAAAGTTGTTGGAACACAGAGGCCCAGAGAGAAGGCCAACAGAGATCTTCCTGTGCCTGCCCAGGTAAGAAAGAACCTCAGTGGAAAGTTAGCTGCCTTTCCTCTGAAGAACTAATGAAATAAATCCCCTTTTGTTAAAAGTCAATCCATCTCTGGTGTGTTGCATTCTGGCAGCTAGCAAACTAGAACACCCTAGTTTAAAGATGAGGAAACTGAGGTGTGAGGAGTTTAAATAACCTGCTCAAGGTGATATGGATAATAAATGGTGATATCAAGAAATTCTTCTCTTCTATAAGAAAAGCACCACTGCAGTCTTAATGATAAATGGAAGACATACCCTGCCCTACTGGGGGTAAAACAGGGAGTAAAGGGTACTGTGGGGAGATGAGCAGGTTGCCTTCTGAACGTCAGATTCAGCCATTGTGGCCACTCAGAAATGATGACTCAACATTGCCAGATCTTCCAATTCCTTGAGAGGTACCTAAAATCTATACATTTATTTCAAATCTCCTGATTTTGTAATGTTGGCAAAAGTAAACAAGCAAAACCACTGTGTAGATCTAAGAAAGCAGGTTCATGGGCTACCTATCTTCTACCTGGATGAAGAAGGTTCTAATCAAATCAATGCTAAGTTGCAATAGTTCCTATGTTTAAACAGTTTAGGAGACCCAGTGTGCTCTTGAAAGCAATGATGTGTCTTTGCTTTGCATTCTTCATCCATTCTACTAACTGGGAAATAACAATTTCCTGCAGTGAGTCATACAGCATCACAATACACCAAATTCATCACACTGTTTTCATTTTTTTGCCAATGATTAAATGCCACTTTCTTTCTTTTAATAACATAATCTAAGTGACAGCCGATCCATCAGCTTATGTGCTGATGCTTAACTACAGCATTTTGCATTCATTATTCTCTACTTATATCATTCCTTTAGAAAGAGGGATAACTTAATTCTGTCTCTTGACAGCAGAGAAATTAAATGGTGCACCATTAAGATGAGTGTTTCTCTGAAAAACAAAACACCCATGACAGAGTCATAAAATCAAGCCAGAAGGATGTCACCCCCAAATGAGATCTACAAGGAAAGGCTTCTGGAAAATCCTCTCCTATCAGAAAGTTACAAAACCTTCTGACCTCAAAACAACTTGCCAATTGGTAAAAATCCCCTTTGGGGAGTGTGGTAGTTAGATTCAGTTGTCAACTTGGCCAGGTGAAAGCACCTAGTTCTGTTGCTGTGGACATGAGCCAATTGTAGGTGAATCTCATCTGTTGCTAATTACATCCGCAGTCGGCTAGGAGGCGTGTCTGCTGCAATGAGTGACATTTAACTTAATTGGCTTGTGCTTAAATGAGAGAATGCAATGTAGCACAGTCTAGCAGCTTGGCATTCCTCATCTCAGCACTTGCAGATCAGCTCGGGCCCTTGGAGTTGGAGAAAGAAATCACCCCGGGCAAAGTTGTTGGAACCCAGGGGCCTGGAGAGAAGACCAGCAGAGACCATCCTGTGCCTTACACGTAAGAAAGAACCTCAGTGGAAAGTTAGCTGCCTTTCCTCTGAAGAACCAACAAAATAAATCCCCTTTTATTAAAAGCCAATCCGTCTCTGGTGTGTTGCATTCTGGCAGCTAGCAAACTAGAACAGGGAGCAATTTGGCTACAAACAGAAAGTGAAAGATGCACAGACCCAAGGACACAGGGGTTTCACAGATCCTAAAGCTTCAGGATCATCATTTTTACTGTAACCCACAATAATGAACAGATTTTGCACAGCAATTCAGAGCACACATGTGCACACACTCACACATGCACACATGACTACAGTCACTGGGATGAACCATAGCCAGTTACTGCACGCTGAGGTCTGAGTAAAGCCCCCTCACACTGTCAAGACAGAGTGCAGAGAGCTGGGTGGTCCAGCCACCTGCTGAAACCCATAGTGATCAATAACATCAATGACCTCATGCCTTTGGGCAGCTGAGCAGAAGGCAGCTGGCTCACTCCAGGTCTCGGGCAGACCTGTGCTCCAGGAGGTATGAAAGAGGAATCTGGCCCATGAGTTCCACCATGGGAGCCTACCTCTTGATGATCTTCTATAAACCAGACCAGCCCTTGTGCTTAATAAAAGCTAAACAAGTGCATCTATAAAAAGTCTGAAGCTCTTTCCTCCAATCATTCAAAGAAATGATGTCTATTCTTTTTCTTACCAGAGCCCCAACACATGGGAATTGGCAACAAAATCAAATCTTTTTTTTTCTTTAATTTTCCCTGATTATCAAGTCCTTGCAATGCTAGCTGTCTCACAAGATGGGCCAGAGCTCTGGAAGCGAAGCACTTGGGGAAAATGTACAGTGCACAGATGAGATATTCTTGGGAAGGGGGAACAAGGTCTTTGGTTGATTTGCAGCATCTGAATGCATACTCCACCCATGGTTATGATTTTTGTCACTTAGATGGTCCTTGCTTTGCCGTCACTAGTGTCAGAGAAGGGTCTGAACTTTAGTGAACACAAGTCACTCCAGGGAATGGTTCCAGGGGGAGTTCTGTTGCCAGACTGCTGGGCCCGGGTGTGAGCCCCCTAACTCTGTTCTTGGGCAATTTGCCAAACCTCCATAAATGAGTTTCCTTATATGTGAGATGGTCTAAGAAGAGGATTGTCAATGCCCTTCAACAACCACACATGTGTTGCTGAGCCAAAGTCAGGTCTTTGAACCCTCTGCAGAGAGGAACAGCTCATACCACGAGGGGCCCCGCGGAGTCTCGGCAAGAGGAAAGGCTGGTGGGATTTGAGCGTGTGTTAGTTGATGCTGGGATGGGTCAAGGAAACAGTGCCTGACTCTGGATTTGATACTCTCCAGAAGTGGGCAATTCTTTTGGGGGCATCTTGATAATTCTTAACTAGAAAGCAAGGAGAATGGAGTAGAGCTAAGGCTGTAGCTGGTAATGAATCAATAGTCACTGGTATGAACGAGGATGGAGGGATGTCTGATGTTTGATTATTTTGTAGTCTGGTCGATGATCACACTTTTGCCTACATTTACAGGCCCTTTCAGAGTCTGTTTGTGTTTGTTTGATTTTCCTTGCTTCATCATGGCCCCACGTGCCTCGTCGATGTTGGTGGTCTATGAAACTGTTCAACAGGACCACACCACAGTTTAGCTTGATAGGACTAGGCTAGCTGCCACCTGCCAGGGGCTATTTTCTCTTTCCCAATATGTACTCATGGTGTTTTATGAGGATTAACTGAACTAACTGGAGTAGTTTGTGTGATGGATAGGTTCACGTGTCAGTTTGGCCATGTATTGGTGCCCTGTTGTTCGGGCAAGTAAGCACTGGCCTAATTGCTACTGTGAGAACATTTCATGGATTTAAATCATCATCAAGTTGATTGCATCTATGGCTGATTACATCTACAATCAACTGAGGAGACTGCCTTCAGCAATGAGAGACATCTCATCCAATCAGTTGAAGGCTTTAAAAGGAGAAGTGATGATTTCAGCAGTCAGAAGAGAGAATTTTCATCTCTATTTCTGCTAGCCAGCTTCTCTGGGGAAATTTATCTAAAACCTTCATTGGCGTTCCCAAGGAATTTGGATTTGTGCATGAGACAATTACATGAGACAATTTTATAAAATCTCATAATATTTACAGATCTCTTATGATGGCTATGTTTCCCTAGAGAACACTGACTAATATAGTATGCTTAGAAAACTGCATCATTTAAAGCAAGTGATCAATAAATGTTATTATTATTATTACCATCTAGGTGATTTTAAGTCAGTTTTTCAGAATCTTGATTTCCTTGTTGGTAAAAGGGGCTGGTAATAAGCAACTTCACATTTGAGAGATATTTACCTTCATGCACACACTATACCACACCCTGGTCAAAGCAGGCTGAGCAGGTCACACACCGTAGCCCACAGGGCTGCTAAGGGGGATAAGGCTAGGGTCATGTTGGAAACAGCAACAAATAAGTACAAAATAAACACGATATTAAGAAAGGGAATGGAACCCTTCCAGCCACTCCCTCCACTGATATCAGCAGACTCTGATAGTTCCAGGACCTTCATTTGACTCTGCATTTGGGAGGGCACTATTCTGTGCCAGGAAGAAAGAAAGGACAGGGGCAGAGGTATGGCAGCTGGAAATCATGAAGCTGCAAAGAAGAAAGAGGACAAATGTCCAAAGGAGGGCACATTATTATATGATTTTCATTATCTCTGATGGGAGGAGGAGGGGGGTGGTGAAGAAGGCTCTGGTTCCTAAACCAGGAAAAATGGGACACATTCTGATCTCAATCAACTTGGAACTTTAAAACATTTGAAGGAAGTGCATTCATTGTCCAGTCACTTCAGGGTTTCATCATTCTCTGGTATGAGAACCCACATTTCAGACACTTTTTTGACCTACCTAGTTTCCCAGCTGCCATCTTCCAGCTGCATAGAAGCGGAGCTCACTGAGAAAACCGGTGAGGGGTCCTCATGCAGCCTGGGTCCAGAATGCCCAGCACACCAGGCTGGGAGTAGGCTCCGTTGCTGGGAGAGCCCTTGATGCTCACCCTGTATTTTTCTTTTTGCAGGGCTCATGTCCCAAAGTGTTGCCAGGCTGGGGAGGAAAAAAGTGGATTTGCAATGGTTCAACTCTCTCTTTTTTTCTTGTCTCATTCAATCCCCAATAGATGCTCATTCAATCCCCAATAGATGCTCCACTGCAGTGGCCTGGAAAGATGGGGGACACATCTTTCGAGGCCATAGCCAGCTTCCCCTCCGACTTTGGACTGAGCCAGCCCACAGAGAGAGCAGGGCCCTTTTGAGCCCTTTTCTTAGGGAGTGTGGGACTCACAGGGGGCTGCCAGGTGATGCTTGGGGGATCTTTTTTTTTTTACTTTGTAAAAATACTTTTATTGAGAAACCTTCACACATATACATTCCATACATGGTGTACAATCAATGGCTCAGGATATCATCACATGGTTGTATATTTATCATCATGATCATTTTTGGAACATTTGTATCACCTCGGTAAAAGGAATTAAAAGAAAAAAATCATACATCCCATCTCCCTTACCCCTTCCTCTCATTCACCACTAGTATTTCAGTTTAATCGTTTGGGGGATCTTTTGGGGAAGGGGCAGTCTAGATGTTTGGAGTCTGAGTCGCTCCCTGGAGGGTCTGGCCGCCCATCTATGGACTTTTACCCTCGGTATTACGGAAAGGGAGTTAGAATCCTGATCTCAGGGGGCAAATGCAATCGCCCCTGGTGGCAGATAGGAGAAAGCCAAAGCCCGCAGCGCTGAGAAAACCAGAGAAAAGCTTTAGGGAAAATGCCAGGTACAAATTCCCCACCTGATTCTGCAAACTGCTGACGCGCGGCGCGCCCGCGGGGGAACTTAAGTTTTGGTGTTGTTCTTGCTGTTTGTTTTTCTGAACCGACAAGATGAGCGCGCTGAGAAAACTCAAACAGGAGGGAAAGAACAAGGGTATGGAGTGCCGCCCGCCCGGCGGGAACGCGAGAGGAGACGGAGGGTCCCCATCTCCTGGCCTCCGGGGAGAATTCTCTCCTACTGCGAACCCGGCGCGAGGGCGGGGCGGCTCCCGCGCGGGTCCTCAGCCCGACGTCGCCCCGCCCCCCACGCGGACATTCTTCTCCCGCGCCCCCGCCCGGGCCCCAGGGGGTTCGCCCAGCTCTTTTCCTCCACGCCCCAGGCGCGCAGCACTTACCTGGGTGAGGGGGGCGGGCCCCGCGCAGAGGGGGCAGGAGCCGCGGGAGGCGGGGCGATGGCAGGAGGGGCAGAGGCAGCCGGCGGGGCGGGAAGGACCGCGGAGCCCGCAGAGGCAGCAGCTGAGCCTGGAGAAAAGCTGTCCCGGTGCGGGCGCGCGTATCCCTGGGCGTGGTCCCCGCACCCGCAGCCATCTCAGAGGCCGGCGGTGCCAGGGGCGCCCAGGAGAGGGCAGGCGGCGGGGCCCCATGCGGGCGGCGGGAGGGGCCAGGACGCTGGAGTCACGGCCAGGCGCTGGGCGCCCCGCGGGCAGAGGTGAGGCAGGAGCACCTCTGGGGAGTGGTCACCGATGGGAGTCGTGGGGGTCTTGGGAGCATGTTTGGCTGGTCCGGGGGGGGGGCGTGGCTAAGGGAAGGTGTCCGCTGGTTGACTCCAGCACCGGGATCCCAGGGTTCCCACTTTCTACTCCAGGACTGTCAAACTGTGAGATTGGGAAGAGGGGGAGCCGGCTTCTTGGACCCTCTTTTTCCCAACCGTGAGGTCCCCGCCCTTCTCCAGGTCGGTCAGTCTGTGAGGAAGGAAGAGCTAGAACGAATCTTCCTGCCACTATCTCTGAAATCCTCCACCGTAGCTCAAAAGGACAGGGGAGTTACACTTTAGGCATGGGTTCCTCCAAGCCAGTCCTGGCTGGCAGGGAGCACGCTGGTCCTCACCACGGAGCTCACCGGCCCCCACCTTGGCAGAAAGGAGGGACTACCGACACACACCGCAGATCCGGCCCCACGTGGTTTGGAGGTTGCTGGAGAGGGTGGCTAGTAGTGGGGTGTGGGGCTCGGCAGCACTGCGGTCTGGGCGAGGTGTGCGTGATCCTCCTGAGCCCAGAGGTCTGTTCCCTCAATGCCCCGATTTTTAGGACAGTGGGATGTGCAGAACAAATGCACACTAACGGTTTCAGCACCTGGCATGTTCGCTAGGGAGGCCAGCTGGGACCGTGACTGGGGTGACTTCCACTAAGAGCCCAATGGGCCAGGGTGGCCATGAGGATTCGGAACACTGGGCAGGGGGCAGCCTCCAGGGGGACGACAAACGCGAGAATATAGACTTTTCAGCCTCTCGCCCCAGGGCACGGGACCTCGGGGCTTCACAGCAGCGCCGGTGGGTTAAGCCCATTCTCCACGGACCCACCCACAATCAACCTGGGGTCCCTCAGGCGGGGTCCACGGATACTGGGAAGTCAGGAGAATCACTGCCTCCCCCACCCCCACCCCAAGCCTCGGAGCTGAAAGCTGGTGGAGCTCAAATGAATATAATTGCATTGGAAGGAACACAATGATAGTAAAAAGTTGCATTTCCTTTTCCAAACTCATCAAGCACAATCTGCACTGGCCTGGGGACCTGCTTTCTTGAGGCTGCAGTTTCTTAGGCAGCCCCCGGGATTGATTCCCCCCACCCCCAAACTTGCTCTCTACTGTTTAAAATCAGGGCCCCTTTCTTCCTGAATTCCAGGTACACAGGGCTGTATTTTGGTTTGCTGGGGGAGGTGAGGGCTGTGGGTTTGTTTTCTATTAATTTGAAAGGCTTTAAACTGATGTCCAGATCTCCAGGACCAGTATACAAGATGTATCTGGGCGAGTGACCTGCGCAGGACCTGGGGAGCAGTTTTAGACTGCGGGTCCTGAAAGGCTCCAGTAGGAAGGCTGACTTTGAAGTGTGGACTAGAATGAAATGAGCCAGGAGAGTGGTGAAATTCCAGAGGAGCTGTTCACACAGGAAAGGAGAAGTGGAACTGGAATGAACTAGGTGTGTTCGGGGAGCAGCAAGAAGGCATGTAGTTGAAGCAGAGTGAGGGGGAGAAGGGGAGAGGGTGCTGAGGTTAAGGAGGTGGGCAAGCCCATTCCTCATGGATAGGTGAGGTGTGCCTGAGGCTGGAGTTGAATCCCAGAATCCATTCTCACTTCCTTTCCTCAAGCATGGAATCCCTGATTTTTAGTGGGGCACATAGCCAGCGTGAATGATGGGTAGATTTTCCAGCTTTCTTTCTTTTTACAGGTAGGTGTCATTCTGTGACTAATTTATGTATGTAAGGGGAAGCAGTACCTGGAATTTCCTTGGTGTATGTCCTTAAAAGAGGGAAGCAAACCTTTCCTAGAGTTGGATGTAATGGCTGGAGCTCTAGATCTATTTTGGACCATGAGTGACCCTAGGAATGTAAGTTTGCACAGTGGCACACAAATAGGAGTATATTATTCTCTGATACCGTTCTAGGTTGACAGCTTCTCACCTTTATGGAAGTGAGAGAGAAAGGAACTTCTCTTGTTCAAGGTGATGCTTTTTTTTTTAATTCACCTTTGACTCTCAGCTGAACCTAATCCTGTTTGATATACATGGTAAGAATTTCAAATTTTATTTGAAACTTAGGCTTATGAGATTCATCTCATAAGTGCTTGGATCTTTCCTTCTACCCATTGGTGGGTAGTATTCCATTCTTTGGACACACTGCCATTGTTTATACTCTCACATGGTGATGGGCATGTACTTTGTTTCCAGGCTTTGGCTCTTACAGACAAAGCTGCTACAGACCTTCTATTGCAGGTCTTTATGTGGTTTTGGCTCTTACAGACAAAGCTGCTACAGACCTTCTATTGCAGGTCTTTATGTGGATGCATGTTTTTCATTTCTCTTTGGTAAATATTAAGAGTGAAATTTCTGTGTCATATAAAAAGCATATGTTTAAACTAATAAGAAACAATCACATTGTTCTCCAAATGGTTGTACCATTTTAGAATATTTCCGCTAGCTATCTATAAGATTTTAGTTGCTCCTCAATCTGTCTGACTCTCTGCACTGTTCTTTTAAGCACTGTCCTTTGCTTATAGAAGCCTGATTTTGTTCTCAGCATATGGCCCAGCTCAATAAACTCCACCTCTGAGCAGACATCATGATCATGTGACACAAGAGTGCCCCATGAAATATTAGTGGAAGTGTTTGGGCTGAGTTTCTGGGGAAGTCCTTGAACTGGGTGCAGGCTGTGGTATCCAAGATGGTGGAACAGGGAAAATGTTTCCCCAGGAGAGGCCTTCCCTCAAGTCCACAGCACCAGTGCAGATTCCAGCTGTGAGACAGGGCTTCTCTCAGTCCTGGTGGTTTGGAGACTTGTGGATGGCTTAGAAGGCTCCTGGGTTCTTGGTCCCCTCAGCTTCTTGCACTAGCATAGTGGTTTCTGCATGGTGCACATTTTCATTTGCTGCAGACTACATGGGCATCTGGAAATATGCTGGCCAATCATGCCAAAGGCCTTTTCCTACTCAAGCTTTGGTGTCACCAGGGTCTGCAGCCCTAGGACAGAGAGACTTCAGTGGGCAGGATGGAGATTCCTTGGCAGATTTACCAAAAAATAAATCTGTGGACAGGTCCTTTGATCATGACTGCTCACTGAAAGTGCAAGGTCTGAGAAAGCAGAAAGCAAAAAGCCATTGGAAAACACTGAACATTATCACTTAAGCAGATAGTACCTTAAGCTCATTTGTGACTTGTCATTTTTCTATAGGGATAATTATCTATGAGTTCTGCAGAGTCATTTATTGGTAGTTCCCTAAAAGAATATGGCATTTCTACTCAAATGGAGTTTAGAATTTACAGTCCTCATTTGGAAACTGCCTGTTGAATTAACTCAGTTTTCAGGGATCCCATTAATAATGTGTCTCTTGTCTTTCCCTCCCCTTCCACCTTAGTGACAAAGGACCACAGACCAAACATACAGAAACGTTTCTCACCACCACTTTTCTATCTGGAAGCTGTCATGCCATGAATGCTGAGACCATTTTTTCACTCAATTCCAACTGGAATTGAGCCATTCTATATATACAAAGTCAAACATTGTTAAATGCTAGCTATTGGCCTTTAAAAAACAAAACAATTTTAAAAAAACACAGAAAATGTGTTGCTCTGGATTTAATGCTGATCTCAAACTATTTAAGACCAACCAACTCATTTACTTGCAATTGGAAACTAAAAGCCTCCTCCATCACAAGTGAGAAAATATACCTGAACTGACCCAAAGTGCAATTTCTATTTTATATTATAGAAAGCATTAACTGCTACAGCATGGAATGATGGAAACATTCCCATATTCTTAGGAGACTCCCGAGAGGTGACAGGGCAGCTGCTGGCTTCTGGAGATCTTGGTCTGTGGGCTGTGGAATTGGAACTCTTGTTCCAATGCTTCCTTTGCCCATAGGTGTTCCTCAGAGGAGAGATGGTGAAGCAGCAAGAATGGAGTCCTCAAGGGTTCTATTCCACTGTCCAGCAAAGGTGTGAGAAAGGAAAGGAGAGGCAAGAATGCATGAAGGGGTATCATTGACTTTTAGTGGGCCCTGGAAATTGCTCAGCTCAATGAGTTGTGGTTGAGGGCAGCATTAGCAACTGGTGGCCTTCCAAGCCACAAGAAGTTGTTGTCAATGTGCACATGACCCTCGCAGCAGTTCCATCATTGATTTGTTCATCTTGAGATCCTTGCTTAGGAGGTCAACCAGCAGTATTGGGGCACAAGGAGGTTAAACTTCTGCTCAGTACTTGGGGAATATTTATTCAACAAGTTCTTACCTTCAGAGAGCCTTTGGATTAAAACTGAAGACCAAATTACGTGTATGCACACATACACATGCCATTCTTTCTATCTTCCATGCTGTGTACAGAACGAAGGGTGTGAGCCAACTATAATACAGATAAAAGGAAAGATGAAATAAACATGGTCGATTAGTTTCTTGGGGGATACTGTGCTAACAAGTTACCACAAACATAGTGGCTTAAAACAATTCAACTTTATCTTCCTACAGTTGTGGAGCTTCAAAGTCAAAAATGAGCCTTATGGGGCTAAAACCCAGGTGTTGGCAGGGCTAGTTCCTTCCAGGACTTCTAGAGGAGAATGAATTCCCTTGCTTTTTCCAGCTTCTAGAGGTATATTCTTTAATTCTTTGACTCATGGCCCTTCCCTGCATCTTCAAAGTTAGCAGAGTACATCTTAAATCTCTCTTTGCTTTGGTCAAATTGCCTCTGTCCCTCTGATCATTTCTGTCTTATACGAATGCTTGTGATTATATCAGGACCATTCAGATAATCCAGGATAACACCCAATCATAAGATCCCTTACTGAATCACATCTGCAAAGTCCCTTTGGCCATATATTGTAACATTCACAGGTTCCAGGGTTTAGGATGTGCCTATCTTGGGGGGCAGGAGGGTGGGTCATTATTCAGCTTACCACTCATGACAACAAAACTTTGTACCTCATTGATGTATGAGGAGAAATGCCATTTTTTCTCATACTTTGGGTTATTTTGAAGATATGAGGATGCTTGCAGAATAGTTAGATGTATAGTATTCGAAGGTTCAAGGAGAAAACACAGGCATTTTGATATTTCCTTTTTCATGTATTAAAAGATGATGATAATTCCCATTCCTTCTGTCTGTGTGGAAAAGGTGTTAGCAAGTTAAGGGATGTGTAAACTTCAGTTGATGAGAGCAGTACAGTGGTGGCATAATTTTAGACATGTTCATAACAAAATTCTTCAGTAGAAGTATCTCATGACATATTAAAATAAAGCAAAAGCCCCAAATAACCTGCTGATTATTTATTTGCTTCTATTTTCTCTAGACCTAGTGGGTCTCTGCCACTGCTTCTAGAACACTGCAGTTATGAGCACAGATTCTTTCATACCCCATGTATCCATAGAGTCATGACTTACTTTTTGAACTGCTCAATGTTACTACCAAGAAATGGCCGGCCTGCAAAAGAGTGTAATCTGTGGCCTTACTCACACAAAAGCTGAAGAGGAAAGAGAATCAGATAAATCCCTGGCCTAAGGTGAATTAAGATTTACTTTGTCAGAGCTAATTCCCATCTTTATTTGGTTCTCAGAACATTCATATGGCTCTAATGTTTTTCCTGCTAGAAGGTGGCTAGGAACCAGGTTGGGGATGGGAGGGGAACTTCAATAAGATTTGCTACAGCCTTAGAAACATTCAGCTTTTATTTTGTATTGAACTTGCTTACTGGGGAGGGAGAGGATGATTAGGATTGCCCTGAGCTCTGTAAGAAAAAGGACAGGACTCTTTGCTCTGAAAGGGATCTGGCATGTTCTTTTATTCTTGTTTACAAACATAGGAGAGGCTACACAGAGGTATGTTGAGTAAATCCAGAGTCTTTGGCAAAATTAGACATGCTTGTAATTTAATCTCCATCAGATATGTATTTGTCAGACATCTAAAGAATTATTACAATAATTGTGGTGACCAATGTTGGCAAAAAAGTGAAACTTTGAAATGTTATTGGTAAGAGATTTAAATTTATTTTTTTATTTTTTTTATTTTTTATTTTTTCTATTAACAGAAAGAAAAAAAAAAGAAATTAACACAACATTTAGAAATCATACCGTTCTACATATGCACTCAGTAATTCTTAACATCATCACATAGATGCATGATCATTGTTTCTTAGTACATTTGCATTGGTTTAGAGGAACTAGCAACACAACAGAAAAAGATATAAAATGTTAATATAAAGAAAAGAAATAAAAGTAGTAATAATAATAAAAAACAACAACAAACAAACAAACAAGCAAACAAAAACAAAAAAAACCCTATAGCTCAGATGCAGCTTCATTCAGTGTTTTAACATGATTACTTTACAATTAGGTATTATTGTGCTGTCCATTTTTGAGTTTTTATATCTAGTCCTGTTGCACAGTCTGTATCCCTTCAGCTTCAATTACCCATTGTCTTACCCTGTTTCTAACTCCTGCTGAACTCTGTTACCAATGACATATTTCAAGTTTATTCTCGAATATCCGTTCACATCAGTGGGACCATACAGTATTTGTCCTTTAGTTTTTGGCTGGATTCACGCAGCATAATATTCTCTAGGTCCATCCATGTTATTACATGGTTCATAAGTTTATCCTGTCTTAAAGCTGCATAATATTCTGTCGTATGTATATACCACAGTTTGTTTAGCCACTCTTCTGTTGATGGAGATTTTGGCTGTTTCCATCTCTTTGCAATTGTAAATAACGCTGCTATAAACATTGGTGTGCAAATGTCCGTTTCTGTCTTTGCCCTTAAGTCCTTTGAGTAGATACCTAGCAATAGTACTGCTGGGTCGTATGGCAATTCTATATTCAGCTTTTTGAGGAACCGCCAAACTGCCTTCCACAGTGGTTGCACCCTTTGACATTCCCACCAACCGTGGATAAGTGTGCCTCTTTCTCCGCATCCTCTCCAGCACTTGTCATTTTCTGTTTGTTGATAATGGCCATTCTGGTGGGTGTGAGATGATATCTCATTGTGGTTTTGATTTGCATTTCTCTAATGGCCAGGGACATTGAGCATCTCTTCATGTGCCTCTTGGCCATCTGTATTTCTTCTTCTGGTAGGTGTCTGTTCAAGTCTTTTTCCCATTTTGCAATTGGGTTGACTGTCTTTTTGTTGTTGAGTTGAACAATCTCTTTATAAATTCTGGATACTAGACATTTATCTGATATGTCGTTTCCAAATATTGTCTCCCATTGTGTAGGCTGTCTTTCTACTTTCTTGATGAAGTTCTTTGTTGCACAAAAGTGTTTAATTTTGAGGAGCTCCCATTTATTTATTTATTTCTTCAGTGCTCTTGCTTTAGGTTTAAGGTCCATAAAACCGCCTCCAGTTGTAAGATTCGTAAGATATCTCCCTACATTTTCCTCTAACTGTTTTATGGTCTTAGACCTAATGTTTAGATCTTTGATCCATTTTGAGTTAATTTTTGTATAAGGTGTGAGATATGGGTCTTCTTTCATTCTTTTACTTATGGATATCCAGTTCTCTAGGCACCATTTATTGAAGAGACTGTTCTGTCCCAGGTGAGTTGGCTTGACTGCCTTATCAAAGATCAAATGTCCATAGATGAGAGGGTCTATATCTGAGCACTCTATTCGATTCCATTGGTCGATATATCTATCTTTATGCCAATACCATGCTGTTTTGACCACTGTGGCTTCATAATATGCCTTAAAGTCCGGCATCGCTACACCTCCAGCTTCGTTTTTTCCTCAAGATGTTTTTAGCAATTTGGGGCAACCTGCCCTTCCAGATAAATTTGCTTATTGGTTTTTCTAATTCTGCAAAATAAGTAGTTGGGATTTTGATTGGTATTGCATTGAATCTGTAGATGAGTTTAGGTAGGATTGACATCTTAATTATATTTAGTCTTCCAATCCATGAACACGGTATGCCCTTCCATCTATTTAGGTCTTCTGTGATTTCTTTTAGCAGTTTTTTGTAGTTTTCTTTATATAGGTTTTTTGTCTCTTTGGTTAAATTTATTCCTAGGTATTTTATTCTTTTAGTTGCAGTTGTAAATGGGATTCGTTTCTTGATTTCCGCCTCAGGTTGTTCATTACTAGTGTATAGAAAAGCTACAGATTTTTGAATGTTGATCTTGTAGCCTGCTACTTTGCTGTACTCATTTATTAGCTCTAGTAATTTTGTTGTGGATTTTTCTGGGTTTTCTACGTATAGTATCATATCGTCTGCAAACAGTGATAGTTTTACTTCTTCCTTTCCAATTTTGATGCCTTGTATTTCTTTTTCTTGCCTAATTGCTCTGGCTAGAACTTCCAACACAATGTTGAATAATAGTGGTGATAGTGGACATCCTTGTCTTGTTCCTGATCTTAGAGGGAAAGTTTTCAATTTTTCCCCATTGAGGATGATATTAGCTGTGGGTTTTTCATATATTCCCTCTATCATTTTAAGGAAGTTCCCTTGTATTCCTATCTTTTGAAGTGTTTTCAGCAGGAAAGGATGTTGAATCTTGTCAAATGCCTTCTCTGCATCAATTGAGATGATCATGTGATTTTTCTGCTTTGATTTGTTGATATGGTGTATTACATTAATTGATTTTTTTATGTTGAACCATCCTTGCATACCTGGGATGAATCCTACTTGGTCATGATGTATAATTCTTTTAATGTGTTGTTGGATACGATTTGCTAGAATTTTATTGAGAATTTTTGCATCTGTATTCATTAGAGAGATTGGTCTGTAGTTTTCTTTTTTTGTAATATCTTTGACTGGTTTTGGTATGAGGGTGATGTTGTCTTCATAGAATGATTTAGGTAGTTTTCCCTCACTTCGATTATGTTGAACAGTTTGAGGAGAGTAGGTACTAATTCTTTCTGGAATGTTTGATAGAATTCACATGTGAAGCCGTCTGGTCCTGGACTTTTCTTTTTAGGGAGCTTTTGAATAACTAATTCAATCTCTTTACTTGTGATTGGTTTATTGAGGTCGTCTATTTCTTCTTGAGTCAAAGTTGGTTGTTCATGTCTTTCCAGGAACCTGTCCATTTCATCTAAATTGTTGTATTTATTAGCGTAAAGTTGTTCATAGTATCCTGTTATTACCTCCTTTATTTCTGTGAGGTCAGTAGTTATGTCTCCTCTTTCATTTTTAATCTTATTTATTTGCATCCTCTCTCTTCTTCTTTTTGTCAATCTTGCTAAGGGCCCATCAATCTTGTTGATTTTCTCATAGAACCAACTTCTGGTCTTATTGATTTTCTCTATTGTTTTCATGTTTTCAATTTCATTTATTTCTGCTCTAATCTTTGTTATTTCCTTCCTTTTGCTTGCTTTGGGATTAGTTTGCTGTTCTTTCTCCAGTTCTTCCAAGTGGACAGTTAATTCCTGCATTTTTGCCTTTTCTTCTTTTCTGATAAAGGCATTTAGGGCAATAAATTTCCCTCTTAGCACTGCCTTTGCTGCGTCCCATAAGTTTTGGTATGTTGTGTTTTCATTTTCATTTGCCTCTAGGTATTTACTAATTTCTCTTGCAATTTCTTCTTTGACCCACTTGTTGTTTAAGAGTGTGTTGTTGAGCCTCCATGTATTTATGAATTTTCTGGCACTCCGCCTATTATTGATTTCCAACTTCATTCCTTTATGATCCGAGAAAGTGTTGTGTATGATTTCAATCTTTTTAAATTTGTTAAGACTTGCTTTGTGACCCAGCATATGGTCTATCTTTGAGAATGATCCATGAACACTTGAAAAAAAGGTGTATCCTGCTGTTGTGTGATGTAATGTCCTATAAATGTCTGTTAAGTCAAGCTCATTTATAGTAATATTCAGGTTCTCTATTTCTTTATTGATCCTCTGTCTAGATGTTCTGTCCATTGATGAGAGTGGTGAATTGAAGTCTCCAACTATTATGGTATATGTGTCTATTTCCCTTTTCAGTGTTTGCAGTGTATTCCTCACGTATTTTGGGGCATTCTGGTTCGGTGCGTAAATATTTATGATTGTTATGTCTTCTTGCTTATTTGTTCCTTTTAATAGTATATAGTGTCCTTCTTTGTCTCTTTTAACTGTTTTACATTTGAAGTCTAATTTGTTGGATATTAGTATAGCCACTCCTGCTCTTTTCTGGTTGTTATTTGCATGAAATATCTTTTACCAACCTTTCACTTTCAACCTATATTTATCTTTGGGTCTAAGATGTGTTTCCTGTAGACAGCATATAGAAGGATCCTGTTTTTTAATCCATTCTGCCAGTCTATGTCTTTTGATTGGGGAATTCAGTCCATTAACCTTTAGAGTTATTACTGTTTGGATAATATTTTCCTCTACCATTTTGGCTTTTGTATTATATATATCATATCTGACTTTCCTTCTTTCTACACTCTTCTCCATGCCTCTCTCTTCTGTCTTTTTGTATCTGACTCTAGTGCTTCCTTTAGTATTTCTTGCAGAGCTGGTCTCTTGGTCACAAATTCTCTCAGTGATTTTTTGTCTGAGAACATTTTAATTTCTCCCTCATTTTTGAAGGACAATTTTGCTGGATATAGGAGTCTTGGCTGGTAGTTTTTCTCTTTTAGTAATTTAAATATATCATCCCACTGTCTTCTAGCTTCCATGGTTTCTGCTGAGAAATCTACGTATAGTCTTATTGGGTTTCCCTTGTATGTGACGGATTGTTTTTCTCTCGCTGCTTTCAAGATCCTCACTTTCTCTTTGACCTCTGACATTCTAACTAGTAAGTGTCTTGGGGAACGCCTATTTGTGTCTAATCTCTTTGGGGTGCGCTGCACTTCTTGGATCTGTAATTTTAGGTCTTTCATAAGAGTTGGGAAATTTTCAGTGATAATTTCTTCCATTAGTTTTTCTCCTCCTTTTCCCTTCTCTTCTCCTTCTGGGACACCCACTACACGTATATTTGTATGGTTCACATTGTCCTTGAGTTCCCTGATACCTTGTTCAAATTTTTCCATTCTTTTCCAGATAGTTTCTGTTTCTTTTTGGAATTCAGATGTTTCATCCTCCAAATCACTAATTCTATCTTCTGTTTCTTTAAATCTGTCGTTGTAGGTATCCATTGTTTTTTCCATCTTTTCTACTTTATCTTTCACTTCCATAAGTTCTGCGATTTGTTTTTTCAGTTTTTCTATTTCTTCTTTATGTTCAGCCCATGTCTTCTTCATGTCCTCCCTCAATTTATCGATTTCATTTTTGAAAAGGTTTTCCATTTCTGTTCGTATATTCAGCATTAGTTGTTTCAGCTCCTGTATATCATTGAACTATTGGTTTCTTCATTTGACTGGGCCATATGTTCAATTTTCTGAGCGTGATCCGTTATCTTCTGCTGGTGTCTGGGCATTTAGTCATATTTCCCTGGGTGTTCGACCCCACAGGTTGAAAGATTTTTCTGTGCAATCTCTGGGTTCTGTTTTCCTTATCCTGCCCAGTAGGTGGTGCTCGTGGCACACGTTTGTCTACGGGTTCCACCAGTGAAAGTTGCTGTGGGTCCTTTAACTCTGGAAAATTCTCACCATAGGGGAGGTTCGGCAGCCGAAGCGTCTTGGAAGAATGCCAGCCAGCCTGGGGTTCCGAATGCGGGGAGAGTCGTCGGCTGCCGCAACACAGGAGAGCGTCCGGCCGAATTAGCTAGTGGCCCAGGGCGCCAAGCGTGGCGGGAGGGCGCCAGCTGTCACAGCCCGGGTAAATGCACTGTTCCCAGCTGTACGGGGGAGTCACGTGTTTGGAAGGGATCCCCTGGTCTCTGTTCTCCGCAGTCTGGGGATTTCTGACCCAACTATCTCAGTTGGTCTGGGGGGCCTCATGTGGTGGGGGCACCAGCCTCTGCGGCCTAAGGGGACCACCTGTCCAGTTCTACCAGCTGGCCTGGGAAGGTGGAAGGGAGGGACTCCGGTCGCTTGCCGTCCCACCCAGGAAAGCCTGTGCCCCTTGGTGATCTCACCGGAGCTGGTTCTCCTAGATAGTCAGCCGTTCCAGGATGGGGTACGCTGTCCCAGCCATTCCAGGATGGGGTATGCTGTCCCTTTGATCTCCCTCGTGGCTCCGGGAGCTGCTCTGTATTATCTCCAGTCCCCCAGTAGCTGTTCTGGAGGAGGAAAGGTGAGGGTGGCAAGGCTGTCGAGGCTGGTGGCGGAGGAGCCAGTGAAGACGGGGAAGAGGGTACCATGGTGGTTGGAGAGCCGCCAGTGCAGGAGGGGGAAGAGGGGGGAGAAGGAGGGTGGGCGGGTTGGCTGCTGTTGGGCGTGGGTGCCGCGCGGCGGGCTGGCGGACAAAGAGCAAGATTTAAATTTTTAATAAAGAAATTACAGAAGAATCATGTCTCCATTATGTTATTGATTGAAGTTTGCCTTTTTTTAAAAAAAATAATTTGTTCATAATTTCTCTTCACTTTTCCCCTTGGTTTTGGGAACTTAGGACTTCCTAATTAAATTTCCCTCTCTTCTGGAGAGACTCGGATCTCATGGGACTCCTGCCCACTCCCTGGCCCATGGCATATTCTTCCACCTGCTGTGTGGAAACAAGAGTGTTGTGTGTCCTGGTTTCCATGGTGCTAGTAGTATCTTCAGGTCCAACCCCTTGCTCCCCTGGTGGGTCTGGGTCCAGGTCCCTCATTGCATGGCTTTAGCAATTCTGGTCTCAGCCTTTGCTGTACTGTTCATGGAAGATTGAGGTCTCTTCTGATAGCTTATGAACAAGTTCTAGGAGTCCTTGTATCTCCCATTGACCAGAATCAAATCACATGTCGAGCTCAAGGCCAATGTATATACCAACATTTAAGTGAGTGAGGACACACCTCTGAAACCATACAACTGACAATTATAGCCAGGATAGATTGCCCCCAAATAAAATGAGAGAACTCTTGGAAGGAGAGAAAATAAAAAATATGTTGGAAAGGCAACTAGCACATGCTTATGAATAAGAAAAAGGACATTGAAGAGTCTAGCACATGTGCATATTCCTGTACCTTTTCATATGAATAGAATTGATTTATAACATGTTCTTAGGGAGAAGAATCTTTCTTCAGTGGTAGGACTTTGCTCAATAATCTCTATTTCATAGTCTTTGGATCTACCCACTGATTGGTTTACAACACAGAAAGTATGAGCTGAAGATAGGGCAGGCTCTGACAGGCTGTTGTCATGGCAACCCACATGAGGAGCACCCCATTACTGGCTTTGATTATGAGAAAAAAGATAGTAAGAACTGGGGCAGGGGATTATCAACTAAAGCTAAAGATATGAGTTCCTTTTCACAGCTCTCAATTGGACAGGGAATTTCATGCAGATGTCCTGCAATTATGCCAAATTTCAGTCTCCACTAGTAGAGCCCAGAAGAAATGGGCTTGCAGTATCCTGGCAGATCTGAGCCCGCTTCTGTTTTCTCTCTCATAACCAACTTCACAAGGGTATTTGTTATCCTTGCAGTTTCACTTCCTCATGTGTCACTTGTTCCTCAACCACACAGCTGAGCATCTACCACTACTGCTCCAATGAAAATTTTCTCTCAGAGTAACCAAGGCTGGTGCTAAGTACAAGGGCTGCTTTTTGGTTCTTGGTTTCCAGGATGTCTTAATATCATTGGATGCTAGTGATGACTCCTTTCACCTTGAAACACACTCTTGTGTTCCCTGGTCCTTCCACTTTTCATCCAATCTCTCTAAATATCTCTTTTCAGTGTTCTCAGCCACCTCCTTCTCTGACAGATTCTTATATGTTGGCCTTCATTGTTCCAGGCTTTCCTAGTTTCTCACCCAGCAGGTCCTTCTGAGTCATCCATTTCCTAGGGTTGTGTCACTATCTCTTCTGTGGACTCAAATCTCTCTCAAGCTCTGCGCTCTCTCCTGAGCCTTAGCCCCATATACCCCATGATTTAGTGGACATTCTTACCTCAGTGCCTGAAACAGAACTCATCACCTTTCCTGAAACCTTACCCCTTCCCTCAATTCCCTGTCTCTCTTAAGTTCAAACACACCCATAATCTATAATTTCTCCTTTAATTTTATAACACCCTCTTGCAACAGTAAATCAATAGCAAGTTTAATCACTTCTACTTTCCAAGTATGCTTTGATCCTGCTCATTTCTGTCCAACAGTGTAGCAACTTTTGCAATTCAGGTCACCACACCTCAGGCTCGAATCACTGCAGTGTCCAAAAGGATTTTGCTGTATGGATCTGGCCAACTTTTAGAAAACTCTCTATTAGTGTAGTTAATATAGATACTTTGTAAGATCAGTTTCAATGATGTACTCTCCCCTAATTAAACTACTTCAGTGGCTTCAAACCATGCTATGCCTCAGTTTCCTCTTTTGTAAAGTGAGAATAATGATAGGTTCTGCTTCAAACAGCTGTGAAGATTAAGAGACAATGTAGGTAAAGCACTTCAGATAGTGCCTTGTGAGTGTCCAAACCACCCTCAGGTTTGGTGATTCACAGGAATAACTCACAGGACCCTGGAAAGCTGTTATACTCATGGTTATGATATATGACAGTGAAAAGACATACTAAATTCAGCAAGACATACTAAAAGGTGCATAGGGTAGAGGCCAGGTGAGACCACAAGTGAGCTTCCCTGTGTCCTCTCCCAGTGGGGTCACAAGAGTGGGCTTAACTTTACCAGCACCAATATGAAACAAGTGCCAGGTGTCACCAACCAGAGATCTTTACTAGAATCACCTGGGAGCTTTATAAATAATAAAATCATCAGAGCAGTTTAATTAATATCTGGGGGTGGGGCCATGACATTTTTACTTTTTGTTAATATTCATTTACAAGCACTCTATATCATGAAGCAAAAAGTCCCCTTCCTCCCCTTTTTTCCCAAATCTTGCCACTACGTGTTCTGATGTACAGCCAGGGTTAGAATTCCTACCACAGAGAACCCAGAAGGAATAGATGGAGGCACACTATGTCCACAATGAGCCAAACTCAGTGGAGAAGAGGAAAGGAAGCCATCTCCTCATTTCCCCATGCAACTGTCCAAACAATCTATCAGCTTCCCTCACACTTTATGTGATTCCTATATCCCCTCTCCTATCGATGTTTTCCAAGCCAGAAACTTTGGGCTAATTCCTTTCACCTTTCCCCAAACCCCTTTAGTTAATCTGTCACCCAGAGCTTTCTGTCCTATAACCTAATCTCTCAGATGTAAACTCTTCACCATTTTCACTGCTGCTGCCTGATCCAGGCTAAATGTCCTCTCCTGCCTGGATGATGCTGCATCCTGTGAGCCCAGTGCCCAGATCTCTCTTTGCCACTCTCATCTCTCCTCCCCTATCAGCCACAGCAATCTCTTCAGAGCACAAACCTGTTCTCGCTGATCTTCTGTTAGAAACTCTTCAGTGGCTTCCCATGTTGTTAGGACAATGACTAAAGACCTTGTTGCAGCCTTCAGTATCTCAAGGATCTGGTTCCAGCCCATGCCCAGCCTGGACCCAGTTCCTTCTCCTCCCCGCATCCCACCCACCATCCTGGCCCACTCTGAGCCCCATGCTCACTCCCACTATAGTCCTGACTCCTTTGCACAGACACTCCTGGCCCCTCCCTCAAATTGGGCTTCTTCTGCTCATCCCTCAGCTGGAGGGTTGCTTTCTCAGAAAACTCTTTCCTCTGTTTCCCTTTCTGTTTACTAGATTCCTGTTATTTATCCACACTCATATTTCTGTACACTTTTTCTTCTTGAGATCCATCATCATTTTTAATGACACACTAATTAGCATGATGTTCCTCTCCCCACTGAAAGCCTGAAATGGGTAGAGACGGCGTCTGTTTTGTCAGCTTTTGGATTCTAGTGCCTGGAGTAGTGACTAGCTCATCCTATGCACTACATAAATATTAGCAGCTGAAATGAATCAATGAAACATGAACTAGTGATAGGAGATAGCCCAGATTTAAAGGCCTGTGTTCTAGTTTACTAGCTGCCAAAATGCAATATACCAGAAATGGAATCTCTTTTAAAAAGGGGAATTTAATAAATTGCTAGTTTACAGTTCTAAGGCCAAGGTAATGTCTCAATCAAAGCAAGTCTAGAATTGACCAATGAAAAGCACCCATGGAAAGATACCTTGATTCAAGAAGGCCAATGAAGTTCAGAGTCTCTCTCTCTCAAGTGAGAAGGCACATGGTGAACAAGGCCAGGGTTTCTCTCTTTTCTGGAAAGGCATGTGATGAATACAGCATCATCTGCTAGCTTTCTCTCCTGGCTCCCCTTCACGAAGCTCCCTGGGAGGCATTTTCCTTCTTCATTTCCAAAGGTCACTGCCTGATGGACTCTGCTTCTCATGGCTATTTTGTTCTGCTCTCTCCAAATCTCCCTCATTCTCCAAAATGTTTCCTCTTTTATAGGACTTCAGAAACTAATCAAGACCCACCCAAATGGGTGGAGACAGGCCTTCAGCTAATCCAGTTTAACAACCGCTCTTGATTAAATCACATCTCCTGGGAGATGATCTAATTACAGTTTCATGCATATAATACTGAATAAGGATTAGAAGAAATGGCTGCCTTTACAAAATGGGATTAGGATTAAAACATGGCTTTTCTAGGGTTCTTACATCATTTCAAACCAGCACAGCCTGTATGTCACAGAGATTAAAATTTTGCAGTGGTACTTCTGACACAAGGGCTCTCAGATGGCTACATGATCTAAATGGATGAGCAACTTGGGAGAGGTGGGATTGGCACTTGCCCTATTTCCAGGGTAGGATGTGTTAAGGCAGAGGGGAGGGGATGTATTACAGGCAGGAAGCAAGACCCAGCCATGGCAAAGCTGGGCACTCAGAGAGACACTGGTAAGTGAGAATTTCAGTGGCTAAGAGCAAAGCAATGTCTTAGATTAGAAGTCAGCAAGCCCGTGGGTCAACCCAGCCTACCATTTGTTTTCTTTTCTTTCTTCTTTTTTTTTTTTACATGGGCAGGCACCGGGAAATGAACCCGGGCAGGCAAGCATACTTACCTGCTGAGCCACTGTGGCCTGCCCCATTTGTTTTCTTATAAATAGAAAAGTTGTGTAGCTATGATCCACCCCTAGCATAGATAATATACCCCTTGGTTCAATCTGGGGACCATTAATTCCTTGTTGAAATTCTCAGCAGATTATTATCTATAAGGCAATTTGTTGTAATTCCAAGTATTCCCCTACACAGGAAAGCTCAAGAAATGGATCCAGATTGCTAATTCAGAAAACTCTGGGTAGGAAGGAATTTCAAGACCCAGATAGTTTATTACTCCACCCTCAGAAATAACATGAGCCACACTGTCCTCAAAGGATGTAAGTCTTCTGTTTACAAAGACTGCCTTCAAGCTTTGGAGGAATTAGTGGTGATGTGTACTTATTTTGGTGGGACCCAGGAAGCTGTGAGTTAAATATTAGTTAAGGTCACACTTAGGACATGAATGAGGAATTCATCTTGCTGGTGTGTTAAGGGCCTGGCAACCTTGTTCCCTGGAAAGGGAGCCATCTCTAGTTGGTTATCCCTGCCCACTCTGTCTTGTGTGAACCAGAGAAATAGTGGAGAGTCAGATTCATCCTGGGACTATCCCTCACATGGGTGAGTAACCTCATTACTGGAAATGAGTTTTGCATGTAGTCTTGGCAATATCTGTGAAAGGGGCTAAATTCTGAGTCTGTAGGCTGTAGGGTATTTACATGTCATCCTCTCTGTGTTCAGAGTCACAGGGCCCTCCAGTTCTGACCAAGGCACGTGTCCGGAATGGTGATGGTTTTAAGGATAGCTATGACAATACCGTTATTATAAGGAGCTCAGGTCAGATAATCCCTATCAGGATCCCCAACAGGCCTACTTCTTTCCAGGAGTCATTAATTTTTCCCTTAGGCTCATGCTGAGGACTTCCCAGAGATAAATCAGAGGAACATTGAACTTTCACTCTCTTTATCCCTAAAACTCAGAATTTAATTCTCTCCCAGGCTCAAAACAAGAGCAGTGATGAGATCCTCTTTTTATTTGAGTTACAGGAGGATTTTTCATTCTTACCTCACTGGGGCCTTGTTTCACATTCAGTGCTGGGATCTCAGCAGGATCACCACCTGTTGATGGGAAAAAGGAAGACACTGACATAGCCAATATTAGGGTTAGAGAGGTATGTGCTGAAACGGCCACATGCAGTTCTCAGCACACTTTTCTGTTTCTTCCTAGAATGCTCTTAGATTCACATCTTATATCTTGCTGTGGTCTGATTCCAGGACAAAAACAGCTCAGTCAGTGAAAATTTATGACTTTCCAAATAAACTTTTACATAAATTTATATCATAATTTGCTAGAGTTATGGAGGGAAAGGAGTGTACACCTCATGTTATGATTTTAGATAAAGCAGAGAAGTTATGAAAACTAATGGAAGAAGAAGAAATTACAGCCCCAAATTTCTTTTATAACAGCATTTGGCAAAATATCAACATGTAAGTAAAAGACTCATGCAAATTTAACATGTGTATTTATTTGATTTTTACCTTCCGTATCTAGAACTCAGAATTGAGATCTTTCCCTGGGTTTCCTCTGGGCTTTCGGAGAACATATAATTTGAAGATCTGATCTCCAAACCTGGCAAGCACTCTGTCCAATTAATTCAGTTGGAGGATATTGCATTCTATACCAGGCGTTGATGAAATGTTCTCTCCAGTTGCAGTTCTCATCTCCTATTAATTTGTGAGTAAACTCACATGCCATGCAACTTGCTGACTGCAGAGTGAATACAAACCAACCAAAAACAAAACTGATTTTGTCCAGAATCTTCACAAATGGTACTTCTGCTTTGCTCTACACAGTCAACATCTAAACGTCACTTTAGTAGTAGCAATTAAAAATTTTCCAGATGAGGATAATTTTTAGAACATATTTCTCCCTCTTCTTTGGATTCCAATACAAATCCTGCCCAATCTGTAACTTCCCATTATTGACCAGAGGCATTTCTGAAAAATTATAGAGAAAATCCCATGTAAATATTCATGCACATACAAACACATTTATTTTATACAGTTATGACACTTACTTTTTCACACTTTATGCACTGTAAGCATTTAGTCATGAAACCACAAATTTTCAATGTCATGGTTGGTGGTGATTTAATATTCCATATGTAGCAAGCATGAATCATAATTTATTTGCTTTAGATGGATATTTAGGTTGCATCCTATCTTGTTGGTATTGTAAATCATGGTTGTCATGAGCATCTTTACACATAAATTTCCTTCCTGACTTTGTAATATTTCTTAAGAAAACATTTGAAAGTGAATATTTTCCAGGTACAGGTATTTGGAAGTCTCTCAATGATGTTCAGTTTCCTAATTACTCCTCTGTGTTGCCATGACCTCCTCCAAAATTTCCCAGCTCCTCATGGCAGAGTCCATTCCTACAGTATCCCTGTTGTGCTCTACACACTGCTGGGGATATTATAACTGGATAATAAATATTGATAAATTGATGCAGGGAAGAATGAATGAATACATGATCTCCAGCCCAAATAGCCCATTAGGGAATCAGTTGTACTGGTGAGGCTAAAAGGGAACTTGTTTTCTAAATACCTTCTTGGATGAAAGGATGTGTAGGTCCCCCAAGAGGGTGGGCCTATCTTACAGACTGTATCAAAGCTTTATGATCCTCAAGGAAAGTAAAGCTCTGCAAGTACAGCCTGGAAATGGCAAAATGGATTTAAAGGAACAGAAAGGAATATTTTGCACCCTTTTATAAGAATGGCAGTATAATTATCATCAGAAGTCAGAGTCGATTAGCAGATATGTATTTTCCCTTTCATCTTCTAGTCATATTACATTTTAAAAATCACTGACACATTTCATTTCCTGCATTGGAAAGAAGTTACAAGGGATGCAGGTTGGAACCTGAGATTTACTCTGGGACAAGAGACGAACACCTGCATCTTCCTGATTTTCTTTGTCAGCCCCTGGCACCTAGTAGGCTGTCTTCAGGTAGAAAAATTATGTCTGGGTCTTTGCTCTGTTTTATTTTTTCACTTGAAAGAGACATGTAAAAATATTTATTATGTTTTAATACACAAACAATGCATACTTGTTATAGAAGATTCACACAAAACAGATGTACATGTGGTAAGAAGTGAAAACGTCTCCTCCTCTTTGACACTACACTCCAGAAGTAACTGCTGTTAATGCTTTGACTTTTCCAGGAAAAAATAAAAAGCTTCTATAATTATATACTTGTTCACATACATGTATATATTATGTACTTTACATCATTACATGTGATATACATTATATATGTATATACATATTTTTATTCAAATGGGAACATATACTATATATATATCCATTTTTCTGATTTAGTATCATATTATGGAAATCCTGCTAAGTCTGTATGCATAGAAATACTCCATCTTTTAAATAGGTACTGCTACTATTAGAATATTCATAATTTATTTATAATCACCAATTGATAAACACTTAATAATACCTATGATAAAATAACTTACTTTTACTGAGTACTTACTACATATTATAGGCACTATTCTATGAGCTGTACATAT
Source organism: Tamandua tetradactyla (assembly GCF_023851605.1). Classification (NCBI taxonomy): domain Eukaryota; kingdom Metazoa; phylum Chordata; class Mammalia; order Pilosa; family Myrmecophagidae; genus Tamandua; species Tamandua tetradactyla. The sequence continues at coordinate 3,233,492 of NC_135354.1, forward strand.
AGTAACTCATTCTTCACAATAATTCTACTAGGCAGAATCTATTATTATTCACTTTTTTGCAGAAAACTGCATGAGATCATAAAGTTCATAACTGGCAGAGCCAGGATTTGAACCTAGGGAGTTTGGTTTCAGTTGCTCATGATCTTAATTTATTTTTAGTGTTTTACCTTTAAACGTTTGATTGAGGTAAACATTTGGGTGTGTAAACTGCATATACTCTCACTAGTACATCTAAGGAAGCAGATGATATAACTGGGGATGTTATTCACAGCTTGGCCTTCATTTCTATGAGAATTCCATGAGGCCTAACTGGCCCCTGATAACCGGCTGCACAAGTGGCCATCACATTTAGAAGTCGTGGAAATCAGCCTAAATATCAGACTAATAAAGTGCTGGCAGGCCGTATGTGGAGGCCACGATGACAGAATGACAGTCAGCCAGGATGGTCTACTTACTGCTCTCCTGAATGATGACAAGGATAATAACTATTCCTGAGGAACAGGAATCGGGAGCCATTTCCCTCAATGGAGGTGACTTCGGCTGGAGAAACACGTGGTCGCAGTCACTGCGTCCCCTCCCCTCTGCACACCGGTTCTCCTGGAAGCCTCTGTAGGGCTGGTGGTGCAGACCGGCTGCATCTCTTTCATTACCTATCAGCACGTGGCCTGCACTCTGCCTTTACTTCCTTTTTGGGCAGTGGCCCGCAGACCAGAGACCTGGAGAGTCTGCTGACGTTTTCCTCGCTTCAGCGCTCTCGCCTCGCGTGACCCTGCATCTCCTTCCTCTTCCGGTTCCGCTGACTTCCGGCTGCCCTTCCCACGCACTGCCAGCTCTGCTTGGGCCTTTCTCTCAGGACTATTAAGTGCACTCCACGGAGCACTTTCCTGTTGATAGGGCGCCACGGTAATCCGACCAAGACCCTCCCTCCTTAAGTGGGCAAACTTAACTGAAAATAACAGCTTCAAGAGGTCCTGTTGATGGTGGTCTCCCACACAGAAGAGGGGTTAAGAGCCTGTGTTTGGGGGTACCTAATCCGCCCTACCACAGAGGTGGACATGGAGCTGGAGCTGCTGCCATTGGGCATGCTGTGCCCGGACCTGGACCCTGACGGGGAGATGCTGCTGTGCCGGGGGCACCGCCCTGGAGCTGTTCTTCATGCTGGCTGGAGAAGAAGAGAACAGCTTCCCTTGGGGCCAGGAAGCCCCCGCACATTCCCGCTCTGGAGAGGGCTAGGAGCGCAGTGGCTGACCCAGCTCAGGACACCTGAAGTGGTCACTGGTGAGTCTGGTCGAGAACTTCGCCCCTCTGTACCTGGGAACCGGGTGGAGGGATGAGACAGCCCCACTGTGGGTGAGTAGCTGCCTTATGGTAGATGCTGAGCCATCAGGTGACGGGCTCTGCCCTGTTGTAAGCTTTGGAAATAGGAAATGTGTAGTCAGTGGGTGTTCAGTGCATAGAATGGGTGTTAATTTTTACTGTACATCCAGCACGGTGGGAAGACATGTAGAGACTAGTGTAAAACAATACACGATCAGGTTCCAGTTTGAGTGGTAAGTGGAAAAAGGCCGGATGATTCCGGAGGGAGACATGGGCAGGTATGAAATAGGCAGAAGGGTCTCAGCCTCAAACCGGATCTTGTACCTTAAGGGAACAAGGACAAATGCTGTGAGTGGGAAGGATAAAAGAAGGTATTTCAAGCTTAGGACTAATACAGGGATGAGTAAGTCCTGTACATGGGGCAGGAAGGGTGGTAGTTCCCGGAGGTGGAAGAGCCAAGTTGTGGAGTAAGTATGGGGGAAACTACTGGAGTGAAGTGGAGGATCCCAAATGGCAAACAATTTGTTCTAGCATGCATGTAGAATACAACAATGGACTCACCCGTTCCAAATCTCAGTCCTCCTAACCTGCTTTATAAAAAATGATTTTGGTGTGTATCCCTCCTCATTTTTCTTGTTGTGCATTTACTTAAATGTGTTTTTCTGCAGGAAAGTATAGATTGGATTTTTGTTTTGGATAAATGGTGTTAGTATATTTTAATTATTTCCGCAATATCCAGTTCCTTCTTCTGAAAATTGTTTCAGAAACTTTACTGCAAATACATGGCATATAAAATCCTATAATATTTGCAGTAAAATATAAAATATTTTTTTTATAAATATTTATTTATAAATATAAAAAGCCCATCTTTGCTTGCTGTTAAAGAAACACTAAATCTCTGACTCTGAATCTTCTTTCAATTGTGGGGTTATGCTTAGTTAAGAATGCAACATTTGGGACTTCCACTTTCAGCTCCAACATGTAAGAAGCTTAGAAGTCATCACTCCATTCCTTACAAGAGACAATATGAACAAACTGAAAATCACTGGCTTTTCCTAGACCCTTCAGAGAACTGAGGCCATAGGACAAACTTCCCCCCTAAAATCTAGAGAGATAGGGAACACATAGAATCACAGTGGCTGCCTGCTGGAATTGCGTGCCTCTCTCTTTCTCTCTTTTTGGGTTAATTTATCACAGAGAAAGTAGTTTACTGTTGAATCCAAATTAGAAGCATCTTCACAGTTGTCATTAATCACTCTCTAAAAACACTTCAGATCCCAGGGCTGGGTATATTTCAGAATGTCTGTCAAATGCCAGACACTTCTTTGAAAAGTCTCCTTGGCAAAATGTGATGATATGAAATGTGTCTTGTAAAGAAGAATAGTATCCCTCAAAGAGTATCCTGAAGGCCTAGAGGAAGGTGTTTATGAATACAAATTCTGGGGCCCCATACTACAAATTCTGAATCAGAACCTTTAGGGGTTGGGTCCAGAAATCAGTATGATTGCCAGGTCACCAACTGATTCTGGTGTGCTTAGAACTTTGATAATCACTTGTCCATGGTGTTTCTGTGCCTACTCCTACCCCAGACATGCTAGTTTTAGGTGATAGCTTGCTGATCCTTGGACACCTTAAAGTCCCAGGTATTTTACCTGAGGCTATCCAGGATTTAGTGCTGAAGTTCCTGCATCTTGGGAACTCGCTGAGTCACTGATTACTCTAGTCACAGACTCATGAGCTGTCCAGAGATAGTTGACACCTTACACATCATTCAGCTGATATTTATCAAACTCCTATAGCCATGTGCAATTCTCTGCTTCTGGGGCATAGCAGAGAATAAAGCAGATGCAAACTCCCACTTTTGGAGGGCGTGACTCCAGTGGGGGGTAGAGGGCCAATACGGGAAGATATATGTAGGGTGTGAGACAGTGTTAAGTGATGAGAGAAAAATACACCCACATAGTGATGGTGTGGAGCTCCCTCTGTAGATACAGCCAGTCAAGGGAGTCCTCTTAGAGAAGTTGCCATTTGCCCACTGACCTGAAGGAGACCAAGGGGAAGTCACATGGATGCTTTGGGAAATGCAATTTGGGCAAGCAAAGGTAAATACAAAAACCCAGAGGCAGGAGCTTGCTGTTGAGAAAAAGTGAGGAAGCCAAATTAATTTCCCCATCAATATAGAATTTCAGCATATTATCAGACATCTAATACCTGTGTTATTAATGATTTCTCCATTTGAAGTTATAACTGTATCATGAGGAAGTTTTCTTTAAACCCATAATAATTGGCCTCTTAGGGGAATTCACTGAAAACTAGAATTCTAATTTCATGGTAAATAGAGAAAAAGAAAAATTGGTAGATGAGGAATTTTGTCTTGAAAGATTAAATAAGATAAAGTTTATAAAACCAAGTTTATCTTGGATTTTAAAATTTTGTTCAATAATTGCAACTCTGTGCCACTTCATAGATTTAGGGAGTCAAAAATTGACTTTTTATTTTGGTAGTTATAATTTTTCTACAATTTTGTTTAACAGCCTGGTTTATCATTCATTTACACTTGACTTTGGGCTGTAGGACTGCTTTAGGGAATATATATGTGAACTTCACTAGTTTTCCCAAGAGGTTCTTATACTCTGATATTCATATTACTCTTTTTGAAACTCTAAAAACCTCTTAAACGTTCTATTCATCAGTTAACTGTCAAATAATATTTGTTTTGGAATTCACTGTTGGACTCAACTGGGTTTTCATTGTCAATAGTTTTGCTAGGAGTCCAGCAGTGATTGGCCTCATGGTCTTTTTCTTAACATTTTTTCATTGTGAAATATAACATATATACAAAGAAAAGAAAGAAAAGGCAGTAATTTTCAGGGCACACTTCAGCAAGTAATTACAGGACAGATTTCAGAGTTTGTTATGGGTTACCATTCCACTATTTCAGATTTTTCCTTCTAACTGCTCCAAAAATACTGATGTTAGAAAGAATATTGATACAGTGATTCAGCAGTCATACTAGTTTGTTAAATCCTATCTTCTCTGTTATCCATCCTTCTTTTCCTTTGATCCCTTTCCTGATCTATAGGGATCTTTGAGCAATGCCTATTCTGACTTTTCAAGTTGAGAAGGAGTGTTGACACTAAAGAATAGGGGGATGTAAGAAGTTGATAATCTTCAAGAGATTGGTCCCTTTGGGTTTTGGGATTTATCTGGCCTAGGAACTCTCTGGAAATTATAGGTTTCAGGAAGTCAAACATAGTGCATGAAACTTTCATAGGGTCTCAGTTCAAGCCCTAGGTGTTCTTAAGAGTTAACAGGAGTGATGCTGTTTGAGGGTTTAGCAAACCATGGCAATAAGCACTATCTAACTGAAGCTTGCTTGAGAGTAGCCATCAGAACAGCCTCTTGACTCCATTTGATCTCTCTTAATCACTGATTCATTATTTTATTACACTTCTTTCTTTTTCCTCTTTTGATCAAGCAGGCCTTGTTGATTCTGTGGTGCTAGGACCAGACTCATCTCTGGGAGCCATGCCCCTCATTGTCAGGGAGACTTTCACCACTGATTGTCATGTTCTACATAGGGGGAGTGTAATGATTTTGCAACAGAGTTGGGCTTAGAGAGAGAGAGGCCACATCTGAGCAAAAAAAAAAAAAGAGGCTTTCTGGAAGCAACTCTTGGGCTTCATTGTAGATAGTCTCACCCTCTCCACTATGGAAATAAGTTTCCTAAGGACAAGCCCCAAAATCAAGAGGTTGACCTTTTTTACTGGGCATCCCCAATGATCGAGAGGGTACCTGGGGTTTCCCAGATGGAAAAGTTTAATAGTTCCATTTTTTTTCTTCAAACCCTCAAGGAACTCTACTGACACTTTTTAGTTATCAGCAGACCGTAGTCTGAGATATATCCTGGCATTACACTAGGCTATACAGAATTACAATGCATCATTCTTGTTTAAGGACTCCAGGAGTTTAGGTTGTTTAAATGAGCTATCATTTGATTTAGATTGTGTGTTACAGAAAATTTAGGTTCTAGACATAATAAACCTCTCCAACTTTGGTCTCATACAGTAGGTGAAGTTCTAGAGTACATACACTATTATCTTTTACTCTGTGTTGTGATTTACTTGAGTCCCAGCCAGATTGGGTTCATTTTTATTTCTAATTGAGGCCCGATCTCTTTTTAGGTTACTTTAACTGTTATGGTATAGAGTATGTTAACTTTCAGAGCTGCAACACTTCATTTCTGGGTCTTTAGGGTATCACAGAACTACTCAAAGTTCCAGGGAAATACCAGCTGATACACATATAGCTTAGCATCTCAGAATCTAGAAATACACTTACAACTTTAGACTAAGTGTGGCTACCATAAGGGCTTACAATCTAGGCTCCAATTTTCTTATAAGTATTTTCTGAAAGAGACCTTGGCATGTTTGTTCTTTTGTTTCTGGCTTACCCACATGGTGTTTTAAGGCTTTTCCACCAGCCTAGATGAAAGTGCTATTGGCTGGGCAAGAGCAGAAGGGAATGTGTAATGGATAAGCTGTGGGCCTTTCTCCAGGGGACATCACCCAACCATAGCATCCGATAGGATGCCTGTCCCCAGTCCAATCAGGACCGACATTCATCTTGGCTCAAAGACTCTCCTCAGCATCTCCTTTCATCCAGCATATTCATGTTCAATTTCAGTATTCCCAGGACACCCTGAAAGCCCAAGAACAAAAGATGTAGCTCCAAATGACATAAGGGTTGATGGAAGTGAAGGGCAAAGTCTCTGCCTATACCCAAGATGGTGGCATTTGACTGTTCTGTTGATTTCCCATTGAACCTAGAAGTGACAGATCTTGGGGCCTGTGTGTGCATGTGTTTGTCTTAAATACTGAGACATCTGTTGGGCCATAAATGATGCTAGAGAGAATCCTAAGAGCAAATAGAGGCATGGCAATAGAATGAATAGGGCCTGTGCTTGGCAGTCTTTCTGGAGACCAGGGTCAATCCCTTGCATTGCATTATCAGCTTTGTGACCTTCAGCCAGTCACTAAAGCCAGGTAGATTTTGATTTTCTCCAATCTATAAATGGGAAGAGTAGTACAAATTCTGGCCATGTGGTTTCTTTGATGACCACATGTGACTTACATGTGTGGCTGTGTGGCTTTGTAAGCTGTTAAAATAACAAGTACCAGTGGAAATGAGGTGGTGCCACTGACACAGTGGAAAGACCCTGCTTCTGTAGATACAGGAGCTCTGGAATATTCTCTCGAGTTGCATTTAAGCCAGTAAGATGGACAGGCAGAAAACACAGATGCCCCTATCATGGTTTGCACAAATTAGTTTTTTGGAATATGATGTCAAGTAGGAAAGATTTGAGGAGATAAAAATTCAGACAATAGAATTATTAAAAGATAATTTTCAGAAAAAATGGTAAATTTACAAGTCTTTGGCAGATATAACAATGAGACATGTTAAAGGTTTATTTTACTCATAAAATGAGGGAACTAGGCAGATTGTAAAATTAGTTAAAAGTAAAAGTCAAAAAAAAGTAAAAGTCAAAACAGTACAAATTTATGTAAAGAGATGTTGAGATGAATGGCAAAAGGGGACATAACTGGTTTTTCCAGAGTGGGGAGGAGGTCAGTTAAATCAATATTAGATAAAACAGAATTTAATACCTACCAGTTACCTAAAACTTAGACTTTCCAAATCGCTCAGGCATTGAACAGGACTAGACTCTGATAACTTACATGGAAGGTGAAGGTGTGCTGTAAACAGTACATAGTTTTTCACTGGAGTACATTTTGTTTATTTACTTTTCTATAAATTTTAATAGAGAAAGTTATGCAAGGAGAGGGCAATACTCTTGTCTGAATCCTCAGAGGAAATTAACTTTATTAGTAGGTGAAAAGTGATTTCTTAGCAAACACCACATGCAAGAACCTTCAGGTGTAATTCCTAGAGTCTATTTAAAATTTGCATATAATTTGGAAGGTGTTTTAGGTGAGAGAAAAATCCCCAAGTCCACAAAACTAAATTGTCATGCATATCCTAGACTTGGAATTTTACCTTTAGAAATTTGGTTGGGTAGTTGATAGGGGTTGTGCCTACTGAAAATTTAGGGGTAGATTGGGGCCAGGAATGTCTGTACCCAGATGATAAGGCAGTATCCTTAGTCACCTGTATCCTTGTTTTTCTTCTGGGTTGGCTTTTTCTCTGGCTAACTCTTTCCTCCTGGTGATAACATGGCTGCCCGTTGCTCCCAACATCCATCCTACTAACTTAACCACTTTAAGAATACAGCTTCTCCTTGTAGATAGGTCCAGTACAAGTTGGGACTAGTCATCACTGGTTCTGTTGGGGCAGCTTGGATCATGAACCCTCCCTGTACTCATCTGAACAACATGGGCTTAAGGTGGGTGAAGAGGATTCTAGGGAGAGTGGGGTAGATGCTGAGGGGCAAAAATGACAGGTGGCCACTACAGATATGATAATCTCGTTGGCCCTGATATTGTGCCTAAGGACTCAATGAACTTTTTCAAATCTGAACTGACACACATTATATATAGGTACATAAATTGTAATGTCTGTCATTTCTGCATAGGGCGTAAATGTTCTTGAATTATTTGATCAAATGGTAATGTTTTAAACTAAGAACAACACAAATAGTGTTTTTTTCTCCATGAGAATACATTTTGCATTTCTTTTAGAAGAGATAAGAATGATTATATGAAGAAAAGTAATTGCATAACCAGAGTTACATAATTAGAAGAAATGTTCACATTTCTGTGTCCTTTTTCTCCTTTTCTCTATTATTGTACTTTCTTATTTGACCTTGCTTGGGGTGTGACAGTGCAGAAATGTTTGCTTTGGAATGACAGTGCATCCTTATCTAATATCTCTGTAAAATTCATTCTATAATATAAATAAATGTCACTTCTTTGCATCCTTTTTGTTGAATTATTCTATCAAATGAGATGTTAATGCAGGCTCATGGGATGTTTGCTGGCTAACAAAGTGAATATATGAATATATTCCTAATGAAACATCCTGCTGAAGCTGTAATCTCTGAATTGTGACAACCTTGGGTGGAATAGAGTTTTAATAGAATATATGTACAAACTGCCTGAAATAGAGCAATAAGAATTAAGAAACCATTGAATGGAAAAACCCAAAACTCTCAGTTAAAAAAGCAGAAAAAAGTCTGTATTTAAAATATTTGAATGAATACATATTGTGAAAGCACATGAGTAATGAATATGAAAGCCATGTGATTATAAAGGAGAAGGGAAGAGATTAGAAAAATAGCAAGTTTGAAAGTGTTCTGACAGCTAAAGTGTCCTGATAGCTAATGCCAAGCCAAAGGAAATGAAAGCTAGTTAATGGACTTCTTCTGTGCAAACTATAAATAGCTTGGATAATGGGTTATTCCTTCAGTAAGCATTGTTATACATGTTTCTTTGTTTACCCTAGGAGGTGCCTAGAAATGACCTTACTGAGTCAAAGTATATGGGCATCTTCAGCTTAATGAGATATTTTCAAATTCTTGTGCAGTAAAGGTATCAAATTACTAAGTCATGGAACCTTGTAAACTGCAACAAGGCAGTTTGACTTGTGACCCATGAGGAGAAAGCAAACCCTTCAGTTTGTCACTAATGATCCATACTGGTTGAGAGGAGTGGTTTGAGACAAGTTCACAACCTTTGGAAAAGAAATTAGTGAATATTTTTATTGAGCAATATTGAATTCTTTTTTTTTTTAACTTTTTTTATTGTATACTGTAACATACATACCAAAGCAAAGAAATAAAAAAGAGCAATAGTTTTCAAAACACTCTTCAAAAAGTGGTTACAGTATAGATCCCAGAGTTCGTTATGGGCTACCATATGATCCTCTCATGTTTTTCGTTCTGACTGCTCCAGAATTTAGGAGGCTAAAGGGCTTAAATACTTTTTTATCATCACAATCAACTATTTTTTTTCTTCTTTTTTGTGAACAATAACATATACACAAAAAAGCTATAAATTTCAAAGCACAGCACCACAATTAATTGTAGAACATATTTCAAACTTTGACTTGGGTTACAACTTTACAATTTTAGGTTTTTATTATTAGCTGCTATAAACTACTGGAGGCTAAAAGAGATAGCAATTTAATGATTCAGCATTCATATTCATTTTCTATTCTATGCATTTATATTCTGTGCATAATTCCACCATCACCTTTGATCTTTCCATACCTCTCTTTAGGGGTATTTGGGCTATGGCAATTCTAAATTCTTCATGCTGGAATGGTCTATCACTAATATGGGGTAGGGAGATGGAACTATCTGATGTTCTGGAGAAACTGGGCTAGGTATCAGGACTTGTCTGGACCAGGGACCCATTTGGAGGTTGTAGGTTTCTGGAAAGTTACTCTAGTGCATGGGAACCTTGTGGAATCTTATATATTGCCCTAGGTGTTCTTTAGGATTGGTTGGAATGGTCCTGGTTGGGGGTTGACAGATTATGACAGGTAGCAAGGTATACCTGAAGCTTGTGTAAGAGCAACCTCCAGAGTAGCCTCTCAACTCTATTTGAACTCTCTTTGCCACTGATACTTTATTAATTACACTTCCTTCCCCCTGTTTGGTCAGGGTGGAATTGTTGATCCCATGGTGCCAGGTCTGGATTCATCCCTGGGAGTCCTCTCCCACATCACCAGCATGACTTTCACCCCTGGATGTCATGTCCCATGTAAGGGGGAGGGCAATGATTTCACATGCAGATTTGGGCTTAGAGGGACTAAGGCCACATCTGAGCAACAACAGAGGTCCTCCAGAAGTAAATCTTAGGCATGCCTATAGACTAAGCTTCTATGCTACCTATGTAAGCTTCACAAAAGTAAGCCTTATGATCAAGGGCATGGCCTATTGGTTTGATGCAGTATCAGGGGATTCCCTGATGGTAAGGATTAATAGTTCCATAGTCTTTCTCCCCTCCCTCAGTGGGCTTTGCCAATACTTTGTAATTATCTGCTTAATAGATTCTAGGATGTTTCTGGGCATTACAATAATCTCTACAAGATTAAAAGATCTCTTTCTTATTCTATGCTCCCTGTGATTCAATTGTTCAGATGAGCTATACAGATGGGTTCAATTAGATTATGCGCTACAGAAAATTTCAGTTCCAGATCAAATATATACTCTTTCTTCCATTGGTCTCAAAGGGTATGTATGGTTCTAAAGTATAGATACTGTCTTCCTTACCCCTATTTCTGAATTACTTTAACCCCAACTTATTCAGCTTTGTTCTTATCTCTAAATATCAGGTAATACATGTAAAACAGTCTGTCAAAATCCAGAGATAATAATCACCACTCTGGACTTAATGTGTCTGCTCTAAAAGCTTGCAATCTAGGTTCCTGTTTTTTTATAAGCATTTTTTAAAGGTGACCATGTCATTCTAGTTCTTTTGTTTCTGGCTTATTTTGTCTTACCAAATGTCCCACATGTTAATTCACATCGTTGCATACCTCACGACTTTGTTCCTTTTTGTAGCAGCACAACCTTCGTACAAGAATATATACCAACTTTCACTAATCTACTTCTCAGTCAGTGCGTCCTTCAGCCACCTGCATTCATCAGACATCATTTGTAGAGCCCAAGTCTACTGCCCATCAACATTTCAATTTTAGGTAATTTCATTGTTCCCAAGAGAAAGAAAACCAATAAACACACCCTCACCAAATAGGAGATATAAATCTCCTTTAACTCTTGTCCCTCACCTCATTATTTACCTCTGCTGTTACTGTAGTAGTGCTGATGGTTTCCTTTTGAACATAGCTGATAGCATGCAAGAGCAGTTTTCCCTCTGTACCCTGGACTTTTTGTACAAGAATCATATCTTTGAAGTAATTCTTACAAGAACTCATTCATATTTCTAGTGTAAGTTAGTGTGACACATAGGTCTGTACAATCCCTTTCAATCTTGTTCATCTTCAACATGGTAATATTACTTCTAGACCCACTAGGGAATCACCTTCCCTCCTATCTATTTCCTTACATTGGAGTTCAACCTCATTAGCTAATGATTCACTCGTCTCTTATCTTCTATTTATCTCTAAGTCCTCTACATTCTGTATTATATGCCTCTGATTATATCTTTATGCTGGTCATAAAAGTGGATTATCATACAGTATCTGTCCTTTTGTGTTTAGCTAATTTCGCTCAAGGCTCATGCATCTTATCATGTGCTTCAGGACATCATTTTGTCTTACTGCTGCATAATATTCCATTGTATGTATATACCACATTTTATGATCCACTGGTCTGTTGATGGGCATTTGGTTTGTTTCCATCTTTTGCAGTTGTGAATTATGTTGCTATGAACATCACTGTGCAAATTTCTGCTTGTGTTGTTGCTTTCAGCTCTTCTAGGTATATACCAAGTTGTGCTATTGCTGGGTCATAGGGCAATTCAATATTTAGTTTCCTAAGGAACCGCCAAACAGTCTTCCATGTTGGCTGCACCATTATACATTCCCACAGTGATACTTAAGTGTCCCAGTTTCTCCACATCCTCTCCAACATTTATAGTTTCCTGTTTGTTTCATAGCAACCATTCTTATAGGTGTGAAGTGGTATCTTGATCTGCATTTCCCTTATAATAGCCAGTGAAAATGAGCATCTCTTCATGTGCTTTTGAGCCATCTGTATTTGCTCATCAGGACAAAGCCTATTCATATCCTTAGCCCATTTTATATTTGGATTGTTTGTTCTTTTGTTGTTGAGTTGTATGATTTCTTTGTATGTACAAGAAATCAAACCTTTGTCTGATATGTGATTTCCAAATATTTTTTCCCATTGATTTGGCTGCATCTTCCCCTTTTTGACAGTCTTTTGACATGCAGAAGCATTTGATTTTGAGGAGTTTCCATTTATCTGTTTTTTCTTTTATTGCTTGTATTTTGGGTGTAAAATTTAGAAAGCTACTTCCTATTGCTAGGTTTTAAAGATTTCCCTCCATTTTCTTCTAGAAGCATTATGGTGCTAGTTCTTATATTTTGATGTTTGATCCACTTTGAGTTAATTTTTGTGTACAGTGTAAGATAGGTGTTCTCTTTCATTCCCTTGGCTATTGATATCCAGTTCTTCTATACCCAATTGAAAACACTGTTTTGTCCCAGTTCAGAGAATTTGGGGGCCTTTTCAAAAATCAGTTGACTGTAGATTTGGTGGTCTGTTTCTGCACTCTTGATTTGATTGCATTTATCAGTCCTTCTGTCTTTGTGCCAGTATCATGCTGTTTTGACCACTGTGGCTTTATAACAGGTTTTAAAGTCAAGGAGTGTTAATCCTCCTGCTTCATTCATCTTTTTTAGGATGCTTTTAGCTATTTGGGGTCTCTTTTCCTTCTAGGTGAATTTGGTAGTTAGCATTTCCAAATCTTCAAAGTAGGTTGTTGGAATTTTGATTGTTACTGTGTTGAATCTGTAGATCAATTTAGGGAGAATTGACATCTTAATTATATTTAGCCTTCCTATCTGTGAAGAGGGAAGATCTTTCCATCTATTTAGATCTCCTTTGATTTCTTTTAGCAATGTTATGTAGTTTTCTGTATACAGATCCTTTACATCCCTAGTTAAGTTCATTCTTGAGTATTTGATTCTTTTAGTTACTATTTTGAATGGAAATTTTTTCCTTAACTGACTCCTCAACTAGGTCATTGCTTATGTATAGAAATGTTACTGATTTTTGCACATTAATTTTATACCTTACCACCTTTCTGTGTTTATTAGCTCAAGTAACTTTGCTGTAGATTTCTCAGATCTTCCAAGTGTAGTATCATATCATCTGCAAATAATGAGAGTTTTACTTCTTCCTTTCCAATTTGGATGCCTTTTATTTCTTTGTCCTGCCTGATTGCTCTAGCTAGAACTTCTAGCACAATGTGGAATAATAGTGGTGACAGTGGGCATCCTTGTCTTATACCTGATCTTAGAGGGAAGGCTTTCTGTCTCTCTCCATTGAGTATGATTCTGGCTATCAGTTTTTCATATATTCCCTTTATCATATTGAGGTAGTTACCTTTGATTCCTGTCTTTTGTAGTGTTCTTATCAGAAAAGGATGCAGAATTTTGTCGAATGCTTTTTCAACTTCAATCGAGATGATCATGTGATTTTTCCCTTTTGATTTGTTAATGTGCTATATTACATTAATTGATTTTTTTGTGTTGAACCAGCATTGCATTCCTGGTATAAACCCCACTTAGTCATGGTGTATAATTCTTTTAATGTGCTGTTGGATTTGATTTGCTAATATTTTATTGAGAATTTTTGCATCTATCTTCATTAGGGAGATTGTCCTATAGTTTTCTTTTATTATAGCATCTTTACCTGGTTTTGGCATTAAAATTATATTAGCTGCATAAAATGGGTTAGGTACAGTTCCTTTATCCTGAGTTTTTTTGCAATTTTGAACAGGATTGGTGTTAGTTCTTCATGGAAGGTTTGATAAAATTTCCCTGTGAAGCCATGTGGCCCTGGGCTTTTCTTTGTAGGAAGAGATTTGATGACTGATATAATCTCTTTACTTGTGATTGGTTTGTTGAGATCGTCTATTTCTTCTTGAGTCAGTGTAGGTTGTTTGTGTGTCTACAGGAATGTGTCCATTTCATCTAAGTTGTCTAGTTTGTTGGTATACAGTTGTTCATAGTATCCTCTTATGAATTTCTTTTATTTTTCGGGGTCTGTGGTAACACACCCCTTCTCATTCTGATTTTGTTTATTTGTATCTTCTCTCTTTGTCAGTCTTGCTAGTGGCCCATCAATTTTATTGATTTTCTCAAAGAACCGACTCTGCTTTAATCTTTGTTATTTCTCTTTTATTTGCTTTGGGGTTAGTTTGCTGTTCTTTCTCAAGTTCCTCCAGGTTTACTGTTAATTACCCTCTTTTAATGAACAGACTAGCTAAGCTTAGTGTAGCATTTGAATCACAGGAAATATTTCCTCTGTAAAGCTAATTACTTCCCCCAGTGACTGGAAGTTTAAACCTTGATCTCAGGAGTTTCATGTTCTGCCCACCTTAAAGGAAGTAAAGAATTTAGCTCTTTAATATTATTTTGCAAAAATAATTGGACTATTCTTCTGAGAGAAATAAAGTTTCCACTTGATCACCCTTCCAGTCCTCTCAGACCCAGAATACTTAACTTGCATCCTACTTGAGTAACAAACTGATTTTCCTTAGTGACAGCACAATTTTAAAGTGTACATTGATAGTTTGGTGGTACCCATGAGATAGAAAGGGGATGGGCATTGTGGTCTAAATTTCTGTATCCTTTCATCAGTATTACCACAGTGGGAATAGATGGCAGCTGATGTGTTTTCAGTATAATGGACATTTCAGAGTCATGTTTCCTCTCACTCCTCAGTTTTTCATGGGTATCTGTTGCTTTCTGTAGAAACAGAGCTCGAAGGATATTAAGGAATGATGAGAAAGGAAGAAGGAGAGAAAGAAAGACACAGATGGGCACAGGGGGTCTGAAGCTTGAGTTTACTTCAGACAGACTTCAGACAACTTTATTCTCAAACAGATCCTAGTTATATACCACAGGATGTCAATAGATATGCAGGCATTTCCTGAGGGAGCAAGATTCTTATCTCACAGTGTCCTTCATACTTAACATAACTGTTTTGGGTAAACATTCTCTTCCTCCCAGACTGCTCTACATAACAATTGCCACAGTATCCTCTTCTTCTATATGAGCATTTTTGTATTTCTGATAAGAAATCAGTTTTCTCTATAGATAATTATAATTGCCTGTTGGGAAACACATGGGTGTGTATTTATATTCAAATTAATGAGAAAGATCTAGTTATTTGCAGACAAAGAAAATCTAGAGCCACACCCATACTTCAGGTTCTCTTTCAGGGAGAAATATAATTAGGGGGATGATGAATGCTGCTCTGTTTATTATCTTTCTCCTTTGCTCCCAGAAAAACGCTCTTAATTCATAGAAAGCTGTGGCAATGTTAATGGTAAATCACGTTAACCAGAACCAAGTTGACCTCCTGCCCCTGACTTTGTCTCTGTTGAGACAGCGGGCATTGAGAACTGTGGTAGTTAGTTTCAATTGTCAACTTGGCCAGGTGAAGGCACCTAGTTCTGTTGCTGTGGACATGAGCCAATGGTATGTGAACCTCATCTATTGCTAATTAAATCTGCAGTGGGCTAAGAGGAGTGCCTGCTGCAATGAATGACATTTGACTTAATTGGATGATGCTTAAATGAGAGAGCACAATGTAGCACAGCCCAAGCAGCTCCGCATTCCTCATCTCAGCACTTGCAGTTCAGCCCAGGCCTTTGGAGGCATGGAAAGAAATCACCCCAGGGAAAGTTGTTGGAACCCAGAGGTCAGAGACCATTCTGTGCCTTCCCAGGTAAGAAAGAACCTCAGTGGAAAGTTAGCTGCCTTTCCTCTGAAGAACTAACAAAATAAATCCCCTTTTATTAAAAGCCACCATCTCTGGTGTATTGCATTCCGGAAGTTAGCAAACTAAAACAAGAACCTTAGGCAGAAGCAAGACCACAGGAAATGGAAGTTTGACTGAACTTTTCCTTTGTGGTTCACAATGTCCACTGTGTTCTATACTCTTAGCCAGTGCCCTTCCTCTTATTGATTCTGTAAGGAGTTGATTCTGTAAGGAGTTGATTCCATAAGGAGCAGAAGCTAGACTTGACTTCTCTCTGTGTGACATATGTAGTTTAAGAATAAGATTCTCTTTATGCCCTCTTAAGCCATGATTTGTGATATTGTTGCTACTCTGAGTTTATTTTATTCTTCATGATATCCCTAGCATGGGTCTTTGTCACACTTGGAATCCCAATGTCTGTTGGAATTCCTGGAATGGAGAAGTTGTTCAGCCAATAACATTGTGTTTTTATAATTAAAGAGAATATGAATATTGATATCAC
Organism: Tamandua tetradactyla; assembly: GCF_023851605.1. Lineage (NCBI taxonomy): Eukaryota > Metazoa > Chordata > Mammalia > Pilosa > Myrmecophagidae > Tamandua > Tamandua tetradactyla. The sequence continues at coordinate 3,249,751 of NC_135354.1, forward strand.
CCATTAGTTTCTTGGGTGTTCTACAGGTCACTGGGAAGTGTTTCTGGGGCAATGATGTGATTTGGTATAAGGTACTCGACTTCCCTGAGCATGGTCCTAGCCCTATAAAATTCAGTTCTAAGGCAGTAAAAGAGTAATTCAGCTCAGTGGTAGGAAACTTGTCTGCCATGCAGCATATGCTGGTTGGATTCCTGGTGTCTGCATTTCCCAGGAAAAAAAAATCAGTTCTAGACAAGACTGCAAGAGTCATAGCTCATCCAAATGAGCAATAAGACTCCAGGGAATGGTGTAATTACTTATTTTTCTAAATAAGACAGGCATGCACTGACTTAATTGCAGTAGTTTTACTGTGAAATAGAATTGTGATAATTTCTAACATTTTGTCTCAACAAGATTTGCTGTTATTGACAATATTGTAAAATGCCTTTTTGTTTTAAATTATTTTCTAAATTGCTGATATCATTTATGGAAGAAAAACTTTTCCTTTTCTTTTTTTTGTGGAGAATGTACTACAAAAAAATCTCAATGCTAAAATTTCTGGGTGGCAAGACATGATTGTGCAAAGAAAACAAACCAAAGCAAATAATTATAATCTTTCCCATGTTTGTGTGTTTTCAAGCCATCAACATTCATATTAATATTCATCATTAAATATATAAATGTCAGGATTTTTAAACCATGAATAGTAATATGATGCAAATGCAGTTAGTCTGAGGATGGAGTTGACTTTGAGATGAGGCTCAGAGTAAACCTCTTTGAGGGTGGTAGCATTTGAGTGACAATTTGAATAATAAGAAAAAGCAAACTATAGATATTTTGGAGTAAGAACAGTCCAGACAGGAAGAATGGTAGAACATTTTCTGAGGTGGGAACTCATTGATTTATGTCCACCTAGGAGACAGTAGCAGTTACTGTTCCTGATGGGACATTGGCTGTAATCTACAGTTACTAGCTGGATAACCTTGGGAACAGTCCCTTGAAAATAGTAGGTAATGTGATTGTAACACAATAATATAAGCACACTGAATGAAGCTGAATGTGAGTATGATAGAGAGAGAAAAGCTGGGGGCACATATTAAACCAGAAGGAAAGATAAAGGATAAAGACTGAAATGGTATAATTTAGGAATGCCTAGAGTAGACAATGATGGTGATTAGATGTATAAATTAAAAAATGTTTTTGCATGAGGAAGAACAAATGAAAGTCAGTATTGCAGGATGTTGAAAATAGATGGTATATGGGAAAAAGTACAATCAAAGCAAGCTAAGGTCTATAGTCAACAGTAACATTGTAATATGCTTCTGAATGTAACAAGGGCAATATGCTAAAACTAAATGTTAACAGGTAGGGGGAATGGGAAGGTGTATGGATTCTTTCTGGAAGAAAAGAGTATGGTGCTGAAGGCATTTGGATTGTATGATATGTGAATAAAACTGTTTAAAAATGAAACAGAGAGAAACAAGTGCTACAGAGAATGCATAGAAAGAGATGTGCTATTTATTGCCAGTAGGCCTAAATACTGAGAGGTGCAGCCCATTGGAGGGCAATGTGGTGGTTCCACAGGAGGCTAGGGTTGGGGTGCATATGATCCTGAATCCCCATTGCTCAGTATATACCTGGAGGAACTGAGCTTGGGTACAGGAATGGACATTTGCACATTGGTGTTTATGGTGGCAGTGTTCCTGAACCACAGTTAATGGCAGTAGCCTAATTCACTGAAGAAAAAATGGAAGTGGGAACTATGGTGTATACACACAATGGACTACTGAGTGGCCACAAGAAGGAATGAAGTTTTGAGGCATGCAACTAGATGAATGAAACTTAAGAGCTGTATGTTGAATGAAATATCAGGAAGAAAAACAAATATTATGCCTCAATCATGTGTACTAACTATAATATAAAAACTCTGTGAACTAAAGTAAGGAACATGGTTTATCAGGTTGGGGCCTGTTGTAAAGGGTCCTAGATTATAAGCTCTTACAGTAGTCACATTTACTCAGGAGGTGTAAGTGTTAATTCTAAATTCTGAAATACTGAGCTGTTTGTATATAACAGGGTCATTCCCAGAAACTTTGGGTATTTCTGTGACATCTGAGACTCAGAGTTAGAGCTCTGAAGCTATGAAAGTCAGCATTACCCCAGTAATGTCAGGAACAGTTGAAAAAATCATCAGATTTTAAGTAGAGATATGAATGAAGCTGGTCTTGATAGGACCTTAGTCCTATCAAGACTATCCTTAGTCCTATCAAAATGTTTATCAGAATTCAGGGTAAAGGATGATATTGTCCATATTTTAAAACTTCAACTTCTGTGTGAGATTAAAGGAAGTGATGTTTATTTGGTGCAAAATTTATATTTTGGGTAGTGCATTTCCTAATTTAACTTGTGTAGTCAGTTTAGTTGAACTCCATAAGCACATGGAATCTTAAATAGGGCATGGGATTTTGTTGGTTTGTCCAGGTTGATGTGATGCCCCGATAAATCCCAGAGTGGTATGGGCAGTGAATGAAGAAGCGTTTGTAAAGTCCCCTTGGGAGAATGGGGAGAAAGGAGGAAATATCCAACTTCATCATTTGAAGAATTTCTGATACTCTCACAAGCAGTGGTACAACCAAATCAATAGGTGGAGCCCTTGATCTTGGGGTTCTCCCCATGAAACCTATTCCTGCAAAGGATAGGCTAAGCCTACTTAAAATTGGGCCTAAGAGTCACCCCCCGGAGAACCTCTTTTGTTGCTCAAATGTGGCCTCTCTCTCTAAGCCAACTCAGCAGGTGAACTCACTGCCCTCCCTCCTATGTGGACATGACTCCCAGGGGGTTAAATCTCCATAGCAATGTGTGGCAGAAATGCTGAGATGAGCTGGGACCTGGCATCAAGGGATTGAGAAATGAGACAAAATAAACTTTCAGCGGCTGTGAGATTTCAAATAGGGTGGAGAGGTTATCCTGGAGGTTTTTCTTATGCATTATATATATGTCGCTTTTTAGTTTATGGTGTAGTGGACTGGCTATAGGAAGTACGTGAAACTGTTGAGCTGTGTTCCAGTAGCCTTGATTATTGAAGATGACTATATAAAGATAAAATGTTTACAGTGTGATTGTGCGATTGTGAAAGCCTTGTGTCAGTTGCTCCTTTTATCCAGGGTATAGACAAATAAGTAAAAAAAAATGATAAAAATAAATAAATAAATAATGAGGGGGGACAATGGGTAAAATAAATTAGGTAGATGAAAATACTAGTGGTCAGTGAGAGGAAGGTTAAGGTATATGGTAAGATGAGGTTTTTCTTTTTTCTTTTCCTGGAGTGATGCAAATGTACTAAAAAATGATCACAATGATGGACACACAACTATATGATGATATTGTGAGCCATTGATTGTCCACCATGTGTGAGCTGTATGTGTTTGAGGATTTCTCAATAAAAATATTAAAAATAAAACAGTAGGTAATGATAGAATCTACTTCACAGGGTTGTTATTAGAATCAGGATGCATTCAAAGTAGTGACTGTAGTAGCAGAAACTTCTTCCTTTTCTTGACCTTCTTTATCAGTTCTCTAGGCAAATGGCACCTTTCAGTAAAGCCTTCCCCCCCCCACCCTACTTAAAATAGCAATCCTGGCCATCCCTAACCATTTCTTTATCCAACTTCTTTGCATTTCTCACATCTGGGCATGCCATGCCATGCATTTATTTGATTATAGTCTGACTCACTCCAAGAGAAAATAAGCTCTGTAAGCACAAGTACCTTGTTTTCCTCACTCCTCAGTCACCAGTGTGTTGAACATTTCCTGGATGTGTTTTTTACTTAGTGGATGCTCAGTAAATACTTGCTGAGTAAATTAACCATTATCATCACAGTCCTGTTACCAGGCACCACGATGTGATTAAAGGGGAGCTCTTTGATGCTATCAGCTGGCCTAGAGCCATTATGGAGGAGTTGATTTTTACCTCTCCTCTCCATGTTCACAGTGGTATCATGAGCTGAAAAAGATATCTAACCACTATTTTAGACTGCCATCTCATGGACAAGGACCAGTAATGTGCTAAGTACTATCTATATCAAATTACATATCAAGATGTGACAGTGATGAGATGTCAGGGCTTCCTTCCCAAACCTTGGTTCCCTACTGAGCTCAGCTTAAGCAGAAAGCTAATAATAGAAAAATTCAGGGAGTTCCAGATTTTGTGGGACCATGAATCTTCTTTCTTTTATGAGATGGGACATGTTGGGAACTGCCTAGACTCTTCTATACCACCTGAAGGCTGTGAAATCATTATTGAAAATGGGAAAGGGGAAAAAAGGCAATGGTGAATTGAAGCGGGATTTAAGGGTTTTGGAAGATCTATGCATCACTGATCTGGATTCTGTGGTAAGTGACTGGTCAAATTCCCAGCAATTAAAAATTATTTATGCATTTTTTACCTATGAGCATGCTGTGTTTTTATTTGATTATACTCTGACTTCTTTCAGGAGAGAATAAGCTCCGTGGACACAGGTGCCTTGTTTTACTCACTCCTTGGTTACCAGTGTGTAGAACATTTCTTGATGCAGAGTGGATGCTCAATAAATGTTGCCTCCTGGCCAGAGGGACATCTGTGCCTGGGAATAAAGTAATTCCCCTATTTCCCCTATCAGTGAGAAGTTGCAGGCATTTATGGGGTTAATGTTGGGCAAGCTCTTTTACAAGCTCTGTTGAGCAAACAGCTAACTGACAATTATTTACCCTCCGGCCGGAGGGAATGGAATTTCCTCGATCATTGCATGCAGAAGTTTCTGAAAACAATACCCCCTGTAAAGGGGGGTAGAGAAGAAGCGGGTGTGACCTGGGGGAGATGACCCGCTAGAGATAGTACAACAAGGTTCCAGCCGGGACCCCCCGCCGGCACGAACTCCCTCCTATAAGGGAAGTTCTGAGGATATAATAGGGAGGCAAGAAAACATAAGACTACTACTAAGATGGGGAACTACTAAGAAAGAAACAATAAAGAGGACTCACTCCCAAGAAGCAGGGGGCCTGAGTGATGGAACCATACTTGTCTCCTGAGTGCTGATTTCTTAAATCAACCTCAACGCCCCCCTCCCAACTCGGCTTCAAGAGCCGGACGTGGCAATTGGAGGTCCCACCGAGATCGGGAACGAGGGATTATCGGACGAGGCTCCACGGTAAGGACCGGGGGAGGATCGGGAAAGAGTCCCGGGTAGGCGTGCCTGATAATCTCAAAAGGAAGTTAAAGGAAGTTAAATAAAAATAATGAACTCACGAGTTCGGCTGGCTTCCGAACTGAAGGAACTAAAGGAACTAAAAGAACTGAAGGAAACATTAAGAAAACAGGGAACTGTAATTAAGTCAAGTGCCGCACTTGATTTTATTAAAATCATAGGAGATGTTAGTCCCTGGTTCCTGACAGGGAAAAATTTTAACATCACAAATTGGGAACAGATTGAAATTGAATTACAAAAGGCTCTCAGGGAGCGAGGTCCCAGCGAAGTCCCCATCGTGACCTTCTCCCTTTGGAGGCTTGTGAAAGATGCTCCCCTCACAAGTCATGTTATAATTAAACAACAGTTATCTGACCTTGAGAAAACTTTTGGAGAAATACTAGAGGAAGAGACAAATAGATCCCTCCAGGAGGATAATCTTAGTGAAATAGAGGAGGTCCAAATTAAAAGGGAACCAGGAAGGAAGGAGTCCATGACATCCTCCGCCTCTGAGTCTGAAAATGAAAGTGGTTCGGAGGATGATTTAGGATCTAAAGAACTAAAAAAGGATATCAAAAAATTGGGAAAAGTGATAGACCCTTCAATTAGCATCAGGAATCCCGAGACTAAGAATAGTTTCCCTTCAGCACCACCGCCGCCCCTATACAATTATGAATATATGTCTCGGAGAGATGAGGCTGACGAAACCCGGCACGTCCACGGGATCGTGCCTATGAGTCCAATGACCTACTTAGTTGGAGAGGTCCCTCCTGCCCAAGGTCAGGGCCCACCTGTGAGACAGCATGACTGGCAGCAGTTGTGCAGGGCCGCCTTGAGCGGGGGAGATTTCCTTTTGTGGTGAGGTGAATTCCAGGAACGTTGTGCTGAGATAGTCTGCAGCACCTACACACAAATCACCACTGCAGCCACTAAGGCCTGGAAAACCCTCCCAACAAAGGGAGGAGAACAGCAGGTTTCCCAGATTATTCAAGGACCCTCTGAGCCTTACGCAGAATTTGCCTCTAAGATTTTGCAGCTGTCAGCCACCCAGGCCATGCCCCTAGTAAAACAATTGGCTTTTGAAAATGCTAACAAATACTGCAAGGAAGCTCTTAGGGCTCATAAGGATAAAAGTCTTAATGAAATGATTAGGATTTGTAAGGACATTGATGGTAATCATATTCAGGGACAGGTCATGGCAGCGGCCATTGCTCGGGGCTTACAAGGCTCCGGACCAGGGATAGGCGCTCGCTCCAAAGGCTGTTTTCAGTGTGGACAAATGGGACACGTCAGAAGGGATTGCCCTAACAAGGGCCAAATTAGAGGAGGACAACAAAAAATCAGGGAAGGACAGGCGCCAGGGCTGTGCCTGCGCTGTAAGAAGGGACATCATTGGACTAGTGAGTGTAGATCTAGATGGGATAATCAGGGAAACTCCTTGCAATAGGGAAAGATCTGTTTTAATTGTAACAAATCGGGTCATTATTCAAAAAATTGCCCCCTACGCATTATTTTTGAATAATGGAATATGGAATAAAGCCTAAACTAATATAATAAGTGCTGAGGGTTTGTAAAAATAGAAATTATGGTTAAAATCAAGAAAGATTTAATAAGTCTAAAATGACAATGTTTTCTTGAACTTTTAGCCTGTTCTAATGAAGAAATATAAAATTTCTAAATAATTAGTTAAAAAGCAAAAAGTCTGTGTTTTATCAAAATAACTTATGTTAACTTTTATTATGTTGTTGTCTGTATAAGAGGTACTGATTTTCTCCTGGGTATCATTATACTGGCAAAAAGTGCTTCTTTTCTTGCCCTAAACCAGGTGGCTTAATCTATTAATCTAAGTACTATTACTATAAATGAATCTATTACTAGCTAAATCATATTCAAATCATATAAAAACCTATATTCCTTTAAGCCAAAAATATCTTAAGACTTTGTCCAATCTTTATATAAACTACATATGTATAAACTAAATTTATCCTGAGATAACCATGGCTTATAGTGGAAGCAGATCAGATTTGAGGGTTGAATGCAAGGAAAAAATATACTTGTGGAGTCTTTTTTGTTCACCTGATGTTGCCATTACATGCAACTGATATTGCTATCACATGACCTTGGTAAGAAATAGTTAAAATGTACACTCTAGCTGGGAGGACTGGCTATCCCCCCAGAAGGAGGTGTACTTTAATAAAGATATCGAGGTCCCAGGAAGCTCCTCTTGGTCCCTAGCCAGTTCCCAGAGGACCCAACTGGGCCCGGTCATGTAAGCAAATCTGACTTTGGCCACTATTGTGAGAAAATATCATAAAAACTGCATGAAATAAATTTAAAATTAGCAAAAATGCGCAACCAATTATAAAGAATCCACATTCTTGCATTCCTTTTTAATCAATCCAATGAATTCAATTTTAAAAATCTGGTCATTTACTATGAGTACACGTCACTATTGACACCCTGCTTTCATTTTTGCTACCTGCCACCTTAGGGATTCCTAATTATATGTTACAAAACTTGTTTGATATTTTATAAGGAGATTCCGATTTATTAAGCAAAAGGCAGTTAACAGCTGCAGCTGAAAGAGAGTTGCAATTAATTGAGCAATGTATTAAAAAAGGACAGCTTGTTCAAATAGATCTAAAAAAGCCTGTTGATTTTATTATTTTCTTTACCTTGCAATCTCCCACAGGCCTATTTTAACAAGACAGTGTTTTAAAATGGATTTTTTTACCAAACAATTGACAAAAATGTTTAAATACATACTTGCAAAAGATTATTTCTTTAATAGTCAAAGGTCACCAAAGATATTATCAATTAAGAGGTCATGATCCCTAATTGCATAGTGTGTGATCTCACAAAGGAAGAGGTTCAAAGTCTATATATTTTCAATACCTCTTGGCAAATAGCATTAAGTGACTTTAAAGGACAAATGAATAATCATTTGCTATGTCAAAACTTTTACAATTTTTAAAAATTAACGCAATGGATTTTGCCTAAGATAGTTCCAACCTTACATAGTGCCAGATCTGCCTGTTAACCTGTAGGGCAGAGATGTTCTTAATGCCATGGGAGCAGTCCTGACTACTCAAACTTTAAAAGGAAACAATCAGCCAGTAACGAACATAATGTTAGATATGGGCTGAACGCCCGGCAAGGGGCTGGGCCGCTCACAACAAGGGCGGCCCCAACCTTTGCTCCCCCAAAATAAAATCACGAGAACCCCAGAGGATAAAAGAGAATTAGGTAATAAGCCTTTTTCCTAAGGGCTGCTGTAGAGTGGCCTGAACCTACACCCATAATTTGGAAAAACGACTCCCCGGTGTGGGTAGAACAGTGACCCTTAACTAAGGAAAAACTCCAGGCCGCCCAAGATATAGTGAATGAGCAGTTAGCAGCGGGACATGTTGTCCCTTCTACCTCACCATGGAATACACCAATATTTGTGATAAAAAAGAAATCAGGGCAGTGGCGACTTTTGCAGGACCTTAGAGCAGTAAATAAAACCATGCAAATCATGGGAGCCTTGCAGCCTGGGCTCCATCATCCTGCTGCCTTTCCAAAAGACTGGCACATGATAATTTTAGATCTAAAGGATTGCTTTTTCAACATATCTCTTGCTGCTCAAGATTGTCAGCGCTTTGCTTTCTCGGTACCCTCCACCAATTATCGGGAGCCTTATAAGAGATATCATTGGGTAGTTTTGCCCCAAGGCATGGCAAATAGTCCTACCTTGTGTCAACTTTTTGTTGCAGCTGCACTTTCACCACTGTGACAACAATTTAAGGATGCATATATAATCCATTATGTAGATGATCTGTTAATGGCTCATTCTGACAAGGACAGACTAATAACTCTTTATGCTCAAATGCAGGCTGCTCTGCGTCAGGCAGGACTTGTAATTGCCCCTGGAAAGGTTCAATTGACATACCCCTATAATTATTTGGGTTACACTATTAATAAGGTAGGAATTGCACCTCAAAAGATTCAATTTGCCACCTCACACTTAAAGACCTTGCATCAATGGCAACGATTTCTTGGAGAGATACAGTGGTTGAGGCCATCATTTTCACTTTTGACAGGGGATCTAAAGCCTCTTTTTGACCTTTTAAAAGGCGATTCAGACCCCAATTCCTCTCGAGAATTGACACCTGAGGCTAGAGGCACTTTAGCCAAGGTTGAGCAGGCCATGCAGGATATGACACTTCAGCAGTTAAACTATGACGAGCCTCTAGAGTTCCTGGCCTTAGCATCTAAGTTTACGCCTACTGGAGTTTTTTGGCAGCATGGACCCCTTTATTGGGTACACTTGTCCACCTCACCAGGGCATATGGTCATTCCCTATCCTGATCTGGTGATTCAACTTTTATGGAAAGGTCAGGCTCTTGGTAGAGCGCTTTTTGGTAAAAATGCTGACAAAATTATATTGCCTTACACTCAAGATATGATTTCCCAACTGATACAGAATAGTGACTCCTGGTGTTTATACTTAACATCCTACCAGGGGGAGGTTTCCCAAGCCTATCCCAAACATAAATTACTACAGAGTTTTAAAATTTGTCCCTTTGTCTTCCCAAAAATAATAAGACAGCTCCCCATCCCAGGGGCACGCCTTCTGTTTACAGACGGCTCCAAGTCAGGCACAGCAGCTGTAGTAGATGGTGAAAGAATAGAATCTGTCAATATTCCTGAGGCCTCTGCTCAGCTAGTGGAACTCTCAGCTGTAATTTTAGCCCTTAAGCTGTACCCAAATGAACCCTTAAACATCTACACTGACAGTGTGTATGTTGCTAATATCATGCCCCAGTTAAAAGTGGCACCCCATGTAGGAAACTCTTCAAGAGTCGTCTCCCAACTACAGTACCTCTGAGTACTTATCTGGGCCAGAAAGGATCCTCTATTTGTGGGCCACATTCGAGGACATTCGAACTTGCCAGGTCCCCTCACAGAAGGAAACGCCAAAGCTGATGAAGCCACCCGCTTAGTTTTTGCCTGTTTTTGAGTATGATCAGGCCCTGCAGCTACATAAGAAATTCCACCTTAATGCTCAGACACTTAGACTCCAAACTCACTGCACAAAAGCTGAAGCAGTGTCCATTTTTTCCATGTGCCCTACTTGCGTTCCTTTTATCCACGCTCTGTCCTTAGGTATAAATCCCAGAGGCCTTAGAGCTAACGATATCTGGCAAATGGATGTTACTCATATTAATAACCTGGGAGCTAGGCATTGTCTACATGTGTCGGTGGACACCTACTCAGGCATGATTATGGCTACCTTACATTCAGGGGAAAAAACTAAACATGTAATAGACCACTGTACTGCTGCATTTTTGGTCTTGGGGGTGCCTCGCCACATAAAAACTGATAATGGCCCTGCTTACACTAGCAACCAATTTTCTAAATTTTGTAAAGTATGGGATATCAAACAGCACAGGTATCCCTTATAACCCTCAAGGGCAAGCGATTGTTGAGAGAGCACATCGCCACCTCAAAACTTACTTGCAAAAAACAAAAGAGGGTGAGGTATACCAAGAGTGCCTAGAACCACAGGCATTACTCTTTCATTTAAAAATTTTTTTGTTTTTGGACAACAAAGGATACAGTGCCACGCAGCGGCATTTTTCCATTCCTACATCAGTTGAAGCCATGGTCAAATGGAAAGACCTTTCTACAGGTGCCTGGCAGCCTCCGGCTCCCAATATTGGCCAGGGTTAGAGGCACCGTGTGCGTCTACCCAACCGGCGCCGAAAAACCAATATGGGTGCTGGAGCGATGTGTCAGGCCTGTCCATGACCTTGAGTCAAAAGAAAGTCCCCAAGAAGTTGGGAAATGTTAAAATCGGCCTCCAGGGTTTTGCGCCCTGAGAAAATTTCGTTTTATGTTTTGCAGGAGATGTATGGACCGTGTGAAGAAAACACAGCTCCGTCGTTGGATTTTCCTTGCCGTTTTTCTCCTCCTGTTTACCTTTGTCCTGCACCTTGCCATTTTGGCCTTGGCAGAAGAGGTTCACCTCCACTATTTTTGTAACACAAAATAGTTGGTGGCATTCCGGTACATGGAACACCATGTGCGGGACAAAGTGATGCAGGCAGTCAGGATGACCGGACCCCAGCTGCTGGGCTGTATTCTGCTGGGATTTCATCTTGATGGAGTTTTAGTAGGTGCCGAACCTTCTAACCCCCACCAACCAGTGAAACAAACCTGGCAAATTCTGAATCCCAGTGGTGATATCGTGGCTACCAAAACTGACAGTAGGTATCCCATGGGACACTGGTGGCCCTCCCTCGAGGTTGATTTATGTCAGTTAATTGCAGAGGCAGATGACTTTGACATTCCCTCTGTTGATCCAAACAAACCTGGGAGAAGTGTCTGCACGAGCAATACATGCGAGTGTTCCCGATTCCCTGCTGGGTGTATAAACCTTCGAGCTAGGGCCGCTCTTCATAAAAGGCCTTTTTATGTTTGTCCCCGGGACGGCCAGGACAGGGAAAAGGTGTATAGCTGTGGCCAACACCAATATTTCTATTGTGCTAAATGGGGATGCGAGACCACGGGTGATGCTTGGTGGTCCCCTTCTTCATCTTGGGATTCTATTACTGTCAAAAGAAAACCCAGCAATGATAAACCGCTGGACGCTGATCAGTGTAGAAAATCTATGGGGGCACTGGAGACATCCAAATGGGAGGGTTCTGGGGAGTGCGTTAGTTTCAAATGTAACCCATTGAACATCTCTTTCACCGCCCATGCCCGAAAGTCTCCAACCGATTGGCTGAAGGGGAAAACTTGGGGACTTCGAGTCTATCATTCATTGGCTTATGACCCCGGAACAATATTTAAGATACGTTTGGTTGTTGAACAAATCACCAGAGCAGTAGGACCAAATTTGGCAGTAAGGCCCAAATATCAGTCTCCTTCCATACCTACCAGACGAACCACTGCTAAACCAGCCCAGTCTACCGTGGCATCCCATATCTCTACTTTATCAGAGATTCCATGAGGAAATTGGGAGAGATTAGAAACTAGGGAGAAAAGATTAAGAGAACACCGAGGCTGGTTTGAAAATTTGTTTGCCCAGTCGCCATGGCTGACCACGTTAATTTCTACTATAGCAGGGCCTTTGCTGGTACTTTTGCTGGTATTAACCTTTGGACCATGCATTTTATCCAGAGTAATAGAATTTATGAAGCAGCAGATACACAGAATTGATAGGGAGATCACTCACATTCATTTCATGCATTTAAAAGAGGAGCTCATTTGAGCTCCCCGTGATTGTATAAAATAAGTTCTCCTTTTAAGCCTTGTTTCTAGGAATCCAGTATCACAGCCCTGCCTTGGCTCACTGATACCGCAATTACTGCATTGAGGGGACAGTGATTCCTGCTGTCTTCCTCCAGAGGACAACGCTTGACAACAATTTCCCTCCTTCTGCCTGATGACTGTTTATATGCTGATCTCCCCCTTCCTTTTTTTTTTTTGCTTCTTAGGACTTAGTGGAAACCCCAGGGAGGCGGGAGCAGGGAGGGCAGGTCGCACCCGTTCTTCTCTCCTTTCATGTCACTGCATGCATTTCTGTTAATAAGATTCTGTACCACCTGCAACATGGGATGCCCACAGAACCTCATGAAGGCCTAGTAAAGGCTGTTGGACCACCCAATGATGGGCAACTTCCCCACTTGCCACATCTACCTAAGCCAGGAGCAGGCACCTCCAATGACAGGTCCTGTGGCAGGGGCTAGGTGTCGACCTAAGACAGGGAGTCCTTCCCAAACTTCTCAAAAGAAAAAGGGGTGAGATGTTGCCTCCTGGCCAGAGGGACATCTGTGCCTGGGAATAAAATAATTCCCCTATTTCCCCTATCAGTGAGAAGTTGCAGGCATTTATGGGATTAATGTTGGGCAAGCTCTTTTACAAGCTCTGTTAAGAGCTCTTTTACAAGCTCTGTTGAGCAAACAGCTAACTGACAATTATTTACCCTCCGGCCCAGCCCGAGGGAATGGAATTTCCTCGATCATTGCATGCAGAAGTTTCTGAAAACAATACCCCCTGTAAAGGGAGGTAGAGAAGAAGCGGGTGTGACCTGGGGGAGATGACCCGCTAGAGATAGTACAACAAGGTTCCAGCCGGGACCCCCCCGCCGGCGCGAACTCCCTCCTATAAGGGAAGTTCTGAGGATATAATAGGGAGGCAAGAAAACATAAGACTACTACTAAGATGGGGAACTACTAAGAAAGAAACAATAAAGAGGACTCACTCCCAAGAAGCAGGGGGCCTGAGTGATGGAACCATACTTGTCTCCTGAGTGCTGATTTCTTAAATCAACCTTGACGCCCCTCTCCCAACTCGGCTTCAAGAGCCAGACGCGGCAAATAAATCCTTGCTGAGTAAACCCCAGACTAACCCTTCTATTGCTGACTTGAATCCACCAGGCTAGTTCAACCATGCTGTTCTCAAGGAGATGTCAGAGGCCTAGGAAAGCTAATAGAAAGAAAACATCCATAGCCTTTCAAATTCATGTCCTGGAACCAGCCCTCCAAATTTCTCCCTCATTCTATTGGCCAAAGAAAAGCATGTGGTTGAATTCCAAGTGAAAGGTCCCTTTTAGTAGGAGAAATTGATGCAGTCAGATGTCAAAGAGTGTGGCTACAGGGTAGAATGAAGAATCGACACCAAGAATGTAATCACCCATAGTGCTGTAAACAGTAAAAGATGGAGGTGCATGGTTGCTGGAGAGAGAGCACTGCCATAGATCTGCACATGTGCACAGAGGGCCCTGCATCCTATAGACAATGCATACCAGTGTTACACCCCCCCAGACCTGTGAAACCACACAGCTACATCCTCCCTGGTCACTGGGTGCCCATGTTCACATGCGCCAGAGTAACAGCCCCAACCTGTGCCTATACCTGCATTGTAACACATCACCGCACTGTTGTGCCCTGCCCCATACCCTGCATCCTGCTACATGACTACCCTGCAAACACAAGGCTTTAGACTACTGAAGGAAATCAACTCCCAATGTAAACAATCAAGATATTTGTATGTGATAAAAACAGCAGAAGATCACTAAGCATATCACAATGCAGACATAGATAGCCTACCCTAATGACAAAATTAAAGCACCAGAGGAGACACAGGCATTGGAACAGCTAATTAAAGATGTTCATATAACTCTACTTAATAAAATAAGTGGGATAGCTAATGACATAAAGGAGATTGAGAAGACAGTAGAAGAGCATAAAGAGGAATTTGAAAGAATAAATAGAAAAATAGCAGATAGCACAGATTCTGTTGACCAAATAAAAAACATACTAAAGGTACACAACAGCAGATTTGAAGAGACAGAAAAAAGAATAAGTGATATAGAGGACAGGGTAACTTATTTCAATCTCTTGAAACTGCAAATGGCAAAAAAAGATGGAAAGAGTTGAATTGGATCTCAGGGAAATGAAAGACAAAACAAAATGCACAAATATAAGAATCGTTGGTGTCCCAGAAGGAAAAGAGAGGAGTGAAAAACTAGGAAGAGTAGTTGAGGATATTATGGTGAAAAATTTCTCAACCCTTGTAAAGAACATACATATACAAATAAAAGAAACCCAAAGAACTCCATACAGAATAAATCCAAATAAGCCTTCCCCAAGACACAAGCTAATCAGTCTGTCAAATGTTAAAGAGAAGCAGAAAATTCTGAAAGTGGCAAGATAAAATCTACTACTTCCAAGGGAAACCACAAAAGACTGAGTCCAGACTACTCAACTGGCACCATGAAGGCAAGAAGGCAGTGGTATGATGTATTTAAATCCTGAAAGAGAAAGACTTCCAGCCAAGAATTCTGTACCCAGTCAAATTGTCCTTCAAAACTGAGGAAGAGATTACAATTTTCACAGAAAAACAAATCCTGAAAAAATTTTTCGACAAGGAACTGGCCCTACAAGAAATACTAAAGGAAGTTCTGACCTTTGGAAAAAAAAAAAGACAGGAGAGGGAGGTCTGGAGGAGGGCACAGAATTGAAGAGTACCAGTGAAGGTAACTTAAAGGATAAAAAGAGAAAGAGGCAAAAGAATATATAGATCTGACAAATAAAATAAAAAAGATAAGATGGTGGTTTCAAGAAACAACTTTTCAGTAATAACTTTGTTAATGGGCTAAAGTTACCAATTAAAAGATACAGATTGGCAGACTAGATTAAGAAATTTAATCCAGCTATACACTGTTTATAAGAGACTTATCTTAGATGCAAAGATACAAGTAGATTGAAAGTGAAAGGATGGAAGAAGATTTTTCAGGCAAGTTGTAAACAAAAGAAAGTAGGAGTAGCTATACTAATATTGGGCAAAATAGACTTTAAATTTAAAGACATCATAAGAAACAAAGAAGTACACTATATATTAATTAAAGGGACAATTTACCAAGAAAATATAACAATCATATATTCTCCCAATCAAGGAGCTCCAAAGTACATGAGACAGACATTAGAAAAACTTTGGAAGGGAGTGATAGGTGTTTCAACAATGATAGTGGTAGACTTCAATACACCACTCTCCTCTATAGATAGAACAACTAGGCAAAAGATCAACAAGGAAACAGAGAAGTTGAGCAACATGAAAAATGAATTAGACCTAACAGACATATATAGTTCATTGCACCCTAAAACACAAGGACATACATTCTTCTCTAGTGCTCATTCATTCTCCAAGATAGATCATATGCTGGGGCACAAAACAGATCTATAAATTTAAAAAGATTGAAATTATTCAAGGTACACTTTCTCTGATCACAATGGAATGAAGCTGGATCTCAATAACCCCAAAGAACAAGAACATTTACACATATAAGGAGATTAAATAACAGAATCTTAAACAATTAGTGGGTCAAAGAAGAAATTGCTAGAGAAATCAGTAGCTATTTGGAGATGAATGAAAATGAGAATACAGCTTATCAGAACTTATGGGATCCAGCAAACAGGATTTAACAAATGAATGTGATTGCTGAATCATTAAATTAATATATCTTTTTAGTGCCCAGTACCTTAGAGCAGCTAGAAGTAAAAACCTAAAATTGTGGAATCGTAACCCATGTCAAACTCTGAAATATATTCTGCAACTAAATGTGGTGCTGTCTCTTTGAAATTTATTGCTTTTTTGTATATATGTTATTTTTCACCAAAAAAAGAAAGTCGATTGTGGTGATGAAAAGAATATTTAAGCCTTCTAGCTTCCTATATTCTGGAGCAGCTAGAAGGGAAAATCTGAAAAGATCATATGGTAGCCCATGACAAACTCTGGAATCTGTCCTGTAACTACTTGTTGATGAGTGCTTTGAAAACTATTGTTTTTTTTATTTCTTTGCTTTGTATATGTGTTATACTATACAATAAGAAAGTTTAAAAAAATGAAGCAACAATTCAATCAGATTTAAGCCTTGTGAGTTCTGTTTCCCCAGGTTTCACGATGGATTTTTCCAACATGTGGGAAATTTAGTTGGCTGGATTACTGAAGAGCCATTTAGTCAGACATAAGTGTGCACCCATATTCTTCCATTTTCCAACTGTGGATTTTTGAGGAATATGCCAGCTTCTGTGAGCTTCCACTTCCTCTTTGTAAGTTGAGGACAATAGGATGATCTAGTAGTTTCATATATGTGGCCTTTGTCCTCTGCCCAAGAGGACACTTTATTGTCCATTCTTTGGGGTTTGTATGACATTGTGAGGGTATATATATTTATAGCACAACTGATGAAAGTTATTCCCAATTCCTTCATGCATATACATGGAAATAAGATTATCTCTGGACTCGAGTAAGATTTTTGAACATTACACAATCTGAATTACTGGGGTACGATAACTGTTTCTCTGTCCTTCCATCATGCTTCTCCTCCTGCCTTGCTGATAAAGGAAGCTGCTCTTCAGATTGCTCTAAGTGGAAGCATGCTTCCTCCTGCCCCCACCCCCAACTCATAACAGGGCCAGCTCAAACTGAATGTCTGAAACTGTTAACTCTGGGGCTCCCTTTCAAAAGATTTGGGAGCAGCAAACCTGACAGGAAATTTCTGAGATGCTTCCCCTTCTAGGTGACCATCAATGTTCCACTACTCTGTCTCCCAAGGAGGCCAGCAGAGCCACCATCCACACAATTATCAATGCTCTTCATCATCTGTCCATGCCTGGCTGGAGGTGGGGTCCAAAAGATTCATTTCAGACCCTCCAACCCTTTAGAGCCTACATCCCAGCCAGTGACACATTTTAGGAAAGAGTGATCCACTGACAACATTTGAGAGGAGATGGTAAAGTTTACACTTCTTTTCACTAATGAAAATAGACAAACATCATTTTCTTCGGTAGACATTTTGGAAGGAAATATGAAACTTTTATGATGATCCTGGATTTATATGTTTCTTCCTATTGTGATTCACAATACCAATACCAGAAAATGGGTGCTTTGCAATTTAAGAGTTCTTTACCCAAGTGGAAAATCAAATGGTTTACTCAAAATTATTGAGGGATTTATTCAAGGATGAGAAGGATCAATCTTTTCCATCAATTAAGGTGGAATAATGTTTTCTTTGTAGTTTTCAAACCAGATAAATGTCAGGGACTGATTGGTTTTGTCTTATTTTACATTAGCATTGAGAAGTGAGATGCTAATATGCACCAAGATTGATGCAAAGAAATGATGGAATTGGCATTGATATAAAACCAAAAGCCAAAACTGCTTTGCTGCTGGCCAGTCCATCTGTGTGCATTTATGTTCTGAAGTACTCCTCATGAGAGCTGGGACAGAACGTTGGAATTGCTTTGGATTATCCTAATTTGGCAAATAATTTACTTTGTATATTAAACTGGCTCGAGATTCCTATTCCTTTGTTCTTTGATCTGAAAAAGATAAAAAAAAAAGGAATAACTTGCAAATAGTCAATAATCTGTCTTTTTTTTAATTTAATAAAGTTTTATTTTTCAAAATGTGCAGTTATTTGAGCCTGTTTGTGCATCTTCACCAGCAGCTAGGGCATCTCCACCATTGGAGTTTGTGGTATAAATTACTCGAGCTCTGTGTTTTGAAACCAGCTTGATAAGACCTTTACTGAGTAGCTCCAGAAGGGGTGCAGTGGTCAAGGACCCTCAAATCTTCACTCTCTCAGAGACAACAGCCAGAGTTATAAGGATTGTAGTTGGGAACTTCCCTTACAGAGTTTGTCATAAGTAGCATTGTCAAACAAAATTAGGTTACTGTACTTGTCCCTTAGACCCACCACTGGTCAATTTACAGTTTCTGTGCAATGCCTACATCATTTTGCCTAATAAATTCACAGTTGTGGGCCTAGGCTCTAGGCTTCTCTTTTGGAATTTTCCTCTTGGTAGTCCTGTCTGATCAGGTTTAGGTGTTAATTAAATAACTGACATTTTCATGCTCTATCTGTGGCAACTTGCTGTTGCATGAAATTTTATTTGGCCTAAGGTGGATACAATGATCCCTTCAGTCAACAGAGAAATGACATTAGCAGGTTACCACTGTAATTAAGCAGAGCTTGCCTGAGGTGCTAATAGATTCAGGAGCAGGGAAGGAATTCAAGATAAACACATTTGCAATTCATTCAGTGGTGGCCCTGGGGTTGGCGAATAAGCAGGACCTACCTGAGTTGATGGAACCACAGGGCACAAGAAATGCAGAAGAATTCCATTCATGTTTAAACCAGGATTTTCTCTTCCTTTTTCTCCCTGTCTCTTTCATTCCTTTGTGTGTGTCTCCCTATTTGTCTCTTTTCAGCTGTCTATCAGTCTCTTTTCATTCAGATTGCATGTTCTCTGCCTTTATGCCTCTCCATCTCTCTCTGTCTGATGGTGTGTTAGATTCCTGGAACTGTTGTAATACAAAGCTGGTGGCTTAAAAATGCATGCATTCACAGTGTAGGAGACCAGAAGGTATCAGCAGGGCTGCATTCCTTCTGAAGTGTCTATGAAAGAATCTGTGTTTTACATCTTCCAGTGTAAAGAAGGATTTTATAAAACTTAACAGTAGCTAACTTTTCTTATGTAAAGAAGGATTGTAAAGAAAAGAGTTATGGGCCCCATCAGGCTAAGAAAAACAACCCCGGACTTCCCAGGGGCGGTTATCTGCTGCCTTTGTTATGCAAGGTTTTCTGCTGCCTTGGTTATGCAAGGTTGTAACTGCTGGAGAAAGTTTATCTAAGAATGCAACTGAGAAGGCTGAGTAAGGGAGTTTTGCACGAGACAGCTGCTTCTTGCATGAAGCAGCTCCCATGACTCATGTGCGAAAAATGTTTGTTATCTGCTTCTTGCAAAATATTTGTTATCTACTTCTTGCAAAATGTTCGTTATCTACTTCCTGCATAAAGCAGAACCTGTAACTCATGTTCAACCCTCAAACCCCACCCCCTTATCCTGGCCCTCAAAAAGCTTCCCAAAATCCAGGCTTGGGGCTCTCTGTTCCTGCGTGTTCAGTGAGCCCCATGCATGTGTGGTAAATAAACCCCTTGTGTGTTGCATGAGAGAACGTCTCTTGGAGTCTTCCTTTGCGTGGCAAAACTCGAATTCTCGAATTCTTATACCAGCATCTGGTGGCTGCTGGCATTTCTTGATTTTTTGGAGCACCACTTAAATCTATGCCTCTGGTCGCATGGCCTCCTCCACTGGGATTAGGGCATAGATACTGGTTGGGGGTTGATGGTAAGCCTAGTACCGGTGACTTATTTATCTCTCTTCTATTCCTTTCCCCTCTTACCCACTCCAAGAAGGGTTCTTTCTAAGGGATCCTCAGTTGACTTCTTTGGGCCCCAAACTAGGAATTAATGTCTTTTTGTAATACATGAGACTGGTAAGAACCTGTCTCACTAGTTTTGCCTCCTGTTCAGTGCTGTGATGATGGGCAGCATAGCTGCACTATGAAAACATTCTATTATGACTTCCTGTTCCTCTTTCTCAGTTCTCTGACTGGGAGGACACCATGGTTATGTCTGTTCTTCTTGTATGTTTCTATATACCTTCTAACCAACACAAGCAAAATCACCATATTTGACTATAGAAATCACTTCCTTTCACAGGACAATCTCCATTAGGCAGTTTGGGGCATTGGCTGAAGGGTTGTGATTTGAAGTTGGGTTTCTCTGAGTTTGTATCTTCACTCTTCTGTTTCTTAGGCATTTGACCTTGGGCAGCCAGTTAACATTTGAGCCTCAATTTCCTATTTTGTAAAATGGTTATGAGCAACCTCATTGTTGTATCATCATCTTCTAGCATCAGTACTTGGCAGTGAATAATTAGGGTCAACATGAATTGATAGAGGCTCATCAAACAGGAAGGCAAATGTGAAGACCAAAGTTTATAACTCCCATGGGCTCTGAATATCGCCTTTTCTCTCCTTTGCTTTATTTGTATGGCTCAGTCTTTATCTCTGTATATTTTGTTCTCTCTAAGCTTCTTTGGTCTCTTTCTGTCAGCCTCTGTCTCATTCTATCTGTAGCTGTCCTTCTGGATGTTTAAGTATGCATGTTTTCTTTGCCTTTTCATCTGTCTTTTTCTGCTTTATTTAAGCATGGGAGCCCTCTGTTTTTCTCCTTTACCTTTGTTGCCTCCTGGCCAGAGGGACATCTGTGCCTGGGAATAAAGTAATTCCCCTATTTCCCCTATCAGTGAGAAGTTGCAGGCATTTATGGGGTTAATGTTGGGCAAGCTCTTTTACAAGCTCTGTTAAAAGCTATTTTACAAGCTCTGTTGAGCAAACAGCTAACTGACAATTATTTACCTTCGGGCCGAGGGAATGGAATTTCCTGGATCATTGCATGCAGAAGTTTCTGAAAACAATACCCCCTGTAAAGGGGGGTAGAGAAGAAGCGGGTATGACCTGGGGGAAAAGACCCACTAGATATAGTACTACAAGGTTCCCACCGGGACCTCCCCACCAGCGCGAACTCCCTCCTATAAGGGAAGTTCTGAGGATATAAAAGGGAGGCAAGAAAACATAAGATTATGACTACTAAGATGGGGAACTACTAAGAAAGAAATAATAAAGAGAGGTCACTCCCAAGAAGCAGGGAGCCCTGAGTGATGGAACCATACTTGTCTCCTGAGTGCTGATTTCTTAAATCAACCTCGACGCCCCTCTCCCAACTCGGCTTCAAGAGCCGGACGCGGCAACCTTTTGGTTTCTTTATCTCTGTCTATCTCTCTCTTCATTTCCTTCTCCCTCTCATTTACTTAAAGAAAGAGAGATCCTCTGTCCAGGATCCAGAGGTTTTCTCCCCCCCCTCAAGAAAGCCCATCACATATATGCCTGCCCAGTGCAGCCCCTAATCACCCTTTGCAGATGGAGTTTGAACACCAAGTGAGAATAGAACATCCAGGCTTTAAATTGCTTTCTTCTCTATCCCATATGGAAATGGAGCCATGAATGAAGTTTACTCAAATTTGTCATACTATTCCCCTATGAAGGGGTACAATGCTCCTTGGGTACCAACACAGCAAAGGCAGTCATGCATTGCCCCCAATCTCAATTGCCTCTGTAATGTGTACCCCACCCCCCAGACTGCCAAGATGCTCATACAAAGTGTCAATATAAGTATTCTCTTGCCCTCCCCTCCCCTCTCTTTTCCCTTTCATTGTCAGAGCAATATGCATACTTGGGATCCCAGTAGAATATATATCATTAGTCTAAATTTTACAGATGACAAAAGAGACACCAGTGAGATTCTTGCTGACCTAGGCTCACTCAGGAAACTTGTAGGAAAATTGAAATTTGAACTCCTGTCTTCTGACTCATAGTTTACTGCCCTTAGCAGTGACCCATCTTGCCTTTCTAGAAGTCAGACCAAGAGTCTGTAGCTAGAAGTATAGGATCTAGTGTTTATCTCTGTCTAAAAAAGTGAAACATGTACAAGTTGAATTCCTTAAATACTTTGAGCTTTTATGAAGAATATAGACCTTAGGCCAACCTCTCTTTAGATTCAATATTTAAGGGAATTGAGTTTTATTATTATAATGGCACAGTGTCTCAAACTCAAGGAGAGAGGAGTACTCTCCAACTTGTGTCTCCCTTAAGAATAGCTAGACACTTCCGGAGAAGATGGCGGCTTAGTAAGACGCGCGGGTCTTAGTTCCTCCTCCAGAAAAGCAACTAAAGAAACAGAAACAATACAAAACAGCTCCCGGAGTCACGACAGAGACCAAAAAAGACAGCGTACCCTATTCTGGAACGGCTGAACGGGTAGGGAGAATCCACTGCTGTGAGATACCCGAGGGGTGCACGTTTTCCCAGCTGGGGTGGCTGGCGTCTGGGGTCCCCTCCACGCACGTGGCTCCCCGGTCTGACTGGGAACATTGGATAGCAGGGCCCTCCCGTCACGCTTGGCGTCTCGGGCCAGCTGGGCAATTTGGACCGGCACTCCCCCAAGCCACGGCCAGCGACCCCCGCCTCCACGCGCGGTTTCCCGGGCCGACTGCCCCGCAGACAAACGGCCGCCACGAGCGCCACCTACTGGGCAGGAAAAGAAAAACAGAGCCCAGAGATTCCACAGAAAAGCCTTTCAACCAGCTGGGTCCCACACCCAGGGAGATCTGATCAAATGCCCAGACACCAGCAGAAAATAATGGATGACGCTCGGAAAATTGAAGATATGGCCCAATCAAAGGAACAAACCAATAGTTCAAATGAGATACAGGAACTGAGACAACTAATGCTGAATATACGAACAGAAATGGAAAAACTCTTCAAAAACCAAATCAATAAATTGAGGGAGGACATGAAGAAGATACGGGCTGAACAAAAAGAAGAAATAGAAAATCTGAAAAAACAAATCACAGAACTTGTGGGAGTGAAGGACAAAGAAGAAAAAATGGAAAAAACAATGGATACCTACAATGGTAGATCTAAAGAGACAGAAGCTACAATTAGTGAACTGGAGGATGGAACAACTGAATTCCAAAAAGAAACAGAAACTATAGGGAAAAGAATGGAAAAACTTGAGCAGGGAATCAGGGAACTGAATGACAATATGAAGCGCACAAATATATGTGTTGTGGGTGTCCCAGAAGGAGAAGAGAAGGGAAAAGGAGGAGAAAAACTAATGGAAGAAATTATCACTGAAAATTTCCCAACTCTTATGAAAGACCTAAATATACAGATCCAAGAAGTGCAGCACACCCCAAAGAGAATAGACCCAAATAGGCGTTTTCCAAGACATTTACTAGTTAGAATGTCAGAGGTCAAAGAGAAAGAGAGGATCTTGAAAGCAGCAAGAGAAAAACAATCTGTCACATACAAGGGAAACCCAATAAGACTATGTGTAGATTTCTCAGCAGAAACCATGGAAGCTAGAAGACAGTGGGATGATATATTTAAATCACTAAAAGAGAAAAACTGCCAACCAAGACTTCTATATCCAGCAAAATTGTCCTTCAAAAAT
Source organism: Tamandua tetradactyla (assembly GCF_023851605.1). NCBI lineage: Eukaryota > Metazoa > Chordata > Mammalia > Pilosa > Myrmecophagidae > Tamandua > Tamandua tetradactyla. The sequence continues at coordinate 3,273,367 of NC_135354.1, forward strand.
GAAGGAGAAATTAAAACATTTATAGACAAAAAGTCACTGAGAGAATTTGTGACCAAGAGACCAGCTCTGCAAGAAATACTAAAGGGAGCACTAGAGTCAGATACGAAAAGACAGAAGAGAGAGGTATGGAGTAAAGTGTAGAAAGAAAGAAAATCAGATATGATATATATAATACAAAAGCCAAAATGGTAGAGGAAAATATTATCCAAACAGTAATAACACTAAAAATTAATGGACTGAATTTCCCAATCAAAAGACATAGAATGGCAGAATGGATTATGACCCAGCAATACCACTGCTAGGTATCTACTCAAAGGACTTAAGGGCAAAGACACAGACGGACATTTGCACACCAGTGTTTATAGCTGCATTATCTACAACTTCAAAGAGATGGAAACAGCCAAAATGCCCATCAACAGATGAGTGGCTAAACAAACTGTGGCGTATACCTACGATGGAATATTATGCAGCTTTAAGACAGACTAAACTTATGAAGCATGTAATAACATAGATGGACCTAGAGAACATTATGCTGAGTGAGTCTAGCCAAAAACTAAAGGACAAATACTGTATGGTCCCACTGAAGTGAACCGATATTCGAGAATCAGCTTGGACTATATCATTGGTAACAGAGACCAGCAGGAGTTAGAAACAGGGTAAGATAATGGGTAATTGGAGCTGAAGGGATACAGACTGTGCAACAGGACTAGATACAAAAACTCAAAAATGGACAGCACAATAATACCTAAGTGTAATGTAACTAGGTTGGAACACTGAATGAAGCTGCACCTGAAATATGGTTTTTTGTTTGTTTGTTTGTGTGTTTGTATCTTTTGTTTTTGTTTTTTTCTTTTTCCTTTATATATATATATATTATTAGTATTATTATTTTAATTCTCTTCTCTATATTAACATTCTATATCTTTTTCTGCTGTTTTGCTAGTTCTTTTCCTAAATCGATGCAAATGTACTAAGAAATGATGATCATACATCTATGTGATGATACTAAGAATTACTGAGTGCATGTGTAGAATGGAATGCTTTCTAAATGTTGTGTTAATTTCTTTTCTTTTTTTTGATTAATAAAAAAATTAAAAAAAAGAATAGCTAGAATCAGTACTGGAACTCTGTAGGAAACCCAGGAGGTAATTTCTGTCTCTCATTTCTATTTCTCTCTAGAGATTTGTGTTGTTATTTTTCTGCCTGCAGACAGACCAGCCTCATCTGCTTCTCAGTCTATGGGTTCATGTGGCAAAAAATGGTCACCAGCTCCTTCTGGGTTTATTTTCATACCTTTCATGAGAAAGAGAGAGAGAGAGAGAGAGAGAGAGAGAGAGAGAGAGAACAGAAAAGCACAGACAGTCCCTTAATCCCATTTCTGTTGGCTTCTTAGCCCATTGTAGTTCAGATGCTCACCTAGGGACTGACCAGAGGTACCAGGGTGGGGAGGGCCATGCTTTCCATGTTAGCTACCAGGGACCCTGTAACTGTTACAAGGGGTTGAGTATCAGGAAAAGGAAAATCCCTAGGGGGTTCTCAGGACCACACTCTTTGATGGCTTCGTATTCATTGGCTAAACTTTGGTTGCCTGCTTACCATATGCCAGGTATGAAATTTGCTCTGAGACCTCACTTACAGTCTTTTGAAATTTTCTTGATTTAGTTCCCCCTACTCTCTGTAAAAGGAATGTTTGTCTTTATTATAGTTTGATCTGCATCAAGCTTTCCACAGAGAGACTAAAGATTCACCTGTTTTATAGCCTGTAGTGAAAGTGGTGAAGAGATACTTGATCAGAAAAAATTGCTGAACAATCCATAAACCCCAGCAAACATGCATCTTCTTTGCTAGTGACCTCTGGTGGAGTCAGATATGTGGCAATTACTACCTAGTTACTTTCAGTTATGTGAGAGTGCTAAGGGAAGCTTCCCCTCTTTCTCATACTAACTATAGACCTCTTAATGTGATAACTTGCTTTGAGCAGAATTGAATTTTTATTGAATTTTTCTCATGGCATTACTTTATTTGAAATAACTTTCTTCATTTTCTTTAGGGCAAGAGATAGGTAAGCTTTGAAAGCATATACTGTCATGATATCACATTATCAGAGAACACAAAAAGTGGAGTTGAATGGTGAGCTAGGCAGACTTCAGAGATATCTAATGCCTAGCAGTAGAATTGAAAATCATTTTTTAAGTTGTAGCAGATACCCTCATTTTTCTCTGAGTGAATTTTACAGTTGTCTTACAGTTTTAGAAATCAGGACTAAAGTGTGTCTGGGGGCAAAGGAAGAAGAATGAAATGCAGTTATTATGAGAGTCAGATTGTGAGGCTGACAGGAGAATATTAACTGGCAGAAAATGAGCAAATGGGCTGCAGGGTTAGTTCTTTTTCTTGGGATTTCTGGACATAGGAGTTTCCTGGATTATAATGCTCCACAAGCTTTGTGGTCAGTATCATTGAGCTTTGGGGCTCCTTGGCTATTTCTACTAATAATTGAACTTCACATTTTATAAAACACATTTAGCAGTTGCTGCTGGGCATTTTTTGTGGTTGTTTTAATCGAGACTTTCCAAATTTAATTTTGACCATTAAATTATCTTTTGACTTAAATAAAACAACATTTAGCTTCATTTATTAGATGAGGTAGCAATAACATGTGGGCTGAGAGTGTAAGCTTTGACCTGTGAATGTCTCTGCTCAGATTTTAGCTCTGCTACTCGACAGCTATTGTTTCATCTCTGTCAATCAGGATTCCACCAGTGATGGAGCCAATGGAATATATAAATATATATCAAGAGATTTATTGCAAGAAATTGGGCTTATGGAATTGTGGGGGTTAGCTAGGCAAATCTGAGGTCTGTAGGCAGGCCGGCAGACTGGAAACTCTCAGGTAGTAACTGATGCTATAGTCCACAGGCAGAATTTTTTCTCTTATAGGAAAACCTAAGTTTCTCTCTTGTCCTTTCAACTGATTGAATTAGGCCTGACCACTTACTAAGGCCTTTCCTTAAAGTGAACTGATTATTTAATTATATCCACCTATTACTTCATAGAAACATCTAGATTAATGTTTGGTTGAATAATTGGGTAGTCAAATTGACATGTGAAATAGGTCTTTACATCATTTTGAGCTTGAATCCTTGGCTAATAAGATGGGATTAAAAAGGCTAATTTCCAAAAATGGGCTGTGAGAATTAATGAGGTAATAATAAGAGAATTTATTATTTATTGAGGTGATCCTGTGCTTAGTGTTGTATCATTATCAGATGTTAATATACCTTGTGTTAAATGTGTATTTTCAGTAAATTACTTAGCACAGGACTGGTGCACAATTCCAGGTTTATTAAAAGTTAAGGTGGTGTTAAAGGGTATTTATCACAATTTGTACTTATTTTACACAATTGTTTATTTATGTGCTTCTGGTTTCTATCCCCTCTGACAGTTTGAGCACCAGGAGGGCAGAGGCAAGGGATCCTATCATCAGCACTGTGTCTGTGCCACCTGGTTCTGCAGCTGGCACTGAGAAGATTTCAATATTTGCTTTCCCAATGGATGGAGGCATGGGTGAGGTACAAAGAGCTACACTGTTCTGCTAAACTGTCTGTGATGGTCATGCATGCTGAGTGTTACTTCCAATGTCTGCCCTGCACTGGGAAAATGGTTCCATGGGATAGTTTAAAGACAATGGCCTATGGGGGGCAAACTCTTACTTGTTGGTGACCAGCAACCAGCACTCCTAGAAGGCTTTGACTAGACAGACTGAAACTCACCATTTATGGGGTTTGTTTTAGTTGTTGCAACAACTAGTTGTTGTTCTCATTTCCCTTTTAATTTATTAGAAGGTGTAAGAAATAGTGGTAAAGAGCATGGCTTTAGAGATCAGCTGACATGGGATCAAATCTCACTTGTCTGCCCTAGACCAATTGTGATTTATTTTTTATTTTTGTATTTTTATTACCAATGGATATATATATGTAAATATAATATATGCATATTATATATACACCATATATCACATAAATACACATATGTGTATATGTACATATACACATATATATATATACATATAATTTACTGCAAAAGTCTAAAAATGATTGTGTATTATACAAAGAATATGTAATGATTACTGCTCAAGAGAATAATAAAGATAAGAAACTGTTGCATCTATTTGTTGATTTACAGAGAATATTTAACATGGATAAATAGTGTTTTCTTTGTATCAAAGGTAGGTATGAATTATCCGTGGATTTTTCAGAAGCTATTCAAGGACATTGGAAAAGATAGGTGCAAATACTGTGAAAAAAAATAGCTTACAATATGGGCATGGTTGCAAAGAAATTTGTAAGAAAATATAAAACTTGGCTTTTTTCAGTGTGAGATTTTGTAAACTGAAATCTTTTCCTCTTGAAGCTCTGAGAAAAATCATTGCAGAGTCTTTTCTGTTTCCCATGTGCCTCCCAAAGGTAGAGATGGATGTTTATTCTTTTTGGTTACCTTAGCATATAGCATGATGCCTTGGCACATACTGTATAATGACTTGGTTGCAAGTAAAAAAAAAAGATTGAAAGCAATTCAAACCCAAAACAAGCCAAACAGATTACAAAGCTCAATTTCCAGGGAGATAGGTTTTAGATACAGCTATTTTCAGGAGTTCTGATTTTGCTTACAGGACACTTCCTCTCTCCACTCTAGTCTCTAATTTCTTGTATTTGGTGTTCACTCTCAGTATGCATTGCCTGGTTTTCCCAGATGCACATCCTTTTAGCTTCACCATCCTAGTGAAAATAAAGGCTTTCTCCCACCCACAATAGTGTCACCAGAGTTTCAGGTTTAAATATTATTAGATTGAGTGGGTCATATTATCATACCTTAACTGAGCATTGTTGAAAAGAGACAGAATACTTTGTTAGCCAAGCTTGGGCCATATACCCATGTCTCAAGCCTGACTGGATATTTGGGAGTCTCAGGTCTACCCAGGCCACATGGATTGATAGTGAGAGAAGGGAAAATGGGTGTTAGGCAAGTTAGAAAAACACTGCCTGCTATGAACTGAAGTACTTAATGGAATTTAGTTATTTATTCTGACACCACAGTGAAAACATCCACTATTTTTATATAACTTGCTTGTCTCCACATCTATATCTCTGTCCAAACTTTGAGTTCTTCTACCCCAATTTCCATAGGGTTTCCCTTTCTTGAACCTCTTCAATATTTGTGCATGTTCATTCTCCCTGATGATAATGTAATATCCCAAGAGTGGACTATGTACCATTTATTTGTTTTATTTATTGTCTCAATGGTCAGAATAGAAATATGACAAGAGTGTAGTACATTGAGGTAGCACTTGCTACAAAAATAAATGAATGAATAAAATTTTATCTGGATGAAAAAACACAACACAGTGTTTCCCCTCACTAGCTGATTTACCCTGTTTTTAAATTTACATTCCAAATTCTATTCTGGTGACAAATGGTTACTGGTTCCAAATTTAATAGCAATGAAAAACAAATAATCTTTTAAATGGAAGAAAAATAGTACCTATTTGTCAGGGATTGAATCATGTACCACACAAAAGGCATGTTCAGTTTCCAATCCCTGGTGCTGTGGGTATGAAATCATTTGTAAATGGGACCTTTGAAGATGAAATTAGTTAAAGTGTGCCCAAACAGAATGAAGGTGGGCCTCAATCCAATATGGCTGTTCCTCATAAGCAAAGGAAATTGGGGTTAGAAGGAGAAGCCAAGGAAATAAGCCAGGAGCTGGAAGTCAATGGAACCTGGAAGTGAAAGAGAAGTTGCCTCCATGTGCATTGCCATGTGTTGGAAAATCCAAGGAACCCCAACGATTGCTGACTAACCAGATGATACTGACTCTGGAAGAATCCAGCCTTCTAGCCTCTGAAACTGTGAGCCAATAAATTCCTGCTGTTAAGCCAGCTCGTATGGTATTTGTTTTAGGAGCCGGGAAGCTAATACATCATCTTGTAACAGTGTTGAGAGGATTAAGTTAGAACTATAATTATGCTTAAAGTATTTACAGTTATGCCTGGTGCAGATTCAACACTTTTTACACTTTAGCCATTATAATTATTTTTGGTGGTTACCCCATATCTTCCGTTTTCTTACTATGGGTGAGAACTTGATTTGGAAAGTGAACTGTGGAGCTGGGGCCCCAAGTGAAAAGGGAAGCATGAAAATTTCTCTCTGAAAAATTCTAGTGGGAGCAGATCATTGTCTCCTGTCTTTGCTGAACTACATTACCTAAATCACTAACAGCCAGTCTGGCTGATTCCTTTCTCTTAAGTCTTTCACCATTGAGTACCATGGGGGTGGTGTTTTAGCTGTGGGTTTTCCAAAATGTCCTTTGTCATGTTGAGAAAGTTCTCTTCTGACATTAATTTTCTGAGTGTTTTTTTAATACAAAGGTTTTGGTAATTGTTAAGTTTTGAAGCACAGACCTAGACTGTGGGAAAAAGGATTTTGAGTCTTCTGAACCATTCTTCCTCCATGAAGTGCTAAGAGCTCTTTTTTTATTCTTAATTATAATTATAGGAACCAATATTAACATTGCAATCTGACCATTCTGACTGCCCACCTGTCTTACTGAGAGATTGAATTAAAACTTCTCATACGTAGGAATTTTAAGGTAAATAGAAAACTTTTGGGGTTTTCTGTTTTGATATAAAAAATTGGGGAAGAGTTGATTTCTCTGTGTTGTAATTTCCAGTTTGGCCTAGAGGCTTCTGAAAGCAACTGTCTTATGAAGCAAATGATAATTTGGATTAAAAATTATATTTATGTAAAATGTAGTTAATAAAGCATGGTTAATCCTTAGAAACATCCATTAGACATGAACTATTTCCTAGGCTAGTGAAGATAACTCTTCCTGGAGACAAAATATGAATTGCTTTAAAATCTACAAGGGTACATGTACTTGGAGTGTAGGTTTTATCAAGTCTAAAGCTCCTAAATATTTGGGGATAGGAAAGATTTGAACTAAATCATGTGAGTTCTTCTGCTTAGGAGCTAAAACATTTGATGATTCATTGCCCTCTATTGTGTTTAAGAAACATTATGTACTGCTCTGGCATCATCACTGCAGAAGGGAGGCAGGAATGATGGTTTTTAGACCTACTATCTATGTGCTTATGCTACTATAAACCTAAACAAATGACTCTCCTCACCAGTTTCCTCAGCCCTTTGTTCACCTCTAGAGAGTGAAGCCCCATGGTGTGGTATCTTCATTCATATGCTGTGGAGAATTCTTCCTTGAAATAAACCAATTCAAGCCTGTTCAGGCTGTGTACTACTATTGTTATTCTCAGTTGTCTACCCTTCATTGAAATCTGCTGAAAATCCCATTATGTCCAATCCTAGAGCTAAATAACTGTGGAAGGCAACAGTCTTCTCTGTGATAGTCACTTCTGTAGCTGCATGAAAGTGGAACTTTCTGCCCAGCAGAGCAAGGCCTGGGCAAACAGTTTGACCCGATCCTCAGAGTAGCAGGCTAGGTTCTAAGAATCACCACATTCAGAGATGCCTTAGCACTTCTCTGACTGTGACTGGGTTCTATAGAAAATCCTGTAGCCTGGGCAAATTGAGTACAAAATGAATAAGCTGTGATGTGCTTGTCATTGTTGTAATAAGTGCAAATAACTAAAGACAACCTAAATGAGAATAAGCAAAGAGTATTGATTCAGACCTTGCTATAACAAGGAAGTCAGTCAGAGAGTCAAAGGTATGCAGGGGAAGTGGGAAAGCATTAATGTGTAAAAAGGGAAGGTTTTAGGCATGCTCTGGTTGGAGGTTGTTGGCATGGGGAGGCTAGAGCTGGGCTAGAAGCGGGCATCCTGTCTGACTCATTGAGAGAGCATTTTTGGCTTTCTCTGGTTGGTTTTAAGTTGGAAGTAGGGGTAAAAACAGGAAACTGTCAATTTTTTACCAAGTTTTGACCATCATTTTGGGCCATCATAAAGGTTGTGATCATCTGGCTACCTGGAACTGGTTGTTGTAGATTGTGGGTCAGAGTTCTGGTTTTATATATGATCCAGCCATTACCCATTTGTGAACTCAGTCTTTCAAATGCCAATGTTAAGAATTAATTACTTTACAACTCCATGAACAGGTACTTCTGTGGAGCTGTGGTCTCCTTCAGGTCAAGGTCAGCAAAAGTCAGCTATGCTTTCCTAGGCACTCTGTAGAGACCCTCGTCCTGTAGAATTGTCAAACACATGCAGGTTCAGAAAAGGCTGTATGACCCCAGGGAGGATTTTCAAGGGCCACAAAAATTTTTATACCCTAGTTTCTATCAAAATTGGGCCAGTAAAAGAATGGGAAAGACTAGAGTTTCAAGAAAGAACTCACATTTTCCTTGAAATAAAAAATATCGCTAAATAATTCACTTGCTAATTAAGCATTCTCCCTGTCAAGACTATACTCTCAAAGACCCACTAAAATTAACCTGCTTGAGAGAGGACTTCTGGGGAAGTTGGCAAGGTAGAGAACTCTAGGAATTAGTCTTACCACTAAAACAACCATTAAACAGGGAGAAGCTGTCTGTAACAAATATCTTGAAACTCAAAATGCCCCCCAAAAACACTGTACAACACCTAGAGAAGAGCAGGAGGAAAAGGCATCTAAACTGCGATAAAGGACTATATATTATTCTCTCTCTGCAGCAGCTACTGGTGCCCATCACCCACTCTTGTGGCAGGCCATCTCAGGATCCAGTCCCTTGCTATCTGCTGGTGACAGGAAGGGATGTAAAAGTCCTCTTCTTCAGGGACAGGGGTGAGCATGGCTAATCACATCATGGTTTTAATTAGAAAATTCAGATCCCTTGTACCAGGCTCTGAGGATAGCTATTTTTTCAACCAACTCTGGACAAAGGTGGTGGCAGCCATTATTTTAACCCTACCCCAACAAAGGTGGTGGGGCAACCCAACTCTGATAAACAGTGAACTCCAAAACAACTAACAAGCAAAAGTTCAAGACAACTCAGAGGCCCAGAAAGATAGAAAAACTGCATTTGCCTTGGGCAGGCCTTCCTGAGAGTAGGGCTGAAGCTCATGAAAATTTCTGTTTTATCAACAACTGGTTACAAAACAAAAAAATAAACATCCTAGAGTGTAAACCGAGAGTTAACACATGAAAATATTGAAATGTACAGTAAGCAACAAAAGAGTACAAGACAAAGAAAGAAATAGAAAATGATGGCCCATCCAAAAGAAGAGGAAAAATACAGAAAACACCAACAAAGAAGATGAGAATGTGGACATACAGAACAAAGCCTGTTAAAAAATCATCTTAAAAATGCTCAAAGAGTTGAAGGGAAGAGCAAAGAAAGAACTGAAGGATATCAGGAAAACAGTGAGTGAACAATATGACAGTTTAAGTAAAGAGGTAGGAATTTTAAAAGGGAAACAAATAGAACTACTGTAGTTGAAGACTGACCACAAGAATTGAAATGAAAAATGCTCAGGGGATGACAAGAGCAGATTGGAGTTGTCAGAAGAAAGAGTGAACTTGAAGAGAAGATACTTGAAACGAGTCAAGTAGAGGAGCAGAAAGGAAAAAGAAATATTAAAAGCAAAAATAGCTTAAAACAGCTAAGAGATACCATCAAGCAGAGCAGTATATGCATTATTGGATTCCCAAAAGGAGAAGAAAGAAAGAAGGGGGCAAAAAAAATCATAAAAAAATAATGACAGAGAACTTACCAAACTTAGCAAAAGGCATAAATGTACACATTCAGGAAGCTAAGAGAACTTGAAACAGGATAAACAAAAATAAAAGCACACCCCATCATATATTAATTATGCTGTCAATTGCAAAAGTCAAGGAAAGAGTTCTGAAAGCTGCAAGACAAAGGCAACATGTTATGTACAAGGGAGTCCCTAATAGTTTGCATTCTGATTTCTTAACAGAAACCACAGAGGCAAGAAGGCAGTAGGTAGAAATACTTAAAGTGCTAAGGGAAAACAACTGCCAGCCAAGAATTGTATATCTGGTAAGACTCTTTCAAAAATGAGAGAGAGATTAAGACATTCTCTGATAATCAAAAGCTGAGGGTGTTCATCACCACCAGATCTACCCAGCAAAGCAATGCTAAAAGAGTTATTCAAACTGAAAGGAAAGGAAAGGACACTAATGCAGCATAAAGAAATAAAGACTTGTGGTAAGGGTAACTATTTGGGTAATTATAAATGCCAGTATTATTGTAACTCCAATACTGTTTGTTATGTAACTCCGCTTCTTTCTATGGGTACTAAAATGCAAATACATGCAATATAATGATAAATCTAAACTTTTGGACATATGATACACAAATACATAAGTGGTAACAAGTACCAAAAATGGTGGGGGAACAGAGGAATATAGAAAAAGTATATTTGCATGCTATTGAAGTTAAGTTGATATAAAATCAAACCTGATTGTTATATAGTTATGATGTTACATTTTAACTCCATGGTAACCATTATAGAAATAGATGAAAATATACCTGGATAGAAGGGAGAAGGCACTCAATATGGTACAAAACAAAAAGGCAAACACATTTAAAAGTAGGCTTTAATGGAAGTTAGGGACAAAAAAGCTGTAAGACTTAAACAAAGTAAATAGCCAAATGGCAGAAGAAAGTCTGGTATTATCAGTAGTATCTTTAATTGTAAATGGACTAAACTCTCCAATCCAAAGGCAGAGATTGGGAGAATGGATAAAAAAGCATGACCCAACTAGATGCTGTCTACAAGAGACTCTTCTTAAAGTCAGAGGTACAAGAAGTTGAGGGTGAAAAGATGGACAAATATATACATGCAAGTGGTAACCAAAGAAGAACTGGAGTGGGTATGCTAAATTTAATAAAATAGCCTCTAAGACAAAAAAAGTAACAAGAGACAAAGGTGGTCATTATATACTATTAAAGGGGACAATTCAACAAGAAGATGTAATAATTATAAATATATATGCACCAAACAGCAGAATCACCAAATATATGAAGAGAATACTGATAGATTTGCAGGGAGAAATTGATGGTTCTACAGTAATAGTGGGAGACTTTAACACACCATTCTTAATAATGGATAGAACATGTAATCCAAAGATTGGTATGGAATTACAGGACTTGAATGATACACAAAACCAACCAGACCTAACAGAGTCTGGCAGAGTATATAGAACACTGCACCCCCAAAAAACAGAATACAGATTCTTCTCAAGTGTACATGAATCATCTTCTATGATAGACCATATATTGGGTCACAAAACAATTTGCAATAAATTCAAAAATATTGAAATCATACAGTGTATATTCTTCAACCACAGGTAATGAAGCTAGAAATCAATAACAGAGGGAAAATGGAAAATTCACAAATATGTGGAAATTGAACAGCATACTCTTAAACAACCAAACGGTTAAGGAGGAAATTAGAAGCAAAATTAGAAAATATCTTGAGGTGAATGAAAATGAAAGTACAATATATCAAAACTTATGAGGTGCAGCCAGCCAGTATTGCAGAGGAAATTTATAGCTCTAAATGTTTATATTGAAAAAGACTAAATACTTCATATCAAAGATCTTACTTCAAAACTGGAAGAACTGGAAAAAGAGGAGCAAATTAAACCAAAAGTGAGCAGAAGGAAGGAGAGAATAAAGGTTAGAGTGGGGATAAGTGAAATAGAAACACCACTACCACCACCATCAAAGATGATAGAAGCAATAAAACCAAAATGTTTGCTAGTTTGAAATGATGTATGTACCCTAGAAAAGCCATGTTTTAATCCTAATCCCAGTTTGTAGAGGCAGGTGTTTCTTCTAATCCCTATTCAATATTTAATGTTTGAAACTGTAATTAGATCATCTCCCTGGAGATGTGATTTAATCAAGAATGGTTGTTAAGCTGGATTAGCTAGAGGGGTGTCTCCACCCATTTTGGTGGGTCTTGATTAGTTTCTGAAGTCCTATGAAAGAGGAAACATTTTGGAGAAAGAGAGATTCCAAGAGAGCAAAGAATGATGCAGCCACAAGAAGCAGAGTCCACCAGCCAGTGACCTTTGGAGATGAATAAGGAAAATGCCTCCTGGGGAGCTTCATGAAACAGGAAGCCAGGAGAAGAAGCTAGGAGATGGTTCCATGTTCACCATGTGCCTTTCCAGGTAAGAGAGGAACCCTGACTGTGTTCACCATGTGCCTTTCCAGATAAGAGAGAAACTTTGACTTTGTTTGCCATGTAACTTCTCAGAAACCCTGAACTTCAGCGGCCTTCTTGAACCAAGGTATCTTTCCCTAGATGCCTTAGATTGGACATTTCTATAGACTTGTAATTGGGACATTTTCTTGGCCTTAGAACTGTCAGGGTACTCAGAACTAGTTTTAGCAACTTACTAAATTCCCCCTTTTAAAAGCCACTCCATTTCTGGTATATTGCATTCTAGCAGCTAGGAAACTAGAACAAGTTGGTTCTTTGAAAAGATCAATAAAATAAAAAAAATGTTAGCTAGACTGACAAACAAAAAAGAGAGAGAATACAAATAATGAAAATAAAACACTAAAAGAAAGTCATTACTAACAAGCCCACTGAAATAAAAAGGACTATAAGATGATATTATGAACAACTGTATGCCTATAAATTAGATAAACTAGATGAAATGGCCAGATTCTTAGGAACACGCAAACTACCTACATTGACTCATGAAGAAATAGAATATCTCAACAAGCAAATTACCAGTAAAGGAATTGAATCAGTAATCAAAAGCCTCCCAACAAAGAAAAACCCAGAATTATATGGCTTCACAAGGGAATTTTGCCAAATATTCCAAGAAGACAACTCCAGTTCTGCTCAAAGTCTTCCAAAATATTGAAGAGAAGGGAATACTTCCTAACTTGTTCTACAAGGCCAAGATTACCCTCCTACCAAAGCCAGATAAAGATACCCACAAAAAAGAAAATTACAGATCAACATTTCTCATGAGCATAGATGGAAAAGTCTTCAACAAAACACCAGCCCACCAAATCCAATAGCACATTAAAATAATTATACAGGGGGTGCAAGAGTAGTTCACTGGTAGAATTCTTGCCTGCCATGCAGGAGACCTGATTTGATTCCCAGCCCATGCACTTCCCAAAACAAACAAACAAACAAACAAAATTCAACAATTGGTACTGCAATAATGGATACTCATCTGGAAAACAAGTGAAATGTGAGCTCCATCACTCATACAGCATTCAAAAAAAAACAACTTAAAAAGAATTATACAGCATGATCAAGTGAGATCCATCTCCCCTGGCATGCAAGGGTGGTTCAACATAAGAAAATCAATTAATCTAATACACCACATTACCAGAATGAAGGAAAAACCACACAATCCTTTTAATTGATGAAGAAAAGGGATTTGAGAAAACACTGCACATTTTTTGATGAAACACTTAAAACAGGAGGGATAGAAGGTAACTTCCTTAACATGATTAAGGGCATATATAAAAAACCCAAGGCTAACAGTGTACTTAATGGTAAAATACTGAGAGCTGTTCCCTTGAGAACAGGAACAAGAGAGGGATGCCCATTGTCACTACTGTTATTCAACATTATATTGGAAGTTCTTGCCAGAACAATTAGGTAAGAAAATAAAAGGTATCCAGATTAAAAAGGAAGAAATAAAACTTTCTCTACTTGCAGATAATGTGATCCTATATAAATAAGATCCTGAACAATCCCCAACAAAACTCCTAGAACTAACAAATGAACTCAGTAAACTGTCAGGGTACAAGATCAACACTCAAATCAGTAGTGTTTCCATACACAAACAATGAAAAACTGGAAGAAAGCAAGAAAAAAATTACATTCACAATAGCAACTTAAAGAATAGAATATCTAGGAATAAATCTAAACAAAGATGTGATGGACTTGTACACAAAGCTACAAAACATTACTAAATGAGATTAAAGAAGACCTATGTAAATGGAAGGATATTCCATGTTCATGGGTTAGATTAAATATTGTTAAGATGTCAATACCATCTGTGCTGGTTTGAAACTGTTATGTACACCAGAAAAGCCATGTTCTTCTAATCCAGTCTTGTGGGTGCAGACCTATTGTGGGTGGAAACTTATGCTTAGATTGTTTACATGGAGATATGACCGATCCAATCAAGGTGGGTCTTAGTCCTTTCTTGGATCCCTTTATGAGACAGAGCACAGAGATGTTTGCAGGCAAAAGAAGAAAACACCTGGGGGAGAAACAAGAAGGATCCAACAGGAGTTGAGAGCCATTTGAAACCAGAAATCCAGAGATAAGGACAGTAGACTTTCTCATTTGCCTTCCCATGTAACAGAGGAACCCCAGATACCAACTACTTTTCCTCCAAGAGGATAAGGCATATCCTCTTGATGGTGCCTTAATCTGAACATTTTCATGGCCTTGGAATTGTAACTTGTAACTTAACAAATCCCCTTTATAAAAGCTAATCCATTTCTGATATATTGCATTCTGGCAGCTTTAGAAAACCAGAACACTACCCAAAGCAACATACAGAGGTAATAGAATCCAAATCAACATTATAAAAACCTTCTTTGCAGATATGGAAAACCCAATAATCAAATTTATATGGAAGGGTAAGGGGCTTTGAAGAGCCAAAGCCATTTTGAAAAAAGAAGAATGAAGTTGGAGGACTCATACTTCCCCATCTCAAAATGTATTACAAAGCCACAGTAACCAAAAGAGCATTACTGGCACAACGACAGACATATAGACCAATGGAATAGAATTGAGAGCTGAAAAATCAATCCTCACGTTTAAGGCCAACTGATTTTATTTTTAAGGCCAACTGATTTTTTGATAAGGTAGTAAAGACCACTCAATTAGGAAAAAAATAGTTTCTTCTCCACAGAAGAAATACAAATGGCCAAAATGTACATGAAAATATGGTCAACATCATTAGCCATCAGGGAAATGCAGATCAAACCTACAGTGAAGTAACATTTCATGCCCATTAGAAAGACTGCTATTTAAAAAATGGAAAATGGCAAGTGTTGGAGAGGATGCAGGGAAAGAGGGATACTCATTCATTCTTAGTGAAAATCTAAAATGGTGCAGCTGCTGTGAAAGATAGTTTGGTGGCTCCTTAGGAAGCTAAATGTAGAATGACCATATGACCTGGCAATCCCACTACTAGGTTTATACCCCAAATAACTGAAATCAGGGACTTGAATGGATATTTGCATAATTATGTTCGTTGCAGCACTATTCACAATTTCTTAAAGATGGAAGCAAACCAAGTATCCATCAACCAATTAATCGATGAACAAAATGTGGTGCATACATCCAGTAGAATGTCATTCAGTCTTAAAAAGGAATGAAGTCCTGTTACATGCAACAACATGGATGAACCATGCAGGCCACATTGTATAAAATAACCTAGAGAGAAGAAATATTGTATGATCTCACTGTTTCAAAACAATTATAATAACGAAACTCATAGAGTTAGGATCTAGACTATAGGTTACCAAGGGATGGGTTGAAGATAGGGAATGGGAAGTTAAGGCTTAAAATGTACAGGGGATAGTAGCACAACATTTTGAACACAATTAACAGTGCTGAAATATATATCTGAATATGGTTAAAAGGGAAAATGTTAGATTGTATATATAATAACAGAAAAAAAAATTTTTTAAATCCATGGAATTTACACAGTGAACCTTAAGTTAAACCATGGAATTTTATAAGTACAATTATAAAAATATGCTATTGTCAATTGTAAGATATACTCCACACAGTGTAAGGTGTTGGTGGTGGGGTGGTATATGGGAATCCTGCATTTTATTCATGATCTGTAAACCCACAACTTCTCTGTCTATGATATGAGACAGGGGATCCTCCTTGTTTTGTTTTGTTTTGTTTTATTCTTTTTCAAAATGGGGATCCAGTTTTCCTTTCAGTTTGAAGAACTCTTTTAGCATTGCTTTGCTGGGTAGATCTGGTGGTGATGAGCACCCTCAGCTTTTGATTATCAGAGAATGTCTTAATCTCTCTCTCATTTTTGAAAGAGTCTTACCGGATATACAATTCTTGGCTGGCAGTTGTTTTCCCTTAGCACTTTAAGTATTTCTACCTACTGCCTTCTTGCCTCTGTGGTTTCTGATAAGAAATCAGAATGCAAACTATTAGGGACTCCCTTGTACATAACATGTTGCCTTTGTCTTGCAGCTTTCAGAACTCTTTCCTTGACTTTTGCAATTGACAGCATTATCAGCTGAACAGGGCATTAATGAAATGCTAAGGGACTAATAGAATGATAGGATGATATGAATATTTTTTTTTTAAAGGAAAGACAGAGAGAAGGAAGGAAGGATAGAAGGAAGGAAGGAAGGAAGAAAGGGAAACATCTTTAAACACTTTCTTGTTTTATTGTATTTTGTTTCTCCGTTTTTGTTACATGGGCTGGGGCCGGGAATCGAACCGAGGTCCTCCGGCATAGCAGGCAAGCACTCTGCCCGCTGAGCCACCGCGGCCCGCCCAGATATGAATATTTTTAAGCCTTCCTTATTCCAGGAAGCATCTTGTTTCCAAACTTGGTCTGTGAGGAGTAAGGTAAGGCAATGTGTCTTCTGATGGATTTGCTGTCAGAGGAAATCTAAAATCATTCTGCTATTTTTGCGAAAATGGGCAGGGAACTGATCACTAAATAGAGCCCCATGTCACATCCAGAGAAAATCAACAGTTTCCAGATAGTACCTGCCTTTACTTGAGTTAATGTGCAGCTGCTACAAGGGCTTACCAACCTGTCCTTCAATGGTTAGATTTATAGAGGGGACAAAAGGACAAGTAGTGTGTGTCTCAAAAGTGGTTCTGCATAGGACATGCTTGGGCCTTAGTGACTGAGTTAAAAAACATCATCAGAGATGCTGGTGGGAGGCAGTAGTTTGCAGCCCATCTAGCAACTATTTCTAATTGGGTATGATCCTCTGATCGCATGTGACAGAAACTCCAATACAGCTAAGTTAAGCACTGGGAAGCACATTGGCTTACATAGATCTGAAAGATTCCATGTCAAGTAGTTTGGATGTTATTGCCTAATTTGTCTTTCTACCAGTAATTTATATATGTATTGTTTTTTTCTAATTGGAGATCATTTCCTGTATATAGATATAGATAATGCTTCATTCTTAACCTTTTGTTGTTTTCATTTCTATTTTGGCTTCCTCAAGTAAGAATTAGCATTCTTAATTGAAATCCTTTAATGTGGCAGTTCCAGATTCCTCCTTACCCAATAACATGGCTAGGGGTTTTTCTTCTTCTTCTTTAGAAGCCTCACATCAGCCCAACTCTAGCCAAGCCAAACTCTTTTCCTAGGAGGGTGATATCTCTGGACTTTGGGCCTGTGAATATGCCTCAGATTTTAGTCTTTGTTTACCCATTGCCCTTATGGTCTTGTGTCTTTTGGAGATGTATTTATTTCATTTTCAGTAAGAGAAAGAGGAGACTTTTATCTATGCTTGGTGCTTGTCTTTGGATGAATGTAAATTCCTGTGTTTGGAGTGATCCGCTTCATCTCCTATTCCTTTGGGTTCCTGCAGAATATAGCATAAGTATTAACTAGACTATCAATTTCAGGGGACAGAAACTCAACTCAAATGGGTTTAAGGAAAGAGATGGAGTATTGGCACATGTCACCACATAATCATGTTATAAGGCACAGGTCTTGGTTCACAAGCAGTGTGCCCATAGTGCTGATTTCTTCCAGTGATTGACCCTACTTTCTTTTCTTGAGCTAGAGAAGTTTTTCAAAGTATGCTGAGGACAAAATGGAGAGCATTTCCCCAGGGAACATCACTTAGCTGTTTAGTATTCACTGAGCTTCTTTTACTAAACTTATAAGGTGCTATTAAACCCAGCCATAGAGGCAGCTGAACCTTCCCTTCATATAAAGTGACCTTGGATGTTCTGAGCAAGACTGGCTAGCAGTGGTCCCAGGGCAGCAGATAAAGCTGGCTACCTTTTAGGACAGCTGCTTTGTGAAATCCGGTTCCCTTATTTGGCTTATTACAGAAAGTCGATCTTTCTATGAAGGGCTTTATGATAAAGTGGTTTCCTTTGCAGAAGAGAGAACAAGGTACATTTAAAGATGTGTATAGGATGCTGATGTTTTCCAATGGAAGAATCTATTCTTGCTGATATTCAACAAAGCAGTAAGTGGCCTAGCCCTTTGCTGTATGCACCCTAGTTCTATACAGACCTTTAACCCTGGATCAGACTGCTCCTGGCAGGTGGTCAGATGTTAGCCTGGGAGCAGTGGGGCACATTTGCTCCCTTTCCAAGGTCCAGTAGGGGACTGTACCCCTCCATCACAACTGACTCACCCTGAATCCTGCATGCTTTTGTATTTGCTCCCTACCACTATCCAAACATTTTTGACTCTTAAATTAGATTTGTGTAAACATTCAGATTCCATTCCCATCATCTGTCCACCACGTTTCAGGCTCTTGTTTTATCTTTATTGTTAACCCATATTTTTATCATAAAATTGAAATAAAATAACCCTTTCTTTTCTACCTCAGTTTGCTGATAGCACATTTCAAATAGTCATTCACATAGAGAAGTGTATCATTTCCCTGTTTCACTGAAGATGAAATGTATGGCAAAACAACTAACTGGGAAGCATGGAGGCATGGAGATCTTTCCCTGAGAGGAAGGTATCTCTTCAGGTTGAATCAGTCCAAGTGAGGCCACTTGCATTCTGCATTGTACATGAGTTCATTAAGAAACTGGTGACCTATACCAATCAATAGGACTTCAGGGAACAAGGCATTAGCACTGAGGCTGCAAACTGCAGAAGCAAAGACATTTCTTCTCCAGGAAGGAGTTCTTTTATGTGAAATCAATAGGCCCACATCTACAGCCCACATAAACCATGAAACATTGATAGAGTCATTTCAGAAATCCAGGGCTAATGAGCTTTGTTGTTACTTGATTTAACTTCAGAGACGTGTTCTGGAGCGTTGAGAAAAAGGGAGAAAAACCAGGAAGTGGAGGAAGGTGTTTTTCATATCCATTGTAGCATACACAATGTGCAAATGAAAAGCAGTTACTTTATCTTGAAAATATCCCCCATAAGATGAATACTTTGTGAAACTGACTTGGGAAATTAAAATGGTGGGTTTTTCCCACAGGATGTACTATGGCATTCTGCCTCAGGACATGTTCTTGAGCTATTTGCGGTACAAGGGCATTTGTTAGGCCCCTGGTTACAAGAGTTGAGGTTGAACTAACTCAGCATTTCTCAGCCCGGGCACTGTTGGCCCCTGCAGTCAGAGATTTCTCCAGTGCTGTGGGCCACACTGTGCAGTATAGGACATGTGGTAGCAACCCCAGCCTGTACCCATTTGTTGCTAGGAGCACCTGGCTGGGTTGAGAGTGCCAAGGTCTCCAGACACTACCCAGTGCTCCATGGAGGACAAAATCATGCCCAGTAGAGAATTACTGAACTCAAATTCCAAAAGAAATTTGGAAAGTAGGGGAATATTGTGGGTCTCAAAAGCAAATGGTCTTAAGGATGGTAGCCATAAGAGATGAAACTGAGACTGGACATGTTCTTTTTGTTTTTTATTTCTGTGTATCAGTTTCATTCTTCCAGCCAAGTACCTCTTCAAAGTAGGGACCATGACCAAAAGTAGGTTCCAGTTCACATCTGTGCAACTCTGTATTCAGGGAGGAAAAGAGTCTTCCCCACCATGTTCAGTTCAGAATTTCTTGAGGAAGGGTTCTGGTCCACCCTAAGTCACAGACCTTACTGCAAATCACAACTGGCACTGGTTGTATTGGGAGGTAGCTAAGAGGTACTGGTTAGGTCACATGATCTCCAGATTTGGCAGGGGTTCCATCACCAGAAATAGAATGGAGGGGTGAGTAACTCACCAAGAACTAATACGAGATCTCCTCTGCAAAATGTTTATTACAGAAGGTTATGGAAGATCTAAGTTGATTTCAGACCTAAACACTATATCTTGAAAGTCTGCCCATCTTTGACTCATTTTAAGTTCTTTAAGAGTTTAGTGAAAAGAAGTCATTATTTTTTCTGCTGTCATCAAATCTTGGATTCTGCATGGAACTTGAAAATATCAAGACCAGCATAGTGAATGGCTCTATCAAGGGTGAAATTTGATCAGTCTGTATTTTCAGAGAGAACTAAGCAGAAGGGAAGACACTTTACTTTTCTCATTTATTTATTCAAACATTCATTCAATCAATCAAGCACTAACTGCCATCCACTGTGCTGGGTGATGAGAATATAAAGATGAATACTTCCCTTTTGCTCTGCCTCTGCAGAATTTAAAATGTAATTTATTAAGTGTACAGGTAAATATGGTACCAAGTGCTATGTCAGCTCAGCTGAGGGAGACATTGAACTCTATATTAGTGATTTTGGAGAAGATTGATCAAGGTCTTGAAGGATATATAGGAGTTGGAAGAGAGCTCAGTTTGGAAGATAATGTGAAACACGGCATTCTCATACTGAGAAACAGTCTGAATAATTGAAAAAATTATGATTATTTTAAAAATGACCGGTGTGCTTGGAAAAATTGTGGTGGGGGCAGGAGGGTAAGGGAGGAGCAGTTCAGTTTTCCTGACATACGGATTGTAGGGGGAGTGTTCACAGATGAGACTGGAGGACAGGTGGGGCGAGGTCATAAAAATCATATAGCCAGGCAAAGAAGATTGGACTTCACCTTATGGTCAGTGAAGAATCACTGAGCAATGTTCATTGAGTAAAAATTTTAGAAAATTTGCTTTGAAAGTAATGAAATTTGAGTACCAATGTAGGAGGTAGATTGAAGAGAGAGAAAGGATGTTAGTAATATTCTCTTCTGTGGAACAAAATAATCCATTGGTGTACTTAAGAGGAGACCAATACAATTTATGTGTGACAGTTTTAGCTGAAAGTTAAATATACAATAAAAAGAACCATAACATTAACACCATGAAAAAGTCCTTCCTGTCTCCCACACCCTGACTGACTACAAGACCTTCAGACCTAGATCTTACCTACATCTCTGACCACCACCTCTCAGTTGTCCTCCACCCCATTACCTTCTTTAGTTTACTTTATGGCATTTACCACTGGCTGGGATCTTCTTTTACTTTTTTTGCTTGTTGTGTATTTGTTTCTCCCAGCAGAATGTCATCTCTGTGGGCTCTCACATGGCTCTCGTGTCCACTTCTGTGCTTACAGCAGCTAGCACAGGGTCTGGTACCTACAGGGTACTCAGTAGATTCTCACTGAGCTTTGATCCAGTCACCCAGTCATTCATTTAGTCAGTCATTTATGCATTCATATGTTCAATGCAGCATTCCATGAATGCCTTCTCTAATTAGTGCATTAAAAAAACATTCATACTTGGTATTTGGGTATTAAAAGGATAAAAAAATGGAGACCCTCATACATTGCTGGCAGGAATGTTATAAGTGGCAGGAATCAGCTAAAATTTCCAGTAAGAAATTATTTTTCCCCTCATGCAACTTGGAGTGTGTATGTGTGTTGTGTGTGTGAAAGAGAGAGAGAGGAGGAAGGAGGAAGGGAGGGACAGAGAGAGAGAGAGAGAGAGAGAGAGAGATGTTTGTTTATAGCTGCTGTTGGCGAGATTGGGTCTAGGGACATTAGTAACCCTTGATGTCTTCCTCTCCCCATTGCCTACTATCCCCATCTCTCATTTTTGCTTCTCTTTGACTATGAGCCTCTTCCACTGCAGTTGTGACTCCTTCAAGTGGTAGGGATCATTGTCTCTAGGAGCACCAGGCTGCACTGTCAGAGCCATGATCCAGGAAAAAGAGAGAGCCTTCTCTCCCAGGGCTCACGTACAAAAGCCATGGCAGGAATTTGATTGGGTCTGCTTGGTTTATAGTTTTATCCATGACTGAAAACACTGGACAGGTAAATGGGGCATGATGAAGGGCTAAGACAGAGAAGTGGGCCTGGCAATGAAGATGGCAGCTCAGCTGGAGTCACAAGAATGGAGTGGGATGAAATATTTCCCACAGAGGAAGTAAAGGTCAGCAAATACTGGAAAGAATAGATCTGCCTGGGAATAGAAAACCAGTGAAAGATGCCTTGAATTTTATTGATAAAAATATATTTGGAGAAATAATACTTAAAGCTTGAAAGTGACCGTGCTTCCATCCTTTTTGATACTACTCTTATTGAGTAGTTATAAATTCTTCATGATCATTGACTTTACAAAGAGGCCTGAATTTTCTGGCAAGGTTGATTTGAGTCTTTTTATCAGACAGAATACAATATACATCACTGGGACATTCTCAGTTTATTTGAGATATTTCCACTGTCCCCAAGCTTATCTTACTAACTAGTGAAGAGCTGTTTAAAGCAACACTTAAGCTGTTGCTCTTTAATTCCTTCATCCACATCTATTTTCAGAATGTTTAGGTTTCACCAAGTATAAGACAGTAGTTGACATATAGATGCTTCATGTTTGACACCATCTTAGATTTGTTTGAGTGCTTTTACGTGCAAATTATGAAATAATCAACTCACACTTGTTTAAACAATAGACAACAGATATAAATTACATAACTGAGATGGCCAGAAGTAGGTTAATCTTCTGGTATTGTTAGTACAAGATTACAGTTTAATCTAAGTATGTTTATTTCCAAAAATGTGCTTCTCACTGGTTCCTGCCTCCTTCCCTGGCCAATAACACCCACCCCCACCCCCTCCCTCCCTGCCCACCAGCCCAAGGAGGCAGTAGCCCCGGGCAGGACCAAGCCTGCACATGTGACCCCACACCCAGGTGCAAAGGGAGGGTGGGCAAGGGAGGAAGCTGCCTTCCCAGAAGCCTTTGCAAATATCTCCTCATTGACTGACTTAGATCACCTGTCTAGTCCTGATTGACCAGCCCAGGCCCCCCTTGGAGTTAGCCCTCCTAGGGGTCTGTGGACTTACTTCAAGGGGAGAATTTGGGTACCTTAATACAAGACAGGGTCATGTTACCAAGGAGAAGGGGATGGAGCCCCCCAAATACCACTGTCTACCCCTTTTATTTCAGAGTCAGGACTGCCAGTGGACCTCCAGGTACTCCCCCTGGTATTCCTCAAGATGTTATCTGAGACAAATGAGATATGGCAGTGGATCCCAAAGTGGCATACATATGTGTGAAAGTAAACCAAGAAAGTTCATCTGTTAATGTGTATATTTTAAAACATATACTTAAACCTATATAACCTGCACATAAAACATACATATTCATTAATAAGAGCTTTTTAATATGAACCTAATTAAAATAAGGAAGTCAATTTATAGTTGGTTTATGAAATCTTAACTCAGTAATATGGATGTTATGCCTGCCTGGCAAATATCTAGGAAGTAGAACATTAATGCCTGAACTTTGTTAACCACCCACAAAATGTATATGAAAATGCCAAACACCCATGTGGTCCTTTTTATTTGTATTATAATCATTACTGTGGGAAGGAGATACATAAGGAAGCAGAGCAGCTGTGTCTTCAGCACCAGGTGGCAAGCAGACTGCATGTAGATACAGACAAAAGACTCCAGTCCAGTTTCCCCCAAAATTTCTAAGCTTGTTGTATTCTGCAGGCTGGTCTGGGCCCTTCAACAGGAACCATCCCACCCACCTACTAGGGCATTTAACTGGGCATGGGCCTGTTCTGTGGCAGGGATTATTTACAGTCTATTATGTTCAGCTTACCTAGTGTGTTAGTCAGGTTCATTTGTCAAGTTGGCCAGGTGAGCATACCTAATCTTGTTGCTGCAGACATAAGCCAACGGTATATGAACCTCATTTGTTGCTAATTACATCTGCAGTCAGCTAGGAGGTGTGTCTGCTGCAATGAGTGACATTTGACTTAATTGGCTGGTGCTTAAATGAGAGACTGCAAGGTAGCACAGCCTAGCAGCTCGACATTCCTCATCTCAGCACTCACAGCTCAGCCCAGGCCTTTGGAAATGCAGAAAGCAGTCACCCCGGGGAAAGTTGTTGGAACCCAGGGGCCTGGAGAGAAGACCAGCAGAGACCATCCTGTGCCTTCCATGTAAGAAAGAGCCTCAGTGGAAAGTTAACTGCCTTTCCTCTGAAGAACCAACAAAATAAATCCCCTTTTATTAAAAGCCAATCCATCTCTGGTGTGTTGCATTCCAGCATCTAGCAAACTAGAACACTAGTAATAATTGGGAATAGGTGCCCATATATTAAAAAAATGATTATTGTAATTATTCATTGTACCTCACTTTGAGAGGGGTAAGTCAGGACACAAATTCCATTTATGAAAGACAAAAGAAAGCTTCTGCAGCTAAGAAGGCCAGTATAAACCTGCTACTCAGAGAGAGTATCTGCTGGCATTTAAAATATAATTGTGTGCTCATCTGTTTGTCAGACTATTGTGGTGGTATTTGGTGAGTAGCAATGCTGACTTTCTAGAGATACTGTTTAGTCATGGTACCTAGAACAAGGGCATTTTTAACAGCATCTTCAAATACACTTATTAAACATCCTCCTAGGGTTTCAGTAGAGCCATTCTGGGTGGACTGTGTGATTTCAAGAAGCTATTTTCCAAAATCAGTGATTCCCAAACATGGTACATTTATTACTGGTAGTTGTAAAATGGAGTATAGATGTGTAGATTGGTATTTGAGGGACTTCAAAACATTACTAAGCAATTTGGACTTAAATGTCTAGCCCAGCATGGCAGAGGTATGGCATGCATATGATTGCTTCTAGCCCATGCAGTGAGGACATTGCTCATCAATCCTTGTACACCTCATGTCAGAGCCCAGATTACTTCATAAGATAGAGTTCCCCTGAATAGTTGCAGCTGGATGTCTGCATTGGCAAAGGTGATGAAACCTACTTCCTGTTTATGTTAGAGTCTGTGGAGAGCCAGCAGAAGTATGTAATAAGGACTGAAGTATGATGTCACTGAGGCATAAATTTGTTCCAAATGACTTGTTACTTTGAAAAAATAAAAATAGGCCCACCTCAGTTTTTTTTCATCTGGCATCAGATGCACAGTTAAGAAAAGGCTTTATGCCAGATACCATGAAAAGACAGCCCTTGAGGCAAATATAGTCCTGATACTTCCTTTGTTTGGCCATCACCATGCTTTAGTTTTTTCCTATTGGTGGTCACTATTGAAAAATGGGTAATTTCACCCAAAATATGGATTTTCTGCTTCTCTTGAAAAATCATATACTCTAGCATTTTTGTGAGCATTCCCACATGGAAACAATTGGTTTTAGCTGAGTGGAGGCTGCCTCCTTTGTGTGAAATATGCTTATTCCAGCTCGACTCTTTCCCAATATTGTCAAATAACGCTAAAACAGGCCTGATGACAGGATTTATATTACTACTCTGGTTCATGGAGGATATATATATATATATATATATATATATATATATATATATATATATATATATATATATATATATATATATATATATATATATATATATATATATATATATATATATATTCATTCTTGCTTACTTTGTTCCTCATGAAATGACTTCCTGTTCAGGAACCCAAGACATTATGGGTATATTACCTTTGTGAAGATTGTTCTGGATGTACTAGATAAGATTATGATTCATTTATTATTATTATTTGTTTACTATAAATGTAGGTTGTCAGTATCAGAGTTGTTCAGAGGAAGAAGCTGCTCTAATTTCACCTGGTCACAGTACATGATGGAAGTGGGTTTGTAGATCCAACATATTGTCCTTGACCCCTACAGAAGCATTATTCCCATTGAATGGGCTCAGAGCAGAAAAAGTGCTTTTATAGCCAAAGATTCCATCCCCCTCTACCCATGGTAGGAAACACTTGAAGCCCAACCAGGAAAATTCATTTAGTAATGCTGAGGCTGTTCCCCTGCACCAACCTTCCTTCCAATGCATGCAGCTTGGCTGGGTTCTGCATCCCTGGGTCTCTCTTTGGAAATATTCACTGAGCCTGTGAGATTTGAGTCCAACCTTGTCTTGGCAGAAGGAAACATATCTTGCCACTGCTAGGTCTTGTTCTTTTGGGTACTTTCAAGTCTCTCTTTTCTACTCTCTGTTTCTGAATCAGGTGGCTGGGAAGCCATCATTTGAATTTATATTTTCTCTTCCCTGGAATCACAGAAATAAACTCTTAGCCACTAAAGTCTCATGCTTTGAGTTCATGATGCAGAGCTTGCTTACTTTTTGTTTTTTTGCCTTAAAGAAACTTCCTAAGTAGTTTTAATCACTGAACTTCAGTTTCTTCATTCACAAAGTAGGTTAATATTACTTTGGAGTTATTGAGACAATTACTACAGATCAACTATAGGAAAGGGGGTCAATGTAAAGACAGTCAGTATAGAAAAGAAGTTAGGGTCCTGGGCTCCAGATTCAGAGTACCTGACCTTACACCTCATGCTGCAGTTTACCCTTTATGTGGTCTCCTACTGACTTCGCTTGGATTTATGGGGGAGATTAAATGAAATATAAACATGTAGTTAGCCCTTTGCATGTGCCTAATTAATGTCAGCTTTCATTATTACTTAAAGAACAGAATCTGGCTCATAGAAAGCACTGAACAGAGATTACTATTCAATTCTCTCTGGACCCCAATCCATATATTCTGAATTTTATTGGATTAGTCAGCTACTCACCAAACCTGGAGTTATCATAATAGTTCTGAAAGAGGAAAGTTTTTAAAAGAAAGGTAAAGGGCCCTAGAATCTGGAGTGGCAGCAGCAGGTGGGGTTTTGCAGAGCTGTGACAGTCAGTGCTTACAGGAGAATGCTAAAAGAGATGAAATTTCAAGGAAGGAAGGGGGAGATCAGGACAGGGGAAGAGGAGGGGAATGTGGACAAGTTCCAAAGATGTATTTTTAAGAAATTAGTATTTTTAGTTAGATTAGCAATAACTCGTATTCCTTCAGCAATAATTTTTAGGTTGGAACATGAGAGTGGGATGAGATGAATATTTTGGCAGTCTTGAGAATCAGAAATACCAGAGGGAACCATGATTTCCAAAGAAAAATAAAGGTCCCAAGCTGTCAAGAGCTTGGATTTTGAATCCATCCCAAACCAATGGATAATAATCTATGTTTCCAGTTCTTAAAGTATCTCACATCCTAACTTCTTTCATCTTGATGATATATCTGTGAAGCAGGAAAATGGTAGTCATTATTATCTTTATTTCATAAGTTAAGTGAGCCATTAAGAAAACTTTTTAGGAAACTCTTCTAATAAACCTGATAGGACCCAATATGTAACATTTATCAAATTAGTTCATAACTGTGATGGTTGGGTTCATGTGCCAACTTGGCCAGATGTTGGTGCCCAGTTGTCTAGTCAAACAAGCACTGGCCTAAGCTTTATTGCAAGGACACTTCATGGACTTAAATTATCAGTCAGCTGATTGCCTCTATGATTGATTGCATTTACATTCAACTAATGAGAGTGTCTTCTGCAATGAGAGAATCCAATCAGTTGAAGACTTTTAAGGGAGAGGTGATGACTTCAGCAATCAGAAGAGAGAATTTTCATCTCTATTTCAGCCAAGCAGCCTCTCCTGGGAATTCACTAAAGACCTTTGTCATTGGTACCAGCTCATGGCCTGCCGTATAGAATTTGGACCCATGCATCCCCACAGTTGTGTGAGACACTTTTATAAAATTTCATATTTACAGATATCTCCTCTTAGTTCTGTTTCCCCTAGAGAACCCTGACTAATACAATAACTTTATTCCAGCTGAATTTCAGAGAGAGGAAATGCAGTTTCATCTGAAATATGGAATGCCATATAAGCATCTTAGAAAATAAATAAGGAATCTGCTACCAAATTGTTTTCCTTGAGGTTGTCATTTTCTGTCAGTGTTGCCAAAGGCCATGGATCTTTTTTTTAAACATGGGCAGGCACCCAGAACCAAAACAGGTCTCAGGCATGACAGGTGAGAACTTTGCCACTGAGCCACCATTACCCCACCTGCTATGGACTCTTTTGCCCAGTGCACTCAATAACAAATTCCTGAGACACCAGAGTTTCAAAGAGAGAAAGAGTTTATTATTAGGTGAGGAGTAGGGGAGCAGAAGCCCAATCAGCCCAAAGTTTCTCCCCAAACTGCAGTAATTTTGATAGTTTGATTAGAGAAAAAAATGGGCCAGGTTTAAGATAATGAACACAGTGGTCCGAGGTGAGGTAATTAGAGGTGATCTGATTATTGATCATGTGCAGATTGATTACATGCTTGGTCACAGAGTGTGTGTAAGAAAATGGCAGTATAAGTAAGTGACGTGTGAATTAAAGTCTAAACTACTGTGCATGTCAGGCCCATTTTGGTTATATTCAGTCTCCCTTATCAAGATAACTTTTGGCTTCCAGTGGATTAGTTCTGGGCTGACTTGAGACCCCTCATTAATAAGCATTAGGGGCTGTCTTTAGTGATTATAAGACTATCAAGTTGGAAAACTGGATAATTGTGTATGAATGAAGGTTAGTCACAAGGTTTTTACAATCACAGGGGTAGATGATTATTATCATTTTGCTTTGACTTTAGAAATGGTTATCAGCTCAAGAAATCAAGCCTTTTGAGGCAATGAATTCCACAGCATGGGGGCATAATGAGAGACCCAGTGACTGTGTGGGGCTGAATGTTTGATTTTTGAGGCAGAAGAAAAGCTAGAATGAGTGGATAAAGGGCCTATCATGTTGTGTAGACATAAACTGAATTAGATAGAAAGGCATTTATGTGGCATAAATTGGAACAGCCATTTAAGAGGATAGTGTTATGTGAGAAGACAGGGTTTGCTGCTAGTGGCTGCTCCCTCATTTGCCATCATAGAAGCAGAAAAGAAGGGGGTCCTGCTCATCATTCCTTGGTGGCCACAGCTCTGAGGCTCAAGGGTGACGCTGATGCTTTTTAGGAGGCAGTGGACAATGGGGAGTAGCCAAATTGTCTGAAATTGGGCTCTTGCAGGAAAAAAAACAATGATGAAAGTAGCAAATACTCGCTCCAGAACTGGGGGCAGGCCAGAGCCCATGGTAAGCAGCATCTTGCATGGATGAAATAACTTAATCCTTAGAATAATCCTACCAGGCAAATTATGTTATAATCCAATTCTCTGGAAAACAGATCTGAGACACTGAGAATTTATTCCATGAACAATGAAGGACTTCAGCCCAAATAGTTCAGCATCAAAGCTGATGCTCTAAACTGGGGATTGGCAAACTTCTTCTGTAAAGGACCAGGTAGTAACTATTTTAGGCTTTCCTGGCCAGAATGATTCTCCCACAGTAATTGCAGCATGTAAGCAGCAAGGATAATGGCAGAAGTAATGGGTGTAGTTGTGTGGCAATAAAACTTTAATTCCAAAAGCTGGTGAGGGCCATAATTTGGCCTTTGCTGACCACTATTCTAAATGACCCTGTTTAGTCTCTAAACAGGACAACACTGTTCCAGGAGGGCAAAAACTTTGGCAGGGCTACCTGTCTCCATTCCTAGGTCCCATTGTCTCCTGCTTTGTACATGCTCTTAATTCCCATCATAGGCAGAAGAGAGGATGCTCCACTTTTTTCTTAGCTTTCTGTGAAGTTGTCTTTTCCTCCAGATTTTGAGTGAGGAGAGATCTGTGCATAAACTTCTCCCTCTCAGGAAAAGGCAGAACCTTACATTGACACTTTGTTGTCGTGCCCCAGATGTGCATTTCCAGAACATGCTCAGTGTTCCTTAAGAATAACACTTGTGTTCCATATAACATAGGTTGTGAAATTCTGTCTGTATGACTCAGGAAGGTGGTTACCAAGGAAGGAAACCCAACTCAAATAAACTTAGGCAAAACAAAGGTAATCTGTTGCTTCATATAACTGGACTTAAAAAAAAAGAAGCAGGACTGGATTCTGGGACTCATATAACAAATCTTCCCACTTCTTCTTCCTTCTCCTCCTTTGTACAGTTTGGCTTCAATCTCCTCACCTCAACTACACTTGCTGCCAGCTGTAAGAAACATGCTGCCAGTGGCTCTAGACTCATGCCCATATCTCCAGCTGTCAGACTGAGGAAAAGGGGGCCTTTTTCATAAACCCCAGCAAGAAAAATCCCAGACAAGTGTGATAGATTCTGGTGTCAGTTTGGCCAGGTGATGATGCCCCATTGTTCTATTGCTGTGGACTTAAGTCATCAGCATGTGAATTTCACCTATGGCTGATTACATCTGCAGTTGGCTAAGCAAGTGACTTCCACAATGAGTGACATTTAATTTTTGTAGCTGGAGGCCTAAAAGAAAGAGGTCAGAAAAGAGCTCAGTGTCTCAGCATACCTAATCTCAACCCTCAGAGCTTAAACCCAGACATTTGGAGATGCAAAAAGGAATCACCCCAGGGAAGGCCATTGGAACCTAGAAGCCAGGAGAGAAGGCCAGCAGTCATTGCCATGTGCCTTCCATGTGACAGAAAAACCCAGATGAAAGCTAGCTGCCTTTCCTCTAAAGAACTATAAGTTTGTTACTAAATAAATCCCCTTATTAAAGGCTGATCCATCTCTGGGGTGTTGCATTCTGGCAGCTTTAGCAAACTAAAACACAAGGTCTCTGACTGGCCCAGCTTGTGTGGGCTGTGTGCACATTCTCAGGACAATCACTTCCTGGAGAATAGACTACTAGGGCTGCTCCGCCAGGGCTCAATGGAAAGAAAGAAGGAGATGGGCATTGGGCCTCTTTGGTCAGGGGCATCATTTGTTTGAGGAAGATGGACACAGCACACAAACTACAGTTGTCAATAATCTGTTGTATGACCCTGACTACTAATGAAAGGTGGGCTGTTAGATTCAGACACACCTTCAAAATGCAGTCTCATCATATATTGAAGGGAATCTGGTGGCTTCATGAAGAAAGAAAACTTTAAGGAAAAACAATTCAAAATGAGCCAGTGTAATAACACAGAGAAAAACTGAAATTTAAATTTAGGTAACCTGGGTTGAAGACCCACTGCAGCTGCTTCTTGGCTGGGTCACTTGGGTCAGCCTTTAGTCTTTCTGAGCCTTCATTTTGTCATTAGTGGTATGAAGTAGTATAATAAGTATTTTGAGAATAAGTATTTAATGCAAATATCAGTTATTTACTTTTTAGAGCTGAAAGAATATTAGGAATAATCCCATGAAAACCATGCCTCACCAGGGCCTACAAGACTTTGGGGGATTTGGCTCTTCCTTCCCTCTCTCCTCATCACTTCTCAAATACCCCTTTACTCAGAGAGCCAGCCAGGAGAGATTCTGCTTTCTGCTCCTCAAACAGGCAGAGCTCACACTACCTCACCTTGAATGCTCCTAAACCTCACTCAAAATCTACTCAGAACTGGTTGCTTCTCACCTCCTCAGCCAGGCCTTTTTTGGCATCCCTCTTTAAAGCAGTACACACTCTTAAAATACTCTTACACAGGGGCAAGCTGAATCTGGCCCTCACCCTATTTTTGAAAGTAAAGTTTTATGGTACACAGCCACACTCATTCATTTACAAATTGTCTTTTGTTGCATACATGCTAAAATAGCAGAGTAGGGTAGTTGCAACAGAGACCACATGGCCTGCAAAGCTGAAAATATTTGC
Organism: Tamandua tetradactyla; assembly: GCF_023851605.1. Lineage (NCBI taxonomy): Eukaryota > Metazoa > Chordata > Mammalia > Pilosa > Myrmecophagidae > Tamandua > Tamandua tetradactyla. Next base: position 3,304,953 of record NC_135354.1, read on the forward strand.
TATCTGGCCCTTTACAGAAAACCTGTTTGCCAACTTCTGGTCTTATTCATTGTTCTGTTTTATTTTTCTCAAAGTATTATCTTATTGATTTGTTTCTTTACTTGTTTATTTTCTCTCCCTCATAAAGTGTCAGATATGGGAGAAAGGGAGGTGTATGCCATTGCTTGGAATAGGCCATGGCCTATCTCGTCCTTGTTCAGTAAATAGTTATTCAAAATTAAAAAATAAAATGTTTCATCTTACAGATGAAGAATTGGCAGTCCAGTGGGTTCAAGTACTTTTTTGGAGCTGTATATGGTGAAATTCTGATTACTTTTTATGTGTTGCATAGTTGAGTCCTCTTTCTAATGTATCAGCATTTTCCCCCCAAATGTGTTTGACCACAGTTCATAGTACAGAAGTACATTTCATATTGTGGCATAGCAAACACTTACCACAGAGTAAATCAATCATTGACATTTTATGGAACAATGCTTACCTTTTTAATGCATGCAATAGTTTTTGTAAATCATATATAAAGTTAATTATACAATAATTTTACTAATGTTAGAATACAGTATTATTATCTGTTCATTTTTTAATTATGGGCTATTACCTACTAAATTGATTTAATGACCCACAATGAGTTGAAATCTAGAGTTTAAAAAAATACTTCATTGTCCTCTGTCATGGTCAGGTTCATGTGTCAACTTGGCCAGGTGGTGGTACCTGGTTGTCTGGTCTGACAAGCACTGGCCTGTCTGTTGCTATGAGAATGTTTCATGGACTTAAATCCTGATTATGGTGTCAGCTGCATGCACAGCTGATTGCATTTGTAATCAGCTAAGGGAAGTGTCTTATGCAATGAGTGATGCTTAATCTAATCACCGGAAGGCTTTTAAGGAGAATTCAGAAGAGACAGTCACTCTTCTTGCTTCAGCTGGTGAGCCTCTTCTATAGAGCTTGTCCAGACTCTTCATCAGAGTCGCCACTTTCACAGCCTGCTTTATGGGTTTTATTCTCTTCCATTCCTACCATTGTCCAGCCCAGCCTCTCCTGAGAGTTCACTGAGGAACTTCATCTAAGTTATCAGCTTGTGGCCTGTCCTACAGACCTCGGACTCTTACATTCCCATGGTTGCCCAGCCAGCCTCTCCTGACAGTTCATTGCGGACCTTCATTGGAATTATCAGTTTGTGGTCTGCCCTACAGACCTAGGGCTCTACATTCCCATGGTTATGTGACACACTTTTAAATTTTACATCTACAGATATCTCCTGTTGATTCTGTTTCTCTAGAGAACCCTAGCTGATACAATCTCTCTTCATAAATATATATAAAATAGTCTTGTGAAAGTTTTTTATTTTGTCCTAATGTGGATATATCCAGTTTGTGTCCCAGACACAATAAAGGCAGTTTTATTCACTTAATCACATTTAGCTGCCTACAAGTCCTTGTGAATTCTCTGTCACCTAATTATCTTCTGAATCCATGGATTATCTTCTCATCTCCATTGCCACAGCCATGCTCAGAGTCCCCCTCCTCTTTTGCCTTGGTTTTACCGGATTTCTAGGCATATTGCTGAGTGCAGGACCATGTGGCTACAGATCAGAAGGCTCCTGATTCATAGCTGTTTCACACATGTTCATATACCCACTGTCTATAGGCTTTGGGGGCTAGACTGCACTATCTTTCCTGCTTCAGCACATGGAATCTGGCCCTCAGTTGCTAAGATTCTTCTAACTGGTCCTCCTCTTAGTTTCCATTTTTGCCAAAAAAAAACTCTTTCTCAATTCCTCCAGAGTTAAATATTCCAAAATACAAATGTTAAATTTTTGCTTAAAATCCCTGAAAGGATACCTTTTCCTGAATCAAAACTCCATTCCCTGGTTTTGTTGAGCATTGAATAAGATAGTACCTGTTGAATACATGGTCTGGTGGAGTAACTGCTGTGGAAGCTTTACATGAGATACTGTCTTCTCAGACTCAGCACTGGGAAGACTTCCCTGTTCCCTGGGGACTAGCGAGCCACCCTTCCTCTGTTGTCCAGAAAGCATATGCTGACCTCTGTGAAAAACCTCTCACATCATCACAATCACCACTAAACTCTGTTGGGCTCTTACTCTATGCTGTCATCATGCTGAACACAGTGCTTGGGTTATGTCACTCAGTATTCACAATGACATCTGAAAGGCAATTATCAGTCCATTTTACAGGTGGGAAACAGATCAGAGTGCTCAAATCCACCTTAGGGTGCAGCAGGACAATAGGACCAGGTATGTTTGAGTCTAGAGCTCAAGCAACTGGTTCTCAAACTTTGCTGCACTTTGGAATCATCAGGAGATCTTTAAGATTTACTGATAGTTGGTCCCAACCCCCAGGCATTCTGATGTAATTGCTGCAAGGTGAAACTGGGCACAGGGATGTTCAACTGTTCCCCAGGTGATCCTAATATGTAGCACAGTTTGGGAACTACTGGCTCATAAACCTGTCATTTTCTATTTGGAGACTGTATCTTCCACTTGAATGAAAACAAGTCGAAGGCAAGATATGGTGTCTTTAATCTTTAAGATCTAACAAGATATGAGACTGGGGGACTCTCAGAACTTTAGAGACTATGTGGAAAGACTGCAGGACCTGATGTAAACTACTTTCCTATGTTCATATTCACCTTCATGCCTTCTGTCTTTTGAATGGTGAAGCAGTGAGTTTGATCAGCAATAGGGGATGTTTTAACAAAGCTTCATTTGCAGAGGTCTGGCTTGATCCTTTCTGAGCAGATATTGAAGACCTGGAGAGCTAAAGTAGATAGATTATAAGCCAGGATGTGCCCCTGGACAGCTACAATGGGTTATTGGGAATATTGTAGGACATTTTTATGCACTGCCTGGCACCAACTCAGTGTCAATACAATTAACCTAGGCCTCATGGATGCCATTTGTCATCTCAGAGTAAACAGCCACTTGCAATTTAAAAACATTTGGAAATTGATTTTTTTATATTCCTAGTCCTTTGTCTACTGTCCACTGTTGACATTATTTGTCATTGACCTGAGAGTAGGTACAGTCAAAAGGTAAGTGAATGTAGTTGCCCTTATTTGGATTAAACACCACTTGTTGTTTGTATACATGTGTGCAAACATCTGGGCTAAGAGTCCCTACAGACATTGCCTAGGACCCACTGCAGCCCTGAGAGTGAGCTCCCTGTTAAAGGTTGTGCCCAAGGCACCCTCTCAACTCCCCCTGTCCTGCCTCACCCTGCATTTGTAGCAACAGCTAGTTCCTTTGACCTCTGGAATTCTCTTAGAAACCTGAACAGGAAAATCAGCCTTTTTCCCAAGATTTGCTTGATTTACATGCAAATTTAATGTAGGTTTACTCCTTGGGTTTGCTGTGTTGTGTCATCTGTTGGACAATACAACAGATGTCATTTTTCTCCTCTTTTCTCACTTCCCTGTTTAAAGGCAGCACATGAATTCTTATCCCTACTTTATCATCCTAATTTTCCATCATGCTGAAGTCTCTTCTTCTGATTTGGTCAGAGGATTTTATTTAATATGTTAATGTGCATTAAAGGAATGTCATTTAAAAAGAAAAGAAATAAAGTTTGTAGAGTTTGGGGAAACCTGTGAACCATAACATGTCTTTTTTTTCTTCTGGGAGCTGGAACATCATGGGGGAAGTCATGCTGTACATTTCTGGGTGGTGAAAACCCTCAAGCTATTTTTATTTATTGTTAGGCAAGCATTTTGTAAGCCTTATATTTTAGTATCCAATCTGAAATCTTAAATTAGTGTTGATATGCAAAGTAAGCAAATTGCCTGGGAAGCATCTACAACAAATGGTGCATGCCATTTTGTCTGAAGAAAAATAAATATATAGAATGATGTTTCCCAGTTTAACAGTATGCAGCTGGCTCTTTACCTGCTCTAAATGTTTCTCACTAATTAGAAACCATGGGTTGTATGTACCCAGTTTTCCATCTATATCCTGATAGGCAAACCAAAGCTCCTTGGGGACATAGAACATTTGCCTGAATTAAGCAGAATCTTAGTGACTTAATGGCCAAATCTGGGGGTCCGAATAAGCAATTTCATACAAAATCTAGCATAGATTAAGTCCCTTCCTTTCCTCCAATGTGGAGGGGTTTAAACTGATCCTGCAGCAGATCCTAGAATTCTTCTTGAGAGGACAGAAGGCTCGTGGATTGCTTCAGGTACAGAAGGTACAGAGGCTGCAATAAGGCCAAACTGTTGAAGGTGGTGAGATGTCACTGCCTGATGTCCCCATATGCTACTTCTGAGGCCAGAACACTGGGTTGGAAAGTAACAGAGACATTGAGGAAATTGAGTTCATATCCATAGGTGCATTAAGTTAGAAAAGAAGATACTGAGTGTTTTCCTTGGAAATAAACAGCACCTGTCTGAGAGATGGAAAAATTAACTTCCCTTATTTTGCAACAGTCCAGATTATGTCTCTAGATTGTAATAATCCTTAAAATGTAGCCATAAAGTGAGGAATAGAAGAAATCAAGGCAGGCAGAAAGTAGATTATTTGTTTCACTGCTGTTGACCATTTTAGGTGATTTGAAAGTGTATCCTTTGTGCACTTTGATCAGAATTTTTGTTTAAATCCAGTAACACATTTCATGAAAGGAGGCTGTGTCTGGCAGAATGACCCAGGCCACTGCAGCACATGGGCATTCCCATCTGAACTCCACATAGCACTGAAGCTAATTTATTTTTTCTCCACTCAGTGGCCACTCTTCACTCTGTATAAATATAGTTGAAGTGGTTTCTAAATGGAGCAAACATTTCCTCAATTAAAATCTTACTTATATAGTGTAACATTTACTTTCTGCCTTTGAAAAGTACTAATTTAAATGAATGGTGGAAACATTATGCTAAAATATCTACTGTAGAAATATATGTATATGATGTAGCCCGTATGTATTAGCATCACTGTGATTTGGTAATATTTTCCTCCAAAGTGTCTAATGCTTATTAGCAAAGCTGAAACTATAAATGTGAACTTAAAAGAAAGCTTGTAAAAGCACCAGGACATCTCACCTTACAGAAATATTTTATGTATTCTTCTAGCAGCCCAGGTAAAAGTTTCTTGCAAATAGATGTTCCAGTTTGGTAAAAACAAGAAGAGGTCAGATATTTCTCACATCCTGGCTCATGGGTCAAACCAACCTGCACCTCAATTCTGATGTAAATGTTCAGTGTCTATTTGATGGCTGTCTCTGTTTCCCTTTTGGGCTGTATTTGTTAATGGCTTGGATATGTGTGTGTGTGTGTGTGTGTGTGTGTGTACTTGGTGAAGAAGGGATCTTCCACCCTAAATGGTAGGAGATGGCCAAATACACAGCACTGACACTGGACAGATGACATGGATAGCAGTTTATTAGTTGTGTAAACACATAGCCCAATGATGAGGACACTGCTCACCATGTAGGACCACTGGGATGCCCTTGGGGAGCAGAGTGAACCAGCAAGTCCTGTGGGAGATGGGCTTTAAAGAAACAGAGGTGGGTGCCCTCTGGCTCCTGTAGGATATGGTTGGCTTCTTTGAATAATTCTGCAGGTTAGCAGGGAAATTGAAGATGTGGTAGGTTCAGCTGGCACAGCTCTTAGGAGACTAGCCCAGTAGAGATTCCTTCCTATTGCATGGGAGCATATCTGGTGAGAACAGGGAAACTTGCAGATAAGATTTTGGGACCCTGTGGGGCTCAAAGATGTCAAGACATCCCCTGGGATTTTCTGTTTTTTTGGCATGGGCAGGCTCTAGGAATTGAACCCAGGTCTCTGACATGGCAGGTGAGAAAATACCTGGGATTTTAGGCGTGTTTGTATTGGGGAGGGAAGGGTTGTATGGATCTAAGGTCTCCAAAATGCTGATGTCATGGATCAGACAGAGTTCTATAGATATATAAGGAGAATGCAAGGCAATCAGGAAGTCTGCCTGAGTCTTAGGAGGTTGCTGTAGATCTCTCAGCTGGAAGACTGGTGTGTGCATTTACCCAGAATCATTCCAGCTCTCTGCTAGCATGCGGGCACTTCATGAAACTCTCAGTGTGACCTTTGCGATTTGGCAAATGCCATCCTTTGCTTCCAGGTTGAAAAGGAAAGTCTCCTTGACAATCCAGAGTTTAAAGAGCCTTGGCATGTCTTAATAATCCCCTTAAAGCAAACCTGTACTCTCCCCAAGCCTCACAGGAAACCACTAAGTAAACAGACCTTCACAAAGAAGGTCTTTGTGAAATTGAGTCTGAGAAGGAATTTGCTTTCATGATTCAAGAGAATTGTCAGAGAATGAGTACAAGTGCTCTCCCATATTTACAAGTCCATTCCTCCCCATCAGCAATATTTCTCCCAAATGTAAAAAAAATATTTTTCATTAATAACCTCATCTAGTTCATTTTCTAATGGAAAACAGGAGCATCAATCGGGTGCCTCTGAGAGTTCTTTCCAGATCTCTGTGTGTTTATATAACCTTCAGTATAATTGGTTTCAAAAATAGAAGGAACAAAGTTTGAAATGAGATCGGGAAAGAACAAACATCCTTTGTTTGGAAGTTGATGTGTTGATGTGCATAGTGCAAAAACTGCATTGAAGATTTCTTGATATTGAAATTCCCAGTGCTTGCTGAAGCTTTCTTCCTGGATTTATACATTTACATGAGTTATGAAGTGGTGGCTGTGTTGTTTTTATAAAATTTTTAAGATACACACAAGTGCAGGGAAGAGCTTCATGTAACCTATATTAAGATAATATGAAATAAACATGCATTTTAAGATCTCTTTAGGTTAAACTCTTCCCTGGCTGGAGACAAGTGGAATACCATTATTTCTATGTGGAAATAATAACCCAAGGGCTTTAAGCCCCTTTAGGGAAATTTTCCTCTCATTCTAAAATGTCAGTGCTATTATCAGTAGATAAAACAAGCCCATCTTTGTGTTTATGAGATGCCTTCAATATGTCTCAGACTCTGTTGCTTTGGGCCATTTGCTTAGAAGTTTTGATGAAATATTTTAATTTATTTCAAATTGTGGAATTGTCTCTTTAGAGACTGGAGAGGCAGAAAGTGGAACATGTTTTTACATATGGGATAAAACTCTTTACAAAGAGAAGGATGTAGTTTTGAAATTTTGGGTCTTTGTGAGGCTGACTTTGCTATCCATTGACAAATATTTCACTTTGGCAGCATGGCACAGATCACTATTGACCTGACCCCACTTCCCTTATTCCTTCGGCCTGAGAGCAGGTACAAATATAGGGGGTCATTTGCACACCTTATATTTTATTGCAAGTTTAGAATTAAACAACCCAATACTTCTATGACAAAATCTGAACCACCGAGTGAAATAACTCACCAGTGTAGCCATTGCCTATAAAATGTACCTAATTTGCCCTTTTCTTGCTTTCTTTTGAGGAAGTATTTTTTCCCTTTTAAGGTCCAGTTTAGAATGGCCCTTTTGTTCTGGATTTAATGCAAACTCTTGTATAGTGCATGTGCTTCCCATTTGTGTGAACATTCCAAGAGGATATGGGGAAAGCAGGTGCTGGTCTGTGAAGCACCCATATCCCTCTGCCCAGCCCTTGCCTTTCACTCTGCTGTGCCTTTAAGAACCTCATATGCTCAACTGTAGTGTGGCATGGGCCTCCCACCACACAGTCACACTCAAGTGCTGGATCATCCCAGATCCCCACAGCCCGTGGATGCTCTCAAAGATATTGGGGCCAGCAGTTACAAGGACGTAAATCTTTGTCCTTAGAACAGAGCATGGAATCACAGCCTGACTTCTGTGGGTCTCTTGGACCCCCCACATCCTTAATAGGTTTCCTCTCAGTGAGCCTTATATTGGGCTTCTGGAGCAAGCATTGCTTTAAATGGAATCATGAATGCAAGAAAAAATTAAAGGTCCAACACCAGTCTATCAGGGGTGATTCTCCCAGCAATTCCACCACACAGTTGGAATTTTAGGCAGATTTCAAGACAAAATGGGCTAAATAATAAATAATAAAAAAGTTAAATAATACAGAAATGATCAGACTCAGGTGGAACAGTTTAGAAACAAACCACTGTGTGAGATACATAGTTCCACTTACATGTTTACAGAAGAGATGTGTCCTTGGACAAAAAGGCACTTATAGTACACCATGGCAAATTAACATTGCTTATATATAATGTGTGTTTAAACAACATGCTGGTCTCTTGCAACTTCATCTTATGCCAGCCATTAGACTCCAGCCCCAAGCTATTGTCTTAAAGCAGTACAATAGTTATGGGCTCCAAGGACCATACCTGGGTTTGAGAGAGTTGGGGCCAGGTCCTGTAGGGGACTATTCTGTGAGGGGTATCAATGCAGCAAGAAACTGGTGAAGAATGAGTGAGAGATTACTAGAGGAACAGGGGTAGAATCACCGTGGTCGCTCAAACTGCAAGTGAGCCCAGTAGAGAACTTCTAAAAGAGCAAAGCAGGGGCATCACCATATGCTGGGTGCAGAGAGCATGAAGTTATTTTACTCAGGTAACAGTTAAAGAAACTTCCCCATACACTGTCTCTCCTCCATAACCTCCAGTGATCCTCAGGAGCCCAAAATGACTGAAAGTCTAGGGAGTGGCAAAAGGGGAAGAGAGGAAGCAAAACTCCCACCAGTCTTCCAGCTCATGTAATGGAGGGGAGAACCTGATCTGTCTCTTGGATATAATATTATATTAAATTTAGGGTGCTCTGGAGAAGCAGAACCAACAATATTTTTTAAGTAAACTTTGAACTTGAATGCACTATTCAAATGTAAGTACATTTTTTAAAACGGTTTTTATTGTGAAATCTGTTATATACAAAAAGCTAAAAATAACAGTAATAAAAAGGAGCAATAATTTTCAGAGTATATTTTAACAAGTAATTGCAGAACAGATTTAAAAGTTTGGTATGGGTTACGATTCTACTATGTCAGATTTTTTTTTGTAGCTGCTCCTAAACACTGGAGACTAAAAGTAGTATCAATATAGTGATTCAGCAGTCATACTCATTTGTTAAATCCTATTTTCTCTGTTACAACTCCTCCCTCTCCCTTAATCCCTCTCTCAGGCTATAACTATCTTTGGGCCATGCCCATTCTAACTTTATCATGTTGATTAGGGTGTTGATAATAAGTTGTGGGGGGATGCAATTAGTTGATAATCTTGGATCCCAACCAGATTCAGTTCATTTTTATCTCTAATGGAAGGCTGATCTCTTTTTCAGTTACTTTAACTGTTATTGTATGTAACAGTGCTAACTTTCAGGGCTGTAAAACTCCACTTCTGAGTCCTAGGTGTCACAGAGGTACTCAAAGTTCCAGGGAAATACCAACTGATACACATATAGCTCGGTGTCTCAGAATCTAGACATACACTTACAACTTCGGACTAAGTGTGGCTGCTATAAGAGCTTATAATCTAGGCTCCAGTTATCTTAAAAATATTTTCTGAAAGAAACCATAGCATAGTTTTTCTTTTCTTTTGGCTTATTTTTCACAACGTGTTGTCTCCAAGTTTCATTCAGTTCATTGTGTGCTTCACGATGTCCTTCCCTTTTGCAGCTGCACAATATTCCATCATATATATATATATATATATATATATATATATATATATATATATGTTGCTTCCTGTTGAAATGGAGCTCGAAGGATATTAAGGAATGATGAGAAAAAAAGAAAGGAAGAAAGAAAGAAAGACACAGATGGGCTCAGGGGGTCTGAAGCTTGAGTTTATTTCAGACAGACTTCAGACAACTTTATTCTCAACCAGATCCTAGTTATATACCACAGGATGTCAATAGATATGCAGGCATTTCCTGAGGGAGCAAGATTCTTATCTCACAGTGTTCTTCATACTTAACATAACTGTTTGGGGTAAACATTCTCTTCCTCCCAGACTGCTTTACATAACAATCTCCACAGTTTACCACTGCCATCCCGAGGCCAGCAGCTTGCAACAAATTCTGTAGGTCTTGCTTTAAACTCTTGGCTTCTACATTTCCCCCTTTTTATTTTATAAGCCGAGGAAAACAAGAATCACCTTTTTACGGTGACTATAAACAGAGGTGACCGCACCTGTCTTAGGTTGCCCTTAGGCTCTGAAGGGTCTTACCCGTCATTGGCTGCCAGTCAAGCTCTCTGACTTTGATTCACAAGAATCACATTGTTATAAGCAGAGGTGGCCAGCGCCTGTCTTAGGTTGCCCTTAGGCTCTGAAGGGTCTTACCCATCATTGGCTGCCAGTCAAGCTCTCTGACTTGATTCAGGAGGGAGCCAACGAGTTTTTGCAAGAATCACCTTTTTCTTTGTTCTTAAACACAGCTGAGGAGGAAGCAAAGTATAAACAGCCCCAAACCTAAGATTTTTAGCTCTTGGGTAAGTGATTGTGTAACATTACTTCCATAGGCTATATGTAGATTATTCTAATTTACATTCTAATACCCCTTTTTTTGTAATTCTAAGATATCAGGACTTAAACTATCTGAAAGCCTTAAAAGATGCCTATTCCCTTTTCCCATTCTATTTCAAACAAGCCATATGTTAAAAGAGGGTAATACAAAAACTGCTCTTATTCATTTTACACTTTAAACTTTGTAAAAAATTTAAATTATACATTTGATCTCCAGTATGAACCAATGTCATTTCTATATCATTTAGTCCATTATTAGTTTGCTCATCAATGAGATTGTCTATGCCACAGTTCATTGGTGTTTTTCTAACAATGCTGCATCTGTATAGTTTGTTGCAATGCGGTTCCAACAACTGCAGCCACTGTGATGCTTCCAATGATTCCAATGACAGATGCAATAATGAATTCAATTAGTCTATTAGTCCTTTTTAGATATTCTTTTGCCAAATGGATCAGTATATGTGTTTCTGGAGAGGATTGCAAAGATCTTGACATCTGCACCGCAGCCAAATACCTCTTCTCCTTGCTGCTATAATCATCTCATTTTCCTGCAACATAAATGCTTGGGGACAAGTGAATAGAGAATAATTTTCACAATTAGAAGTTTGATTTCTTATATGCATATGAACTTTATCAAGTATATATGGATCTCTAATACATATTTGTATATAGTGCTTATGGCTGCTATTTAAAAAGAAGTTATAGTTACTAGAATTGGCTATAAAAATTGTTCCCAGTCTTAGGAAAATTCCCCATAAATTTCTCTGAATAATGTATTTATCATCCCAAATCATGGCACAAATCATCCTCTATGTAATAACTCTGGTTTAGCTTGCCTATCCATATAGTCTCAGTTATCTTCAACCCCACAGGGGAATCTTACAATTCCATAGGAATCATTAATTATGATAACTGCTCAATCCATATGACATGACTGCCGTCCATTCCAACTTTCTTTCCCACCTAACAGGCAAGTATCCTTTGTATCCATAGAGTTAAGCATATAGGTCTTTCTAAAATTGGAATTAAATTTGACACCAGTTTTCTTCTTACTGGACCTGGGAATTCTAAACTTGTATTTAGGTTATTTTGGTAAAGTTGGATTGGCCCATGTTAGGGCTCACAGATAATCCCAGTAAGTATAAATATGTCCCTGTCCTTCAGCAATCAAAATTGTATGTCCTATAGTATACATTACCCATTTAGTTATTTTTTGTCCAGGTCGATATGTCTGGATTTTATTCTCTTCGAGGGAATCCAAACTGAAGTTCCGTCATCTGCAATGACAAGAGCAAATCCCCTACCCCACACCTTTACCATTCCTGGTTTCCATAAATCGTCTTTAACATCTTTCCAATAGATTGGCTGCAGCTGCAGTTCTGTTTGGGTTGTATCATTTTTCTTTCCCAAATTACTAAAATGTTGTTCTGCAGGAGTCTGTGATGAATTATCATAAATGTTTTAAAAATTTAGAGTAAACAATGCCTTTGCTAATTGATCTTTAGGAGTACTTATTTTCATAACATCATCCTCTTGATCATCGTCTCCCCCTTTTTGTTTTAAAAGCATAGACTTTAGCATCCGGTTTGCTTGTTCAATAATTCCTTGCCCTGAGGGATTGTGTGGAATTCCTGTAATATGAGTAATATTAAAAGTAGTACAAAATTTATGAAATTGTTTTCCTGTGTAAACAGGACCATTGTCCATTTTAATAGATTGAGGGCATCCCACAACAGCAAAAGCATTTAGTAAATGTGATTGAACATGGCAAAAACGATCTCCAGATTGTGCAGTAGCCCAGATGAAATGAGAACAAGTGTCTATGATAACATGTACATATTTCATTTTACTAAAATGTGAAATACGAGTAACATCCTTTTGCTATAATTCATTTGCTTTTTGACCTCTAGGATTAATCCCTGATGCAAATGGGAGTGCATTTAAAGGCCTACAGGTTTGACAAGTCCTAACAATGTCCTGAGCTTGCTGTTTAAAAAAGATGGAAATTTCTTTCACAGCCCTTTGCTATTGATGAGTCAATTTGTGAAATGTGGGATTTTGCATTACCCCCATAAGAGTATCTGCTTGCTGATTTTGTAATGATAAAGGACCTGGAAGATTGGTTTGAGCTCTTTATATGCATGATAAAAAGGGGAGTAATTCAGCTTTTGACTAATGTTTGTGAATGTAAAAACATTCAGGACAATTCATTTCTTTTAAACAAAGAAGCCATCTCAATGTGAGTAACTGTTTGGTAAACATATTCAAAATCAGAAACAATATCAAGAGATTGTGGAAAACTTTGCAATACTTGAATTACAGCTGCTAATTCAGTACGCTGGGCTGAGGTGTAAGGTATTTTCTAACTTGTTTTCCACTGGGGTGACATATGCAGGCTTTCCATTAATATTATCATCAGTAAAGACGTAATAGCTAGCGGGGAAGCCAGAACTATTTTAGGCAAAATCCATTGCATTCATTTTTAAAAATTGTTAAAGTTTTGATGTAGCAAATGATTATTCATTTGTCCTTTAAAGTCACTTAATGCTATTTGCCAAAATGTATTGAAAATATATAGACTTTGAACCTCTTCCTTCATGAGATTATACACTATGCGATTAAGATCATGACCTCTTAATTGATAATATTTTTGGTGACTTGGCTATTAAAGAAATAATCTTTTGCAAATATGTATTTAAACATTTTTGTCAATTGTTTGGTAAAAAAATCCATTTTAAAACACCATCTTGTTAAAATAGGCCTGTGGGAGATTGCAAGGTAAAGAAAATAATAAAATCAACAGGCTTTTTTAGATCTATTTGAACAAAGCTGTCCTTTTTGAATGCATTGTTCAATTAATTGTAACTCTCATTCAGCTGCAGCTGTTAACTGCCTTTTGCTTAATAAATCAGAATCTCCTTGTAAAATATCAAACAAGTTTTGTAACATATAATTAGGAATCCCTAAGGTGGCAGGTAGCAAAAATGAAAGCAGAATGTCAATAGTGACGTGTACCCATAGTAAATGACCAGATTTTTTTTAAATTGAATTCATTGGATTGATTGAAAAGGAATGTAAGAATGTGGATTCTTTATAATTGGTTGTGCATTTTTGCTAATTTTAAATTTATTTCATGCAGTTTTTATGATATTTTCTCACAATAGTGGCCAAAGTCAGATTTGCTTACATGACCGGGCCCAGTTGGGTCCTCTGGGAACTGGCTAGGGACCAAGAGGAGCTTCCTGGGACCTCGATATCTTTATTAAAGTACACCTCCTTCTGGGGGGATAGCCAGTCCTCCCAGCTAGAGTGTACATTTTAACTATTTCTTACCAAGGTCATGTGATAGCAATATCAGTTGCATGTAATGGCAACATCAGGTGAACAAAAAAGACTCCACAAGTATATTTTTTCCTTGCACTCAACCCTCAAATCTGATCTGCTTCCAATATAAGCCATGGTTATCTTGGGATAAATTTAGTTTATACATATATAGTTTATATAAACACTGGACAAAGCATTAAAGTATTTTGGCTTAAAGGAATTTAGGTATTTAAATGATTTGAATATTATTTAGTCAGTAATAGATTCATTTATAATAATAGTACTTAGATTAATAGATTAAGCCACCTGGTTTAGGGCAAGAAAAGAAGCACTTTTTGCCAGTATAATGATACCCAGGAGAATATCAGTATTTTTTATACAGATAATAACATGATAAAAGTTAACATAAGTTATTTTGATAAAACACAGACTCTTTGCTTTCTAACTAATTATTTAGAATTTTTTTTTATATCCTTTCATTAGAACAGGCTAAAAGTCCAAGAAAACATTGTCATTTTAGACTCATTAAATCTTTCTTGATTTTAACCATAATTTCTATTTTTATAAACCCTCAGCACTTATTATATTAGTTTAGGCTTTGTCCTATATTTTTCTCACTTAGTAACAGTTATTCATTTTAGGATAAAACTATTCTGTTTTCCTATTAATAAAAATATATCTTTCATATTTTTCATACTTAAATCATTACTTTGAACAAATATTTTACCACATATGTAATTACCATCAAAATTAAATTTGTTAGACTAATGTTAAATATTTAAAATACTTTAATGTTTCAAATATGCATTAACTATCAATATATAGTTTTTAACAAGAATTTTTAGTTTTAAAGTTCTTAAAATATATTTCTCTTTTCAAACATGAATAGGAGCTAAACTCATGGCCAGTTTCCAAATTGCTGTTTATTGAGGATTTAAGTTAACAAAAGGAGATGGGGTTGCTGCTCCCATTCTGAGTCATAGGACTTTACCTGTAGTATTGGTATAAATCTCATAAAATAATCATTCAGACTAAACAAAGGTAACCTAACAGAATACCTTGAGTCAGAACTACAATCCCAAACTGCACACCCCGTTGGGGACCAACATGCCACAGGAACCATCAATGAGCACTGACCCCCGTTTGGTATGGCACCTTTCTCACTGAATACTTTCTGACTCAGGTGTACATGAATCCCTATATAAAGGCAGCCCATCAAGAATAAGCCTAGAAAACAATCTTTCTTTATCCTGCTCTGCCAAAGGCACAGCAAAGAAGCAATTTTAAAAATCTATCATAATAAATCAGTTCTTAGAAATTACAACTGGTGTGGGCAAGCCAGGCTGCAATGACTCCTTAGGCTGAACCACAGTATCAACTTTTATCAAATCAGTCAATATTCTCCATTTTCCTGACCTCCCTCCTGCAATAAATATTGGAGAATTCCAAGAACCATGAGACTCCTCTAAATATCCTGCTCCAAACTGTTCCCAAATCAACCGAGTCAGAGCCTCAAACCTCTCTACAGATAAGGGCCACTGCTCAACCCAAAAAGGCCCACCTGTAGTATTTGTAGTGGATGTCCCTGGAGCATCTCCTCACTTTATGCTTTAAGAGTTCCCTTATTAGGTCCCTGTTTGGGCACCAATTGCCGAGTCTGGCTCAAGCAACTGTCGAAACAGGGTAAGAAGTGGTAGTGGGAGATTGAGAAGAAACACAACTTAGAGTTTAAGACAAAGCATGAGCCAGGTAGTTCATTGCCTGACTGAACACAATAACCAAATAGAAACAGGAATATTTTCCCCATCTTATATTCACTGCAAAGCCTTCATAATGAATTTCCATTACTTAAGATTTAAAACATTATGGCCTTAAGGCTGAAACCAACAACAATGCTTTTGAATGAGATCAAATAAGCTTACTAATTCAGATGTTTTAACAGGCACCCCAGTAGCTTTAACACATACACATACTCTTCCAGCCGCCTATTATGATTACCCGTTACCCTGATGATCCAAGGAAAATGCTTACTTTACCAATATGACTCGAGTCCTCTTCTATCGGCTGGACACACGTGCCTCTAATGAGACTTTTCCTTTGTTCCTTAGTATTGATTTGGAGTCTTCTTCTTCGAGCCCCATGTTGGGCACCAAATGTTGCTTCCTGTTGAAATGGAGCTCGAAGGATATTAAGGAATGATGAGAAAAAAAGAAAGGAAGAAAGAAAGAAAGACACAGACGGGCTCAGGGGGTCTGAAGCTTGAGTTTACTTCAGACAGACTTCAGACAATTTTATTCTCAACTAGATCCTAGTTATATACCACAGGATGTCAATAGATATGCAGGCATTTCCTGAGGGAGCAAGATTCTTATCTCACAGTGTTCTTCATACTTAACATAACTGTTTGGGGTAAACATTCTCTTCCTCCCAGACTGCTCTACATAACAATCTCCACAGTTTACCACTGCCATCCCGAGGCCAGCAGCTTGCAACAAATTCTGTAGGTCTTGCTTTAAACCCTTGGCTTCTACATATATATATGCATATTTATTACAATTTATTTTTTGTTTTCTCAGTCATTGTGCCCTTTGGCGCCCTCCCTCCATTGGGCATCATGGATAATGTCCAAAATCAACAAACCATGTCTTGCAGTGTCTCATTTACGTGTACAATGACTAGCACTCTCAATTTGAGACAGTTTTCATTGATCTATAGAGACAAAGAACTGATAAACAAAACCTCAACAAACATCACATCAAGACTACCTCTAATCTCTTGTCCCCCCCACCCAATTATTTACCCTTTGTATTACAGTGGTACTGTTGATATCTTCCTGTTAACTATTGGCCATAGGAGATTTTAATTTTCTGCCTATACACCTCTATTATTGATTCTTCATACAAGATCAAACCTTTGAAGTAGTTCATACAAGACCTTGCTTTAGAACAAGTTCTGAAATAACTGAGACTGCATTTATTATCAAATTTCTTCAAGATACCAAAGGAGGCTGCCTCCTACAGAATGTCTGGTGGCAGCAGGCCTACCACTCATCATTAAGAATTAAGAGTGTTATTTTTTTCTGTTTAAATTTTTATTGATACAACAATGTACTAGCACACATTAACATACAAACATTCCATACATGGTATACAATCAATGGCTCACAGTATCATCACATAGTTGTATATTCATCACCATGGTCATTTTTTAAAACATTTGCATCAAGGAGTGTTATTTTTAACTCCCCAATATTAGAGGAAATGTACACATCTGTGTGGAGTGATTATGAGTTGTTTGGCTGGAAAATGAGCTGGTGTCTACAATGCATTATTTTCTAATTATTTTAATATTTTTCAATGCCTTAAAAAAACAGAAACATATAAAAAATCCAGCTAATTTAATCAGACTAAACTATACCCTGTCCATCTGCTATAGTATTAAAGTTTAATAAAATCTGTGCTATTTTATGAGCCCAATAAAATCACAGAAAATATCAGGGGAGCTCAGTTTCAGCTTGGGTTTTTAAAGAAGGATATACATATCTGGACTGGAAACTAATTTTTAATATTTACGGTCTTCTAAGAGAGTTTGAGAATTTTTACAAGACTGCTTACCGACCTGACAAAAGAGAAGTACTTTTCTTTTCTTCCTATGAAATATTCCAAAAGATTGTGGTATTGGGAAGTGTCCTGACCCGCAGGACAGTCAACGGGGTCCGCCACCTGCTGAGGGAAGAATGGCGATGGGACAGAGAGACGCAAGAAGGACAGCAAGACAGGATTCTGATCAAGCTGCAAATTTTATTAAGCAAGCCGGGTGTATATATACCGGCTTGGGGAGGGAGTAGGGTATGTGGAGCATTATGATAGGAGGGAGTTCGCGCCGGCGGGAAAGACTGGTTAGATAATTGGTGGGGAATTCGCGCCGGCAGGAAGATCCCGGCGGGAACCTATTTCCGTGAAGAACCTTGTTGTACTAAGTAGGTGCTGTTGCATCAGCCAGGGTGGCCATGTTAGCCCAGTCGCCATCTTAGGCTAGCCTCCTGTCCCCAACATCTCCTCCCTTTGTTTTTCAAAAGGATGGAGGAAGGATGCTGATTAAGCATTTTGGCATTAACCTTTACTGGGGGAAGTAGAGGCCTCATTCCCCAAGTTGTTTGTGGCTCTGTTTTTCTGGGGAGGGGAATTTTCGCAGAGCAAACCCCTATGCAAATGAGGCATACTTCTCAAGGAGCTCGAAAGCGGCCTTTGATTGTTCTGGCCCTCCTTTGCAGTGCTTCGCCTTGCACCCAGCGGTACCAATCATAGCATAAGCTAGAAGCATACTTTTGAGTGGTATGCTGCTCCCGTAGGAGGGGGAACTTACAGAGGGTAGACGGCTTCCTGGCCTTCCAGGGTTACGCCCTGGTCCTGGAGATGGAGCCTTTGGTAATGCACCTGAATGGGCCTCCCTAGGGCTGAGTTAACTTGATCCTTTACAAGCTGGAGTATTTTCCTTATAATAGCAGGTGCAATAGATATTATAAGGAGTAGGGTTATTAAGGGGCCTAATATAGGGAGAAGGTAAGGGAGGATTCCATTGAGTCCCCAGGAGGAGCCTCCTTGGGCTTCCCGCTCATGTTCGCGGTTTGCAATTCCTTCCCTAAGTTTGGTCATTGAATTTCTGATTAAGCCAGAATGATCAGCATAAAAGCAACATTCCTCGCCTAATGCTGCACAAAGCCCTCCTTGTTTAAGGAAGAGCAGGTCTACCCCTCTTCTATTTTGGAGAACTATTTCTGATAGGGACGTAAGGGACTTTTCGAGGTGGGTGATGGAAGTTTCAATACGGGTTAAGTCCTCGTCTATTACAGCTCTTAGGCTGAGAGGCTTTGTTGTTGGAAGGTGATTGAGGCGATACCGGTGCCTAGACCAGCAACACCAGTAGATGGATTCTTAGACGTCAGTTGTCTGTCAGCTTAGCCGTCGTTGAATAGGTTATAGCAGGGCTTGCTGGTTTATTAGTAGCTTCAGCTGTGCTGGAGAAAGAAAGAGAGAAAAATGCCTTTTCTCAGGGCAAACTTTTTGCCCTGGACAGATTGTTATTGTTTATTTGTTTTGTTAATTGCTCTGGTAACCATTTGTCTGAATTAATTCCCTAGAATATATATACACTGATTCTCTGCCCCATATCAGGACCGGATCTGGTCCTCACCAAGTGTTATCCAATGGATCTTTCCAGAGGACCTTGGCGAATTGTGTTCAAATAGATCTAAAATAGGCCTGTGGGAGATTGCAAGGTAAAGAAAATAATAAAATCAACAGGATTTTTTAGATTTATTTGAACAAGCTGTCTTTTTTGAATGCATTGTTCAATTAATTGTAACTCTTGTTCAGCTGCAGCTGTTAACTGCCTTTTGCTTAATAAATCAGAATTTCCTTGTAAAATATCAAGCAAGTTTTGTAATATATAATTAGGAATCCCTAAAGTGGCAGGTAGCAAAAATGAATGCAGTGTCAATAGTGACATGTACCCATAGCAAATGACCAGATTTTTTTTAATTGAATTCATTGGATTGATTTAAAAGGAATGCAGGAATGTGGATTCTTTATAATTGGTTGTGCATTTTTGCTAATTTTAAATTTATTGCATGCAGTTTTTATGGTATTTTCTCACAATAGTGGCCAAATTTCGGTTTTCTTACATGACGGGGCCCAGTTGGGTCCTCTGGGAACTGGCTAGGGACCAAGAGGAGCTTCCTGGGACCTAGATATCTTTATTAAAGTACACCACTTTCTGGGGGGATAGCCAGTCCTCCCGGCTAGAGTGTACATTTTAACTATTTTTTATCAAGGTCATGTGATAGCAATATCAGTTGCATGTAATGGCAACATCAGGTGAACAAAAAAGACTCCACAAGTATATTTTTTCCTTGCATTCAACCCTCAAATCTGATCTGCTTCCAATATAAGCCATGGTTATCTTGGGATAAATTTAGCTTATACATATGTAGTTTATATAAAGATTGGACAAAGTCTTAAGATATTTTGGCTTAAAGGAATATAGGTATTTATATGATTTGAATATGATTTAGCCAGTAATAGACTTATTTATAGTAATAGTACTTAGATTAATAGATTAAGCCACCTGGTTTAGGGCAAGAAAAGAGGCACTTTTTGCCAGTATAATGATACCCAGGAGAAAATCAGTATTTTTTATACAGATAACAACATGACAAAAGTTAACATAAGTTATTTTGATAAAACACAGACTCTTTGCTTTCTAACTAATTATTTAGAACCTTTTTATATCTTTTCATTATAACAGGCTAAAAGTTCAAGAAAACATTGTCATTTTAGACTCGTTAAATCTTTCTTGATTTTAACCATAATTTCTGTTTTTACAAACCCTCAGCACTTATTATATTAGTTTAGGTTTTATTTCATATTCCATTATTCAAAAATAATGCGTAGGGGGCAATTTTTTGAATAATGACCGGATTTGTTACAATTAAAACAGATGGGGCCGTTGTTTTAAGGGCTAGTTTGTAAGACAGTTAATATTGCTAGAGTATTAGGATTTATTCCGTTACAAAGTTTAATATAATTGGAGAGGTCAGTATTACAAAAAGGGCAGATTGCCGCCTGACAGGCGGTGTTAGCATTTTCATAAGCGAGATGCTTGATAAAATCCCTTTCGCTTTCCTGATCACCAAGAATGCACTGGGTTGCGGTCTGTAGCCGACTGAGGAAGTCAGTATACGGCTTATTGGGGCCCTGAACTATTTTCGATAAAGAGGAGGTGAGAGCCCCCTTTTTGGGGGAGTAGCCTCCATGCTTTAATGGCGGCGGACTGCACCTGGAGACCAAGTCCTCGGGGGTATTTTGCTTGGGTAGAATTAAGATGATAAGGACTTGACCCTAGAAGCATTTTTAATGACCAGGATTTTGTGCTATCTTTTAAGACGTTGCTTTCAGCATACTTTTTACACTGCTCCTCAGAGTCCACTTTCCATAACAAGAAATCGCCACCTGATAGGGTGGCTCTGGCGAGCTGTGACCAATCATTTGGAGTAAGCTCCGTTTTGCTAATATTGTCTAGCAAAGCCAGAGTAAAAGGGCAGTTGCTCCATAATTATGCACAGCTTTTTTTAGTTCTTTTAAATATTTTAGATTAATCCTTTTGTATTTATTGGTTCGGGGTGTTTCCTCCCGCTCGTGGCTATATTTGGATTTTATTTCGTCCTCATCATTAGCTTTCTCACTCCCTTCCCCCTCACTGCTTTCCTGTTCAGACTG
The DNA here is from genome assembly GCF_023851605.1 of Tamandua tetradactyla. Classification (NCBI taxonomy): domain Eukaryota; kingdom Metazoa; phylum Chordata; class Mammalia; order Pilosa; family Myrmecophagidae; genus Tamandua; species Tamandua tetradactyla. Next base: position 3,325,974 of record NC_135354.1, read on the forward strand.
AGGCTTGGAAGTTTTTGACTTTGCCTTTTGCTGGCTACGGAGGACCGGAAAAACGTAGCGAGAACAGCGGGGGTTAGAGGGCTTATTTTGGTTAGTCGTTAGAGAGAGAGAGGAGAGCACCTGACTGGCGGTTTGCAGGGAGTTAAGGAGGGGATTATTTTGTAACTACAGAATTACATTCTGAGTGGGGTCTGGAGAGGGGACATGCATCTTTTAAGGCATTTTCTCCCTCTCTACAAAGCTGTAGTATTTCAGGGTCTGAAGGGGAAGTTTTTATGGCCTCATTGATTAAGTTCCAATAATTGAAGTCTGTAACTGGTACCTTTTCCGGCCCGAAAGTTTTATAGTAGTCCTTTAAACAATCTCCTACTCTCGATCAGCATTTTTGGTCTATGGTCCCGTCAGCAGGGAACCATGGACAGGTTTGATAGACAAACTGAAAGAAATTTCTAAGGTCCTTTTTCTTAACTCTCACTCCTTGCGTCTTGAGGGTTTCTTTTAATTGTCTCACGTAAAGCTCATGTGTACTAGATTCCTGTCCCATGGTGAATTTTTTAAATGAAAATGAAAGTGACTCACTGCGTGATCCTTTGTTCTTTTCTTCGTTCGTTCGTCGGCGCGAGGCAGTGTCGCCGGGGCTGCGTTCACAGGCGAGTTACTTCTGTGGCAGTCCGGGGTTATGGGAGGGCCCTCCTCATTTTTCGGTGCGCGACGCTTCCACCTCTCAGCCAGTGGTCGAGCCCCACGTTGGGCGCCAGATGTCCTGACCCGCAGGACAGTCAACGGGGTCCGCCACCTGCTGAGGGAAGAATGGCGATGGGACAGAGAGACGCAAGAAGGACAGCAAGACAGGATTCTGATCAAGCTGCAAATTTTATTAAGCAAGCCGGGTGTATATATACCGGCTTGGGGAGGGAGTAGGGTATGTGGAGCATTATGATAGGAGGGAGTTCACGCCGGCGGGAAAGACTGATTAGATAATTGGTTGGGAAATCGCGCCGGTGGGAAGATCCCGGTGGGAACCTATTTCCGTGAAGAACCTTGTTGTACTAAGTAGGTGCTGTTGCATCAGCCAGGGTGGCCATGTTAGCCCAGTCGCCATCTTAGGCTAGCCTCCTGTCCCCAACAGGGAAGTTATGCCTTTCATAGGAAATAAAAAATAATAATAAGCCAGGCTCCTTTATCCCCATAATTCAATCCCGCATTCCTATGGCTCTGACCACATTTAGCAGTCTTTCTTTATTGAAACTGTTTTCCTTATGAATCCAGGTCAGTTCTCTGAAATGCTGAATAGAAGCTGGGAAGGGGTCTGTCTACTTTGTTGTTTTGTGATCTGAGGAAACTCAATAATGCTCATATATGAATGAAAAAGTGTTTGAAATTGGTACTGGTGAAGACAGGACACTTGGACTAAGGTCAGTTTCATGCTTAAGCATTAGGAAACAGTCTACATTTTGGATTTTTAGAAGTCTCTGAGAAGGCTGCTTCACAATATATTCTTCACCCATGTCATATAGTTCTTAGAATTTCACCATTAGAAATTCAGTTTCATATGCAATTCTCCAATTTACCTTGTATCAGTGCCAACTAACAAATGCATAAGTAGACAAGTTTACAAATAGGGTTTTGTTATTTCATACCATGAAGAATCTGAAGCTGAGAAATCTTATGATTGGTTCAGAAGATCTCTTATCAGGTACCCAGGCTTGTTCCATCTTTCTGTTCCAGTTTTACTAGCATATTTACTTGGTGCTTAACGTTTGTTACCTCATGCCTCAAGATGGCTGCTAAGCTATTGGCATCACATCCTCATGCAACCATATTCAACAACAGGATGAAGTCAGGCTTCTCTCTTGTGTCTCATTAATTATGTAAGAATACCTTTATAGAAGTCCCCAGTCAAATTCATCCACTTGCCCTCATACCTGTGGCAGGGTTGTCAAAGGATGTCAGAAACACTCTTTGACATGTGTTCTAGTGCCAGAAATGGCAAAGTAGAGTAACTGGGGTAGGCGATTGAGAGCCCATCATAGATCTCTAGACTTGGCTAAGGAATTACTTTCTCTAAAAAAACAAAACAGAGAAAAACAGAAAACACTTTACAGTCCATACACTTCATTAATTCAAATACCCTTAATTTAAAAGCCATGATAATTGAGACAAGAGCAGTTTAGAAATTAAAAAAACATATATCTGTAAACAAAGAAAAGTTTTTAGGATTAATAGTATAGAATGAATGAATTTTGAGGATACAATAACCTTTTCCATGGGCAAAACAAATAGACCCACACTGATATCAACCAGATACAGTAGTAACAATTTAGGCTTCCTATCTTGTGATAAAGCTTGTGATTATAAAAAAAGTTTGTGGTTTAATATCTTTAAATCTTATTTGAAATACTTTAGATACTGTTTTTGACAGTAATAAAATTGTATTTGATTTCAATTCTTTAATAATTCAAATTGTAACTAATGGGGAATTAATGTTTCTTCAATTATTCAGAATGACATGAAATTTTGCTGTAGTTCAAATCTGAGTTCTCAACAGAGTTTTCTTTGAAAAGGAGAAAAATAAAGTCCTTCAAAAAGGAAATCTGGGCTGTTTTTCACCAGTTATCAGTTGGTCATGTTCTGTCTTGCCCAGTGCTTCTCAATTCTTCTAGAATGAAATATCTTCAGTCTTCCATAAAATCTCAGGCCAATAATGAGGGGGAAAATAAAACAAAAACAAGAGTGAAGAGATGAGAGGTTATGTGCCAGCCTCTCACAACTGTAACAAGGGAGTGCCTGCATTGTGTTTTGCTCTGGGAAAGCTGACCTCTCCATGCACTTTGCATGTTAAGTGCCTTCTAATACTGACTGCCAAGCCCAAGGTTCAGAGACTCCTGGGCATCTGGGATGGATTGTGTCTCTACTGAAGACAGAAGAAAAGCCAAAATCAATATCAAGTGATTTTGATATAAAGTTTGACTTTACCAACTTTCCTAGGCCCTGGGATCATGCTTTAACAAGTTCTGTATCCCTACACAAATCACCCAGGGGCTCTATGCTTTATTGCCCAAATGTCAGGTCTTCCAGACCCATAGTCAAAATGCTGGCCACATCTATTCAGCACCACGCAGCACTGTGTGCCACTTTTGTTCAGTAGTTTTTGTCTAGTCATTGACAGATTCTCTGTTTCATATCATTGCCATCAATGGAAATTGAAAATATATATATACTGCAAGTTAACAGTCATGGCTGTCTCAACCAAAATCTATCATTCCCTCTCTCCCAGAAAGTGGCTAGAGATCCCATCCCAGTCTCAAGAAATGATCCTTGATTGATCTGAACCAGACATAATCCCACACCTATTGCCTGGAATCAGCTCAAGATGGTCTTGAGACCTGCTAGAGGCCAATGAGAAGGAAGGGAAGCCAGTGGTCGCACTTCTAGGAAAAACAAATAAACAAAAGCAAAGAAACAAACCAGAATAACCAAAGAAGGGGGAAAAAAATCTCAAGAAAGAAAAGAACCTCTCAAGAAGAAAGGTGTTTAAGGATTTCTTGCTCACCCCTTCCCTGCTTGGGAGGCTGTGTGTTGAGATTTGATATTTGCAGTCTGGCAGCCATTTGGGTCCCTGAAACTGCTTTAGTCCAGATGCTTGTTGTATGAACTGATACATCATCTGCATAGTTTAGCTGTTGATTGTAGTCAGACATTCTAACTGGTACCAAAAAAGTCAGTTTCTAGTTAGAGCCTGATGTATGCCACAGGTACTGGGCTTGACACTCATGTTCTCTATCTTTAAAGGGGAAATTGGTAGCTGTTAGAGATGTTGCAGATATCCCATTTCCAAAATGAGACTTTCCTCTCAATGCAAAATGGGACAGATTGAAGGAGAATACAATCAAATGCCACAGTATGCGATTGTTGTTTAAGGCTCTTTGGATACCACCTAAACCATATTACCCCTTACTAGTAAAGCTGTCTGCTCTTTGGAAAACATTGTTAACATATGTCCATTTCAGAGTCAATATTATTATGCCCCTGAGCTCATTTTACATATATGCGCTGAAGCTGAAGATTTTTCTGTCAGAAATATTTATGTTGTACCCCCACCATGATTTTTAAAGTAATGTTCATTTAGTAAACATTAGAATTTAAGAGATACTTTTAACACCCCATGTGTATGTGTGTGTACATGTGCATGTCTAACATCAGCTCATGGATACCTCTCATTTTATTTCCAAATCTGGAAATGAGAAACCAATATAAAGTTAATAATTACTGGGAACATATCATGGTGTTTTCAGAAATAACAGTAATTGTGCAGCAATTAATGAGAAACACCCTGTTGGGTTTGAATGAATTTTGAGATGGCTCCATAGTTCGATGAGTCATTTCACAAGTTTGGATTGTGTTTGTGGATTTACTATGGAGTGGCAAAATGCCATAGTTTGGAGCAAGCCTGGCATGGAGATTACATTTTTTATTTATTTTGCCTTAGAAATCAATCTGCAGGAAGCTTTTAGGTGCCCCATCCAGGCTGAGTTGCAGTAGAGACCTAAACCTTTCTTTCTACTGTTCTTTACAGCATTTTCCACTTTTTAGTCTTTTTTGAAATGTTATCATTTTTGCCTTATGTACCATAATATTAGTATAATATTTATACTATTATCTACTTAATGTTTACTTAAAGATCTTATTTTACTTTAAATGTATTTAAAATGGAAACTGCATCAACAGTGTGAATGGAAAGCCACTTTTACTTAACAAAAAACAGGACATAATTTTAAAAATAAATACAATGATTGCAAAATATTACCTGGATGATGCTTGCTCCTGCTTAATGCTTTGCACCTTAGGCCCATTTCTGTATGTCAGAAAGGGGGATTGGGGAGAATCAGGGAGGAGCTACTGATATACAAGCATTTGAAATATTAATTGATCATTTACTACATGCCCATCACTGTGCTTGTGTAAGAGCCCTGGTCCTCCTTTATTATAGTTTTTACTGTAAATAATAATGGTTATTATTATTATATCTCACTGCTGTTTTTGTACTTTGGGAAGGCTTGCAGATACCTTTGATTTCCTTGTGGAATAAATCACATCCCTTTTGATGGGCATTAGCCATTCATAAAAGCTAATTTGGACTACCGAAATGGAAATTTCTGTATGATCTCAAACTAAGTGGGGCTTGGAAGGGTTCCAGGGCTGCTAATGAATACTTTTAAAAAGAAACTGACAATAAAGTAAAAGAAAAGAAAAGGACTTACATTTTTGTTTCTTTTTTCATCCTTGTTTTATTCTTTCCTAGAAATTAGATTTTTGTCACATCAGTTTCAACTTCAATGTTTGTGGGTTAATAAGCATGTTGGATTGGAGATATGCACTAACATTTGAAATTTTCTTCTACTTTCCTGGTGTCCATTGCCAGTGGTCACAGTGACCCACAAGTTAGCCAAGTACAGAAACCCTAGGTTCCAGGCTTGAATGGATTTTAGCCACCAGAAAATGCTCTGAAGTTTAGCTCTAGATCATCTGGTCACAGAATCTGATGATTTTTCCCATTCTTTTCCAGAGATAGGGTAAGCAACAAGACTCAGGAATTCCTCTAAGTACTACAGGAGAGGGGAAAGTCACTTCTGCGGTGTTGCAGTTTCACATTAGTGCCTCTTTTGGTAATACCTGGGTTCTTGTTCAGAGTGAAATGCTAGAGGAGAGACCCTGTGCTATACATGGGGCTGCTGATCCTAATGAATTTCAGAGTCTTAAAGGTTTTTAATGCTAGTGAATTCACGACACAGAAAATTGGGGAAAAACATAATTGATAAGAAACATCCTAAATGAGAATTGCTAAGAATGGGAAGCTCTTGTCATTTATTGGATTAGATATAGAACTTTACTGAAGCCTGTATTATTTATTTTGGCACTATAGTCTGACTGGTGAAATGAAAAGAGATGTCAGGGAGCAACTCATATAGTGTGAGAATATGAGATAGAGACATTTTGGCCTCAGAACAATAACTCCATTGATTGAGGTAAATGTGTTTGACTCCGGCAGAAAGACTTTCCCCCTGAGTGAGATCCCTATGGCCCCATCGCTAAATGGGAGCAAGCATAACAGCTGAGCTGGAGGGAGAGGGACTGGTAAACCAGATGTCCCCAGGTCCTGGCTCTGTGTATTTTAAATGCCTTAGAATTATTTGTGGATATTGACAGATTGAAATAAATAGACATCTCCAGCTCACATATATTGTGGATATATCCTAACTCCCCAAGTTAATTTATAACTGAAGATAGAATTTCAGTCACTTACTCGGAATGGTTTGGAAAGACAGCTAGTGAATCCGTAAGAGTTCCTGGAGGTGGGGTGGGGTTTTGTGGACCTTTGCAGAGCATTATAAATACTTGAATAATGTTTCTCTTCACATCCACACTAGCATATAAGGGGGACATCTGGGATTGCACCAACTCATAGGTGTCTAAACACAGATGTGATGGGTCCACAGCCTTCAAACAAGATTGTGTAGCTCCACTTGAATTTAAGTCAGCATTTTGTCTAAGAGAGAGATAAAGAGGAAAATGTACACAGGAACTTAACTCAGATAACATATTCTATATCTAGTAGGCCCAAAGAGTAGAAATTGCAACTTTTAAATTGAAGAAAAATAGAGAACAAGTCATAGGAATGCATTCGTGCTTCAGAGAAGTTGTGTTCTTCTGCCCCATCACTCATTGCAGCTGGACTCACTTCCCACCATACCAGATGCTTCACATTGTCTCGTATGTGTCCTTGAGAGGACTGGAGTTTGTGGTGGTAGTTTGTTTTTCTCTTGCCTGCTGCTAACATAAGCAAGAGCTACTCAGAGTATATTGGGAATTGAAATAAAGACTGTTTTCCTAGGTAACAAAATAAATGGTCTCATAGTCCTTTAGTGATAAAGAACAGTAACAGTTTTCTAGCTTCCTCTTTCTAGCTGGCCCCATTTTAGGTGACTGATTCCTTCTCACACTTATCAAATTATTCCAAATGCAAGCTGGAGGGAATAGAGACTGTAAAATTTGAAGCCAAAGAATTTATGAGCACCCTCTCTGGTTGCCACCTCCCGTAGGGTGATGACTCAGGAAAGGTGCTGTTTCCCGTTGAGCATCTGATGTTTTTTTTATTTCTTAAGACTCAGAATTAAAAATGGAGACAAACACTCATTTGGTGTAAACTCACACTTCTCTAAGCCCAATAACTGAATTCTGCTCTTGAGGTTTTCTGAGAACCTAGAGACTGCAGATGAGGGCTTCAGAGGCTCTCACATGAGTGCTCTGGATCCCAGCTCTACCTTCCCACTGGAGGGGAGGCAGGATTCCAGCCAAGGCACTATATGACTGCAGTACTGTCCAAATCACCAGAGTCACCTGTCTATTCCAACCTGTTCTACACTGAAACCAATCAGTTCTGACAAAACCCCGGAGGCATTTAACATGACCTAGTAACATGAGGGATGGAGGGATGGGACATTCACTTTTGTGGAGCAGGGGATGCTTGCATGCACCGCTCTGTGGCATAGGAGGTACACACTGCAGGTGTCTCACATTTTGGGAGCTCTTAACATTACCAGCCTGTGGAAGGAACAAAACATTGACCTGCCTTTGGTTTTCCCCACATGCTAGCTGTTGCTTGCTTCTGGATCTAGTATGTGTGAGGTGATGATATCTGAAGACTATTTCCCAGGCTTCAAACATCCTCTGGCTTCTGAGTAGATTTGACCAGTGGAGGTGATAGTGGAACACTGGAGGAAGGAAGAAGCCCAAGTGCTTATTCCTACCTCTGCTTTCTGCTTTGGATGTTATTTTTGGCAGTGGTTTTATTCTCTCTGTGGTTTCAGATCCCTCCAGGCGGACTGTCCCCTTGGGTCCAGTTGTGCATAAGGATTGGGTCAGCTCAGGTCTGTGGCTCTGCTTTCAGGTTTCCAGTCACTCTGCTGTGGCCCTGGCTCCTTGACGTTGCCCCTTCCATCCTGAGGATTCTGGCAGTTTCCCACAGTTACTAATCTATAGTTTGCCTCCCTTTCTCTTCCTTTCAAGGCTTTTAACATCCTTGTAACTAATTTCCCATACAGAATGTTCTTTAATGATCTCCTGATGGGACCCTGACTGTTAACACCAACCAACTAGTGTGTGAGGTTCTCACTGAGCAGAGTACAGAAAATTCCAATATACCTTCTCCTTCACACTCCCCCCCCCACCTCTGCCTCACATGCAGTTTCCCCTATTATTAACATCTTGCATTACTGTGGTACATTTGTTGTAAATGATGAACTGATATTAACTAAAGTCCATACTTTACAGTCAGGTTCCTTCTCTGTATTGTTTGGCTTCAATGGTTTTGACAAATGTGTAATATCATTTGTCAAGTGAAATTAATCAAATACAGCATCTTGCAGAATAAATTCACTGCTGATAAATTCCATACTTCTTTCTTTTTTATTACAGCATTTGTAAGTTTGCAGAAAAATCAGGTAGAAAGCAAAATTCCTATATTACTCCCCACTACACACACAGTTTTTCCTGTTAACAATTTATGTCAGTGTGGTACCTTTGTTACAAGTGATATAATGGTATAATTATACATTAATGACTGTCTTTATTTTACATTAGGGTTCACACTTTGTGTTGTATGAGTTTATTTTTTAAATTACTGTTAATATATAAGCAATCTAAAATTTTCCAGTTAAGACATTTTAAAATATGCAATTCAGTGGTGTTAATTCCATTCATACTGTTGTGCTATCATCACCACCATCCATTACCTAAACTTTCCCATTGCCCCAGTCAGCAACTTTGTACCAATTAATGGATGCCCTCTTTTTGATCATTCACTTTCTTTTCAGCTCTGGGAAGACAGGATGAGGAAGACTCTGTCCCTGTTCTGAAGGCACTTTCCTTTTAATTGCAAATGCAATAATAAGCATAACAAATCAATAAAGTGTGTTATTTGACAATAGCGATTAGAATGAGGATTCTAGGAGAACAGAGAAAGTGGAGTGTTAAAGAAGAAAGTAAGGAAAGTTCTTTATAGAGGAGATGATATGTGGGCATGGCCTTGAAAACAGTGGTCATGCATTTGCTCCCAAGAGCAAGATGCAAGACCTTCCCAAATCTGATTGTGGGCCTTAACTCCCTCCAGCATCCCAAACCAGACATTCTTTCCTATTTCCAAAGGAGAGGGAATTTGCGTGGCCAGACTTAGGTGTAGGACTCACATCGTGGTCTGATAAATCGTGAATAGACTGACAGCTTATCTTTTCTCTCTCAGCAGGGGATTTCTAATTGTCTTTCTCCTTCACTTGCTCAAAAGGCCACAATAGATTTAAATGTGAAACTCTTCGTGGGTCAGCCTGTGACACACACCCAGTCTTTTCCTTCTCCTTACTGTGCCTGAACCTGAACCTGAAACTGAAATGAGATTCCTCTTTGTAATCAGTCATGCATTTTAGATAAAATGTTTATGGGGACATCAGATGGACTGATCGGTGTTGACAGTGCCTGGATGGCCAATCTTGACCTCAAGAGACTATCAAGCACCCCTTCCCCACTTTGCACCCCCAGTGATCTATGACTACTGCATAGCCCCTGTCCCACAGTGTTGAGCCTAGCTGGTTGCTTGGTGCCCAGCAGGGATGAGCTTTTGGAAGGTGGTGGTTTGTCTCACTCATTAAATAATGTATTCTGCCTGGTGCAGGGCCTGGTGAGAATCATAGCCTTGTAAGTATCCAGTGAATGAATGCAGAATCAGAGTGGACCCACAGGTGAATGAAACTGCTTCTCTGAGACAAACTCATCAAGTCAACCAGCCATGCTCAGAATTGGGGAAGTTCCATCAGAGCTATATTCTGGTAGCTTACAGTACAGTCATGCTATCTGGGTTTGCGTGTTGCTGGTTGGCTGCCAGCCTCCAGAGGTTCATGCCTTTCAACTCTGCCTGGCCTTAAGTCAAGGCCACACTCTCCTAGGTGGCCCCAGTCAGTGACTGAGTACAGCAGGTCCAGTTCTGTCCAACACAGAGCTCCTCTCTAGTGATATTTGCATTGGAGCTGACCACCTTGTTGGCTGAACCTCTGTTGTGTCCATTCCACAGATTGTTCTTGCCAGTCCTGCTTCCTCCTTCCTTCATCTTTCCCAGGGATCTCCCCAATAAACCATGTGTTCCTTTAACTCTCTCCACCTCAGCATGCACTTCCCAGAGAACCAAGCTAACACAGTGCCCCTTCCCATCTATAATTGGAGATCCCAAGCTCTTCAGGGCATTTAGAAAATGTATTCTTTGACAACATATAAGGCTTGGAAATTTATGTGCAAAAATGGACATTTCCCATCTTCTCTTGATAAGATGGGGGCTCTGGTGACACAGGACTGTAATTCCTTCCTGGCCACTGCCAGCAGGTGGTAAGCAACCAAGTTCCCTTTGCAAGGGGAACCTGCTCTCCTGTGACCACAACTCTCATGTCTTACTGCTTCATCCCTAATGCTGAGGATGTGGGAACTATGTTCCCTACAACATTTATGCTGTATTATTTTTTGTAGTAGAAAAAAGTCAAACTGTTTTGGGAGCCATAACTTTTTCCAAAGTGGTAAATGAAAGAGACTGAGAAGTCCAGTTATTTCTAGAGAAGTGAGAGAGCCCATATTTGTTCTGGACAGTGTTTAATATTTGAATCCAAAATGTGATGCACAAATAAAACAAAGTAGCTAGAAAAAAATGGGGTGGTGCTAAGGAAATTCCACAACATGCTTCATTCTTTCATATCACCTGACTGGCCCCTGTCAGCTCTCATGATTCTTGGTCCTGGTTTTCTAAGAACAATGAATGAATCTGGATACAGTCTCCAGTCCAGAGAGGTGTCAGGGGTCAGGCACAGACATTGTGGCAGTCACTAGGCCAAGGCAAGGTCATGCTCTGTCTTTGCTGAATTTGCTGCTCTTCTAACCCTGGATTAACCAGTGAAGTCTCCTTTTTGGAAATAATTCTATTTGAATGAAATGCTGGAAGCTCATATGGTCCCAGAACAAATGAAAATGGTCATGCTCTACCTTGTTCAGGGTGTGGCCCAGCTGATACACCCCTTGCCTTAACTCTGCAGAGTTCACAGTATCTGGAAACTTGCAAGATTAGATGATTTGTTTCAAACTTTTATTGCATTTATTGTCAAATATTAAGCAGGAAAGTAAAAGTAAAGATGGGGAAAGATGAATGCCCATCTTATTCTGATAAGAGACATCTGATTATTAACTTTTTTGTCAATGTAAATTTGTTTAATAGGCAAAATGTTAAAAAGAATGCCCACACAAGACTGCTATGACTTTGAGAAATTTATCTTGGCCATTTTTTTGGTCATTGGAGATATGTTTCATAAAACAGGTGCCAGTTACAGGGAGGTGGAAGATGGGGAAAGGGCAAATTCAGAATGGGATGTGAAATCCAGGGTTTGGAAAGGTGGGTCCCTGTGGTAGTTTGAATGGTTTTCCCTTAAAGATGGCTGTGCCCACCTGATCCCTGGAACCTGTGAATATGTCATTTTATCAGGTAAAAAGGACTTTGTAGATGGAATTAAAATAAACATCTTGAGTTGCAGAGATTTTCCTGAACTATGTGGGCAGGTCCAATGTAATGACAGGGGTCCTTATAAGAGGAAGGTAGGAATGGTGGAGTCAGGGAAGGAGGTTTGGCAGTGGGACCAGAATTTGGAGTAATGTGGGGCCATGGAGACAATGAAAAAGGTAAGACATGGGTTCCTCTTTAAAGCCTCCAGAAGGGAACAGCCCTGTCCACACTTTGATTTTATAGTACCTTTGACCTCCTGAGCTCTAAGGTTGTAAATGTGTGAGGTTTTAAGTGAGACAATTTGTTACAGCAGCACTAGGAAATGAATACAGTCCTAAGCACATTGTTCCCTGAATGTCAGGGCAGAAATTCAGTATTAGCCATTTCACTGGCCAAGGATCAAGTGTAATGCAATTAAGTGCCTTTTTTATGGAGAAGGATAAGAACAATAAAGCTAAGCTTTGCCAGCTGCTTCTTATGTGCCAGGGATGATTTCAGTGCCTTACATATATGTAGATAGATGGGGTGCAGCATCTAACCCAGGCTGCCTGGCTGCCAACTCCATGATCTTCACCTGCTGCTCAAACTGCCTCCTCCAAGAGATTGGGCTTTGACTAGAAAATTTAGACTAGTAGAGTCAAAACACCAATTTGTATGGGTGATAAATATGCCTAAGGAGAGTTGTACAATTAAATGCACTTTAGAACTGTAGTAGATTTAGTTCTATGTTCCAGCAAAACCACGTTACTCTTATTCTGAATTAATGTGGGTATGAACCATTTATGAAGAGGACCTTTAAAGATGTTATTTTTTAGTTATTGTGTGGCCAACTGAATGAAGGCATGTCTAATCCATATTACTGAAGGCCTTATAAAGAGAAGAAACCAAAAGTCAGAGAAGGCCTCAGGGAGAAGCTGAATAACAGATACAATAAGAGATCACGTGTGTCAGAGGCAGAGCTGGAGGCCACGGAATGAACCTCAGGGACCAGTACAGTTCAGCAACAGAGTGCTAAAGATTCCAGGAGAAAGCAAGCTTTGCTGGCACCTTGACTTGGGAGTTCTGAAACTCTGAGCCAATAAATTCCCATTAGTTAGGCCAACCCATTTTGTGGTATTTGTCATGCAGCCTGGCAAACTAGGACAAGGGCTTTTAGCTTACACCAAAACATAGCAAATGATCTTCATGGAGAAGGCTTTATGATGCTTTTTTGAGAGAAAGTTTAGCAGAAACAGTTGCTTTTGAGGTTGGTATTGTGATTATTATCCCTATTTATATACAAATAATATGGTTAAAAAATTTATATACAATTAAAATGGTTAGAAAAATGATTTTGCCTTAACTAACTTTAAATATCCACCATCTTCTTTATTTCCTGACTCAGAAAACCCTTTCATTTTAGACATAGCAGAGGTGTAGCTGATCCCAAATTAGATTGTGATCACCAGTTTTGCATAAGTAATTGATCTTAAATTAATTCACCGTTATTAGAGTTGCAAAGTAATTAGGGAAAATTGTTGACCTGAAGCTTGACATAGAGACATATTAGTCATCTCTAGCACCTGAAAATGATCAGGCAAAACATTTAAAAATATTTCACTGTTCCTCAGGAGAAATAGTTCTATGAATATTCATGTACATGTGTTTAAATGAATGTTTAATTACATCAGAAATACATGAATGATTTAATGTAAAATTAGAACATTTCAGATATGACTAAATCTTCTTGAGATCCTAACCTTAACCTTATCCCTCTCCATTTTCTCCTCAACAATGACTTTGCAGGAGAGGAACCTCTGATCATGGTTTGAGGTAAATCACTCCTTATTCCTACTGGACACTTTCATTTGTGTAGCTATAATTGTGCATATGTTGTGTGTGCATCTTTGGCTTGTGTTCACCACATACACAGAATGCCTCCAGGTATGCAGCTTTTTACCAAGCTAGCTCTGAGTGGAGTTAGAAGTTGTTTGGCATTTGCATCAGCAGTTTATTATGCTTTTTAATTAATTACCTTTCTTAGCATTGCCATTTCCTTGGAAATCTGCCATCACAGGTTGTGTCCTCCTGCCGCACAGGTTAACAGCATGTTGAAACTGAGTGGCTGATGCCCTCCAGTTCACCACATTCCCTAGTTGGCCACATGGGTCACTGAGGTCACCTGCCAATCTCCAGGAAACCTGGCCCTGCAGTTAACATTACAGGACATGTTGCTTCCCTCATGGCAGTGGACTTGCCATTAAGTAACAGAATCACCCTCTGGGCAGTTTCTTTCCACTTAGGATTTAATGATCTTATTCTTTTTTCTATGGTAGTTATATATCATTCATTATTACTTAATAATAGTGGATGAGCACCTGCCCTATGCCTGTCATTGTACTTTTTGCTGTGGGCACAATGATAGGTTATACCCCATCTCAGTTCCTGTGTGCCCACAGTCCAGGGGATGAGCAGGATGGACATGTAGGCAGGAGAGGGCCTCATGTAGGCAGGAGAGGGCCTCAGACTTGCAAAATGCACACTTACTGGAATTGACACTAACTTTTCACTTTAATAAGATAAAATTCCCTGAAATATTCTATATTTCTAGTAATTTCTGTTTGGAGGCTCACTGAGATAAAACTGAATATCTAATAAATTAGCCAATCTTGATGTGATAGCCTTTTCTCAAGTTATAGTAGAATATCAGTCATGAGGGCCATTGTCCTCAGCTTTTCCTCACCATTTGCCATTGCACATAATTATATTAAAGCTCTTAAAATGAAGGCATCTATTATAAAGATAATAAATAACAGAAACCTTTCTTGTTGCATTCTCCATTTATTTTATTGTATGATTTACTTCTTTCCCTTCCCTCCTATAGTGCTTCTGCAATGAGTCTTTATGTACAAAATTCTAATTAGTGTTCCTAGGTCTTACGAGCTTCTTTTAGCTCATGAACAAGACAACATTTTAATATTTTGATTACTGTCTGTTATTACAGCACAAAAAAGGAGAGAAATTAGATGAACATTGACCTTGGCATGGGCAGAACATGACTGGTCACTGAAGGAAATTCTTGCAGGTGCCATCAGAGACATTAGGGGCTCAACAAACATTTGTGGAATGGATGAGTTAATGAAGGACCCAGATTCTGTGCTCAGTTCTAGAGATAAAAACATAAATAAGATGTAATTGTTCCCCTCAAAGAGACAAATACATAGGCAATTTCAATAATGTGTGTGTTGATCAATATGTGTCCAAAGTACAAAGGTGTAAGAAAGAAATGTGATGACTGTGGGAAACAGCAGATTGTGAGAACAGACTTCCTAGGGGCTGTTCCATTTGAACTCATCACAGGCAAATGAATGAGTATTGTAGTCCATAGGTAGTCTGTTTGCCTAGCCAAAATCTTTAAGTGATGCTTCTGCTATTAACATCAAATGAATTTATTTGGGGAATCAGCTCACCTCAGCTTTTAGCCCATGTGCTTCTGATGGGGCAAACATAGGTGACCATACATATAACTTAGTCTTCAAACTTTGCCGCTAACCAGATGACATGTGAGAACAACTTCCTATGGCAGACCTCAGTCTCCCTTCGTGAGACAGCCCATGACCTAGTCCTGGCTCTCAGAGCCTAGCATCCACACAGCTACCATTCAGGAATCAGTGATCAGTTTTAACAAATGGAGTTAGCCACAATATTCTGAAATAGCCTCCAAAGAGATGCCATGTTTTTGTGGTAATTAACAAGCTATTAGAGCATTAATTTGGAGCTGCTGACCACCTTTGGTGCCTACTAGAGAATGAAACATAACCAAGAGAAGGACTGAGTTTGATACCTGAGGGCTTCATTTGAGTACCTGATCCTGCTGAAATAGCCTTCTTGGTTGTGTGAGTTAATAAATTTTCCACTTCATTTAAACTAGTCTGAAATGGGTTGAATTTTTGTTACAAGCAACCAAGAATTTTGATGGATTCCAAAATCCAGGAAAGATCTTTATAAGCATAAGGAGAAGCTCAAGAGAAGACATGGGATCACAACTGAGCCTTTCACTTTGGGAAAGTCCAGGGAGTCCTGTGTGGCTAGAACATGAGGTAGATTTAGGACAGTGGTAGGAGAGACGGTCAGGAAATCTGACAGTCCTGAGGCTACAGAGAATTTCAGGGCTTTTCAAAGGAGTTGTTGCTTTATCCTTCATAGGATACATTGCCTGGGTTTTCAAGTGATCCAAATCACCTTCTTTTGTGAAACTGAAGTTTTCATCCTTGCTTACTCTGCACCTCCGCTGCAACCTCCATCCAAACCTCCGTTAACATTCAGCATTTCTGCTTTGAAACAGGTTTTCCTTTTATCATGCAGTTTGGTGAATTGTGTTTTCTTGAACTTCTGAGTTGTGAGAGGCCTGCCATTAGTTGTTACCACTGCGTTGTCCTTCACCCCTTCACTCAATCCCTTGGGATCCTAACAGTTTTCCTTTGTCTTTGGTGGTCCTGGGCAGAGGCAGAGATGGGACCCCGAGGGGCCACCATGTTCACCTCTGGATGGCAGCTCATGGCAGGACTATCTTGAAGGGCACAAGTCACCAGCAGGGGGCCAGCAGCTCAACTTGGCTATCCTAGGAAACTACACAGTAGGGATGGAGAAGGGAAGAGCTTCAGGGTCAAGAGGTCCCTTGAGAGGAGATTAAGTCCTAAAGTCAGTGTCATAGGCATTGCTCAGTTCCAGATTTCACAACAGAATAAATCATGGTTGTTTATTTTCTTTAGCCACGAAGGGGTGGGGTGGTTTTTTAAGCTGCTCTAGATGGATGGGAATCATTGGCTAAATATCTCAAAATTTCTCAAACTGGGTTCCCGAGACTCACAGAAATATTATCTAGTTCATTGGCTTGATGATGTTTTTCTTCCTTAACTTTTTATTGGAACAACATACATGCAACTCAAAATTTCCCATTTTACCCACTTTCAACAGTACAATACATGTTTCTGTTATGATTTTAATTTTTAAAAAGGGGCACATTTTTGATCATCTGCAGCAGAATCTATAGTACTTAGCAATATTCTGCTCTTTTCTCTGAGATGAAGCATTTTTGTGCAGGATTTGTCCATTTTTTCTGCAACCCATTTAGGCCATGTGACTTTTTCTCACCCATGGAATTTGAATAGAATTGATGCATTTCACTTTTGGACTTAGGGAGTTGAGAGCCAACTCCATATTCTCTTTCCCATTCATCAGATGATTTCAGAGGAGCACAAAGCATAAGGAGACTGAGTTCCACAGTGACTGAATGGAGCAAAACCCCTTTGGACCCCACCCTGGGCTATGACATGAGCAAGAAACCAAACTGTTGTATTAAGCCAGTGAGACAAGGTAGCACCTGCACCAGAGCATTCCTATGTGACCCCAGTGCCTTGGAAGCATTTTCTTTAAGGGCCCCATGGGTGCCAAGCATATTTTAGAGGATATTTTTCAATCTGGTGATATTCAGCTATACCCAAAATCAAAATGTAATATATAATTACCAAATTTAAAAATAGAAATTTCACATAAAACATTGTTTCCTCTCTCTTGGGAAAAAAAAAAAGACAACTCTCACCATACATTGCCAGTTGACAAGCCTTGATGAGTCAGATTGCAGCTAGGCCCTCTACTATCTGATGCCTCTACTTTACCACCAGCAAGACAAGCTCACTCAGTCATGGAACTTTTTGACTTGCAGACAGTGAACACTGAGTAATTCAGTGTTTTCCAAACTACCAACTTGAGGAATGTTTTTAGGGTTTCAAAATAACATTTTACCCTTAAAAAGGCATTCAGATATTTCTTAACTTTGGGAAACATGATTTATTTTTTATATCTTTTTATTGCTGCACATTGGTAATTTCAAAAGCAGGGAATGCCTAAACATTTTGCATTTTTCTTATAAAAGTTTACCAGTGTATTGACCCAGATCTTTTCATTTCTTTCTGCCATGTGTGGTCAGAAGGAACTGAAATTCTGTGATCTGTGTCTTACAAGTAGTTTATCTATATTGAGGTTATAAATATCCCCTCCCATAAATCCAATATAAAGCACCCACAAATCTCTTGAAGTCTGAAATCTAATTCATTATTGTTTTAGAAACCTTTCTTACTCTATCATCTTAGAACAAACTTCTTTATCAAAGCCCACTGATCTGTAAAATTCATGATCCAACTAAAATTATTTTCTTTCATAATTATAAGATACTAACGGTGGTAGGGGTGTTGTTTCAGAAAGATCAGGTTCATAGACAATCTACTTTATTTCATGGGTAGCATCCCATGAGGCAGAAAAACAAGAATTTTATGAAGATCTCCTGGCTGCCAGTTTATATTCTCCCTGTTTTCTAGTTTATTGAGCTAAAACTCAAGTTCCTTCCTCCCTCCCTCCTTCCCTTCTCTCCTTCCTTCCATTATGTCTCCTCAATTTTTATAAGAACCAGAAAAGCATAGCAGTGAGTACAAGAGGCTGGCTAAAAATTTTTGCAAAATGGATCTGATCATTATGTTGGAATTTTAGTGTTATGGATGATGAGATCAATGACTTTATACCCCTCACTCACAGTTTCTTTAGTACCAAGAGACCTCATTCTAACTAATCAGAAAGCAGTTATCACCAACTCTAAGAAAAGGGAAGAGTCAAGGAGCCACCCAGAAGTGCCTCCTACTACAGATGATGATAATGATAGAGAGATAAATAGCTAGCTAGCTAGGTACATAGGTAGATGAGGGGGGTTAGAAAACATAGGCAGAAACTTGTAAATTCTTTAAGGTTTATGTGTTAGAGAGCTTATTTCCTCCAAGCCACTAAGCCTTTTGTCTGTGGGGCTTATATAGTCTCATGTTTATTCTAAGTTGATCCCTGTGGCCAGAGGATGTGAAATCTTCAAGGGGATTCTGTGTCCTGATCAGCTCCATCAGAGTTATGTTATGCTCCCTGGACCCTGGGATAATTCCACAGCTGAAGCATGTGGACTAAGAAGTAGGGCAAGTCTGGATTCCCTAAATATAATCAGTGGCCTCTGATTTTAAGGAGGAAGTGTAGATTCTGGGTATCCAAAACATAAAACAATAAACAGACAGTTGTAATTCAACAACAGAAATGTAATAAAGGATCAGGAGAGTGGAAGCAACTGGCATTGGCTGGAAGCGCCAGGGATTCTCAGAGGATATGTGATTGAAATGAGCCTGGAGTTGACAACTGGGCATGGGCAGGAAGAGAGGGTTAGAAAGATCTGGGAGAAAGGGTGATTCTAACTGTGAGTTTGTAATAGGTCACAGTAATAGAAAACATGGCTATACATGACTTAAACAAGGTATCTATTTTCTTGTAAGTTTAAGGTGAGTATGAGGACTTCTAGGACAGTTCATTGAAAAAACAATGTAAATGAGGACAAAACTCTTTGAATCTTTTCCTGCTGCCTCCCTCAGTGTGTAGGCCCCAGCATCAGACTTGTCTCCCCACAGTCACACTGCTGCAGACCCGAACTGCTTGTGCCCCCAAACAAGAAGTAGGAGAGGGGAGTTCTAATGCATCCCAAGTAGGAAAATGTTTCCTGAGGCTGGCCCACAAATATACTTGTATCTCACTGGCCAGGACAGAGGCAGTTGTTCACCATTGGCCTCAACAGGAGAGGGAAAGGGAGGCAGGCTCAGCGCACAAAGAATACAGTGGTTGGTAACAGTGTGGAGCACCCCAATTCAAAAGGAGAGAGAAGGAAGGCCATGGAAAAGTCCTCCCTGTGTTTTATATTTGGCAGTTTTCATTTTTGTTCTGGACCTTCTCAATGTTATTATAAAATCTCAGTCAGAAAAGAGTCCCTTTCATTAATTCAAATATTTACATGGTACCAGCCATGTTTGAGCCCTTCTTGTGTACTGTGGGAGACACAGGTGATCTGATGACAGCTGGGAGTCCCCTCAAGGACAGCCTGCTGGGTGTCTGGGATAATTCACAAGCCTGGTCAGCATAACAGGATGCTCAACGGGTACACACTGTCTCTGTGGGAAAGAGTTCATGCAGGAGGGGCATTGGATAAGTCTTGTAGGATAGCAAAGTTTTGGCTGGTGATAAGGGAGGAGAGAGGTAGGGAAATTACCCATGTTGTTTATTGAATGATGGCTAATCCAGTTTGGTATAGCATGAAGCCCCTAAGGAAAGACAGGGGAGTAGGTAGCCTGATTATGGAATGTCATAAATGTCAAGGTGGGGAGTATGTATTTAATTTTCTAGGAAAGAGAAATTAAGGGGGTGACATGATAGTTACTATAATATAGATAGTTGCCCGTGGCTCTGTGTGCTGAACTTGGCTTGTGCATATGTCCATGTGTATGAGTACATATGTGTTTGTGAAAAAGAGACTTTTACATTTAAGTTCAGATGTATCCATGATTGTATCTGAGATGTACCTTCTGGTTAACCCTGGTTTTATGGACATTGTCTTCAAATGTGTTAACTCTAGTGACTTAGCTAACTTGCCTGGCAATCTTTCCCTCCTGTCTCCACAGACACCCAAATATGTAGATTTATATATTGAGGATCCTTCTATTCTAATCTTCTAATCTGAATTCTTTGATTTCTGTGCTGGTTTGAAGCTGTTATGTACCCAGAAAAGGCCATGTTCTTTTAATCCATTCCTGTGGTACAGAGCTTGTGTCAATTGAGATGTGACCTACCCAATTCAGTGGGTCTTAATCCTTCACTGGTGTCCTTTCTGAGGATAAAACACAGAGAGAGAGCCCAGAGAGAAACACCTGGAGAGAGAGCTCACAGAGGGAGAATAGCCCTGGGGATGCCAAGAGAGAAGCCACAGACACTCAGAGAGAAAGCCACTGGAGGCAGTAGCTGAAAATGACCAAACCTGGGAGTGAAGGACAAGCAGATGTCAGTCATGTGTCTTCCCATGTGTCACAGGTGTCCTAAATGTTCAGAGTTCAGAAATCATCCTACTGATGCTTTAATTAGGACAGGCCTAAGAACTGTAAATTGTAAGTTAATAAATCCCCATTGTTAAAAGCAAATCCATTTCTGGTATGTTGCATTCCAGCAGCTTTAGCAAACCAAAACAATTACTAAAAGTAAAATCACATTGAGAAATATGATTTCTCAATAGTAGGGATTAGAATCTTGCCATGAAAACCTGGCCATTCCATGGAACTTTGGATATTTGTGTAGCACCTAACGCTCAGACCTAGAGTTCTGTAGCTATGAAAGTCAGCTTTACCCCATACAGCAACTTTTAAAAAGCATTGAAAAAGTGATCAAACTTAAATTAGAGATATGAATAAAGCTGAACTGATTAGGACTAAGGTAAATCAGACTAAAGGGTAAAGGATGATATTGACTGCATTTTAAAACTGCAACTTCTGTGTGAAACCAAAGGAGGGGATATTTATTTTGTGTGAAATTTATATTTTTGGTAGCACATTGTCTAATTTAACTTGTATGGTCAGGTTTTTTGAACATCACAGTTTCATGGAACCGCGAATAGGAAGTGAAATCTTGTTGGTTGTTCAGGTTAGTGTGGTGCTCTGATAAATTCCAGAGTAAGTTGGGCAGAAGATTAAAAAGTATTTGCAATGTCCCCTTAAGGGACTGGAGAAAAAGATGGAAATATTAACCTTCCCTCTCTGGGAAAGACCTGATATTTTCACAAGCACTGGAAACTGCTAAATTGATGGGACCCTCGATCTTGGGGCTTGTCCTCATGAAAATTATTCCTGCAAAGGAGAAACTAAGCCTATCAATGATTATGCCTGAAAGTCACCCCCTGAGAACCTTTTTTATTGCTCAAATGTGGCCTCTGTCTCTAAGCCAACTCTGCAGGTGAACTCATTGCCCTCACCCACTATTTGGGACATGACTCCCAGGGGTGAAGATCTCCCTGGAAACGTGGGGCATGATTCCTAGAGAAGAGCCTGGCCCTGGCATTGTGGGAAAAGGAGCAACTTCTTGACCAAAATGGGAAGATAATGAAATAAAATGAAGTTTCAGTGGCTGAGAGATTCCTAAGAGAGTCAAGAAGTCTTTTTGGAGGTTATTCTTATGCAGTATTTAGATATCCCTTCTCAATTTTTGGTGTATTGAAAAAGTACCTGAAACTGTTGAACTGTAATCCAGTAGACTTAAAGATGATTGAATAACTATAGAGCTTTTAAGGATGAATGTGTGAATGAGAAAACCTTATGATTGATACTTCCTTTATCCAGTATATGAAATGATGAGTAAGGAAAAAAAAAAAGACAAAATAAAATTAACTAAATAAATAAATGACAGGGGAGAATGGAATGTTTTTGGGTATGCTTTTTTACTTTTATTTTTATTGTTTTTGGAGTAATACATAATTTTGTATTAATACATCATTTGCATTAATGATGAATGCAAAGCTTTATAATGATACTGTGAACCACTGATTGTACACTTTAGATGATTATGTCTCAGTAAAAAAATCATTGAATTAAAAAAAGAATGATACAGAATGAAAAACAAAAACAAAAAAGATTCTTGCCATGATATTTTTAAATATCCCCTTAATAATTACAGTTTATCAGTAGTTCAGTTCAAAATCAATAATCTGTAATATTTTTTTAACTTTTTTATTATACAATATATGTACCAAGCAAAGAAAGAAAAAAACAATAATTTTCAAAGTACTCTTCAAAAAGTAGTTACAGGACAGATTCCAGAATTTGTCATGAGCTACCCTTCCATCATCTCAGATTTTTTCTTCTAGCTGCCCAAGAACATCAGGAGCTAGAAGAAATATATATATATTTTTATCATTACAATCAACCTTCTTTTTCTTTTTTGTGAAAAATAACATATATATAAAAAAGCAATAAATTTCGAAGCACAGTGCAACAATTAGTTGTAGAACAGATTTCAGAGTTTGGTATGGGTTACAATTCTATAATTTTAGATTGTTACTTCTAGCTGCTCTAAGATACTGAAAACTAAAAGAAATATCAATATGATGATTCAGCAGTCATGCTCATTTGTTATACTCTTTCTTCTCTGTATAACTCAACCATCAGAACCTTTGTTCTTTCTCCTACTCTTTAGGGGTATTTGGAAATACTTTTTCATGTTGGAAATGGCTGTCAATCATATGGGTAGGGAGATGGAACTAGCTGATGTTCTGGAGAAATTTCAGGCAGGTAGCCCAGCAGCGGAGGTTTCACAAGCCCCCAGGGCAGTTCTAATCCTGCTAACATTTGGGAATGTCTGCTCTAGATGACATCTCAACGTTGTACAAAGGTGCAGAGCTTTGCCCAGCCAGGTATAATGAAGACCCATACTGGAATGAGTATGGAGGGAGAAGAAGAGGCAGGGGCTTCGAGAAAAGAGGAAGCAAACATTGATCCAGGTGAAAGGCCTCTGTGTGTTCTCCATGCTTCCTTGAGAAAGCTGTAGTCCTTTTCTGTGATAATGATAATCCACAAATCATATTCAGGAAATCCATTAATAATTTGACCTAACAGTGAAATATCAACAATAAAATAAAAAGAGTGTAAAACTTCCAAACAGATAAAAGGGATGGAGAGTGTGGGATTTTAAAAAGTCAAGTTTGAAGAAGATAGGAAGGGAGAAAAATAAGCATCAAATGGGCAAGATAGCAAAGTGAAATTTGTATCACCTTAACAGCTGGCAGCAAAACTCCTCCAAGTAAGGAAATTTCCTTTGTTTTCCAGGAGGTAGGGGGCCTAAGGAAACCCCATATTACTGAAGTGACAAAGCCCATTTTAGAGCAGGTTTAGGTATAGATTTGTCTAATGTTCCATCTGAAGTTGTTTACATTATCCAAGGTCAACACCTTTTTCTTCCACTCGCCAACCATGTTCCAACTTCAAGACACTCTACTGACCTCACATTATTTCTGTAATGAACTTTTGTGGAAACCAAGGAATGGGCTAAACAGTCTCCCAAAGCAAGGCCAAAAATAGATATGGATTTTGTTAAGTGCATGAATATTGATTAATTTCTTTCTCCTTTTCTTTTATTTGGTTGTGATATTTAATATATGAACTGATGTGGATGGTAACATTCATCTCTAAAAATATTAAGGACTGTTGAGGCCTTTCCACCTGGATCAGCCAACATTCATTTCCTCTTTTCTGAAGCCCCTGTCTCTTCTTTCTTCCTTCATATTCATTTCAGTGTGTTTCTTGATAACACCTGGCTGGGCAAAGCTCTACACCTTTCTACAAGGCTGAGAAATCATCTAGAGCAGATATTCTCAAATGTTAGCAGGATTAGAACTGCCCTGGAAGCTCCACTGCTGGGCAGGCTGCCTGCCTGAAGTTTCTCATTCACTTGGTCTGGGCTTTGCCTTCCTAATAAGGTCCATGGTGGTTCCTGGTGTTCCTAGGACCATACTTTGAGAACCACTGAGCCAGCAAATGTCCTTCAACATCAGCATCTGGGATTTTGGGCCTTAAAAAGCATTTGAACAAACCTGTGTGGAGTTGTTTTCTTTAATCCTAACTGCAAGGTATGACTTTTAACGAAGTGAAAGAAAAAATCAAAATGGGATGTTTGTACAGATCTTTAAGATAGCTCCTTTCCTGGGAATCAAACTTCCTAAATCAGGCTACCTGTACTCTCTACTTGTAGAGGTGCCATTGATTTAGGAGAGGTTTTACGGAGGGATTTAGGAGACATACTCTGATCATGTGGTCTTGTCTCCTTCATCTCTCCTTTTTTTAAAAACAGATTCCTAAATTGGGTTGCTTTTTCCTTCTCTCTTATCTCTTTATTCTTGAGTGTTTTTACCTTAACAATAAAACCATCTTATTGTGAAAATAACTGCTGGTTTTCATGCTGCTCTTTACGTGGATCACTGAATTCAAAAAAATAATAGTCTGGACAATTTAATTTCTATAAGCAGCATTATTGTTTACAAAAATAAAATAAACTTTTCACATAAATTAATTCACTTCAGAATTGTCTTCAGCCTCCTAAATTTATTTGAAAGCCCGGGTTAATCCAGTATTAAATTCTCTCATTTTTAGTGCCTTCTATTTAATAAAATAAAGGAAATAAAAAGTCAGCAGTGTGTATTCATGATAAAAAAAAGTCACACCTAATTCACCACAGTTTGAATGAAAGTTAAATGTTTTCATATTAAATGGTCCAAAAACAAAGGGAGAGCAAGCAAGAAAATAAAGACCTGTTATTTTCTCTCCCTGCCCAGACTTGCCACAGGTAGTTTTCCTTCTGTTCTTCAATCTGCAAGCACATGAACTCCATCTCAATCATGGCACCTCCATAACTTTGCTCCCTGTGGTCCACAGGTTAGAGCTCATTGGAAATGTTTGTGTTCCCTTCTGAATCTGCATTGAGTGGGTGTGATTCTGGGCCAGT
Source organism: Tamandua tetradactyla (assembly GCF_023851605.1). NCBI lineage: Eukaryota > Metazoa > Chordata > Mammalia > Pilosa > Myrmecophagidae > Tamandua > Tamandua tetradactyla. Next base: position 3,350,926 of record NC_135354.1, read on the forward strand.
CTAATGGAATTTATCCCTGGGTTTCAACATACTAGCATTTTGTGATGATTAATGACCTTGACTGGGAAATAGGTAAAATTTGCATTTTTTTTACAGAATCAACTCAGCAGGAAAATAAGGGAGGGCTTGGCATGTATAGTTTGGAAAATGAAAAGAATAATCTTTTTACCTTGGTATTTCAAATGACTTCATACTGAAATTCCCTTTGCTTTCTTTCTGTTTCTTACTTTTTCTATTGTTACTTACTATCATCCTTTTGCTGTCTCTCAATAGACAGAAAATGACACATTTCCTGCAAGATGGTAGATATTTGATGTAATTTGAAGGTTCATTGCTAAATAAATTTAGCATTAGGAATAATATTCCTTTCATTGACAGGACTTCACAAGAAAGCATTATAGGAAAGGTTTCTTTGTTTCATTTTTTCACATGGTCATTAGTTGGTGTCTTTTTAGAGAAAGGTTAGGAGGAAAAGACAAAGAGAATCAAAGAAGCAGGGACAGTTTGCTGTTAGCTGTGGATCACTCAGCCTTGTGGATCATAAAACAGCCATCATTTTTAATTTTGCTTGAGTTTTGAATTTCCTAAAGTCACAGGTTGTGTCACTCTATCGACTTTAAGCTTTCTCTAATGTCATAACATTCACTTTATTTTTATATGAATTACATTTTGTACTTTATTTGGAAAGTCAAGGTTTTTTCTTAATAAAAGAGTGCTGGCTCCTTCTGAGTTAAGAGAAATACTGGATGACTAAGAGGCTGAGCTGATGAAATCATAGGCAAAGAGGCTAATCACCACCAATCTGGAGGATGCAAAGTGGGACAAGAGCAGTCATGGGAATACAGCAGCCGCCTGCTGGCCACGTTGGCCAGGCCAAAACTCTGGGTGCCTTGAAGCATGCTCATGTGGGATTTAGGCATATTCAACCCTCTGCTTGAATATGCCTCTGCTTTGGATGACATTTGTGCTATTCATATGGAATTTTAAGAGTGTCACAGAGACAGTCTCTAGGCCTGCTCAGTTTTCTGGTGGTTAGAAATTATGTGGAAAATAAGACAGTATTTCCTAAACTCCCTGTGGGTCTTTTTGTTTTCTTTTTTTACAGTGCAGCTGCCTGTGGCTTAGAATTCCAGAACTCTCTTCTAAATCTCAACTTCTGTTCAAAAGTTTTTTTTTAAGTTCCCATGCTGTACAATTTTCTCTATTTTTAGAAATGTAGCAAGTGCCTTTAAGTTCTGGATGGGGTCTCTTTATATCATACTCTTTTAGTAGCATTCTAATTTTTTTCCCATTGGAAATGTGTACCTAGAAACAGTTTTTCCTGGAAAATGTTTCCCATCATAGAAGTTCTTTGAAATACCATAAGATACTGCATATTATGTCACTTGCACCCAAGGAAGGGGACCCTTCAAATAAATCTTCCTCTGGTCTCAGGAGAGAAGAGCTGCAGGAGACACGGGTATTGAGGCCTTGGGTGATGGGATTTGGAATGACCCACTTAATTTCACAGTTAGAACCACTATTTTGTTGTTATTTTTTAAAATATATACTTTTTATTAGAGATTTTCTATAATTTTATAGAGAAGTTGTGGGTTTACAGAAAAGTCATGCAGAAAGTATAGAATTCCCATCTACCCCCCTTCATGTACGGTTTGCTTCTTGTAATATTTGGTTTGTATGAGGGCCTGAAATTTGGACCTTTCTTCGTCAGCCTCACCCTTAGGAGCCAAGTAGTGTTTCTGTGTTAGCTCTCTTGCTGTACCTTCTTTCTAATTTTCTGACTAAGCTTTAAATGAGCTGGTTAGTCCAGCTGTATTTGCACACCAGAACCATGGACCAAGTCGGATAGAGAAGGAAGTCAAATCTGAGTGAGAACAAAACAAAAGAACAACAAACAGCCATCTGTAGAGCGCCAAGACAACTAACACTCAAAAGAGTGGTCAGATAATGTTAGGAAAGTTCATGCCTCCTTCACTGTGGAAAATGAACAGTTCTTTTATAAACACAAAGTGAGTTCAGCATCATTGACATCCAAAACAGGACAGTGACTATATATCCCTCTGTGTGTCTCTCTCTTGGTGTTTGTGTGATTGAGAAATAGCATGGGAATCACTGGTTATTTACTTTATATTTTTGTGCAGAGTGTCTGATGCAATGGTGGTCTTTGGAGTTATTTTTCACAATCTCCTGTGTACTGTCACTTCTCATGCCTCTAGGCATGCTTTCATGGGCCCAATGCTATCGTATTTGCTTCTTTTGCAGTTCTCATGTAGGAAAACATATAACTTCTTATTTAAGTTGGAAAAGGAGCTTGTTAATTTTGGTCAGTCCATGCCTAGCACTTCAACTAGACCATGTCATGTCTCCATTGAATGTTTATGGCATAAATAACTAAAGATAGCATGAGATATTAGGGTAAAGTAAAAGGAAATTGTTACTGGAATCCAAAGAGCCTTCTTTTCCTAAAGACCACAAACATAAATGCATAGCCTCTGTGGGTTTAAATTGCCTTCAGGGAGGCTTTAAAACATTCCTTTCCTAATTAATTCTGTGATTGGTAAGTGTATTAATGTATACCATGGACATCTATTTTGTTTGCCTGGGAATTCTTGTCCATTTTTTTCTGGGAAGTTCTCTTGCCCTCTCCATCTGTGTACTTCCAGAAATTCCCAGTCAAGTATGTTATTTGGAGTTTGCTGTGTGTCCACAAGCATTTTGACCACCATAACCTTTCACATACTTTGTCCTTTGACATGCCCATGGCTATCTCTCTCTTCCTGAAATTCTTTGAGTGAGCATAGTTGAATTTGCAGCTGTTCATTCAGCTCAATCTCTCCTAATGGCTATTTCCCTGACAAGGGACTGACACAGGTATGAAGACTTGTGCATTTGAAGGTCAAGTGCAGGACTTTTTGTTCTGTCCCTGAGCACCATTTATTTCTTACAGTAGGAAGGGACTCACATGATGAAGAGGTAATTGAAAGGTTGTTTTGCCCACCTTTTCATTTAACTGGGAAATGCCTCTTTCTTGTGATTAATCCTATTACAGAAAATAGATCCAAGTAGTTGACAGCCCAGTTGCAGAGATAGCAATGCAGAGCAGCAGTTCACATGGCTGAAAGGAAGGGTGCTTTTTTCAAATATTTTTGCCTAATGAAATTTGAATTATCTATTTTCTTCAGTTTGTTTTTTCCATCTTTAAAAATCTCCTTTAAGTTAGAGTGAAAATTCCCAAAGGGCCCCATGGCCAGCACAAATTCATTGCTTTTGGAAATGTATAGTGAGCATCTTAATAGTTATTATTTGAAAAAGAGCTCAATTAATACATTTTTTGATAATTTAGTTTCCCAAAAGAAGGCCACTTTTTTATCCAATATGAAATTTTCTTGAGATGTTTAAATTATAAACCCTTCATAGCAATAATGAGCTTTTTGTATTACCTCCTTATAAATTCTACTTTTCAAAAATGCTATCTATTAAAAACATTAAATATGATTTTACATTGCAGTTTGGATTATGCATAAGCTTCCTGTTTGATTTGTTTTTTCTTTGAGATCAGAGATGAAAAATGACAGTTATGAGAAAGCATTATTTAAAATATCTCACCTTTGCAGCTCATTCACAGTAGATTGACATCTCTAAGAACTCAGAAAAGCAGAAAATGAGAAGGGGATGATTATTCAACTGCCATATACACACTCCATGGACTAAGAAGCAGGGAAAAAGGTGTGATTAGGAAGGGTGTTGGGAGTGTAGGAAAGGAAAGGCTGGCTTGAAATATTGGACAACTACAGGAAACCAGCAGATATTTCAAGGACTACAAACAAGGCTTGTGACAAATTGGAAAGGGAAATGTTTTTTGTTTAGGGCAGTGGAAAAAAGAAGAACAATAATATAACTGTTTGTAGCCTATGTTTTGTTATTAATTTCCTTTTGTTTTGAGTCTTCCCTGACACATCGGTTTTTAAAGGTCCCAAGATCACCTCTGGTCCCATAGGTGCCTGTCTTGGACTTGATAAACTCTGGGAGGCAGCAGATAAGGGAGAAAGAACATGGAGGTTCTGGATACTTGTTCTCCTTTAGCCAGTTTGAATTGTGTGACCACAGGCAAGGTGTTGGGAATGGGAGTTATGATCCTGACCTTGAGAACTTCACAGGAATGCTCTGGGATGCCAATGAATTAATGGGTGTAAAATTGAGGTAAATGGTTAAGTGAGTTATCCATGGAAGGGACTTTTCCCATGGCTGCCTGTCCTTGCATAGCTCCTAGCAACGTGCTTAGTATGTTCAATGAAAATTTGTTGAATAAATGAAGTATGTGTATGTATAGGCATGCCTGTATAATCAGACACATAGTTGTGTGGAATACTGCAGGGTCCATTGCGTTTGTGTGTGTGTGTTTGTATGTGCATGTATGCATTAGGTGAAGGAATGCCAACTGTTGTAACAAGCGAACCCAGGATTATACAATGTCCCTAAAGTGACAGGAGTCTCTTTATCACTCCTGTAAAACCCAACACCATTGTTCCTGGCCATCAAGTGGAGCTTCACCAAATGCACCAGGGACACCACCAGGCAAAGGCCTTTGAGTCATTGCATTGTGTTACTGAGAACTGGACATGGGCTCCCACCTCAGGAAAAGGGCCCCAGGAAGTACAGTCCCAGGCCAGTGTATCCTTCCAGTCAGAGCACTCTACAGTTGAAGGCTGAGCACAGTATTTGGTGGACAGACAGCTGTCTGTTTAATGAGCCTTGGTTCAGGTTCAATTCTTTTTAGATACTGTACTATTTATACAATATACTTATTATTTATGTATATGCATATAATACATTAAAGTCACTATTTTTCCAAGTTTAAAGGCATATAATTAGCCTAAGTAGTTTCCTTTTTATGGTACAAAATCACTAATGTTTCCTTTTCTTAGTCACTGAAACTTTCATAATCCATAACTAGCTCTCCAGTCTTTGAATATACAGAACACTCACATTAACGAGTTGTGTTCTGATTTGTAACATTTTGATACTTGTTATAATGACTGTCTTTTTAAAATTAAAATGATATAGTCATTCTTCAATGTGAATCATATATGGAAAGAGAAATTCTTGAAAATTTTGATGGGAATTTTTCCTTAAAAATGCCTAGTCAAGGATGGGCAATGGTGGCTCAGTGGCAGAGTTCTTGCTTCTCCATGCCAGAGACCCAGGTTTGATTCCCAGTGCCTGCCTATGCAAAAAAAAAAAAAATGCCTAGTCAAATTCCACACAACTGACTGTTACCAAGAATTATGTTTATTAAATTAAAATGCAAACATTTTTGATGTATAAAAATATTGGATAAAATTTCAGTATTCATTGGGAATGTTAGTTATATTGGGTAGATGCAAGGGGTTCACAGAATTGGAAGGAGGCTGGGTCCATGGCCTGAGGCATTGGCAGATCATGACAGCCCTGGAAACTGAACATTAATAGAGGCCCCATGCCAAGCACCATCTAGAAAAGGAAGAACCTAGGACATGGAATGGATGGAACTACTTCAGCTTCTGAAGAGATGGCTCAGTGGGCCATGAGCCACCCATCAAGCTCAGAAGAGTATGAGTGCAGTGAACCTTTCACTAACAGCCCTGGTTGTTTCTTCCAATAAAAGAAATCATGTGTTTCAAAGAGAGAAAGAGTTTGTTGTTATGTGCAAAGCAGGAACTCAGATGGCCTATCAGCTCAAAAATCTGTCTCCAGAGTCTATGGAATTCAGGTTTTTAATGGATTCATACAGGAGGGGATGGAGTTGTTACCATCCCAATAGTAAGTCTACACATGGCTAAGACCAGACTAGAGTAACCATCACAACAGTAAGTCTGCACAGGGCTGAGATCAGGCTAGCATGACCATTATAATAGTAAGTCTACACAGGGCTAAAACCAAGCTAGAAGAACCATTACAATAGTAAGTCTACACAGGGGTGAGACCAGGCTACAATAACCATTACAGTAGTAAGTCTACACAAGACTAGTTGAGTTTCAGCAATTTCAGGTATTAAGTTGTCTATTCTACAATATATAAAGAAAAAAAACCATCTATATAATGATTCAGTAATCATAATCATTTGTTAATTCTTAATTTCTTGGTTGCACCACACCTACCTTTGAAGGCAGGGCAACTGAGATCCCAGTGGCAAACTTACCCAAAGGAATCATCTTAGCTGTTCTCTTTCCAATCTCAAATTACTTTTTTGGGTTGGATACATGTGATGGCTCATGCCAGCAGTTCCCCTCTCACTTCTGTTGACATGTCTTGAATGGATGATGTAGCACAGTGGTTGGCAGATTTTCTTCTGTAAAGGAGCACATAGCATATGTTTTAGACTTTGCAGTATCAAGTGGTCTCCATAAGACTACTCAAAACCCAGGTTCTATTAGTGGGCTGAAAATTATGTAGTGTTCTGTGACTAAATATTTTTACAAATGCTATAATTATCTTACGATAATAACACATTATGTAATTTATATACCAGAGCATTTTAAGATGATCATTTATTTGGAAGATGTAACATTTAAAATATACAGTTTCTACAACCTATGCTGGCATTTCTCATGCACACACATGTATGCATGCACATATGCACACACAGTCACATGCATGCATACATGTCCAAAAATGGAAGTAGATGGACCTCTTTAGAATTTTGATAGGTCTTTACCCTATAAATAAGTGGTTGTTATGGCAGGGAAACTGTGTGTGTAAATGATGAGGGATGTTAGTGAGAAGAGAAGTTCCTCCAGGTGTGAGCAGTATACCTGACCATGCTTGGTATGTGTCCGTCCAAACACCACAAACACACTCCAAGGAACAGATCCTGGAGCCAAGGCAGCTGCATCCTCTTGAATATGTGCTTCTCTCTCCACCCTGAGCAGGGCTGATTTCAGATGAGATAGGAAGCCTCACTCTTCTTGGTCAGGGAGAGCAGGGGGACAGGAGGGTGTCCCACCAGTCTGCCCTGGTTTGAGTGGCATAGGACTAGCTGGCAGAGTGAACCTGACTTTTACTCTTGGACCCTGCTGCCCTCAGCTGAGGACCTGAACCTTCCAATGGCCAGTTGAAAAATCTATCCTGTCCTTGTGACTGTCAGAGTCAGAACACCTGCTGGGCACCTGCCCTCACAGGTGTTCCTGCACAGCTCCTGAATACCTCACCCTTGACTGTGACCTACATTTTTTATTGACTCCTATACTATCTGCCAATCAGAAATTAATAGTTATTATGAGCTCATTTTAATGACAGAGAAGCCTGTTTCTGTAGTGGTAACAACCATTTTAAAGTCTATCACTGACCACGGCAACCTGGAATCCAAGTCAGCTTTTAGTGTGGTGCAGGGAGAAATGTTTAAAAAATGGCTAAGTAATGGTATTGCTTTTATGTTTTTTTAAAAGATATTGTTCCATAGGTCTGAAGACTCTGGTAAAGTATCCAATAGCGTCTGAAAAGCATTATAAAACTTTAATGTTGTTTGATTCAGATATTGCCAAGATATAACATTTTCTATCTGGTACTGTATAGCTTTCAATTACTGAAAAAGTTTCTCTGAAGAAAATATCCTGACAATTCACATTCTGCCTGCTAAAGGGGTATATAGGCTTTGGATTCAAATATTTTCCAAAGGAAATGCTTCTAATGTTCTCTGAGGAGGAAGAGAATATTTTCCTCTGAGTTGACATGACAGCCAAATAAATCAGCAACTTTCACCTAACTTCAAAGACGCCCAGTGCCCCCTAGTGGGGGAGGTGTGCAGCCTGTGCCAGTGGAGGGTATCCCTGTGTTGCAGCCTGCAGGGAATGCTGGAGAACAACTCCTCCAGGTGGAGAGAGGGACCAGAAGCAGGCATAGGTCCTTAACCCCCCAAGTTAGAGTAAAATAAGGCCCCAGAGTTTCCAATTCACCTGCTTTCATACTGAAATAAATTAAAAATGTTGTGTTTGAGTCTTGTCACCAGAAATTAAAGAATTTGTGTCTCATTGCTGAATTAAGCAACAGAAATTCTTGCAGCTTTCTGTGACTGATATCTGTTTTAGTTTTTTTCTCTAAATTCTGCTTTTTTTCTTTATAATACCTTCAGTTTGCTCATCAGATTATAGTTGTTGCTGTCAATGCCACTGGAGAATAGCTACTGAAGTTAGAATTATCAGAATCTGTAATTAGAGGTAAACTCATTTGTATGCTTTGGGCAAACCTTGCCTCTTGATAAAATTAAATGCCTTGTCACATTGAAATCAATGCTGAGTATAAATGATGGATTATTTGCAAGGAGGCAATATCAAAGTAGCTGTGAGGCCTGTTTCCAAAGTTAGAATAAATATATGAACAATTTAATATTTACTGATTATATATTATTTTGGTTTACATGTGTCAGTTTCAAAGAATTTATTAGACCAATAATATTAAAGTGGGTTGTGTTATGAAATAATGGTATCCACTTAGATCTGGTAACTCAGTCTAGATGTGCATTATCATCATTATGGATAGTCTCATCTGGAGATGTGACTGGTGTGTTTAAGTTTGCATGCTGCAGTATGCAGCAGTATAAAACAGTATAAAACAGGTGGTTTCAACTGTTTTATAATGTTCTATACCTAAAGCCATCATCATTGTGTTCATGTGGGTCTCCTGAGAGCAGAAATCGAAGTGCAATTCCACACACAAGATTTATTAGGGTAGATACTTTTGAGGGAAAATAGGCAGGGAGACAGAAAGAGGTGTCAAACCATGGTAAGTCCAATCATGTGGGAAGTAAAGAAGGAAAGAAGATGAGTGGAAGAGCCCTAGAATGTGATAAATGTTTGGAAAAGCCAGTGGGGGTGCCCCAAGCCAATGTCCTCATCTGACAAACCCTAGTCTCCAAGAGCAGCTGCCCTAGCCTCACTGGCAGGGAGCCCCTCTGAGGAGCGTGGCCTCAGCAGGAATGTATTGATGGAGATCAGAGTGCAGGGTAGGGAGAGATTGGCCAATGTTAGGAGACCCAGTTGCATTCTATGGCCATCATGCTGCAAACATTTGTACCACACAGGTCCACTTCTCCATGCTGTGAAAGGCATGACCTTGCCCATCAACTTCAGGAAACTAAGTTGCGATTCCCTCACTAAAGCTTACCATAAATTCCATGCTGCCTCTTTTCCTATCATGACATCACCAACAAGGGAGAGCCTTCTATAGTGCATGACAGAAGTACACTACTGCTTGCCCAGACTGGATATACAGCAAGGCCCTTCCAGGTCCCACTCAGGGCTATCAGTCCATCACTTACCCAGTGCATGAGCCTGTGCAGTACTGCCAGGCATAGGCTGTGTTGCTGCCAGAACCCAAAAGACTTTCCAGGTACTACGGTTTCTTCTTTATGTTTGGGATGCAAGATGTAGTGATGTATCTTTTACTTTGGAAGAGTTGACCACATACCTTTGGCCATAGACATGTCCCTTCATCCTTGCAGAGTTTTTGTTTTTTCACACTTTCTAGAGCACGTGTATCTTTTCAAGGCCATCTTGTACTTGCCATGTCCAATTAGCATGATAGCATCAATATAATTGATCAGTGCAGTGTTCTGTGGGATGCCCAGGACTCCCAACCTCTTCAGCTATATTATGGATTAAGATGGGACCATTAGCCTAGACCTGGGGCAAGTGAGTATTTCTGTCCATATCATGTGGTTGAAAACTGTTTCTGATAATCTTTTTAAAGATGGAATGGAAATAATGCATCTGCCATGTTGATAGCCACACACTATGTATCTGAGGTCTCATCCATCTGCTCTGGCAATGACAACTGTCCAGCACAGCAGCTATAATTGTAAACACTGTTTGGTTAAGTCAGTGGTAATCTAGTCTCATTCTCCATGATTCATTTCGCTTCTACAGGGACCATACAGTTGAAGTAAATGGAAATACTAAAGAGACCACCACTGGTCTGTCCTTTAAGCTTTTAATGCGGCATTCAGTTTTGCTTTCTCCTTCTGCCAGGGTGAGATAATATTTTAATTTGCTATAATGCCTGTAAGCACTTTCAGAGATTTCCATTTGGCCTTCCCCATAATGATAGCTGTTGCCACACAGGACAGGGGCCCATCGTGGGAGGAACTCAAATGACAATTAGATCAATTCTAATTATATACTCAGGGACAAAAAAAATGACCATTGGGTGGGTCCATGGATACAACAGGTCCACTGTGAACCAGACTTTATCCCCAATTCCATTTATTACCTGGCACCCCTAGCCCCCTACTCTAAAATTTTGACCATGATTCCACTTCAGGTCTTTGAGTATAAGTGCCATTTCAGACCCTGTGCCCAGTGATTTTTAAAATGTATAGTTATCCTCATTTCTCCATTGTAGTAGTCACATGTGGAAATGGTCCCTCTGGAGAGAACTGGAGAAATTATCACAGCGTATGCTTGCCACAGTATTGCAAGCTCTTTACTCCTAGGGAGCTGCCAAACTCTTCAGTCAGTGGTGTCTTATCTGGAAATTGGTTCAAGTTTGGAAACTGAGAAAGGGATCATGATTTTTTTATCACAGCAACCATCCTGAAACACTGACTCCATTCTTCTTGCCGGTTGTTGGGTCTTGATGCTAAGCAACACCCTCGCTGATTGCCCATGGAATTCAATGGTGCTCTGCATTCATCCCCATGAGGCCCTGTGTGTCAAACTCCCTGAGACATTCCTCCAGCCTCACTGGTGGTTATGGTAATCACAGCCTCTCATGGCTGGGGTAAAGTGCACCCACCTACATTGCTTCAGAGTCTCCACTTCCCTGTGGTTATTAATGATCACTTCTATTGACAGCCTCAGTTTGGAAAGGAGAACAAGCACTGAGGTCAGCTGTGCTGGTAGCACCACACCAGCAAGTTCCTAATGGCCTTGATGAATGTTGTATCCTCTGGGCCCTCCCGAGAAATATCGTTCTCTGCTGCATCTTCTAGACTTATATGATACATCCAGCATGTTCATCTCCTTAAGCCTCCTTTTTCTACTTTTGCCAGTTTTTTCTAAGCTTAGAAAAACCTCTCCAGCATAAATCCTACAAGGAAAAGCCTCCCCAAGGCAAATAATTTTTGCTTATCCAGTCTTAACATTCCATCCCCCTTGATCAAGCATCCTTAAAATCCAATCCAAGGGTTTCTCCCCTATCTCACACTAATTCATGCCTGCTAACTATTGAATATTTTTTCAGCATAGAGTTTCTGTATTTCCTTATCAGTCTCAACACATCCCCAGCTGGGCTTTGCTGGAATCTAATCCTAGTTTTTAGTCTGTCAGACAGGAGATGCGGTAGGGGCACATCCTGATGTGTATCTGTTACCTTACCTGATAGATGTCTCTGAAGCACTTTCTAGCATATTGCCAAAAGTGGAGCTCTTAGAGGTGTATGGGGTGTACTGCAAAGTCAGCATTCTCAGGGACACCCATGCAGAGGTTTCCATCCCATGCTTTTGGGTCCTAGGATTTCCTAAGCAGCATCCTAATCTTAGAATAACAGACTTGACTTGGCTGAGCATTCTAATGTGTCTGGAACTCTGCTGCTCTGACAATTCAGTCTTTAATCTGTCACTCAGCTAAGTCTGCTGCTGTAGAGGCCCTTTGAAGCTCATACTCAAGTCCTTGACTGCATATGTTAATGGTCTTCAGTTTTACATCACTCCTCTGCAGGACATAAATATAATATGGTGTTAATCAAATAACGTCCATGTCTTGGAAGCACTGTTCCCATCATATCTTTCAAATGCTTGGGTCAACACATCTCCCAAGTGTTCCCTGCCTCAATGACATTTTTCCAGGTTACCAAATGAACTATTTGTATTTAAGTGACTAGACTGTCCTAGGGACTCTCCACTCTCTATCAGCCAGGTGCATACCCACGGGAAGTGGTGAGCCAATGTCATCCCACCATCTTACTTTCTGTTTTCTCCAACCCCCTCCTGGTGCCGCTTATGTTAGTCTGGGTCCTCCAAGAAGCAAATGTCCACATAGGACCAGTCATTTAAGATATCTTTTGTCTAAATTCCTGTGCATGAGAATGAGGAAAGAGCTGGGAGAATGTTTAGACAATATTAGAGTTCTGTCTTTTGATGGGAAGAAGAGTAAGAAGGAAGGCTGAGTGGAAGAGGCTTTGACTGCTGTGCAGTTCTATGGTTTGGCTCACCTTCAGAGGACTCTCTGTGCCTTGGGAATGGACTTCCCTGGAGGCTCTGCCACACACAGCATTGGCAGGCAGCTGTCCAGGGAAGCATGGTCTCAAAATGAAAATTAAAAATAATTAAAAATTAATTGAGTTAATGCATTCTACAACATGCATGGACCTTGAAAACATTATACTAAGTGAAAAAATTCAATCACAAAAGATCACACAATGTAGAATTTCACTCATGTGAAATGTCCAGAATAAGGAAATCTATAGAGATTGAAAGTAGGTTAGTTGTTTCTTGGGCTTGGTGGGATTAGGAGAAATGGGAAGCAACTGCTAATATACAAGAAAGTCTTTTTGGAGTGAGGAAAATGTTATATAGTCACAATTCTGTGACTATACTGAGAACCACTGACTTATTTAAATAGTGAAATGTATAGTATGTGAATTATATCTCAATATATTGAAAAAGCATGGTGATGATTTCAAGGACAAGCAGCTAAGGCCTTCCATCAACCACACTCCTGCATAATTTGAGAGGCGCATTTGCACAGGCACCTCGATCAAGTCACTGGGTATTGCTATTTATTCTGTGTATCTGTAATAGGATGTTGTAAAGGGATGCTTGCTCCCTCAACAAACTGGTAAGAAACAATAATCCTGTACTGCAAAGTAAGTTAATAAATTATCATTCTGAATACTGGGGATTTAGGGTTGAAGTTGTTGAATCTAGGAGTTGGGACATGAGAAAGGAAGATTAGGCTATTGTTTTAAGTTTGGGACTGCAATATACCAGAAACAGAATAGCTTTTGAAAGGGGAATTTATTACATTGCAAGTTTAAGTCCATTAAAATGTCCAAACTAAGGCATCCAGAGAAAGATACCTTGATTCAAGGAAGTCCAGTAGGTCTGGAACACTTCTGTCAGCTAGGAAGGCACATGGAGACATCTGCTAGTTTTCTCTACCAGTTTGGTTTCTTCAAAATTCTTTCCCTGGGGGCATTTTCTTTATTCATCTCCAAAAATCTCTGACTGTGTGGGCTCTGGTGGCACTAAAGCTGATCCCACCTTGAATGGGTGGAGATATATCTCCATGGAAACCACCTAATCAAAAGTTACCACCACAATTGGGTGTGTCATATCTCCATGGAAACAATAAAAAAGATCCTACCCAGCAATATTGAATGAGGATTAAAGAACATGGCTTTCTGGGGTGCACAACAGTTTTAAATTGGCACAGCTATGATCTTGGCAAATGCTAATCTGAGTGTTGCAGTGAAAGTATTTGGCAGATATGGGACACATCTACAACCAGTTGACTTTAAGTAAATGAGATTACCTTTTTAATGGGGGTGGGCTTCACCTGTCAGTTGAAGGCCTTAAGAACAAAACTGAGGTTTCTCAGGAAGAAGAAATTCTGCCTTAAAACTGCAATGTCAACCCTTGCCTGAGTTTCCAACCTGCCTGCATGCACTATAAGCTCTACTCATTTGAAATTTGCCCCCCAATTATGTCACTCAATTCCTTGATAAAAATCTCTCTCAGTAGATAGGCTGGTTGGTGGGTAGGTAGGTAGGTAACTAGATATGGAAGTAGATAGGCAGATGAAAGATAAATAGACAGATAGATAGGTGATTGATTCTGTTTTGGTGAAGAATCTTGACCAATTCAGGAAAATAATAGGTGCTTAATAAACATTCATAGTGGTAAATTTGTCTTTTCATGTTGTACTAGTCAGAAAATCCAAAGGCACAGATCTTTCAACAGAGGGAATTTAATTCAGGTAATTGTTGCAGAGGTGCTGGAAGAACCCCAAGACTCTGTGGAAATTTGAGTCCAGCATAGGTTGCTACTATCCTAGACTGGAGGGACATGGGAGGGGTGACCTTATCACAGCTGGCAACCTGGGTCTTAGAGTTGAGTCCTGAACTGTAGCAGCTGCCCACTTGGAGATGGGACCACAAGACAGACTGCTACTGTCAGAGATGCCACCTAAGGCCATCACTGAAATAAAGAAGAACCCTGGCCTTTCTCCTGGCCTCTGGTCTCTTCCTGCTGTCCCTCTTTGGCCACAACTTGCCAGAAGTCAGGGAGCCCAGGAAATTCAGTTCCCTATGATGGCAGGCAGAGCAGGAAGTAGGCATGGATCTGAGAGCAAGCAGGCTTCTGAACAGCCTGCAAGTTCTCTTTATCAAACCACCTGTGGCAGCGAGGGTGTGGGGAAAAAGAAAATATAGGTTATAGAGTCATAGAGTACATTCAGCAACTGGAATAGGACATCCTCTAAGGAGCAGGCAATCTGTGCCCCAGTTATACCTTGGAACTTGGAAAACATTTCTGCATTTGAGAGATTTTGTATAATGTCAAGAATTATTGCTAAATGGGGGGAAATCAGTTTTCCTTTTTTGCTTTAAATTATACATAATTAAAACCTTTACATTAGTGCCAGTTTTCAATTCTGGCATGGTGTCTTTTAATCTGTTTAATATGAGAAATGTTCTGAGGCACTGCTATCTAGGAGTTAAATAAACTTAAGAGGTAATTAAAGCATTGCTTCTACAGGGCTCTCAACATAGAACTAGAGGAGAGAATATTATTCTTGTGCTCATTATAGAGAAACTGTCTTAAGCCAAAAATAAACTCCATCAGATTTTCTAAAGTTTTCTAATATATTTCCTTATCTTTGGACCAACCCTTTAGATATTATGTCAACTTTATTTGGTGATTTTTGTGGAAATAAAGTGACAACTCTGTATCCCACAAAAGATCTATGACCAGATAAATAGGGGCTCTGACCTGGCTAGCAATTTGTCAATTCTTTAAGTCAATATTTAAAAATAGAACAGCACTTTCTCAAGGATAGTCAGAGTGCTCTGTGGGAAGAGGAGTGAGCAAGGATCACATGGCTCTGGCTTACTTTAGTCCTTCTGAGTCCTTTTGCTCTGGCCTTGGGTTTGCATACCCCTTGCAATACCAACAGAGATACTAACAGCAGAGGCAAGCCCGGAGGTTAGTGGGAAAGTGACTCCACAGAAGATCCTCCTGGATGGCTCTTCCTACTCCTTACAGGTTTTGTGCTGAAATCGGGTTCTGCGATGACCCTTTTCTATATCCCTGATATTTCCAGTATCTTGAAGCATTTCCACCTGTCCATGCCCTGCTTGATAGTATTTTAATCTGCTCTTTAGAAAATGGTCTGGAAAGGGCAGGTCACTAATGGATATGGAAGGAAAGGTGGTTCCAAAGGCAGGGCTTACACATGGAAGAGATAATCAGAGTAAAAAGGAGCAGAAGTGACCCTAAGCTAGAGGGCCTGGCAAAATAGAGAAGGTGACATTTCAGATTGGGCTGGGGATGAGATTGTACCATTTGACAGGCATAAGAACCAAAAAATATATTAAAAATAATAAAAGGCTAATTCTCCCTGTTGTACAGAAGTGAAGAGACTTCCTTCTTCCTCCCATAAATTAGTATTTACTTTAAAAAACCTGCAAGTGTAAATTCTCTTTGTCCTTTTCAAATGTAATCAAGGAAGCTACTCTCCCCACGTCCCCCACCTCCGCACCACAATGTCCCAGTTTCTAGAAAGAGATTAGCATAACTTCCAGGAGGTTCAGGGCTCCAAATAGTAAAAGTGCCTTCAAAATATCTTGAGAGATTGTTTGCAATGAGTTATATCCCCTTAGCCATGTAAAAATGGGAAACTCTCTGTCTTTATGTTCCTAGGTGAATTGCCTGTGGGTTGTGAGAGGAATTTGTTTTAAGCTCTCTTTCCCAAGGATGGCTCCTTTTTAAATATCAGTGGTCTCAAGTGGCAGTGTCCACATGGTCAGGAGCACAAGTGTACAGGTGAAGCCTAGCAACATGTTTGGAGTCTCTGCTTCCTTCACTTATGCTAGCATTTTATTAGCTGAAGCAAGTTACATGTCAAAACCCAATTTCTATGTCGGGTTTATTCCAAATATAAAGGAAGTCATTTCAGGATTACTGACAATAGTTTAAAATAAAGGTTTTAAAGCAGGCATCAAGGGTAGTCTTGAGAACAAGATCCAGTCATTGGTTTGGATCTTATAGGTGCTGCCTTTACTAAGCCTGTGACTCTTTCAAGACATGTTTTGCCTCTAAGCCTTCAGTCTGGACCAGCATGTAGGTGATTTCTCTGTCTCTCTGTCTCTGTGTTGAAAGCTTAGCCCACCTACCACCATTTCTAGTAGCAGTCCCCAGTAGACCTTGAATCATCCTTCTGTTTTCCTTATTATTTTAGCCCCACCTCCTGCATTAGGTCTTTAATATTATCCTTCAAAGTCTCAATTCCAAGCATTCATTTCTCCAAAGTGACTTTCACTTACAGTTTGTATGTGGAATGAGGTAGAGATCTACATGTAGAAATTTTTACATATAGAAAGTCTACTTATTTATTACATTGCCATTATTTTCCCACTAAATGACATTGTCAACTCTATCAAATATCAAAGTCCAAGAAAGGATGTGTGAGATTCTGAACACTCAGATGTCTAGATTGGTCTCTCTGAGTATGTTTTCCCATGCTACAACCCTACTTCCTACAGATAAATAATATGTTTTGCTAATTAGTAGAACATCACCCCTTCTTGTTTTCATTTTAATAATTGTCTTCCTTTTCTGGGCTTGACAGAGTAGATGTCACTGCTCAGTCTGGATTCCAAGACGAGAATATTTTAAGCTAATTTTCATTGAGTGTTATGAGCTCTGCTAAGCTTCTGACTGTCTCCTCAGCACAGAGCTGGTTGTCATACAGGTGGTAAGAGGCAGGGCTCTGACACAATCCCAACCCTCCACCTCCTTGGCTGGGTGGATGCTGGACATGGGAAAATCAGCACAACAAGGCACCAGCCTCATGTTACTTATGAGGATAAGGTAATATATGCTGAAGTGTATAGTTTACTACTTGAAGCATAGAACTGTTTAATAAGTGATAGGTATAACATAATGGTAAGTTTAATAGTACTACATAGGGTACTAATTAGTGTTTAAAAAGCTAATAGAAGTAAAGACCCCTTATGATGTAATGCCTGGCAAACATGAACACTAGATGACAAATTCAAGTTAATTATTTACCTAACTCTTTTTCCTTTTCCTCATTTATTTTCTGTTTCTCTTTCTTTGGATAATTATTTACCTAAGTTAATTATTTACCTAACTCCTTTTCCTTTTCCTCATTTATTTTCTGTTTCTCTTTCTTTGGATACCCATATCATATAATAAGTTGGAATTTAGGGAGTGAAATGAAATTTTCTACTATTGAAGTAAAAACTGTAAATACATGTTTTGTGTGGCAGTGATCTTTCCAGAAGTTTCATCAATCAAATTCTTGGGGGAATTTTCTCAATAAAAGTACCGACAGTAAACAAAATGTTTTATGTGGATGTTTAGGATGAATTGGGATTGTGCATTTTCCTAATAGAAAAAAAACACAAATAAAAACATAACTACTCAGGAAAGAAGGAGGAAAAAAATGTGAGCACTCTTGAGTGATCTTTCTTGCTTTTTCTTTCTTATAAACTTAAAAGGATTAGTATCTGTTCTCTAAATACAGCAGCTAGTTCAAATCAACTTTACAAAAAATAAAAACCAAAAATGCCAAAGATAGCAACACATTGGTATTTTTTTAATATCCTCATTTCTGTCTGTAACTGATACTCTTATTTTAGAGCTTCAAAAATTCCAGATCACTGAGTAAAGCTTTAGGAGGAAAGATAGCTAGCTCATTTGGAACAACACACTTGGCTTTTTTTATAAGAAAGAAAGTAGCTACAAATTAGATACATGCTGCTGCCCATAATAAAAGCTTTGCCAGAGTCTCTGACTATAACATGACATACAACAGGATCACAGAAGCAGAATGTTTGAAAGATAAATATGCTTAAAGTGCTATGCAAATGCTTTGCATATGGGCTTACAGATACCCTTAGTAGGATTAACATGTGCATATATTAAAGTGATTGCAAATGTTTATAATCACCCTATTTGAGATCACTCCTCAGAAAAAAAATGCATGCAACCACTTGTGAAGCCCATTCAGGGAAATTTAAACTTCAAGTGGAACCACAGATGCCTTCTATAGTAAAAATAATTTTACTTTTCATGTGCATACTGATATCGAGAAATGCATTTTTTACCAGGAAAGTTAACCAGGACTATATATGATAGCAATTCATCACACTAGTTATGTATATAAATGTTAAGTAATTTTCCTTAGGTACTGCTAGCCATTTGATAGCATGTGACCCAGTGATTTTTAAATCTTCTTTGATTTGGGGAACTTGATTTAGGGAATTTATTGTAAAAATAGATTTAGACTTAAAAAGAACTTCTGTTCTGACCAAGATGAAGAATTGGGTCCATATTTCCCTTACTGGTTTTGACAACTTGAACATATGGAAAAATATATGAAACAAGTGTTTCAGATGTTGGACATTAGGTAGTTCAGTCAGGGATCACTGAGAGAGGAAAAGCAAGTGAGGGGAGAACTACGATTGCTTCAGCCTATTGCCTGGAGAGAGTTTCCAGGCCTTAGAACAAGGCCAGACCAGGTAGAGCAACATCCTCCTTGGATAAGGAGACAGAGATGAGTGTCCAGGATGGCAAAAGCAACTAAAATTCCAAGGGCAGAGGAGGTGAGAAGAGAAGGCTGAACTGTTCAATACCCATATGCAAAAACAAGCCAGCAACCACCCAAATGGATACATAAATAGAAACCTCTATTCATATTCTCTACCATATACAAAAATTATGACAAATGGGTCACAGACTTAAAAATAAACTTAACACTGTAAATTTCCTTGAAGAAAATTTAAGAGAAAATTTTGTGGCCTTAGAATAGGCAAGATTTTCTTCAATACATCACCAGAATCATGATTCATGAGAGAACCAGAAAAGATAAATTTGATTTCATAAAATTTAAGACCTGCTGTTCAAAAGAGGTTGTTAAAAGAATGAAGACAATGCACACATGGAAGTAAATCTTTGTGACTCCAGTCAACAACTTGGGTCCAGAGTACGCTCACCAAAATACAATAATATGAAAGGAAACAACCTAATAAAAATGAACCAACCACTTGCACAAATACATTGCCAAAGAAGAAAACGAATGGAAAATAATCATCTGTAAAGATGCTAAATGTCTTCTCCTCCAAGGAAATGCAAATTGGTAAGGAGGTGGAGCAACTGGAATTCTTATTATTGCTGTGGGTGTGTGAAATTGTACAACAACTTGAAGAACAGTTTTGCTGTTTCTTAAAAAGTTAAATACAGACCTGTATGACTCAACTTTTACACTCCAAGGTAGAACCCAAGAACAATGAAAGCATATGTCCACACAACAGCTTCTTTGTGAATGTTCATGGCAGTTTTATTTGCAATAGCCAGAAAACTGTAATGTGCAAAATGTCCATCGTTGGGTGAACAGCTGAACTGTGGTATAACCATGTAGTATGGGACTACTCAGTGATATAAAAGGATGAAACATTGATGCACCCAGCAATATGGATATACCAACACATGCTGTGTGAAAGAAAACAGTCAGGAAAGACTACATACTATATGATTCCCTTTATGTAAAACCCTGGAGCATGTAAATTAATTTATAGCAATAGAAAGCTAATCAGTGGTTGCCTGGTGCAGGATGAAGGGGTTACACAAGGGCAAAAAGGAACTTTTGGGGTGATGTGTTATGTTCCTTATACTGCTTGTGGTAATGATTTCATGCATTCAGTGTATGTCAAAATTTATCAAATTGTACACTTTAAACATGTACAGTTTTTTCTTTGTCAACTATACATCAATAATGCATAAAGAGACAATTTCAGAGATGATAAAGAATTTGTAACTAGCTGAGTTGCTATTCTGACATACAAAAGTGACAAAAAAATCTAAAATTGAAGAATTGCTTAGTTCAATCAAATACACTTAATAAGTTATCCAATTCAAATTTTCAATAACTTGTATATTCCCTAAAGGAAAACACAGTAAGGATTAATCATGTAATACTTAGTTTAGGGTTGAGTTGATGTGTTTAATTTCTCAATTTATTTTTTGGAAACATGCATATATGAATAAATGTGCAATTACAGTTTTAATATTGCCTTGTTATTTGTACAGAGATAATAAGAGATGCATTATTCACTTCTTCAAAATTCACCCTTCAGTCTCTGATCAGTAACAGTTCTAGTATCTGGTGATATTGGTGATATAAGCATTGCATTTTAGACTCAGGATGATGAGAATTTTATGGTAGAAGGAGAGGCTGAATATTGGCTTTGTGTATATTACATTTAATATGAAAATTTTCTATGGGGAAAAAAGATTTAAGAATACTGTTACAGTTTCAGTAAAATGGTTGCTCACTAATTGTCTTATCATGGTATAGGAATTGGAGGTGTGATAAGGTACATGGTAAGTACACCCTTGCTTGCCCATCTTGTGTCTGTAGCAGACATTGCCAAACAATCATGCATTCTCAGAGGCCAGGCTGTCATTACATCATCTCATGCAACTGCTACCTCTGATGAGAGCTTGCACAGGGGCTGAGCCTGATTTGCCATACCCCCTCTAGAAAATTCTGCAGAGATTGACTATTCTGCTCATGTGCAGCTTCATGTGAAATGTGTAATATTTCCCAGCTAATTAAGAGACTAGTTATGAATAGCAATAGCAAAAGATTTCCTTCCATATAAATTCCTTTTTTTACTACAACTGTACTACATGCTCACTGGAGAAACTTTGGAAGATACAAAAAAAAATTACAGGAAAAAAATCCCTAATAATTGCACTTTATCCCACCACCAGGATCAAACACATTTACGTCTTGCAGTGATTTTATTCTATTTTTTTAATACACACATAATGGTAATGAACTTTTGTTATGTTCTGGACTTCAGATGGTAGAGCATAATAATATTATACTGAGCAATATTTGTGTTCTTGAAAAGTACAGATTTCTTCTAAACTCAGTGGTGACTTAGAACTTGTAAATGACTGAAGTAATAAACTTTGCTGAAAAAGACAGAAATCATGTGAAGGAAGAACCAGTTACAAGGGAAATACATGTTGTACTGGCAGGAAGCACTGAGCTAGTCAAGTTGTAGACAGGATCCAGGGTTCTCATGGGGGTGTAAGGCAATACCTTTTTTTCTTTTTTAACAATGAGAATGTTCTTAATTTGATTGTGGTGATGAACATACAACACTGATTTTACTGAGAGCCCTGATCTTATACTTTGGATGGATTGTATGGTGTGTGAATAAAACCATGTCTTAAAAAAATACCAGCTCCCTGTGTAAGTGGAGAAAGACAGTTTGGGGGAAAATGGAGTGCTTCTGCAATGCAAGATGGTTCCCTCTGCTGATAGCAATGTGCATATGCTTATTGGTTTAGAAAGGCTTTATAAGCCTACAGTGATGGTGCCCCAAACTGCCCACTGCCATTCCTGACATGGGGTTTTATGGTTCTGCCCAGAAAGGGAAAGCCTTATGTATTCTTCCTATCCCCAAAGGCAAATGGCATAGGTCTGTGGATGGTGTCACAGTTGGTGATACATCACAGGCTAGGGGATGGCAGTCTGCTGAAATGTGAATACGGTGACCAAAGACAAATGCTCAGAGAAGTTGCAGAATATCAAATGTTGCAGCTGCATAATGCTTTCTGTTATCCTGCCAATGAAAGAAATGTAGATCTGCAGCCATCTAAAGGACGTCATTGCAGCTGGGGTTTTGTGACAATATCCCACATTTACTAGCTGAGGAGAATGTCTCCCCCTTGAAAACACCTCTAGTCTATTTGTGAGGGATCTAAACCATGAGTTGGAGTCTATCTATTTAGCAGGTCAGTAGGAATGAGGTGCTTTCCTGTGGACAGTGACAACATATACCCTCTCCACAGGGTCTCCATGCCCATCACCCATTTCTAAGGAGTGTGAGGTTTCCTAGTTGAAAAGGCTTTGCTCCTAAAACCCAAGCCAGGTTTGCTCCTAAAACGCAAGCCAGATTTGCTCCTAAAATGCAAACAGCAGGCTGTATGGACATCTTCCAGAGTCACAGCCCATAAGGCTGGCCAAACATCACTGGGATATTTTGGAAACCTTGCCAGTTAATATGAATTATATCCAATGTTTTTGGGCTGATCACCATTGCTTTTAGGGCTTTAAATGCATGAACTCATATCATTTGCACAACCACATGATAAACTAGGTGCAGTTATTACATTCATTTGACAGATGAGGAAATTGAGGCAAAGAGAGGTTGAATGACAAGCCTATGTTCACCCAGACAGCAAACAGAGATGGCACATAAAGCTAGAACATGTTCACTCCAGAGACTGTGCTTTTAAGCCCATGAGACTCTTTCATTCCTGCTCTCAGTTCCATAACAATAGTCAGGACTCTGAAATGAAAACAAATGCAGTTCTCCAATTCTACATCAATGCATGTTTAGCAAAAATAAAAATGGGAGAAATGTGAAGGGGGTAATAAATTACCCCAGGGTGGGGCATCATAGTCCCTAAGTGTCCAAATGACTTGTTCTTGATAGGACATGTTTGAAAACAGCATGATGCTGTTCAGTGCTGAGAAGTGAGAAGTGGCAGATCACTACATGCCTGCCTAGCTTCCTGGGGGGAAGCATATAGATTTCTTCTTACACTTTTATCGAGGTATGATTCACATATGGGAGACTCCATATTTTTAAAGTGTGCAATTTGGTAAGTTTGATGTATGTAGAGCCCTGGGAAACCAGCATCCCATCCAATATAAGGAGCCTATCAAGTACCTTGGGTAGGTTCTCATGCCTGTTTGTAGGCTTTCATCCTCGGCTCCTCCCAACCTCATCTCAGACAACTGCTGGCATGCTTTCTCTCACTACAGATTGGTTTCCATTTTCTACAATTTTACATGAATGAAATCATATGGTATGTACTCTTTTGGAAAGGTCTGGCTTTTTAAAAATCAACATAATTATATTGCAATTCATTCACATGTTGTGGGTATTGCTATTATTATTTTGTTGTATGGCTATACAATTTGTTCATCAAATGACGGGTGTTAAGGGTGCTTCAGTTTTGGGATAGTAAAAATAAAGCTGTCATGTACCTTCATGTGCAAATTTCTGTATGAATATATATTTTCATTTTTCTTAGATAATAACTGTTGGGTCATAAGTTTACTTTTTAATTTTAATAATTGATGCTCTTAAAAATAAATTATATATGAAAATATTATATAACAAAATATCTACATTTTAATTTGCAATCAGTGTAAAAATTATTAGTGAGGTATTTAACATTCTTTTTTTTTTCATCCTAAGTATTTAAAACCTTTTGTGGGTCTTCAGTTTTTAAGAAACTGCCAAGCATTTTTCCTAAGTGTTTGTACTATTTTACATTTTCAGCAGCAGTGTAGGAGCATTCCAGTCTTTCTGTGTCCTCGCCAACAATTAGTGTGGTTTGTAATTCCTTTATATCTTTCTGGTTTTGCTGTCAGAGTAGGGCTGGCCTCATAAAATGAGATGTCAAATGTTCCTTCCTATTCAATTTTATGATAGACTTTGCACAGAATTGAAATTATTTTTTAAAAGTACTTGGTAAAATTCTCCAGTGAAACTTTCTGGAGTTTGCTTGATGGTAACCTTTTTTTTCCCACTTTTAAAATCATATAGTGTAACATATATACAAAACAAAGAAATGAACAAACAATAGTTTTCAAAGCACTCTTCAAAAAGTGGTTACAGGATAGATCCCAGAGTTTGTCATGAGTGACCATATGATCTTCTCATATTTTTCCTTCTAGCTGTTCCAGAATATAGGAGACTAGTGGGCTTAAATACTTTATCATCACAATTGACTTTTATCCGTTCTTTTTGGTGAACAAAAACATATACACGAAAAAACTATACATTTTCAAGCACAGCACCGCAATTAGTTGTAGAACATATTTCAGACTTTGACATGGGTTACAATATCACAATTTTAGGTTTTTCCTTCTAGCTGCTCTAAAATACTAGAGACTAAAAGAGATATCAATTTGATGATTCAGCATTCATATTCATTTGTTAAGTCCTGTCTTCTATGTATAATTCCACCATCACCTTTGATCTTTCCATCCCTCTCCTTAGGGGTGTTTGGGCTATGGCCATTCTAACATTTTCATATTGGAGGGGTTTGTCACTAATATGGGGTAGGGAGATGGAACTATCTGATGTTCAAGAGAAGCTGGGCTAAGTTTCAGGACATATCTGGACCAGGGACCCATCTGGAGGTTTTACATTTCTGGAAAGTTACTCTAGTGCCTGAACCCCTTATAGAATCTTATAAGTTGGCCTAGGTATTCTTTAGGATTGGCTGGAATGGTCCTGATTGGGGGTTTGTAGCAAGGTCTACCTGAAACTTGCTTAAGAGCAACATCCAGAGTAGCCTCTTGGCTGTATTTGAACTCTCTCTGCCATTGATACTTTATTAATTACACTTCTTTTCCCCCACTTGGTCAGGATGGAATTGTGGGTCCCACAAGGCCAGGTCTGGATTCATCCCTGGGAATCCTCTCCCACATCACCAGGGAGACTTTCACCCCTGGATGTCATGTCTCATGTAGTGGGGAGGGCAATGGTTTCACTTGTAGTTGGGCTTAGAGAGACTGAGGCCACATCTGAGCAACAACAGAGGTCCTCCAGAAGTAACTCTTAGGCATGCCTATAGGTAGACTAAGCTTCTCTGCTACCTACATAATCTTCACAAGAGTAAGCCTCCTGATAGAGGGCATGGCCTATTGATTTGGGTGTCCCTAAAGTTTGACACAGTGTCAAGGGATTCCCTGATGCTATGGTTTGATAGTTCCATAGTCTTCCTCCCCTTCCTCAGGGGACTTTATCAATACTTTTTATCTCCTTAATATGCTCTAGGGTGTTTCCAGGTATTACAATAATCTATTAAGGATTAAAGGACCTCGTTCTCATGTTGTGCTCTCTGTGTTTCAGTTGTTCAAATGGGCTATATAGATAGGTTGAATTAGATTATACACTACAGAAAATTTCAGTTCCAGATGAAATAAACCACACAAGAGTATGTGTGGTTCTAAAGTATAGACACCATCTTCCTAACCCCTATGTTATGAATTACTTTAACCCCAACCTGTTTGGCTTCATTCTTATCTCTGAATATCAGGTCTGATAGAAAAACGATGGCTTCCACTGCAGTGATTGATTCAGGTTGGTTTATCTTCCTCTAATTGGGACTCATAACTCACTTGGCATCACACTTCTTTATACCCTGAGAAGTCTTGAAAACAGCAGCAACTTCTGAACAACTCTGGAATTGAGGGCATATTCATCACAGAAATGTAGGTGGGCATGTGATGACCTCTTTCTCATGACCCATAGTCACTTCTTCAGCTATGCATTCAGTTTAGCCCTAACTTCCTCTTGGCTTGTCTCTCTGAGACACCTGAAACACATAGATGTGGGTCCTATAAACTTAGTACCACACAAATATGAGCTTTGTCAAACATGGTTTTTAAAGGCTATATTTGAATTTTTTGTCAGTTATCAATTTATTGTTTTTCAACTCCAAATTCATCCTTCTTTGCCTTATATCATGATATTGGGGTTGGACTGCATTAACATTTGTCCTTTGTCAACTTGGAAAATGTTAGATTACATCAATCAAGGGTGCTGTAGCAACATTGTATGGTGATACTGGCAGAAAGATAGTGTGGGATGCCAGGGGGCTGTACATATGACCCTCCCTGCACACTGGGGTTGCCCTCCCACCTGCAGCTTCTTCTGAACATCTTTGCCACCCCACCCACCGTGCCCTAGTAATGGTGGGTACTTTCTTTAGAGCAGAGCCTGCCTGTGTCCACCAGTAGCCTTCTGCATATTCCTATGGTAGCCGTGCCCTCACCAAAGAGTTCTGAATCTCAGTCTTTGGGGCAGAAAGGTCTCTGCACAGGCCTTAGTTCTTTACTGCGTACCCATCCTCAGTTCAGGGATAGTAACTGCCATTTATATCTGCCACTTCTGGACCTCTAGGGTTCTCTTCTACCTCTTTTTGATGTTTACCACCTTTTAGCAGCTAAAATATTTTAATGTGAATTTTCCAGTTCAAAGAAATGATATTATTTCTGTCTCCTGATTGCACCCTAAGCAATTTATTTTTCAAAGTCATAATTGCAACTGTGTTTTCAGCTTGAAATGAACATCAAACATCTCCTAATGGCTGTGCAACATGACCTTTCATGAAATGACCAGGTTTAGTAAGGCTCAGAAGGGTCCACAGAGCTGACAGTGAATACACAGTTGTAAAGCAAAGCAATTTTCTCTCTGCTTAAATTATTTTGCAGGGTAAAGATTTCCCAGTGACCGTGAAAGAATTATGCAAGTCTATATTACTGACTCAAGATTATTTTAAAAAACAATTCTAATATTTCAGTCCTAGAATTGCTTTTATGTTTTCCTATGCAGATTTCAACAAACCTTCTTTGCAAAGGACCAAGTATCAAATATTTTAGTCATTATAGGTCAGAAGGTCTCTGCTGCAACTATTCAGCTCTGCTGTTGGAGCACAAAGGCAGCCATAGACAGTGTACATACAAATGGTCATGGCTGTGTTCCAATAAAACTTGATAAACATAAGCGGCCAATTAGGTTTTCCCATAGACCACATGTTACTGACACTGTTCTAATGAATTGACCATGTGTGGTACCAAAAGCTCAATTCTTGCAGTAATGATATATCTTGGAAGAGCAATATTTAGGAAAACTAGAGCTTAAATTTAAAAGGAAGTTATCACCACCTGTGCTGGTTTGAAAGGATTTATGTGCCTTAGAAAAGCCAAGTTTTAATCCTAATCAGTCTTGTGGGAGCAGCCGTTTCTTCTAATCCCTATTCAGTACTATAGGTTGGAAACTTGATTAGATTTTCTTCACAGAGAAGTGACTCACCCAGTTGTGGGTATTAACTTTCTAATAGAGGGAGATGTAACTCTACCCATTCTAGGTGGATCTTGATTACTTTGTTGGAATCCTTTAAAAGAAGAAGCATTTTGGAGAAAGTTTGAGAATGACAGCAGGGCCATGAGATGAGAGATCCATGAAGCAGAGAACCCACAATGCCAGAGAACTTTGGAGATAAAGAAGGAATACATCCCCAAGGGAAGCTTTATGACACAAGAGGCCTGGAGAGAAAGTTAGCAGAGGTCGTCGTGTTCATCACGTGCCTTTCCAGTTGAGAGAGAAAACCTGAATTTCATTGGCCTTTCTTGAGTGAAAGTAACCTCTTGTTGGTGCCTTAATTTGGACATTTTTATAGACTTTGCTTTAATTGAGACATTTTCATGACCTTAGAACTGTAAACTTGTAACTTATTAAATTCCCCCTTTAAAAAACCATCCCGTTTCTTGTATATTGCATTCCAGCAACTAGCAAACTAGAACACCGCCCAAAATGCATTTTCTCCTTGAGGACGATTCCCACCTATGATGTGTTTTCTACTTGTGAACTTAAACTAATGTTCATTACCATGAATTTATTTAGGCAATTATCACTTCCCAACAAGATGTTTTATCCTCACCCCCACCTCCCACCCCCCCCACCTTCTCCTCTGCTGCTAGGAAATGGAATCAAAGTGAATAGCTTCATGCTACTAAGATTATCATTACCTTGACTGCTATCTCCACCTTCGCCCTGCTAACAGAGCCCTACTTTTGAGAGGCTGCCCATGCTCTCAGCCCCAGGGAAGTCAAGCCCATAGAAGCGGATGTGGCAAGCCTTGTTCTCGCTTCCAGAGAGTGGTCTAAGGGTGGGTCTGGGGCACATTTCTGACCAGCAAAACATAAGAGGAAGTCTACAGGCTTATTTGGGGAACTCTTGGGAGGAAATATTTTCCCTTAACACATTCAGTCCATCACATATTTCTTCCTGGTTTACATGCTGTTTATCAGGATGTGACCTGGATCTGAGGCAAACCTAAGGGCTGTGAGATAAAAAGTCTTAGGAAAAGGCAACTTGATGTGGAAGGCAGAATGAAAGGAAGAAAAGAGACAGATTTTTGATAACCGCATGGAACCACTGACCCAACCTGAAGTTAATTACATGGCTCAGGATACCTTGTTAAAACCAGTGCCTTTATGTTTTAAGTTACCCTGCTAGCCACTGCTGAACAACCTGGCAGAGAGACTTCTTTTCTCATCTGTGTCAGGTTATTTTTTTCTTTTTATTTTTTTCTTGTTGTTGCTAACAGTATTTCCCTTTAATGTGGGACCTAAACAAAAACCATGCTTCTCCATTTGGAACTCTTGAACCATACACCAAATCACCTTGTCCCCCAATTTCCTCCATACCCATTGCACTGTGGGACTTGGGGCTTCTTGCAGCACAGTTTGAAATCCACTGATCTTTAGAAAAATGGAACAGCTATATTTTATCACATTATGTTCACTTTTTCATACTAATGACTGAGGTATTAATACAAACACAGATAGAAATGGGCTCACTCAACTTCAGACTTGCATAAAATTTATAAAACATTTATTCTTATTGCAATAATGCTATCTTGGGAAAATCAAAATACCAAACTTTTTTTTGGGCTCTTGCTCTATTATTAAGGAATGTTTTGTGGGAGAACATGCAGTTTTCATTCTGTAACTTTAATCATTAATGTTTAACTGCAGCACAAATTGTCTGCATATTGGATTATGTTAATATACATTTATATGTTTCTTTAAATCCATAGACATCTCCCTTGTTATCTTACTGATTTTATAATGATATTTTGTTGCAGGTACCTTATTTCTCTAATCTTAACACCTAATGAATTATTATCTATAACTGTGTTTCTCAAACTCTTTAGAATATGGGAATCATAAAATTATAATACATTTCCAGAACGCCAGGAAAGACTAATGGGATTTAATGCAACTCTAGAAGCTGGAAAAAATTTATTTAAAAAGTAAAGTTTTGAGTCATAGATATTAATAAACAGTAAGCATTGATTAGAATCATAGCTGTATGTTAAAGTTATGAGAGAAGAATATAGGATATAGATGATCACAAATAGAAAGACTGTGCCCAGTGATTCAGATCTAATTATAGCACACCATTTCCTGACAGTACAGTACCAGAACTGTAGATATGTATGTTGATGTGTATGTCACATGCACATGCAGAGTCATTCATGCATTCACTTTTTTGTATAATGTGTGTTGTTGTCAGAGCTCTCATTGGCAGTCCCCAGGACACATTTGTTATTGCTGGTCTCTTGTTGGCCTCTGATATCTCATATGCATCTCTCAGGGCAGTTATCCCAGAGAAATGGAAACAAATATTCATACAAAATCCCATACATGAATGTTCAAAATTTTTTTGTAATCACACATGTGATTACATCTTTAGAGCTAAACACACACACACACACACTGGCACACACACAAATGAGTACAAGTTGGAATATCTAAGTATAATTGATGGTGTGTATTAAGATTGGTATCTCTGTTGTGATATTGTATTATAGTTCTGCAAAATGTTACCTGCAGGGAGATGATAAGTGTTTCATGGGATCTCTCTGTATTATTGGTTACAACTACATGTAAATCTAAAATTATCTCAATAAAAAAGTGAATTAAAAAGAAAAGGACCTTAGTCCAAAAAATTTGAAAATAAAAAAAAGACTTTGCGCAAATTCAGTGTGAAAGGTCAAAAAAAGGGTGTTATTTTCCACACATGTGGTACACTCCCAGGTTCCTCATGTGTTTACTTTGCTCATTATTCTCCCCACTCTGTCTCTGATTCACAGGCCAGATATAAGTAGAACATTTTGTATTTCTCTAAGAATACTATATTAATTTAATATGCTTTTTACTTACAAAGACTGCCATTTTCCTTTTTCATAGTTAATGATCCTAAAAGAGAAGGGGAAAGAGGGCAAACAGATTTTGTATGTCATCATACATTTTCAAGGCAAAAATCCCAATTGCTATGACCTCTAACCATTTATAATAAGAATTAGCAAGTCAAACACAATATCTCTGGGCAGCTTGACACCAAGCTCCAAAGACTGAGTTCCTTTGTTTCCCAAAAGCTGATATAGAGTGGATTTCAACAAATATTTATATAACTTTAGATCAGTGAATGCAATTTGACTTCATTTACCACTTTTTGGGGGAAAGTGTTACAGTTCCAAGATGAGCTCTACTAGAAAAATTTGCAAGTAATTATTTTAAATGATATGCAAATTGTCATCAGGCAACTCAGAAGGGAGATTGGAGACAGAGTGGCAATATTAGAATTCCAGATATTGGCTAATGTGAAAAATAAATCACTATTTTACAATAATGTCAGCAGTTTGGAAAAATTAATAAATAGCCCTCTTTTGATGGTTGATAGAGAAGGAGTTAAAATATGAAATGAACCTAACGTACTTGAGTTCCAATCAAACCTTACTCCTGGAAGTTATCCTAAACCCATAACCCAGTTTTTCTTGATACAACCTTTAAAACACTCTAGGTTTAAGCAAATGAGTCATAAAAATGTGAATATGAGACTCAAGTCTATAACCTGTACAAAAATTAAAAGAGAATAGAGGGCAGTGAATAAGCAGGCAGACTCTGGGGACAGATAGAACATATTTGAAGAGTAACTAGTTAATGTCTTTGGGTGATAATTTAAAACTTCTGTCTCCATTTCCAACTTTGTAAAATGGAACTATTTAATAAGGACCTTCCTTGGGGGGTGGTCATAAAGAATAAATGAAATAACATAATTAGGATCCATAGTATAATGCCTGAGAGATAGTAGGAAAAAATGTTAAGTAGCACAAGTGTTTTTTATTGTTGTTATATAAGCAGGAAGCAGTGAAATAAATGTATGGTTACATGTGTTTAAACATATAATGCTCACAATTAAAATAATTCAAACAACACAGTGGAGCATGCAGGGGGTCAAATATGATTTTTTTAACTTTACATACAGCATACAGCCTCTCAGTTCTCAAGTCCAGAAATAGTCATAATGAAGTTGTGTGTGTGTGTGCTGTCCTTCCAGTTACCTAATGCACATCTAAGCATATATGACCTCATAAAAAATACAGTAGGTAGCACATCATACCCTTACTTCTGATCCTCACTATTTTTTCAATTATAAATCATAAAGATGGTTCCGTATCAGCACATTTAGATCTCCCTTCCTGCTTTCTCTCAATCTTGCTCTTCATATTTCCTTCAGAAGACAGGAAAAACCATTTCCACCTTGACATTGCAGGCCAATTCTTTTTCCTTTCTGCTAATTACATGACAATGTACAAGGACACTGACAGATAAGGTATTTTTGGCATACAGATAATCATTCTTTATAATTATCCTAGCTGGTACTATAAAAGCTAGATAAGGGAAGGCAGACAGCCTCCTGAGATTCTGACAGAAATAATGGTGAATATTTCAAATCCAACAGTAATGAAGCCCTTGTTTGAAACAGACCTCATTGTTCAGAGCTGTTGGGAAGGTCAGTAACCTTTCTGAGATCTCATGCTATTTGTCAGAGCTAATGTTAGAATTCCTTCACAGCAGCTGGATCTAGTGAGAGTGACAACAGGGCCATGAGATGAGAGATCTATAAAGTTGTATGTATTGAATTTTCTCAGTGGTAAATATACTAATGGTGTAATTTAGCCTCATGCATTTTCTGGAGCCAGTGAAAAACAAAACTTCTGCAGCAGATATTGTCTGGATTTCACAGTCAATCTGTTTAAACCACCTCTCAAACCTGCTCTTAGCCCCTGTACCCAACTGTCATGGTCAGGTTCATGTGTCAACTTGGCCAAGTGGTGGTACCTGTTTGTTTGGTTGGGCAAGTGCTGGCTTGTCTGTTTGATGAGGACATTTCATAGAACTAAATCATGATCATTCCATTTGTAATCAGCCAAAGGGGAGTGTCACCTGCAATGAATGATGCTTAATCTAATCACTGGAAGCCTTTTAAGGAGGATTCAGAAGAGACAGGCTCTCTTCCTGATTCAGCTGGTGAGCCTCTCCTGTGAAGTTCATCCAGACCCTCCATCAGAATCGTTGGCTTCACAGCCTGCCCTGTGTTCCCACAGTCACTTGAGATGCTTTTATAAATTTTATATTTGTGAGTGTTCCCTGTTGATTCTGTTTTTCTAGCAAACCCTAATTAATACACAAACCAAGAGGGTAATTACAATTACTGATTCTGGAAACTGGGGTCTGAGCTTTGGCTTTACCTAGTCTGAGTGATGCCTGTATATCAGAACAGTTCTCCAGAGAATCAGATATAATGTAAATATTGAGTTTTATTTTAGGAATTTGATCACATGACCATGGGGACTGGAAAGCCCAAGCTGGAAATTCTAATAAAAGTTTCAGTGTTCAATTAATTCTCCAGAAGCTGGGTGGCTGAAGTTGAGATAGAAATGTTTCTTTCTGTCTGCTGAAATCATCAGTTCTCCTTTTATGGCCCTCAGATTATTAGAGGAGACTTCTCTTTTTGCTGAAGGCAAACTTTCCTGTTGATTGTAGATACAATCAGCCATAGATGCAATTAGTTGACTGGTTATTTGAATCCACAGAATATCCTCACAGTAACATCAGGGCAGTGCTTGCTTGACTAAGCAGATGAACACCACAGCCAACCAAAGTCAACACATGAACTTGACCATCCCAACCTGTCTACCATCGCATTGCAAAATGGATTTTTATCCATTTGTTTGAGTCTGAATCTTCCAGTCTATTTGTGTTTTCTTCCCTACATTCAGGGTTTAGATGAAAGACCTTTCTTTAGTTAGAACAGCAATGTGTAGGGGTGGGAGTGGGGGTGGTGGCAGCTTTTTTCATCACCTTCTCTTTAGCCCCTTGGCAAGGAAATGTTTCCTACTCTAGGATATGGAGATAGCTAAACACATGGCATCTGACACTGGACAGATGAAACGGGCAGTAGTTTATTGGTCCCTTATACTCACAGCCCAAAAGAGGAGGATGCCCTTCACCATTCCAGGTCACCCAGGGCTGCACTGAGGATGGAGGGAAAAAGCAGGGACTGAGGGAGTTGAACTCTCTAAGAAGAAATGGATGTGTTACCCCCTGGTTTCTGTGGGAGGATGTGACTGGTGTTTTTTAAATAATTATTTAGGCTGGCAGGAAACTAAAGCCTGGTACTCAGAGAATAAACAAGTCCTGTGCTTCGTCTCCTTAATAAGGGGCTTGTGTGGCAAGAGGACCTTGTCTATGGGAGCTGAGTAGGAAGAAGATCTCAGGCTATTTGAGGCCCTCCTGGTTTCCCCAGATGTTGAGACAGCAGTTGATATTGAACTTTAACTGCATGCCCCACAACAGACAGCATGATTTTGTGGATTCCTCTTTGCTGAGTGCCCTACAGGGCAAGACACACCCAGGGGCACTGAAAGGTCCCGTTCCAATGAGCAGGGTGGACTGTGGCTCTGAGGGATGGGAGCAGCTGGAGCTCACATCATGCCAAGTGCAGGGGCCTCATCCAGTTTCCCTCAGTGCTGCTGGATCTCACCAGCCTTCTTTTAAACTCTCAGTGGGCACAGAAACACAGCTTAAAGCGTGATGTAACTTCTAAAGAGATGGGTATTTATGGGAAATTCTTTTTTTATTTAAATACATATTTTACATGTATTTCATGCTGTTGTCATGTCCATTCATGACCCTTCTATAAAGGAGCATGTGTACCTCTTGGTCCATTTCAGATGCCTGTGAAGTAAATTGTTTCTTTCTTTACAAATACTTCTTGATGAATAGCTGCTCTTTGACTTTGCAAGCTGAAACAGGAAATAGAACAAAAATCATTTTGTTTTAACCAGATTCAGCTGGGTTGTCATCCCTTGTGATATGCGCACAACTCCATGGCCTTCCAGGGTAGGAAAAAAGACTATAGAGTCATTCTAGTTGAGAGAGCCTATGTGGCAGGGTTGCACAGCTGATGGCAGTTGCTGAGAGTAGC
Source organism: Tamandua tetradactyla (assembly GCF_023851605.1). Taxonomy (NCBI): domain Eukaryota; kingdom Metazoa; phylum Chordata; class Mammalia; order Pilosa; family Myrmecophagidae; genus Tamandua; species Tamandua tetradactyla. Next base: position 3,385,087 of record NC_135354.1, read on the forward strand.
TCTCAAAGATGCTAGAGAAGTGCCTGGGAAAAATCTCAGCAGTCAGAATATCAAGACTGGGGCTGAAAAGGAGAGAAATGACTTTTCAATGACTTGTGCCATGCCCTATCATCTGTATCTCAAACTTGTCATTTGAATAACAACTTCATAATTTTTGCTTTCTTATGTACCACTGCCATTGCTATTTACTTATTTCATTTAATATGACTCTCTTTTTAAAGATATTTTTACATTAAAGGGAGAAGATACCTCACACCTACATATGGAAACCATTATAAAATAGCATAAATCAAAGATATCAGTAAATTCAAAGATAAATAGGACAGTGTTATTAAAATACAGCCACAGAGTGTGCTCAGCTATGAACAGATTAGTTTTACAAAGATGCTAGAATCATACTAATACCTTGTTGACACTTTTCAGAGATTTATTTTATTCCATATTGAAATGAACCATTATAATTAATAGCCAGCCTTTAGCTGTATGCATTTATAAAGACAGAATTTCTGGAACTATTACAAAAACTCCACCTATCTCCATTTGAAATGTCTGTAGGTAACATGAATGAGTAAATATGTAAGCATTTGGAGGAGTGGGGCCTGTGTCAAAGTGGAGTGAAGGTACCCTGTTCTGCATTGTAAAAGTGAGGCTTGCACCAAAAGTATGTTCACAAATTAGATAGTCAATTTTTTAATTATTAGGTGTCCTTATGGATGGCTCTTTTCTTTATGAGGAATTGAACTTAGACTTAAAACTGTAGACCTGGATTGTAGCATCTAGGTAACTTCCTTTTTAGTAAAACCAATGAATTATGATTACTAAGTCAGCTGCAAGTATGAACATCTGCCTGCAATTCTTTTGGGGTTGGTGATATTGAGGAAGTTAAAAATTTAAAAGATATAAACAATAATTTCTTCATCAAAAGTCAATTTTACCACAGTTTTTTTCAGGAAAATGAATAACAGAAGCTACTTAATGAATGTGTGAAAAATAACCCAGATTGTTTTAAGAGAGACGTATCAGTTTTGGTTTTATTGAAAGGTAGCCTGAACCACCCATCCTAAGAGGGAGAGGTGACTCTCTTTCTCTGCCTATGTCTGCCTTTCTCTGCCCAGCTCTCTGTGTCTCCTACCTTTACCAATCTCTCTACCTCTACCTCCCTCTACCTATTTCTCTACCTGTACCTATCTCTATCTCCCTGTATTTCTACCATTTGCACCTATACCTAAACCTACGTCTATAGCTATGTATATGTTTCAACTCTATCTCCATTCTAAATATCTATATCATTTACATATATGTCTATATCTCCATCCATACCTATATCCATATCTGTATGTCTGTCATCCACATCTTCATCCTTGTCCTACATCTAGATGTATATCCTTATCTCTATCTGTTCCTATGCCTACATATACATCTCTGTCTCTATATCCACATCTACACCTATATCTATATCTATACCTACATCTAGATCTATTTTTTAAAGTTTCTTTAAAACATCTTGGTAGTCATCTTAGAAAAATGGGAAATTTCCTTATTTGAGATATTTCTATCTGGGTAATTGATGGGTTCAGTATAACACAAAAAGTAAAAACCTTAGCTCTGGAATCAGATTCCTGACTTAAAGTCCCAAATCCATCCTATCAGATATATGATTTAATCTTTGCTCTTCTGTTTGTTCATCTATAAGATGGCAATCCTAAGAAAAGTGCCAAATTCATAGAGTAGTTGGGAGTATATAAGGAAAGATGTCATGTAAAATTCTTGGAACTATGCCAAGTTCATGATGAGCAATCAATAAATGTTTGTTGCATGAATTGTTAATTTGGTTCATATATGTAGGGACATGACAGTCACTTCAAATGCCTATTTTCTTCTTGGGCATATGGTAGAAAAAGTTCTGCTCTTTTTCCATGGGATTCTGCATCCTTCAGAATAACATGTAACCTCTCTGGTATGGTTTTCTCATTCATTCACTAGAGACAATAATATTGGACATGTTCTCATAACATCCTTATGAAATTCAATTGATATATTTGGAAGCTCTTAGCAACCTAAAATGCCATAAAATGAAATTGCAAGTATTTTGATGGTTAATTTTTCTTTTTGACTTTTGGAAAATTATAATAACTGCTAATTATTGTTCACTTACAAAGTGATGGGGACACAGCATACATTATTCCACACAACGCTTCCAGTAATGTGGACTGACTCCAAAGTATACATAAACTTGAGTGTCAGAGGTGTTGTGATGAGCCCAGAGTCAGACAACCAATAAATGCAGCTGCTGGGATCCAAATGATGACAATAGTCCCCAATTATTGAGAGTTACTGTATGCAAAACCCCATGGCAGCATGTTACATTTGTCATCTCACTTAATCCTATCGGTGAACCACAGATTATGGGAAAACTAGACCTCAGAGAGCTTACAAGACTTTCACAGGTCCCAGACATAGAAGTGGCTTAGGCAGGAGTTGAGCTCCAGTGTCCTTGATGCCAAGTGCTCTGCTAGTTTGGGCCTTTTCATGCTTGCTGTCAAAGCCCAGATTGAACCATCCTTGTGTTTTCATCCAGCCAAGTGACTCTGTGGCTTTTTGTCAAGGGCTACATCCCCAGCCTATAACTGACATGCCTTAAAAATGCTATCTTTCGACTTCCAGAGAAGATGGCGGCTTAGTAAGACACGTGGATCTTAGTTTCTTCTCCAGGACAGCTACTAGGGGAGTGGAAACGACACAGAACAGCTCCCAAAGCCACAACAGAGATAAAAAAGACAGTGTACCCCATCCTGGAATGGCTGGCTGGCTGAGAGAAGCCGCTCGGGTGAGATCGCTGAGGCGTGCGGGCTTCACTGGGCGGGGTGGCAAGCGGCCGGAGTCACTCCCTTCCCCCTTCCTGGGCCGGCTGGGAGAATTGGAGAGGCAGTCCCCTGAAACCGCGGTGGCTGGCACCCACACCACATGCAGCCCCCCGTAGCAACTGAAGAGAATTGGATCGGAAATCCCCAGGCCGCAGAGAATGGTGACAGGTGGGGGAGGCCCCTTCCAAACCCGTGACTCCCCGGGAATGTGCACTCTCCCGGGTGCGCCACTGCCGCTGGCACCCTCCCGCCACACTTGTCATCCCGGGCTGACTAGGAAATTCGGACGGGAGCTTTCCCGGGCTGCGGCGGCCAGCGACCCTCCCCGCCTTAGGACCCCAGGCCGGCTCAAGCCGCTTTGGTTAGCGAACCTCCCAGATGGTGAGAGTTTTCCAAAGTTAAATGTCCCACAGCACCTTTTACTGGTGGGACCCGCAGACAAACGTGTGCCACAAGCGCCACCTACTGGGCAGGATAAAAAAAAACAGAACCCAGAGATTTCACAGAAAAATCTTCCAAACTTTTGGATCCAATACCCAGGGAAATCTGTCTAAATGCACAGATGCGAACAGAAGATAATGGATCATGCTCAAATAATTGAAAATATGGCCCAGTCAAAGGAACAGACCAATAGTTCAAATGAGATACAGGAGCTGAGACAACTAATGCTGAATATACAAACAGAAATGGAAAACCTTTTCAAAAACGAAATTGATAAATTGAGGGGGGACATGAAGAAGACATGGGCTGAACATAAAGAAGAAATAGAAAAACTGAAAAAACAAATCACGGAACTTATGGAAGTGAAGGACAAAGTAGAAAAGATAGAAAAAACAATGGATACCTACAATGATAGATTCAAAGAGACAGAAGATAGAATTAGTGATTTGGAGGATGGAACATCTGAATTCCAAAAACAAACAGAAACTATCGGGAAAAGAATGGAAAAATTTGAACAGGGTATCAGGGAACTCAAGGACAATATGAAGCGCACAAATATAAATGTTGTGGGTGTCCCAGAATGAGAAGAGAAGGGAAAAGGAGGAGAAAAACTAATGGAAGAAATTTTCACTGAAAATTTCCCAACTCTTATGAAAGACCTAAAATTACAGATCCAAGAAGTGCAGTGCACCCCAAAGAGAATAGACACAAATAGGTGTTCTCCAAGACACTTACTAGTTAGAATGTCAGAGGTCAAAGAGAAAGAGAGGATCCTGAAAGCAGCAAGAGAAAAACAATCCATCACATACAAGGGAAACCCAATAAGACTATGTGTAGATTTCTCAGCAGAAACCATGGAAGCTAGAAGACAGTGGGATGATATATTTAAATTACTAAAAGAGAAAAACTGCCAACCAAGACTCCTATATCCAGCAAAATTGTCCTTCAAAAATGAGGGAGAAATTAAAACATTCTCAGACAAAAAGCCATTGAGAGAATTTGTGACCAAGAGACCAGCTCTGCAAGAAATACTAAAGGGAACACTAGAGTCAGAACCGAAAAGACAGAAGAGAGAGGTATGGAGAAGAGTGTAGAAAGAAGGAAAGTCAGATATGATATATATAATACAAAAGGCAAAATGGTAGAGGAAAATATTATCCAAACAGTAATAACACTAAATGTTAATGGACTGAATTCCCCAATCAAAAGACATAGAATGGCAGAATGGATTAAAAAACAGGACCCTTCTATATGCTGTCTACAGGAAACACATCTTAGACCCAAAGATAAACATAGGTTGAAAGTGAAAGGTTGGGAAAAGATATTTCATGCAAATAACAACCAGAAAAGAGCAGGAGTGGCTATACTAATATCCAACAAGTTAGACTTCAAATGTAAAACAGTTAAAAGAGACAAAGAAGGCCACTATATACTAATAAAAGGAACAATTAAACAAGAAGACATAACAATCATAAATATTTACGCACCGAACCAGAATGCCCCAAAATACGTGAGGAATACACTGCAAACACTGAAAAGGGAAATAGACACAAATACCATAATAGTTGGAGACTTCAATTCCCCACTCTCATCAATGGACAGAACATCTAGACAGAGGATCAATAAAGAAATAGGGAATCTGAATATTACTATAAAGGAGCTAGACTTAACAGACATTTATAGGACATTACATCCCACAACAGCAGGATACACCTTTTTCTCAAGTGCTCATGGATCATTCTCAAAGATAGACCATATGCTGGGTCACAAAGCAAGTCTTAACAAATTTAAAAAGATTGAAATCATACACAACACTTTCTCGGATCATAAAGGAATGAAGTTGGAAATCAATAATAGGCGGAATGCCAGAAAATTCACAAATACGTGGAGGCTCAACAACACACTCTTAAACAACGAGTGAGTCAAAGAAGAAATTGCAAGAGAAATTAGTAAATACCTCGAGGCAAATGAAAATGAAGATACAATATATCAAAATTTATGGGATGTAGCAAAGGCAGTGCTAATAGGGAAATTTATTGCCCTAAATGCCTATATCAGAAAAGAAGAAAAGGCAAAAATGCAGGAATTAACTGTTCACTTGGAAGAACTGGAGAGAGAACAGCAAACTAATCCCAAAGCAAGCAAAAGGAAAGAAATAACAAAGATCAGAGCAGAAATAAATGAAATTGAAAACATGAAAACAATAGAAAAAATCAATAAGACCAGAAGTTGGTTCTATGAGAAAATCAACAAGATTGATGGGCCCTTAGCAAGATTGACAAAAAGAAGAAGAGAGAGGATGCAAATAAATAAGATCAGAAATGGAAGAGGAGACATAACTACTGACCTCACAGAAATAAAGGAGGTAATAACAGGATACTATGAACAACTTTACGCTAATAAATACAACAATTTAGATGAAATGGACAGGTTCCTGGAAAGACATGAACAACCAACTTTGACTCAAGAAGAAATAGACAACCTCAACAAACCAATCACAAGTAAAGAGATTGAATTAGTTATTCAAAAGCTCCCTAAAAAGAAAAGTCCAGGACCAGACAGCTTCATATGTGAATTCTATCAAACATTCCAGAAAGAATTAGTACCTACTCTCCTCAAACTCTTCAACATAATCGAAGTGGAGGGAAAACTACCTAATTCATTCTATGAAGCCAACATCACCCTCATACCAAATCCAGGCAAAGATATTACAAAAAAAGAAAACTACAGACCAATCTCTGTAATGAATATAGATGCAAAAATCCTCAATAAAATTCTAGCAAATCGTATCCAACAACACATTAAAAGAATTATACATCATGACCAAGTAGGATTCATCCCAGGTATGCAAGGATGGTTCAACATAAGAAAATCAATTAATGTAATACACCATATCAACAAATCAAAGCAGAAAAATCACATGATCATCTCAATTGATGCAGAGAAGGCATTTGACAAGATTCAACATCCTTTCCTGTTGAAAACACTTCAAAGGATAGGAATACAAGGGAACTTCCTTAAAATGATAGAGGGAATACATGAAAAACCCACAGCTAATATCATCCTCAATGGGGAAAAATTGAAAACTTTCCCCCTAAGATCAGGAACAAGACAAGGATGTCCACTATCACCACTATTATTCAACATTGTGTTGGAGGTTCTAGCCAGAGCAATTAGACAAGAAAAAGAAATACAAGGCATCAAAATTGGAAAGGAAGAAGTAAAACTATCACTGTTTGCAGATGATATGATACTATACGTCAAAAACCCAGAAAAATCCACAACAAAACTACTAGAGCTAATAAATGAGTACAGCAAAGTAGCAGGTTACAAGATCAACATTCAAAAATCTGTAGCATTTCTATACACTAGTAATGAACAAGCTGAGGGGGAAATCAAGAAACGAATCCCATTTACAATTGCAACTAAAAGAATAAAATACCTAGGAATAAATTTAACTAAAGAGACAAAAAACCTATATAAAGAAAACTACAAAAAACTGTTAAAAGAAATCCCAGAAGACCTAAATAGATGGAAGGGCATACCGTGTTCATGGATTGGAAGACTAAATATAGTTAAGATGTCAATCCTACCTAAATTTATTTACAGATTCAATGCAATACCAATCAAAATCCCTACAACTTATTTTGCAGAAATAGAAAAACCAATAAGCAAATTTATCTGGAAGGGCAGGGTGCCCCGAATTCCTAAAAACCTCTTGAGAAAAAAAACGAAGCTGGAGGTCTTGTGCTGCCAGACTTTAAGGCATATTATGAAGCCACAGTGGTCAAAACAGCATGGTATTGGCATAAAGATAGATATATCGACCAATGGAATCGAATAGAGTGCTCAGATATAGACCCTCTCATCTATGGACATTTGATCTTTGATAAGACATTCAAGCCAACTCACCTGGGACAGAACAGTCTCCTCAATAAATGGTGCCTAGAGAACTGGATATCCATATGCAAAAGAATGAAAGAAGACCCATATCTCACACCCTATACAAAAGTTAACTCAAAATGGATCAAAGATCTAAACATTAGGTCTAAGACCATAAAACAGTTAGAGGAAAATGTAGGGAGATATCTTATGGATCTTACAACTGGAGGCAGTTTTATGGACCTTAAGCCTAAAGCAAGAACACTGAAGAAGGAAATAAGTAAATGGGAGCTCCTCAAAATTAAACACTTTTGTGCATCAAAGAACTTCATCAAGAAAGTAGAAAGACAGCCTACACAATGGGAGACAATATTTGGAAATGACATATCAGATAAAGGTCTAGTATCCAGAATTTATAAAGAGATTGTTCAATTCAACAACAAAAAGACAGCCAACCCAATTACAAAATGGGAAAAAGACTTGAACAGACACCTATCAGAAGAGGAAATACAAATGGCGAAAAGGCACATGAAGAGATGCTCAATGTCCCTGGCCATTAGAGAAATGCAAATCAAAACCACAATGAGATATCATCTCACACCCACCAGAATGGCCATTATCAACAAAACAGAAAATGACAAGTGCTGGAGAGGATGCGGAGAAAGAGGCACACTTATCCACTGTTGGTGGGAATGTCAAATGGTGCAACCACTGTGGAATGCAGTTTGGCAGTTCCTCAAAAAGCTGAATATAGAATTGCCATACGACCCAGCAATACCATTGCTGGGAATCTACTCAAAGGACTTAAGGGCAAAGACACAAACGGACATTTGCACACCAATGTTTATAGCAGTGTTATTTACAATTGCAAAGAGATGGAAACAGCCGAAATCTTCATCAACAGAAGAGTGGCTAAACAAACTGTGGTATATACATACGATGGAATACTATACAGCTTTAAGACAGGATAAACTTATGAAGCATGTAATCACGTGGATGGACCTAGAGAACATTATGCTGAGTGAGTCTAGCCAAAAACTAAAGGACAAATACTGTATGGTCCCACTGATGTGAACAGACATTCGAGAATAAATTTGGAATATGTCATTGGTAACAGAGTCCAGCAGGAGGTAGAAACAGGGTAAGATAATGGCCAATTGGAGTTGAAGGGATACAGATGGTGTAACAGGACTAGATACAAAAACTCAAAAATGGACAGCACAATAATACCTAATTGTAAAGTAATCATGTTAAAACACTGAATGAAGCTGCATCTGAGCTATAGGTTCTTGTTTTGTTTTGTTTTGCTTTGTTTTGTTTTGATTTTACTATTATTACTTTTATTTTTTTCTCTATATCAACATTCTATATCTTTTTCAGCTATGTTGCTAGTTCTTCTAAACCGATGCAAATGTACTAAGAAATGATCATGCATCTATGTGATGATGTTAAGAATTACTGATTGCATATGTAGAATGGTATGATTTCTAAATGTTGGGTTAATTTCTTTTTTTCCATTAATTAAAAAAAAAAAGAGAAGGGGTAATTGGAGCTGAAGGGATACAGACTGTACAACGGGACTGGATATAAAAACTCAGAAATGGACAGCACAATACTACCTAATTGTAATGCAATTATGTTAAAACACTGAATGAAGCTGCATGTGAGGTATAGGTTTTTTTTTTCTTTCTATTATTGTTTTGATTCTTATTCTGTTGTCTTTTTATTTCTTTTTCTAAATCGATGCAAACGTACTAAGAAATGATGAATATGCAACTATATGATGTTATGAAGAATTACTGATTGTACATGTAGAATGGAATGATTTCTAATTGTTTTGTTAATTCTTTTTTTAATTAATAAAAAAACCATTAAAAATGCTATCTTTCAAGTCTTTTGTCAGGCATGTTTGACACTGACTCAGTAGAGACATAGGCATAGATAAAGATGTAGGTATAGGTATAGGTAGAGATGCAGGAAGATAGAAATAGGTAGAGGTAGAGAAATAGGAAGAGGTAGCAGCAAAGAGATAGGTAAAGGCAGGTAGACTTAGAGAGCTAGGGCAAGACAAATAGAGTTAGGCAGATAGGTAGAGGCAGGCAGAAGAAGAGAGCTATGATTCTCAAGGAATCATTGCTATAAAAGCTGGTGATGTAGGGTGTATGGGTACTTCACTGATAGAATGCCTGCCTTCCATGTGGGAGACCCCAAGGTTTGATTCTAGGACAATGCACCTAAAAAAAAAAGCTGGAGATGTAGACATCTGAGGAAAGATCTTTCCTTTACTCCATTTCCTTCTGTTTTTCAACCAATTTTGGTTGCGCACTCCTCACCTATGCTGTTTTAGGTACATCCATGTTTCTCAAGATTTATTAATTTCCCCAGTTTTTCCTGTAATGGAATAACAACTGAATTAGTCATGTTTAATTTACTTATTAAAGCATCTTTATTTAGAAAGGAAACTTTATCACTAGCATAATTTGAAAACTTGTATCCTTTTCCAAATATGGAAGGTGTTCATATAAAAATATGATGACCACATTGATGTTATAAATTCTAACTATCCTCACCAATGGCTCCACTTTCTTTGGTAAAAAAGCAATTAGCTACTGTTTGAAACTTTTGCCATAATTTGATGAAAGAATTAAGATCTAATTGAATAGGAAGTAACAGTACTACTTTCAGAGCCAATGGCATTTAATATTTTATGTCAGTTCAATTTATTCAACTTCAGGGACATAGTGAACTAAATTGTAGGTAAGTCATTATTTTAGGCATCCTCTGGGAATTTATCTACATGGTTACATATCAGGTGTTTGTGTTTGGGTCTTGATGAAATGAATTTCTCATCTATAAAATGGGGATAAGTCTATCATATGCATAATATTACAGGTAATGATAAAATGGATATCATGGAGCTTATCTGACTTCTGAGTACATATTAAATTCTCAGTAAATATCCAGATTGTATACACAGCAATCTGGGTATGTATTGGGAGGGGTTTCCCCCAGTGTTTCTGGCATCATCTCTCTTGTGTGTTACAACTTGAAGCCCAGTGCTGGATACTTTCTCCTCACTGCACATGTCAGCTGGCTAATACCTGTCTGCAGCTCTGGATCCACTCCTCACTGGCTCTACCCTGCCCTGTGCTCCAGGAGGCTGACCTCTCTGACTATAATGCCTAGTCCCTCTTGCCTTCTAACTGTTTATTAGGTTCAGTGGAACCATGAATTATCAAAAGAGTAATAATTGAGTCAAATTGTCAGCATTCATTAGAAACATATTCACCTGGGCCCATAAGGACTTTCCACCAAGTGAAGAAAAGAAAGAAGAGAAACTGGCATTTTGGGAGGACCTTTTATGATCTAGCACTTCCCTATAGCTTGTCTAATTTATTCTACATACCTTCTGAAAATACTTTTTTTTTCATTTTAGAAAGAAGGAAACTGAGTTTCAGAAAAGTTAAGATACTTTCCTAAATGTATAAAGGTTTTTGGTTATTAAAAGAGAACCAAGATTAAATCCCAAAGGCAAACATCATGGCCTTTCATTTCTGCCAAATTTCAGTAGACCTACTTGTAGGTAGGAAAATATCACTTAAGCCTAGAGATGAGAATTTAAGTGTTACCTAAAATGGGAAGAATCATGTAGAATCATACCTGACATGTTTGATGCCAGAAGTATCCATTGTTCAAAAGGATGATAATGTTGATGATAATGATGATGATGATAAAATAGCTGATATTAATTCCTAGTGTCTCTATATGTTGGATACTATTTTTGTACATTTCACAAGTATTATTTTCTTAAACCTCCACATAACAATTTGTATGTGCTATTCCAGTTTACCTATTTTATGGTGAGGGGATAAAAATACCATAAGGTTAATAATTCTTCAAGGTCAACGAGATGTAAGACTCAAATATAGTTCTTCCTTATTCTAGAACTGACACACTTAACTATTACCTAACATTGCTTCCCAATAGGGCAGGGTAGATGGTAGTTCTGTCAAAACTTTCTCAAAGATTTCTTCCTTTCAGTAACTTTCATAGTTTGCCTATGTTTGGGTCCTTTCAAAGTATTCACAATGTTATTAGGAGAGCAGGACCTAAGATAAGAAATATGGACGTGCCCATTTTTAAGGAAAAATTGAAGTTGGATATCAAAATTATATTATGGTCATGCATACACACAGAGAAATATAAAAATGTAAATATGGACATGCCCATTTTTTAGGAAAGAAAATGAAGTTGGATAGCAAAATTATATTATGGTTGGGCACATGCACAGAGACTATGTAAAATGGTTTATATAGGAGCTCATGAGACTATAGAAACAGGGATTTGGTGCTTGAATTGCAGGAGAAGCAACAGAGCCAGTTTCTACTTAGTAAAAGTTTGCTTCTTATGCTGATCTCAAATCAGAACTGCCACCCATATATGCAAAAAATAGTAATAGAAAGTAGTTTGGAATGAATTTAGTTTTAGAATGAAAGGTCAGGATTTAAGTCTCAGCTATGACATCCAAAGAGTGCTGGTTTGTTGGTATAAGGACCAGATGTGTTGGCATAACACATCCAGTCCTTAAACACAGAGCTAATAGGAGAATGGTGGTCCTGAACTGGCTGAGATGGAGTTTCTCCCATCTGTGATGGGTGGGAGCTCAAAAAAGAAAATAATGTGATATGTGGAACAGTAAATAAAGTTGTTCTTTTGGAAATTTCTCCCTAATCTGATTTTGTGAACTGAGATCCAAATCTACCATATTAGGAATGAAATGGCAACTGTGTTTTTGATAAAAATTTATATCAGTTTTCTCAAATATCTGATATAAGTTCTTATTTGTTGCTGTTTCATGAGTGCCCGAAGCAAAGACATGGTTATTAGCAGGAGATAAAATATGTGGCTTTCCACAAAATAGAAAAGAAGCTCTACATAGAACTGCACTCTTCTGGTCCTGGTCTTCTTCCTGTCCTTCCGGTTGACCACTCAGTGAGTCTTGTTGATGGACTTAAGTTCCAATCCGAGGACCCCCTTGTTAAACCCATGCTGAGATAGAGCCCAGTGAGGCCACTTTAACTGAATTTTTATTATTGTTATGATGCTGCTTCCATCAAGGCAGCCAAAGTACTCCATTCATCATTATAATATGGTAATAAAATGGATCTTAACTGGGGTAAGCACTGTCACTCATTTAAGCTCAGACAGAATTTTACATTATGAATTAGCATTACCAGTATTTATTTCAAACTGAGCTGTAGGAAAGCCAGACATTCAAAGACCAAATCCAAATGTACATCAACTCAGAGTTCTTTGTTCTCCTTTTATAGAAAAATATTTATTTGGAGGTGAAATGAAAGGAGGAGAGGGAAAAGTGTTGGTTTTTGCAACATGAAACTACCACAGAGAAGCCAGTGCTGGGCCATTGTTGTCTAAGATGGGGCAATAGTATATTCAAGTGTAGGTTCTGGCTTAACAGAGCAGAACAGACATACCATCCCTTTTGGTTGGAAGCTTGAAAAGCAGGGCTTGTCTTGTCTGTATCTTTTTTCTGCCACTGAAGCAGCATTGTTCCCTTGGGGGCTATTCCATCTACCCGAGTTCTTTAATGTCAGCAAAGAGCAGCCTAAGCTGATCCCTGAGAGACCCACAGTGATGTAAAATATTAATTTTCATATTAACCTAGTAGCATCTTTTCCGGGATAAAATAATACACTACTACAATGAAAAATATTAACCTTTGATTGATAGTGTTTCTTTATCCCTGAAAAGCTGTTAATAGCTCAGTGACAGATTATTGATGTGATGGCACCAGAGAATCCTGTATATGCTAACATTATTTGAGTGCACCAGAGAATCCTGGTATGTGCTAACATTATTTGAGTGCATCAGAGAATCCTGGTATATGCTAACATTAATTGAGTGCCAGCAAGGCGCCAGACACTGGTGATTGTACTCACCGCTCCATCAATGCTTGAATGTAGTATTCTGTTCTCCCTTTCATAGACTAAAAGTCTAAGGCCCAAGATGTTAATTAATTAATTAGTTAAGCCTGAGTCAAGCATCTGCTGGATCATGGAGACAAACCCATCAAAGGGCTTGAAGTGTAATCTACAGTGTCTTTCTGGGAGGTTAATTGTATTCCAGATCTGAGATACACATCATTGTTCACCTCACTTCAGGAATCACTTGATCCCTGTGCTTTGAGAAAGTTTTTTTACAGTTGAAGAGTTAGCAAACCCCAAATTCCAGAACTCTCTCCTCAGAACTGACCTGGGATGATGCATATTCTGTGCTCTGGCTATAAACTAGCACCTTGCTAATCTTTAAAAGAGAAAATTTGTCTCTCAAAACCTTAAGAGAAGTAAACAAACCTTAGATAATGGATTTATTAGCTTCATAAGTTTACTTCCACTTACCACCCCTTTATTTGGTAAGTGGAAAAGCCAAATTGAGGTAATTGTGAGTGTGTGGTTGACAGATCAAAGGCCAAGAGGGTAAATTAATGAAAATGCTTAAGGACTAGCAGTCTGAGTATTTCACTTCTCTTGGAAGAGGAGGTGAGAGGCATCACTGTGGGCTGTGAAGCCGAGAAACAAATAACCGGTGTCAGGGGAAAAGTGGCTCCTCTGTGAGTCTCTTGTGAACACACAGTGACTGCAGTTCCATGAGAGTGCACCTAGAACCTCACAGTGCTACAGACCAGCACAGCTGGAGGGGGCACCAGAAACCCTCTTGGGACACTCTATCATTTCAGCCTGGAAACAGGCTCAGTGTCCCAGGAGAGCATTCACTTATCTGTTTATGTGAAGTATTTATGAGCTCCTACTATGTGTCAGACGGTGTGGATTAAACAGTGAAGGAGAAAATGAAACTTCTTGAAGTTCTGGTGTTTAAAGTAATTTTACTTGCTTTCAATAAGTTTCATCACAGACAAATTTGACTTCTTCAAATGCACTTGTGTGTGTGTGTGTGTGTGTGTGTGAAAGAGAGAGACTGAGAGAAACAGAAAGAGAGTGAGATTTAGCCCCTTTTTCTCCTCAGTTTTGGATGAAAACCCAGGTTTGCATCTCTCCATGCAAATTGAGTCAAATGCCACCTAAGTCACGGCCCCTGCCATCAAGTGGATGAGCACTGTAGACTGGCTGAGCCTGACTCTATGTCTTTCTCTAGAGGTCTGAATCCAGATAACTGAATGTGGGGGCTTTGGGTGCCCCACCATTCAGGATGCTGCCAGGAGAAGAGGGCAGGCAAGCATAAAAGATGAAAGGTCTGATCTTGGTACACCCCTGGCTTCTTCATGTAGCTCTGTGCCCATTCATGTGTCTGCTTCAGCACAGGCTTCTTGCCCAGAAATGCATGAAGACTACCCTGGTGCCTTTCCTCCAAACAACTGAACCCCATCTGCATTAGGATCCCCCAGCCTGGTGATCCTGTACAATGACTCTCATTCCCCAAACAGGGAGGAGCTTAGTGCAGTACCTGGGACAATATGATTTGCAATTATTCACATATGGCATTGAATTAATGAGTGAGTAAGCTAAGAAATGCCTTTCTTCTATTCTTTATATGATGAAATCTGAATTAACCAGAGGAAACATCATTTAAAGTAATTTACCTTTCCTTTTTCAAAGGACTGTCAAGGTTTGACATTGTAGACCAGGAAGAATCTCACCATGCAGCATTTTAGCATCCTTGCTCTAACTTGTTCCTTGGTAAGATTTATAGAGTGCAAGATAAAGTGTTTAATATCAGTGTTTCTTAATTAGAGACAGACACACCTACATTTAAATCCAAGCTTTTTCTTCTACTATCTGTGTCCATATGATATGTCTCTCTGGGACTTTCCTTATCTATATGCTAAATGATAATGTATAAAAGTACAAAAGTAAAAAAAGTTAAAAGGGAGATAGAAAGAGGAAGACATAATCATGACTCTCATACAACTGTAAAATAAACATGTATCAACTATTTCATTTAACTCACTAATTAAAGATGGAACCAGTAAGATGTTAAATCATTTCAAAAGAGAATCTAAAGAACAGACACATAAGTAAGAAATGATGAAATAACTATGCTTAATAAATGCAAAACTGGCAAAATTTGTCAATATCTACAGGGTAGTAATCAATTGAATTTCCACAAGACATGTTATAGTTTTTATGGGCAGGTGTTATTTTCACTATTATTAATATTCTATAGTTAACAGAATTATAAAGTAGCTAAAAGAAAATGAGGAAAGAATCAGACAATCAGGTAACATTTAGTTTCCTATCGAAGACATCCAGTGACTTTTAAAAATCTATTTCAAAGTATTGCACAATTTTTCCCTATATAATTGATTGATATAAGAGCAGTGTCTTCCTCATAGGACTGGTGTGAAATTTAACTAAGAACATATAATAAGCTTCCAATTATTACTTTCCTCGAATATTCTTCTTTTTAACTCAAACTCTGAACAAGACCATTTTATAAATTTTTAAAATCACCATAAACTGTGAAATATAACCTGTCATGCCAAAGATGGCTTAAATGTTCAAAAGAGTTTCTTAAAGAGGACAGATGTAGTTAAACTATCTCTAAGTGTTCCGGGGAAACTGGGTTTGATTTCACACTGTGGGACTGTGGAATAGTTCAGAAGATGGAGAAAGGGTGAAATGGCCAGAGGAAATGTGAGCAAGTGTGGAGAACTGAGCAGTTATATGAATGGCAAATAGAATTCACAAGAAATAAAGTTTTCTAGGGCAAAGACTTGTCAAGATATTTAGATATTGTAGACTTTTTTTTATTTCTGGAGTCGCCAATAAAATGAGAAAGTCTAGCTACATTTAATCCACATTCCAGTATGGTAAAAATTTCCTGGAGCTCAGGAACAGACAACATATTGAGTTTACCTGCCTGGTCCAGGAAGATTTCATCTTTGCCTGGGTAAGCTACTGGGAATGAAGAGTGCATGTGTATTTTGTGTTGTGAAAGGTAAAATAAGGAAGAATACTGGGCCAGGTAGTTGGAGGAAATGGATTCCCTGAACAATAGTCTCCTGAACTTTCAGTTGACCATCCATCTAAGTTAACAGTGAATACAGCCCAGGAAGGAAATCTGTTCCCATACATAGCAGTGAACAAGATGTTGCATCTCTGCAGCTATATTATGTAAAATGACTTCACAAGTGGTGACTTCCATATGTTTCATTGGCATTTTTTAACATTGACCATTCATAACAAATATTCTATAACATTTTTTTAAAAGACTATCAAATCAAATTTTTTCTGCAAAATTTAATCAATAAATTAATTAATTGACAGTGGACCAGTAGTGAAGACTATCAATAATTATCTTTTAGTTCAGGTTCTGCATTATTCATTCCAATTATGGATTCTATGCCAAGCCCATTACAAAGCAGTAGTGGACATCAGATGCTGTTTAGTATATCCTAGTATGCATGTTTTCTCTCCTAAGAAAAGTAACCACCCATCTTTGGCAGCATGTTACAGCAAACTTCTTACCTAACCAGGTCTAAAAGAAAGCATAATTATGTATTAATTGATCATTGTCGTTTACTATATATTACTAACTGTAATATATTCTCCATGCATGATTTAATACAAAGAGACAGAATATATATATATGTTTAGAAATCAAATTATTTAGCTGAAAAGTTATATCTTATTGCAGCTTCATTTCCACTGCTCTTTGATTTCCATTTGAATGTCCTGCAAGGTGATTTTAGCATGAGACAGAGATGATGCTCTTTTCAGAGTTTACATATGTCAAATGTCTTATCACTAAGAAAATGTCAACTGTTTGTTCAGCCTCTGGGAGGAAGGTAATTCAAGAATATTATAAAATTTGGTTTAACTCTATGTTCAGATATATGAAAAAATACTATTTGGAATACATCAAATATTTGTTGAGTACCTACTGTATGCCAGACACAGTATAACAGCATAGGCAAAATCCCAGCCTTCCTTCAGGCTAGCCTGGTTCAGTGAGACTATCAAAAGCACTGGAAATTAAATGAAAGTGTGACCATGGCTATGATGGTAGGTACAAGATACCCTTGGTCTTTGTATTAGGAGAACAAACCCTCAATGGTTAGGGAAGATTTTCCTTAGAAATATTTATAAGCAAAACCTAAGGTCATTTAGAAGTAGGCCAGGCAAAGGAAGAAAAGATAGATCTTCAGGCAGAAAAGTAGATGTAGCAGATGCTGTCCATTCTCTATCCATATCTTTTTGTGGTGGGCTGAACTGTGTACCCCAGTTTTGGTCCATGGTCTGGTGGATGTGGACCCATTGTAAATAAGATCTCTTGAAGATATTTCCATAAAGCTTGAGCTTTAACCCAAATAGACAGAAGTCATTTATAAGCAGACATAGGGAGAGAAAACTATAGGAAGGAGTAGGAAGTCAATATCACCTATAGGAGAAAGCAAAAGATGCCACAATGTTCACTGCTGTGTGACAGAGGAACCAAGGGCCAAAGATCACAATCAGCCAGCCCCAAAACACCACAGCCTTTGGGGAGGAAGTGCCATCTTGCTAACATCCTGATTTTGAATGTCTCCTAGCCTCAAAACTGTGAGACAGTAAATTCTTATGGCTCAAGCCAACCCATTGTATGGTGTTTGTTTTATCAGCTGTGAAACAAATACCCTTTCACCTTGCAGTTTGCTCTTTGCAACATCCAACTGGTAGTGCCCGCAGCTCTGTGCCTGAGAGCTCTTGTCTCCTCTCCAGCTACTCAAAGCTGAAAGGCAGGCTACTGGGGCAGAAGAATTAACACTCCTGTGCACCAGTAACCCTCAATCAATGACTCTATAAGTCAATGAGTCTGTTTCTCAAGCCCTAGACTCTTTGACTCTGGGGTGTCCTTGTGACTCATTTTTGTCTGTAGAATGTAGTGGACATAACAGTGTGCCATTTGTTAGCCCTGGATGCAAGAGGCCATGAATGCTTCTGCTTTCCTTCTTGGACTTCAGCCTTCAACATAAGAATAAGCCAGGACTAACCTGCTCAATATAAGAGAGTATGTGGAGCAGAACCAGTCTTCCCAGCTGAAATCATACTAAGCCAACCATGAAATTCCTGTCATAATGTGAGTGAGCCCCACACAATATTGGAAAGACCATTAATCTAAATCCAGCCAAGACAAGCAGAACTTCCAAATTGACCCACAGCCTTGTGAACAGTAATAAATGTGTATTTTTCAATCACTGAATTTTGGGATTATTTGTTACACAAACATTTTGGGGATTGTTTGTTACACAACAATTTTGGGATTGTTTGTTTTGCATTATTGTGAATTATTGTTACACATTATTGTGAATTATGTTGCACATTATTGTGAATTTACACATTATTGTGAATTTTGGGATTGTTATGCATTATTATGACAACAGCCAATGCATACAAAGCATTTCATGATTTTAATCAGCTTTACTGAAAATTTGGTGATTGACAGAAGTGATTCATTATAGTCTGCAGCCATCTCTCTGTCTCCATTTCTTCCTCTTTCAACTTTCTCCCTTGCCTTCTTGCTGTCCCTATTACATAACTTTCCTTTCACTCCTTAACCAATAGGAGAACATATTTGTAATATGAATCCCTGACAAAAAATTCAAATGCTGAAATAACTAAGTATTTGACAGGTTGAGATTATAATATATTATGAAGCTATAATTCTGTTTGAACTAGTAAAAGGAAGGCCAGAGCAACAGTGTTACCAATATTATAGGGAAATATTTAACAGATGTGGAAGAAATTGCAGACAGTGTTAACACATGGCTTTCAAATAGCCTTGTCTGTTTATTAAAGCAAACCACCTTGTAGGCATCCTCCATTAATATAATAGTATATAGATTCAAATTAATATAACTTTTCCTATAAAACTATTGAATAATTTAGGCTGTTTTTGCTCCTTTATCCTTAGTTAAATTCTTAATCATTCATTTTCATTAACCTTTAAATGACTATCTTATTTTCTTTCCTGGTATTTCTAAAGGAATTGTCTAGTGGTTCAGTATGAGCCAACACTATTCTTGTATGTTGTTTTTCACGAGTTGTGTAAAACTAAATGGCTGCAATTCATTAATAAGCAATGTTGTTCACAACCAGAGAAAAATCTTAATCCAGACTGCAAAAACCCTCTCTCTTTATTACATTTCACTGCACCTTTCAAACTAGTGACATCAGTTAAACTCAGTTTTTTCTCTGAATTATTGCTCATATTTATTTTCCTTTTTCAGTTTCTGTCTGGATTAAAGGAAAACTCAGCTTCTCTTGATTATTAATAATGGATGGCCAACTCTCCCCTAAAGTACAGTTCCCTTTGATCAGCTGTCCCAAGTTTATTCTGCATGGAGTTATTATCTGGATATCTGTGAAATATCTTTGAAGCTCAAGAAAGAAGCTTGGAATGACTTCAATGTAGTCATCTTAGAAAATCCAGGAATAACATAGGGATAGACCCTTGTTACTCACCTCTGTTCTTGCTGAAGAACTGAAATGAGTAGTTCCTAGAGACTTTCTGATTTCACTTTAATTTTTTTTCTCTCTGATGCCTCAGAGGCCCTCAAGGTGGATGGATTGGCTGCTGATTATATGGGACAGTCAAGGAGAAATAATAAATCCCCCCTTGTTCTATGAAGGTCAGAAAGTGAAGCTATCAACTTGGAATTTGGTCATCCAAGAAGTAGACTATTTTAGTCAAAAGTAATTATGCAGAATGCTCACCTTCCATGCAGAAGGCCTGGTTCAGTTCCCAAACTATGTACCATGCCCCCCTCCCCCCAAAAAGGACTCCTTTGAGTAGTACATACCTACCTGAGCTTGTCATTTCTTTCTTCCTGTTTCTGTCCTTCATTCAACAAGCCCTGATAATGCCTATTCCATAACAAGACCTCTGCTGGGCAATGGGGTCAGGGAGATAAACCTGGCACACATTTGTTCCCTCAGAAACCATGGCTTGAGTAATGTGCTTCCATTCTGACATTGGCTTTTGTTGGCTGTTCTCTTAAACATAAGAAATTAATGTTTCTTTTAAAAAATGTAGACATTTCAGATTTCAAAGATTTACCCTTATCTGGTATCACTTCTTGCATCACCTTTGCCTGTGGAATATGATGCAGGTAACATGTGTAACTTCCATAAAGAATCTTTAAGAGAGAGTGTGTTTACCAAATTTTTTTTCTATCTGGTATGATAAGCCATGTTCCAGGTAGTGGCTACTGTTGCACTAGGTTCCAGAGAGTGGACTCTGTGAAGTGAAGCCACAGCTGACTCCCAATGAATATGTGATGTGAATTAGAATTTAACTTTTTTGTTGTGAGCCATTAAGATTTGGGGGAACATTTGTTACACAGAATAACCAATATTATCCTGACTGACACAAAGGATAAACATAAAGAAGAATAAATAACCATATTTCTGCCATTTTTAGAATTCTGTTTTATATACTTCTGGAGCCTTCTCTCTCCCCCCCAACTATGAGCATTCAATCACTATGATGTTATATCTATACCTATATATTTCTATGATTTTGTATCTATCTTTCTATGTAATCTATCTAATCCATTTTTCCATCCATCTATATATGTGTGTGTGTATACATATATATATAATCTATCACTATCTTATCTATCTCATCTCTTTATCTAGCTACTTATCAACCTAAATCTATTTCTATCCTATCTATCTGTCCATCCGCCCATCCAACCTCTGTCTGTAAATCTGTGCTATGTGGATGTGAATGCCAGTTTAGATGCACCACAGGTGGGGTGTATAAATATATAGAAAGATACATAAGTAGACAGAGATGACTTGCTTGCTTCTGTGTCCTGAGGGCTCCATCCACATGCCTCAAATCTATTAACCCACAGTAAATTCTTATTGAAAAAGCAGAGGAACACTAGACTCCTGGGCAGGAAGGACTACTTATACATTCATGTGGGCGCTTGCTCAAGGAAAGAGAAAATATCTATGTTCTTTTTTCTTGGTGCATGTCCTGCTGACCCTAGAAACTTATTTGTAGTTGATGAATATTTATGAAACTGCCAATTTAATTAAAAGGTAAAAGCCCCAAGCTAAATTAATTGGGCCAAAGAAAAAAAAAACCTCACTTTCTTTCTAGAAGATAACAAATGAGGGGCAGAGATTGCCTTTGTTTGAAACCACAGAAAATAATTCAGGAGTTAAAGATTTAGGGA
Organism: Tamandua tetradactyla; assembly: GCF_023851605.1. Taxonomy (NCBI): domain Eukaryota; kingdom Metazoa; phylum Chordata; class Mammalia; order Pilosa; family Myrmecophagidae; genus Tamandua; species Tamandua tetradactyla. Next base: position 3,406,480 of record NC_135354.1, read on the forward strand.
AAGTATGCACCTTGAAAGAATTACTAAACCAGCAGTCTTTGAAAACAGATTTGCCACCTTGATTTTCTGCCCTGAATCACCAGGGAATAAGATTGGGTTTAAGAAGACCATCCTCACCAGACCGCACTAAAGCAGACTGCTATTTTGTCAGGTGTCAGAGGGCAACCCTATTGGCACACAGGGCATCACCTCTGCTGTCATTTAGTTCCCCTGAAGCCCAAAGGATGCTCCATGCCGTGACCACAGAGTATTAAATCATTGTAATCTCACCATGGAAGACCACATGCACCACCAACTTACCTCTTCAAACATCTGTTGTTGAGAAGACACAAAGTGAGCACTCACAAAGGACTCTTAACCAGGAATTCTGTTTTCTCTAATCCATTGTGAATATTATGTTGATTTTCTTTCTTTAAGTATGTCTTAGTGTTGGTAAGGCCGAGTCCTGCAAATGACACTGAAGGGAAGGGAGGCAAGCAGGTGTCACTGGGGCACACGGAATGTGAGGCTCAAAATATCTGGGTTTTGTTTTGCAGATCATGAAACAGTCCTGGTTTTGGACAAAGCAAGAGGGCAACAGAAATTGGACATGTGTACTCAATGATCAAGGGTTGTTCTCCCAAATGGGGCCTGTTGCAACAGGTACTGCTGTCCACTGAAGGGATTTTCAGCAAAAGCTTTCTCAAACTTCTGCTGTACTTCTTCAGGGTAGTGTAGACATGAGTGTTGAGTTTCAGGCTTAGTTCCCAGGTCAAACACAGGTCACAGTCTGGTGTCTGGTTCCAGGTGGAAAAGGCTAAAGTTTTCGAGAGAGGGATTCCCAGAAAAAGGGAATTGGCCCTCACAGAGCAACTGCCATGGGCATAGATATGAAACATCCTGTCCTAGTGACAGGTCTTCCTTACTTTTTTGGGAATAAGTACTCTTGAAAGTCAAGAGTAATGGCTTAAAAATACTGTGAATATTTGAGATCACTTCATAGGATAACCATATATTCCAATTTATTAGGGAAAAGATTCATTTTTTTTTACCTGTTTTCCTGACTGTGCTTCCTTCTGTTCACAGTATATTGTCCTGAACCACAAATTACACAGCCATTCTACTAAGGTGCAACTTGATAAAAAAAATGAGGCTGCTCTCTCTCTCTCTAAGCCCAACTCCACGAGTGAAATCATTGCTCTCCCTCTGTATGACACATGACATCCAGGGGTAAAAGTCTACCTGGCAGCATGAGAGATAACTCCCAGGGATGAATCCGACTCTGGCACCATGGAATCAATAATTCCATCCTGACCAAAAGGGAAAAGAAATGTTAACTAATAAAGTTATCAGTGGCAGAGAGAGTTCCAATAGAGTCAAGAGGTTACTCTGGAGGTCATTCTTGTGCAAGCTTCAGTTAGACATTGCTATCTATTATAACTTGCCAAACCTCAACCAAAACCATTCCAGCCAGTCCTAAAGAACATCTAGGGTGTTATATAAGATTCTACAAAGGTTCTACACACTAGGGTAACTTTCCAGAAACCTACAACCTCCAGATGAGTCCTTGGATCAGGTAAGTCCTGAAACCTAGAGGGCCAAACTGATCCATAACATCAGCTTGTTCCATCTCCCTACCCCAAAGTAGTGACAGCACATTCCAACATGAAAAAGTTAGAATAGCCATAGCCCAAATACCCCTAAAGAGTGGGATAGAAAGATCAAAGGTGATGGTGGAGTTATACAGAGATGATAGGGTTTAACAAACGAATATGATTGTTGAATCATTAAGTTGATATTTATTTCAGTCTCCAGTATCTTAGAACAGCTAGAAGTAAAAACCTAAAATTATGGAATTATAACCCATATCAAACACTGAAATCTGTTCAACAACTAATTGTTGTGCTGTGTTTTGAAATTTATTGCTTTTTTATATGTATGCTATTTTTCCCAAAAAAAAGTCAATTGTGATGATAAAAAAATATTTATTCCTTCTAGCCTCCTATGTTCTAGAACAGGTAGAAGGAAAAATCTGAGATGATGAAATGGTAACCCCTGACAAACTCTGGGATCAGCCCTTTAACTGCTTTGGTGAAGAATGCTTTGAAAATTATTACTTTTTTTTTTTTTTGCTTCATATATATGTTATATTATACAATTTAAAAAGTTTTAAAGAATGAGACTGTTAGTGATACTGGAAGCTGTTCAAATGCTGCCCTCACATTTTCCATGGCTTTGTAATTATTCTCTAAACTTCAAAGGTTTCTGCTACCACTGCCCATTACCAAACCCTTAGCCTGAACTTTGGCAGGTACCTTCATAGTTCTGAGAAATGTGTCAAAGAGTTAGGAAAACAAGTTGGTTCCATTTTTTGCAAACTTCACTTATGCCTGGTCTACATTCATGATTTTGCCTATAACCCTATACCTGTGCAAATCACTGGTATAAGTTTTGCTATATTTGAAAGCATCTGTCCTATCAGCAATTTAATTTTTAAAATAATACATAGAAATTAATTTATTTTCAAATGTATGTACATTATCCTATGAATAGACAGTAATCATTACTTGTCATAAATGTGAGGTAAGAAAAACAATAATCAGCCTCTGCCCATGTGGGAGTTCCTCACTTTGCCTCTCCAGGGCTGGCTTTCATCTTTTGGCTTCCACTGGCTTTCTACATGTTCTGGCTTGTTTAACATCTCATGGTGATGATGTCTGCTGGGCTCCAAGCATCTCCAAACATCCATGTCTCTGTTCTCTGCCTGTCAGCTCTGCTCTGAAGTTTCTTTTGGCTCTGTCATCTCTAAGGTTTCTCCAAAATGTATCTTCCTTTAAAGGATTCCAGTAAATTAATCAAGACCCACCTGGAATGGGTAGTATTACATTAATGGGATGTTACTCAAAGGTCACATCCACAAATGGGTGTAGAACATCTCAGAAGATATAATCTTATCAAAATATTCAACCTATAATATTGAATTAGATTAAAAGAAACAGCTGCTTCAACAAGATTGGATCAGGATTAAAACATGGCTTTTCTGGGGTGCATACTACTTTCAAACTGGCATTCTATCTAACCCTGTTTGCATCATCATAGTACTTCAAAAAGTATTGATGCTCAGGGTCTACCGTCAGAAGTCCTGACTCGGGTTTTCTGAAATGAGACCCAGCCATCTAAAACTGAGATGATTCAAATGTGCAGCCAGGGTGAGAATCACAGATCAACAGTTGAAATATATGCAGTGCAAGATTTATTTTTTTGTTGCATGAAATGTCAACTTCAAGTCCCATCAGGCTGTGGAAGTTTTCTCCTGTGATAAAGTGTGATGACAATGACATAAATCATGTAGAAGAAAGTAAATAAATAATCTAACCCTAAGGTAGGCTGTTCAGGGGCCATTTGTTACAGACATCATTATCTCTGCCTTTGTGTCATGATAAGTGGCTTTAGTTGTGCGAGTTTTCATGTCCTTCACAGTTGGGATCTGGGGTTGGAGCTACTATAATAAAGAATCCTTCTAAGGCACTCTGTGACATAGTAGTACAAGTTATAACTCTATGAAGTACTATGGGCAAAACAAAGGGGAAGAGGTATTGGAGAATTTGGGAAAGGTCTGCAACTATTTCTAATGCACAAATGTTGCCTGCTTCAGAGTTCTTCTGACTGTGTGGGGGTGATGTACAGAGGCTTTGGATGTCTTCATGATCTTTGAGAAAAAATTATGATGACTAATAGATTTTAAATATTCAGTCAATAATTAAGAAACTAAATTTTCAAATGAATGATCACCAGGAAATTCTGGCCCATAACTTGCAACAACTGGTCCAGGAAGCTTGCCATTATTTACAGCAAACATCCCAGAAAGTCAAGCTACAATCCCTGAAACAATCAACCCAAAATTGCCAGAACTTGAACAATAACTGACATCTTCCCTGAATTTTATCCTTGCTTCCAATTTAGGACCAACATGAGACAGCTAATTATCCACTTCTACCTTCACCAGACAAATGAGATATCAGGGGAGTTTTTCTGGGGACCTCTGGTCCTCACTTTTAAAGGAGAGCCACTTGAAGAGATCCTCTCTTCCCTGTATCTGAGTGATGCATGAGTGTGAAGTTTAGAAATCTTACTGCAGTTTTGTCACCAAGAAGTGTTCCAGGCTGAAGACAAAGCCAATACTCAGACACACAGAGAGAATCACAAAGAAATGGAGTTGGAGTGACTAAATTAATACACATCCTGTGATAGATGGAATTATGTCCCCTAATTTAGATATGCTTTTAATCTTATAGGTGTGAATCCATTATAGACAGGGCCTCTTGAATGAAGTTGGGACTTAATCTGGATTACTAGAACTCATAAATGGTAAAACAAAGCCACAGGAAGGAGTTGGAAGCCAGAAGTCCTTGGAGCCCACAGGAGAAAGAAGAGGAGATCATCAGCATGTGCCATGAGGCAGGATACAAGTCAAGGAACCCTAGGGATGGCTGGCAGCCAGCACTGGGGTAGTATATACTTTGGGGGAAACATCATCTTTTTGAAGCCTCAATTTTGAACTTCTCCTAGCCTCAACACTGTAAATCAATGAATTCCTATGGTTCTAACTAATGCACTGGGTGGTTTTTGTCATAGCAGCCTAGCAGACAAAGACACATCCCAAATTGACCTCACCTTTTGAAATTTCTATTTATAGACCAATAACCCCTTTTTGTTTGTTTAAATCAAGTTTGGATTGAATCTTCAGTTTTTTGCAGTCTAAAGCTCTGCTAACAGATGAAAGAGTTTAAAAATTTAGCTTAACATTAATTCATATTATATTGAGCAGCAGCCTAGATTTCTCACTTGCAGAACACCATCACATCCATTACCATATTTGATGCAAATTAGACTCCTCTCCTTTTCCTGCTTCCATCTCCAATTTTGTCAAAAAGTTTGAAAATAAATAGTGATTTTGGTTGTTGGAAACGGTGTAACTTGTGCCCAGTGCAGCACTAAATAGTGGTATGTGTCATGAATTAAGAAGATAGAATCTGCAAAGAGGCACACAGGATTAGTGATTATAAATAAGTGTAAATTTTTTAGTTTCTCAGTTTTGAGAACACTAGTAAATGATCTCTTCCTGTTTGATGTTTATTTGAGTTTATTATAATTGCATCTCACCAGGTCACCCAAAATGAGGAAATGAATAGATTCCTGGGATCCAGAGAGAAGACAGCAATGATATAGAGCCAAGAACTGAGTGCCCAGTATCAGGAGTGAAAAAAAAAAACTTTATTGTTTTAGCTGCTGCATTTTAGGGGCTGTTTGTTACCAGGTACACCCTAGCCTATCCTGATGGCACATACATTGTGTTGTGACTTGGAGTTGTACAGTTCCATTCCTATGGGAACCCCATGTTACCTCAAGATTTTGGGGAGATCTTTATGTGATATATGCTCAAGAAAGGTCATCGATGGACCACAAGACAAACAGGTCAATGTCAGTAAAGTCTTCTGATCTTCCCAGGAACATTGGAATACACCAACGGCAGTTATTATGCTTTGTGTTGAGAGACAGGGAAGGTTTTATGGTATGTAGAATTTCAGATTGGATGCAAGAAGGACAGGATGAGTGAGGATTAGGGAAGTACATGGGAAAGCAGATTAGTGAAGTGATTTGATATGTGACACTATAGCCAAATTGCCTGGGTTTGAATATCACTTCTGCTACTTACTAATGTTCATAATATTGGCTAAGTTCTTTAGCTCCTCTGACTCTCGATTTCCTTATCTTTAAAGGAAGTAATGCAAATGGGAACCTTATACTGCTATTGTGAAAAATAAATGAGTTAACACATGTAAAAACCACTTAAAAGAAGGTCCATCATTTGGAAATGTTAGCTTTTTTATGGGGGAGTGTGTAGGTATATAAATTGGGTGAAGGAATATCAATTTGATGCCTTAATTCCATTTGTAATCTAACCCAAATTAATTCTACTTGCAATCAAATATAAATCTTAATGAAGCCAATTCTGTATAAGAATAATGCCTGTGGCCGCCATTTAGCCATTTCTGAACCTGGAAGGACCATCTGCTGCACTTAAACCTCATGTGACTGTGTGACGGGTCATGGACCCAAATTGATGCTCGGTATCAAGGTATGGGCTTCTTGGAAGGATCAGGATGGTTGGGGTGTGTTCTGGTTTGCTAGCTGCTGGAATGCAACACACCAGAGACAGACTGGCTTTCAATAAAAGGGAATTTATTTAGTTAATGTATAGTTCTTCTGAGAAAAGGCAGCTAACTTTCCACTGAGGTTCTTTCTTATGTGGGAAGGCTCAGGGTAATCTCTGCTGGCCTTCTCTCCAGGTCTCTGGGTTCCAACAACTTTCCCTGGGGTGATTCCTTTCTGCATGTCCAAATGCCTGAGCTGAACTGTGAGTGCTGAGATGAGGTATGCTGAGCTGCTTGGGCTGTGCTATGCTGAGTATCTCATTTAAGCACCAGCCAATTAAATCATTCATTGCAGTAGGCACGCCCCCTAGAGGACTGCAGATGTAATCAGCAACAGATGAGGTTCAAACACCATTAGCTCATGTCCACAGCAATAGACCTAGGCAACTTCACCTGACCAAGCTGACAACTGAATCTAACTATCACAGGGTGATTTCCCAAGAGAGAATTCACCCATCTTACCTGGAAAAGCTGGGCTCCTGGTACCGATTGTGCAGGCTCCATCTCTGTAGAGCCTGACTTCATGGTCGGCACTGGCCCCAGGGCAGGTGTGTGTTGTGGGGTGCTCTATTAACTGGAAGTTACAGGGGAATGATTCTTCTTTGTTTGAGGTAGAAGATTCTAGTGAGAGTGACATGGCACAGAGGGGTGAGTTAGCAAAAGAAAACCAACACAGACCATCAATGCACTTAGCTGTACAGGTAAGGCAAGGTTTCTAGAAACACCTGAGCCCCCAGGCATCTACTGAATGGAGCTGTGGGCCAGGGCAGGGGTCTGAGCTCCACCACCATCATCTGTGCAACCCTGAACAAGCAAAGCACTTCTTTAGCCATTCATTTCCTTGCCTGCAAAACTGCATGTAATAGGAGCACACACTTTCAGGGTTAGAAGAACATTTGACTTGAAACAAGTGTTCAGAAATGTTTTTTCATGTAGGGGTGACAACTTTCATTTCTGAGTCTTGGTGTCTCTGCTGGTAGAGCAGGGCTGATATTGTACAATCTCCCGGTATTCACTCACCGATCAAATGATCAGGAGTCACATGCTGTGCTGGGCCCTGCTTGAGGGGCTGGGAATTTAGTGGTGGTTCACGTAGTTCACCATCCATGGAGCTCCCACTGGGGGGAGTGAAGGGTGACTCTGGAGAGGGCTAGAAATAAATAAACAAGTTAATAAAACAGTGAACAGGCCATGATGAGTGCTCAATAGGTGGTAGTTGTATTCTTTTTGGATGGAGCATAAGGCAAAAAAAACTCTTTATTGGGGTGGGGGTAGATGAAGGGAGGAGAGAAGAAAATTATGCTTCCACCATCTATTGATAAAAGAGGGGCTGGGGGAGGGTTAATTATATTCCTCACAGAGGTCCAGGGTCCATTCCTGGGAGGGGGTGATACTCCGGGGTGGAAAGAAAATAAATTTTGGGGAGATAGCAAATTATGCACTTGTATAGAATGGGGAGGGCAGGAGACCTCTGGACTCAGGGCTATAAGCTTTGGCCCTCATATTCTCATATAGGAGGAGGGAAGAGGGAAACTGGTCCCAATGTCTCAGCCAGGAAAAACTGACCGTTATATTTCCCACTCAACTCAGGATGCTAGAAACATTTAAATCAATGAATAAAAATATTTCTTTGGTCTGTAACAGAGACAGAAAAAGAAGGAGAGAGAGAAAGAGATGATGCTGATCAGAAGAGGTGGGTTTCCTGCCCAGTGCCCTTAAATGACCAATTCCTGAGACCATGGCATTCCAAAGAAAGAAAGAGTTTATCGCTAGGTACATGGCAGGAGAGCAGATGGCCTGTTGGCTAAAATCTGTCTCTTGGAACTGTGGTACCACTGATAGTTTATAATCTAAAATGACAGGCAGGGTCAGGGTAATGAGCACAATGTCTCGGGATGACAGAGTCAGAGATGGTTTCATTACTGAGCATGCAGAGACTGACTGTATGCTTAGTCACAGAATGTATATGAATGGCACCCTTAATATGATGGTTATAATGAGTTAAGTTCTCTTATTGGTTAAAGTCTAAGTGACCGTGCATGGCAGGCAGTTTCAGTAAGCTCCAGCTTGCTATAGCACCATTGCTTTGGGATTGTGATGGCTATTACTGGGCTCACTGGAGGCCCTTCATTAATAAACACTACAGGCTGTCTTTAGTGACTCTAAAGTTGAAAAGCAGGGGAATGGGGGACAAGTGAGGGTCAGTCACAGGGTTTCACCATCACAAGGTAATGGCTACGTAGTTATACAATCATGATCAGAGATCCAGGCAGCCAGATTGCAGTCACGGGTGTGAGGGATTTCCCTGTCTGTTTTGAACACACCAGAAAAGAAAATATCAATGTAATGACTCAGGAATCATAATCAGCTGTGAAATCCTAACTTATGGGTTCCAAAGCCAGCACCCCTGCTGCATTAGGAAGGTCCTTCAGGCACCTCTGGTCCCGCTGTGCCTGATCCCCCCTGAAACCTCTCTGGAGTGAAGAAAGGGGCCACAGAGGGGTGGGGCCCATGGCTGCCCCAGCCAACATCTTGCAGGCCTTTGGGGTTAGGATGAGGGGCACCCAGGCCCTTGCACCCACTTGGTGCCACCCTGGGGGCCCCAGCCTGCCAGCACCCCAGTTTTGAAGGAAGAGCCCATTTCCAGTACCACTGAAGTGCCCTGCCATCCCCAGCCCGACAGCCTCTGGACCTCATGAATGCAAGAGAGGAAAGAAACACCCAAACCTGTTTGACATCCCATGGTCAGGACTTTGCCAGTTATTCTTACCCACCTGGAAGCTATTGGGGTGCTTTGACCAAAGGAGTGACTGGGTGAGAAGAGGCTGAGAGCAAGAGCAGGAGGGTTGCCGGGGCCATGGCAGGTGTCAGGTTTACCAGGATGATGCTTGGACTAATGGCCATGGTGGAGAGGACAGCAACGGATCCCTTTAAGGCATGTGGACAAGGGCAAGCGGGCTTTAGGTGGTGAGAAGTGGGCACATCTGGAACATTTAGGAGTCGTGTATTTTTAAGTTATTAGAGGCATAGACTTGATGCTTACATCTCACATTTTCTTAGAACAGGACCTTTAGTTGCTCCCACTGCTGATATAACTTTCCCCATACTTGAAGTTAACTGAAGAGCACTGTAGATGCAGGATCCTTCAGGAAGCAGGAATTATTTATGACAAGAATGACTGGGGCTAAGGAAACTGAGGCAACTGGCTAATTTGTCCCTGGGAACACCTGGAATGAAATGGTGTGAAGTGTTGAGATATGGGCAAAAAGTGGATTCCTCATAAGAAACTGTTCACAGAGATTTTAGGGAAAACCTCTTCAGTACTGTATTTATATTTGCTATTCCATATGACTGTAGTCCTTGCTTTATCTGATAATTCCCACATCTGGGCAACCTCTGGGTGGGGGCCGAGTTAGATCTGATAGCATACACAAAAGGCAGAGAAATGCATGTGATAACTGTCAAATAAGGTCAGAAAATAGAAACCACGGGAGATTATTCTGAATAGGAGAGACTAGTCATAGGATCTCTTTGTAACTGAGAAGACAGATAGGATTTAACAAATGATTATGATCACCAAATCATTATAGAGATATTTCCTTTTAACTTTCTAGTATATTAGAATAGCCAGAAGGAAATACCTGACATTTCTGATCTGTAATCTGGCTACCTCATTGCTGATAATGATTGTAAAACAATATAGCCTTTATCTTGTGATGTAAAAACCTTATGATACCCCCTTATCCTTTTTCTCAACTTTAAAGTCTTATGATCACTAAAGACAGTCCCTAATACTTATGAATGAAGGGCCTTGTGTGAGCCTAGAATTAACTTATCCCTATCCCAAAACTAACTTGGCCAGAAGGAACTGGACCTAACCAAAATGGGCCCACCTGCCATGTGCAGTACTTTAGACCTTGGCCTGTAAATGACTGCACTATAACACGAAAAAACACGTCCATCACCACACTAAGGCTGCCAGTTTCTTCCATATGTTCCATGGCAAACCATGTGACCCAACTGCCTGTAATCAATAATTAGGTCTTCTCCAAACTCCTTATCTTGACCAGTTGTGCTTCTTATCCTAAACCCTGCCCATCTTTTGAGACTATCAACTACTGGAGGTACTGCAGTTTGGGGAGCTGGATTTTAGGCTGCTAGGTCATCTGATCTCCTGATTTAAGCCTGGCAATAAACTCTTTCTGTCTTTGAAACCTGGAGCCTCAGGAATTGCTCACTGAGAGCATCAGGCAGAGAACCCAGTATGTGGATCAGAATCACTTTCATAGTTACTCAGAGTCAGATAAAAATTTGCCTCAGGGTTTCCTGACAAGAAAGACAAGATTCATCACATTTCTCATTGCCGATGAGAAGAAAACCCACCCACTATGAAAGCAGCAATGAAAGTGTTCCTGCCACAAGACCTGAAAGGAAAATTCCTCGAGGGGTTTTACTGGAGCAGAAATAATTGCCCTATGGGTTGATACATTTGCAGTTCACCCAGAAGCTCTAGAGAATCCATTATCCAGGAAAATTCTTTCCAAAATGTGCTTATGGGCAGTTTTCTCCAGAGAGAGTCCATAAATTATATTTTCAAAAGTGTGAAAACCTCCAAAATGTTAAGCCTCTTTTTTCAGATGCCCCTGCTAATAGAGTTGCCAGAATCTCCAAGCCATAAATCCTGCAGCCAATGTGGGAGCAAGGTTTATAAAGTTTTCTCGTGCAAGACCCCAGACCAGCATGCAGTGTAAAGCAACTGCACGCATATTCCATGCTCTGCTATGGCCCCCCTTTGGGGTACTTATAAGCATGTGTTTCCTTTGAGCAGGGGGATAAGAATGCTTATTTTAATGTAGTGCTTAAATACATGGGTTCCGTGGAGGCCGAGGGCCTGGGTGGGAGCCTGCCAAACTGCCCGCTCACCTGTGTGACATGTGGTGGGTTGCCTCACCTCTCTGTTTCATTGTCTTCCTCTGTAAAATGGGGGTGGGCATGGAGCCCAGCAGTGGGTTCTTGGGGGATTTAACCTAAGTAGGAGATGTTCAGCACGTGCACACCAGGAGAGCCTGGAGCCTCGTAAGTGCTCAGCCAGCAACTTCATCATTGTCATTATTATTACACTGCCATCGTTATTGTTTTGGTCTTTCTGTCCCACATCTTATTTTGACACACCTGACGAGTAGAACATTTTACACATCAGGTCCTAACAAAGTGGGTCGTTCTAACAATGTTTTGGCTCAAGAAAAAGAGATGTTTGCAACTCCGCTCACCTCCCTGTCACTGATTTTGACTTAGGACTTCTCCACGCAGTGCATGTTTCACTTCCACTGTCAGCTATGCAGGTGCATCCCAAAGACAGTGTGAGGGATGACAGCAAACCACTCAGAGGACACTGGTGCTTGGGCCCAACACCCACCTTGTGTGTGGCCACAGTGAGGATGTGGGACCCTTTGGTCCCCTTGGGTGGTCTTGATTACTTTTTCCTCCTCATAATCTTTTCCGTCTTCAGGGCCAGGATGCAGTGTGTGTGTCTGTGTGCACTTGTGTGTGCTGAGCTGCTGAACAACACGGAGTCTAAACTCATGTCTAGAGCTTCATCTGGGCTCAGCAGAGGAAACAACAATCACTGACAGTGTGCAAGAAACAACCATCTGTGCTGGGACGGGTCTGTCCTCAAGGGGAGGTTAGAAGAGACGTTCCTGGAACAATCTGATGCTGTGTGCTGTTCAGCTTCCAGGCAGGCTACTCTGAAGAATTAGATTCAAGTTGTTTGATATGCAGCACCTCCATGTGTCTCGATAGAGGAAACAGCTCTACCCCTGCCCCTTCCCCCCAACACACCTGACTACTAGTAGATGAAAACCCAAGTACAGCCCAAAAGAAGTGTACAATATGCTACTTTAAAGAGCCACTCCATTCTGCCATCTGTCTGGGAAACCACTTCAAAGTGAAAACCATTCTTGATTTGGTGAAGTCCTTTTCTCACTGCTATAAAACCCCTCCCAAACCAGCTGTTTGGGGCTCAGAGCAGGCTTGTTTCCTTGGGGAGCTACCAGGCCCCGCCTTCCCTTGTGCACCGCAGCATGCAACAGAAGCAACCTGGCCCAGTCAGCAGGTTCTTGCAGTCTTTACATCTGAAGCTCTTTGCCCCCCTCACTGAGCTTTGAGCAATAGCCCCAGGCAGCCCTGGGAAGGCCTAAAGGAGCTCAGCGCCAAGGTAAGAGGAGAGAGTGGAGTGGTTGCTTTTTCAAGCATTCTTCACAGACATTTCAGAGCTGCTGGGTGCTTCTTTTTTTTTTTTTTAGAGAGAGGGAGGAAGGGAAGGAAAGACAGAGAGAAGGAAGGAAGGATGGAAGGAAGGAAGGGAGGAAGAAAGGGAAACATCTTTAAACATTTTCTTGTTTTATTATATTTTGTTTGTTTGTTTGTTTTTTACATGGGCTGGGGCCGGGAATCGAACCGGGGTCCTCCGGCATGGCAGGCAAGCACTCTTGCCCGCTGAGCCACCGCGGCCCGCCCTGCTGGGTGCTTCTTAGTCCCTCACTCCACACCTACCAGCTCAGGGTACACTGAGCCCTGCTGGCCTTGGCTTTGAAGGTCTCTCCCTGCCTCCAGTCCCCTGTGGCACTCTGGGGCTTATAAAAGAGAAGAGTATGGACAGTTTTAGAGTCTGAGAAACAGAGATGTTTCACCCTGGAGTGAATATATCCAGAAAAGAAGTGGGTCTTTCATGAAGCTACCAGAATGTCCCAGGAAGGCACTTGACAGTTGAAGATGAGAATGAATTTTCCCATTTTATGATTTCTAATGGCAAAGCTGGCAGGCAAGGAAAGGGAGGAGGGAAAAAGAGTCTAAAAAACCCACACTCCTCACCATCTTTGGAGGCATTTTTCTTCAGGTTGTTAACCAACTGCTCTCCTAGACTGCTTGGGATGCGGAGGGACCCTACACTGGTTAGGGGGTGCCAGGCTAGGGTCCATCCTTTCTCACCTGTGAGTAATATTTCCCAGCTTTCCAAAAATCAGGGAAGTTAATTTGTGTTATTGTCTTTCTCTGACTCAGTCACCCTCTGGCGGTGGTCCCCTTTTGCAGGAAAGGGGTCAATATTAGGTGAGAGCTGTGTGTGGTGTGAGTGATTCCGCTTCCTATTTAAGCCCAGTGGGTCAAACTCTGTCACAGACAGCTGAAGAAATCAGGACTAACCCATGTGCCATCACTCGGCCATTGACTGGAAACTAGTCAGTAACCCAGCAGCTGGCCACCGACCTCCCCAAACTGGTGCCTTCCTCCAGGACATGGAGAGTGAAATGGCCTGCCTTCATTTTGTCACAGTCATGTTTAAAGTGAGGTGTCAGAGGAGGGTGTGGCAGCTCCCAGCTCTAGCAATTCCCATGGAGAGGACAGTACAGCAGAGAGGCTGTGCTCTGGCACTGGCCAGCGGGCCCAAACCCCAGCTAAGGAAGGAAGGAGCTGCTGGGTGAAGCTCCAGCTTCTCCTGTAACTGAGTCCAGGTCTCACTGGCTCTTCAGGAATCTGCCCCCATGTACCACTTGTACTGATTTGCTAAAGCTGCCAAAATGCAATATACCAGAAATGGAATAGCTTTATAAAGGGAATTTTAGTCATAAATGTACAGTTCTAAGGCCATCAAGCTGTCCAAACTAAGGCATCTAGGAAAGATACTCAAGGAAGACTGATGGGGTACACAACAGTTCAAACCAGCACACCGCTTTTGTTCTCTTTGGTGTGCGCTTTACTCTCAGGCAGACCCCCCAGGCAGAGCAGACATTATCCTCTTTGCCTTCAGACACCTAGAAGCTTTGGCCTTTGGTAGGAAGAGAGCTTTCTCTGCTTTTCCCCATGAGCAGCAGAGTTCCTGGCCCTGGAACTGAAACCATCACTGTACCTACGCAGGAGGTAGATGTTTCTTTGGTTACTAGTAAGCTGTATGATCTGTCCCTTGAGTGTGTCTGGGCACTTGCACAGGCATGTGTATTTTACTTCTATTAGCTGGGGTGATTATGGCCTGTTTATGGTCTAGTGGTCACTTAAATTTCTGGTAATATAGTAAAACCTCTATTTCTTGATCAAAATTGTTAAGCAGTATCTATTCTCTTCTGACCCCGTGGAACACGTTCTCTTATCTTTTTAATTTCTAGTGACACTCTTTATGGAGTTATACAAAACACTTAAAGACCAATAACTTCATGCATCATTTTACTACCTATTAGATTATCTTTTTCCCTCCACTACTAGTTTTAGTGATTAAGGTATTATTTCTCCATTGTCAACATTTATAAAATTGTTCTGCTTTGCAAATAAAACTCACATGGAAGTTTTACCACAGTTCTGTATTTAATTTGACTCCATCACTTCCTAGCCCTTGGATATTTAAAAACGCCTGTGTATGAACACCAAGTTGAGTGGAAGAAGCTCTGCAGACATTCCTCGATAGTTTTGAGTGTCAAGATTGCTGTGGAAAAAATGTGAGAGTAGTTTGGTTTATCGCTCTGGTGACAATTTAATCTTCGTATTTTATTTCCTGCATGTTCATAGGATTCTTTACTCATTCTTGAAATCCAGTAGTTTTATCTGAATGTGCTTGTTATACAGAAATTTTTCTTGGGTTATAGTATGACTCTTTGCTTAGCAGATTCAGGTCTTTCCATTTTCTTTGATTATATCTTTGCATTTTAAATTTTTCAATTCTATTTGTCCTGTGCCCTCCTCAGGAGCATGCATTATGAGTGTGCTATGCCTTTCTCTCTATCTGTTTTCCATGTCTACTGTTTTTCTAATGATTTCAAATGTTCTGTTCTGTTACATTTAGCTCTACTTTTCATAGTTCTAACTCTTTTTTAAAGCAAGGTCTACTCTTCTTTTCTGTACTTCTGTTGTGGCTTTTATTCCTGTACTATTCTAACATTTCTCTTCCATTTCTTTGGGCTCTCCCAGGTTCTTTTTTCTTTTTTTTTAATTTTATGTCATTCTTTATGTCTCCTTTGGTTCTTGCAAGGAGGTTGTTTTAATATTTAAATACTTTCATACTTCTAGCAGATTCCTCTAGGGAAGTCGTATACTTTTCCTTTGCCTTTTGGTTATAATGCTTTTTGTTTTCTATATTTTCTGAGGACAGAATACCCTTTGGGCCAGGATTTAGATTTAGTGAATACACTGCTGGACAATACTGTGGTCTAGCAGGGATAGGAGGTAGCATGGCTTAGTTTATAATCTGAGACTAATATTTAGAAGCAGGTCTCCTGCTCCCTGGACTCTGGCAATTGTCTCTCTTTCAGGCTCTGAGCACCTTTGGCTCTTCCCTTCTGCAAGGACAGCAGGTCTGGGCAGCTCAGGAGGGTATCTCCTTGGGTTCAGACTTTGTGGGGTTGATTTGGTGTCATCTCTTCTGATTACAGATCAACTCCCAAAGCTTCCCTGCCCAGTTGCACCAGCAGCTCATTTCTCCTAAAAATCATACCATGAAGAAATACTAACTGCATGCTAATTATGGACCAGAACTGGTTGTGTGTTCCATGGTTGTCCCGTGTGGTGCATTGCCCAGCCTATGGCTATGAGGTGTGGTTATATCTGGGGAAACTGAAGCAGGGATTGAGCCACCTGTCCCTGTTCACAGAGTACAGATGTGACACATCAGGTGGGCTGGTTCTGGACACTGCCCATCCCTGGACTCCATGGTCAGCTTTGTTTCTTCTGCTGCCTGATGGGAGCAGGGCCAGGGCCAGGGGCCTGCTCTCCCCAGTGCCACTTAGCAGCTGAGCTGCATCCCTGCAGAGTGACCTGTGCTCACCCTGCACTCGGGCACCTGTTATCCAGGGTAGTGCTTCCCCAAGCTGGGGGACCCCTGGCCTGTGATGGATGAGAGGATGTCTCGCCTGCTCCCTGCCTGAGAGGACAACTTAGCTCAGTCACTGAGTTGAACACATCCCTTGGGCAGTGCTGGTCCTGCTCTGAGTCTTCCTGGATGGCCTTGTCCCTCCTCAGCAGCTGCTTTTAGCCACCCGTGCTCTTTCCCTGACCCTCAACACAGCTGCTCCTAGGGGACCCCTCCTCCCTGGGGCTCCCACCCCTCCCCTCTCAGCACCTTAAAGCTCTTCTGTTCTCTCTTCTGGGGCTATTCCTGTCCTTTCCCTCATGCCTGGACTTCCATGAACTGCACTTGTCCATCCCATATCTGCACTGTCCATCCACATCCCTTCTCTGTAATCTCTCTGGGACTGGATCAGCCTTGACTATTTCTGTTTGATGTGCCCAGAGTCTCTGTCTGGGGCCTTGATATCCCCTCTGGTGTCACCCACCCACCTGTGCCCTGCCCCAGGGATGGTGGGTGATCACCCAGGGAGGCTGCAGCTCTCCTCAGGGCATCTCCCCTGACTCCCCTCCCCTTGCACAGCTGCCACCCCACCCTCAGCCTCCCTGCCATGTGAGGCCCCACCTGTTCCCTTCAGACACTGCTGGGCCAGGTCCTGGGGCCTACTGTCACACCTGAAGGGATGTAAAGTGACAAGAAAGCCCCTTCTGTGATGAAATGGTCCCCACAGTCCCTTCCCATGCCCTCAACTTTCCTATGGGCCTCACACAGCTCCCCGTGCTCACTCAGCCTCCCAAAGCCCAGGTCCCCACAGGAGCCCCGACCTTCCCGCACCTGGCACATCTGCAGAAATCAGTGCCTGGGCCACTCACTAGGTGATGATTCAGGGCTGAGCTGCTTCATCCAGCATGTGGCTGAGCTGTTATTAAACTCTTGATGGTGTTTATATGTCATATCTAATTTATCTTCTTTTTTTTTCAAACAACCACAAAAATTTTAATTAATTTTAGACATTAATATTGTTATGTGTGTTATAATTTCTTGAATAACCACTTAAAGAATTAAAAGCACATTATATATAAGGCACTAAGAAAGAAGAAGAAGGGATAATAAAAATTACCCATCAACACAAAAGCATAATAGGATCTTATGTATCATATTCTCCAATTAAAATATAAAGTTCTTCACATTTTATGAATCACACTCACCCAGAATCACAGTCCTTAAAAGGAGTAATATTGAAAGCATCCTAAAACTATAAAAAGGTTGAAAGTAAAAGAATGGAAAATGAAATACATATATTTATAAAACTACAACATTAACAAAAATAATACAGCTGTGTAAAGTAGTTATAATAATATCCAAAATGCATATGCCTTAAAGCAAAAATTGTTACTAGGTGAAACACTTCATGATGACAGCTGTTTCAACTCACCCTGAAGATATAACAATACTGAATTTTACCCATCTAATAACCAAACCTCAAAATACATAGAGCAAAAAATGAGTAATTATAAATAAAAAAGCATAAATCTACAATGGTAAAGGTGGTATCATTAATCCCTAGATTCAGCTTTATAAAACAACAAAGAAAATTTGATAAAAATAAGAAAATCTGAAGAACCAGCAGAAAAAAATAAGGAAACATTAACAGATTTACACTTTCACTTTAAGCTACACATGGAACCACATTTAAAAAATGCCCATAGGTAGAGAGAGCAAACACACATGAGCACATTTCAGAACACCGAAAACCCGCAAAAAAATTTTCTGACTTTCACACAATTAAGCTAGAGATTAATAATAAAACATAGTTTTAAAATACCCATATATTTTTAAAATAGCAATTTCTTGTCTATGTTCCACTTCTGAAAGGCACAAGTAAGCTCCTACCAGGCAGAATGTTCCACAGATAACAATAAACTCACCACAAATTTCAAAATACTGGAAGTACTGGATCCTGAACAAAACCTGATAGATTCTGGAAGAGAGTCAACAGATGGGAAAAATGGAAGTTTAGTGTTAAGAATTATTAAAGTATTGAAGAAGGTGTAAGAAAACTTCACACGGCACCCTAGGCTGAGGATGCGTCCTTGAGAGAAGCACAGAGATGTGGGGGTCCCTCCCCAAGACTGGAGAAGGTGTAGTTTCAATTCCCTGAATGGCAGGGAAGTTCTCAGGATTGCACAAGCCAGAGCTGTCTGCAGTCTCTGGGCAATGGGAAGGAACCCTCCAGGTATGTGAGGGGCTCAGGAGAAACATAGGTAGGGGCAGAGTGCAGGTGTGCAGAGGGGGTGGGGACAGATGTGCAGGCAACAGGCCTGGAGCCTACAGCAGCCTCATCAGAGGGACCCTCAAGGCCATAGAATATATGGTGTATAAATAAAACTGTTCTAAAAAAGAGGTGATTTGTTATATTATGGTGGATTTACAGGGTCAAATTCTATTCAGCAATGAAAGTGAATAAATTGCTGATGCATACAACAAAATAGATGTTTTATAAATATCAACTGAAATATGCTAGCAACAGAATAATGTGTGCAAGATGATTTTATTTATTTAAAGTCCCATAACAAGCAAAACTATACAGTTTCATTATGTATACCTGGAATTAAAAAAATTTGAACCAAGGAAGTGATTTCTATGAGATCAGAGAAATGAAGAAGAGAGGGGTGTAGCTGAGAAGGGAGGAGTGGATTTCAGTAGGATGTGGGGTAGAAATGTACCAGGTCATGGGGAGACCTTGGTGACTGCTAGGTTCTTGTTAATCAAAAGCATACATGTGCATGTGTCTTATGCAATTTTCATTATCATATTTTATAATAAAAATTTAAATATTAAGTACATATTTATCACACATATAACTTTACACATTTCTTGTTACATTTAAAAAATAAGATCCTCAAAGTACCCAGTATTGTATTTGATAGAATATTTGATAAATTAATATTTGTTGAATAGTTAATACATAAAAAACAACTGTAGAGAGGAAAGTTTTAATTCTATCAATATTCATGTTAGTTGACAGAACAGTTTTATCTTGTTCTAATTTATTTATATTTGCAGTTCAAACTTCTCTTCTGAAGTTTAACATCTTGAATGTTCTATGGCACTTTTAACTCAGTGTCTCTGGAACCTATCCCATGATCTTTACACCTCCACACAGGCCAGCCCCACCCAATGCCAACCAAGGGAAGGAGCAGCACACATCCTGTTGTCTAAGCCAGAATCAGTGGAGTCATCCTCGACAACACTCTTTACCTCAGCACTCACATCCAACTCCTGTCCATCTTACAACCGCATATTCCCCAACACATCCACTTCTTCCTAACTCCACTGCCATGGCTTTAGATCAAGTCACCAACATCTCTCTCCTGGATTCCTGAAATAGATTCCTAACTGGTCTTCTTTTTTTTAATTTTTTTTATTAATCAAAAAAAAGAAAAGAAATTAACACAACATTTAGAAATCATTCCATTCTACAAATGCACTCAGTAATTCTTAGTAGCATCACATAGATGTAAGATCATCATTTCTTAGTACATTTGCATCGATTTAGGAAAAGAACTAGCAAAACAGCAGAAAAAGATATAGAATGCTAATATAGAGAAGAGAATTAAAATAATAATACTAATAAAAATATATATATATATATAAAGGAAAAAGAAAAAAAACAAAAACAAAAGATACAAACACACAAACAAACAAATGAACAAAAAACCATATTTCAGGTGCAGCTTCATTCAGTGTTCCAACCTAGTTACATTACACTTAGGTATTATTGTGCTGTCCATTTTTGAGTTTTTGTATCTAGTCCTGTTGCACAGTCTGTATCCCTTCAGCTCCAATTACCCATTATCTTACCCTGTTTCTAACTCCTGCTGGTCTCTGTTACCAATGATATATTCCAAGCTGATTCTCGAATGTCGGTTCACATCAGTGGGACCATACAGTATTTGTCCTTTAGTTTTGGGCTAGACTCACTCAGCATAATGTTCTCTAGGTCCATCCATGTTACTACATGCTTCATAAGTTTAGTCTGTCTTAAAGCTGCATAATATTCCATCGTAGGTATATGCCACAGTTTGTTTAGCCACTCGTCTGTTGATGAACATTTTGGCTGTTTCCATCTCTTTGCAATTGTAGATAATGCTGCTATAAACACTGGTGTGCAAATGTCTGTCTGTGTCTTTGCCCTTAAGCCCTTTGAGTAGATACCTAGCAGTGGTATTGCTGGGTCGTAATCCATTCTGCCATTCTATGTCTTTTGATTGGGAAATTCAGTCCATTAACTTTTAGTATTATTACTGTTTGGATAATATTTTCCTCTACCATTTTGGCTTTGTATTATATATATCATATCTGATTTTCCTTCTTTCTACACTTTACTCCATACCTCTCTCTTCTGTCTTTTCGTATCTGACTCTAGTGCTCCCTTTAGTATTTCTTGCAGAGCTGGTCTCTTGGTCACAAATTCTCTCAGTGACTTTTTGTCTATAAATGTTTTAATTTCTCCTTCATTTTTGAAGGACAATTTTGCTGGATATAGAAGTCTTGGTTGGCAGTTTTTCTCTTTTAGTAATTTAAATATATCATCCCACTGTCTTCTAGCTTCCATGGTTTCTGCTGAGAAATCTACACATAGTCTTATTGGGTTTCCCTTGTATGTGACAGATTGTTTTTCTCTTGCTGCTTTCAAGATCCTCTCTTTCTCTTTGACCTCTGACATTCTAACTAGTAAGTGTCTTGGAGAAGGCCTATTTGGGTCTATTCTCTTTGGGGTGTGCTGCACTTCTTGGATCTGTATATTTAGGTCTTTCATAAGAGTTGGGAAATTTTCAATGATAATTTCTTCCATTAGTTTTTCTCCTCCTTTTCCCTTCTCTTCTCCTTCTGGGACACCCACAACACGTATATTTGTGCGCTTCATATTGTCATTCAGTTCCCTGATTCCCTGCTCAAGTTTTTCCATTCTTTTCCCTATAGTTTCTGTTTCTTTTTGGAATTCAGATGTTCCATCCTCCAGTTCACTAATTGTAGCTTCTGTCTCTTTAGATCTACCATTGTAGGTATCCATTGTTTTTTCCATTTTTTCTTCTTTGTCCTTCACTCCCATAAGTTCTGTGATTTGTTTTTTCAGATTTTCTATTTCTTCTTTTTGTTCAGCCCATGTCTTCTTCATGTCCTCCCTCAATTTATTGATTTGGTTTTTGAAGAGTTTTTCCATTTCTGTTTGTATATTCAGCATTAGTTGTCTCAGCTCCTGTATCTCATTTGAACTATTGGTTTGTTCCTTTGACTGGGCCATATCTTCAGTTTTCTGAGCGTCATCCATTATTTTCTGCTGGTGTCTGGGCATTTGATCAGATTTCCCTGGGTGTGGGACCCAGCTGGTTGAAAGCTTTTTCTGTGAAATCTCTGGGCTCTGTTTTTCTTTTCCTGCCCAGTAGGTGGCGCTTGTGGCGCTCGTCTGTCTGCACGGCAGTCGGCCCGGGAAACCGCGCATGGAGGGGGGTCGCTGGCCGCCGCGGCTTGGGAGAGTGCCAGTCTTAATTGCCCAGCTTGCCCGAAACGCCAAGCGTGATGGGAGGGCCCTGCTATCCAATGTTCCCAGTCAGACCGGGGAGCCACGTGCGTGGAGGGGACCCCAGTCGCCAGCCGCCCTGGCCAGGAAAACGCGCGCCCCTCGGGTATCTCACCGCAGCAGATTCTCCCTGCCCGTTCAGCTGTTCCAGAATGGGGTACGCTGTCTTTTTGGTCTCTGTCATGACTCCGGGAGCTGTTTTGTATTGTTTCTGTTTCTTTAGTTGCTTTTCTGGAGGAGGAACTAAGACCCGCGCGTCTTACTAAGCCGCCATCTTCTCTGGAAGTCCTAATTTATCTTCTTTTTACCTTTACTGATAGTCTTAATTTCCATACTCTTTTCTACATGTGTCTCTCCTGTCTTTTCTTATCTGTCTCTAGTGCTCCCTTTAGTATTTCTTGCAGAGCCAGTCTCTTAGTCACAAATTCTCTCAGTGAATTTTTGTCTGCAAATATTTTAATTTCCCCCTCATTTTTTGAAGAACAGTTTTGCTGGATATAGAGTTCTTGGTTGGCAGTTTTTCTCTTTTAGTATCTTAAATATATCATCTCAGTGTCTTCTCGCCTCCATTTCTCTGCTGAGAAATCTATGCATAGGCTTATTGGGCTTCCCTTGTATGTGATGGATTGTTTTTCTCTTGCTGCTTTCAAGATTCTCTCTTTCTTTCTGACCTCTGACATTTTGATTAGTAGGTGTCTTTAACTACATCTGTTTGGACCTATTCTCTTTGGGGTATGCTGCACTTCTTGGATCTGTAATTTTAAGTCTTTCATAAGAGTTGGGAAATTCTCAGTGATCATTTCCTCCATTAGTTTTTCCTCTCCTTTTATGTTCTCTTCTCCTTCTGGGACACCCACAGCATGTATATTCATGCACTTCATGTTGTCATGCAATTCCCTGAGTCCCTGCTTATATTTTCCCATTCCTTTCCACATATTCTGTTTTGCTTGCTGGATTTCAGATGTTCCATCCTCCAGTTCACTAATCCTATCTTCTGCCTCTTGAAATCTGACATTGTAGGTTTCCATTGTTTTTTTCATCTCTTCCACTGTGCCTTTCATTCCTATAAGTTCTGTGATTTGTTTTCTCAGACTTTCAATTACTTCTTTTTGTTCATTCCTTGCCTACTTTATATCCTCCCTCAATTCATAGATTTGATTTTTGATGTGGTTTTCCATGTCTGTTTGAACATTCTGAATTAATTGTTTCAACCCCTGTATCTCATTTGAATTGTTGGTTGGCTCCTTTTACTGGGCCATTTCTTCAATTATCCTAATATGATTCATTATTTTTTGCTGCCATCTAGGCATTTAATTATCTTAATTTGTTTATTCTGGAGAGTTTCAATTTTTTTTCCCTAGGATTTTCTTGCTTGATGATTTTGTTGTCTGTCTGTTCTTTGACATTCAGTTCAGCTTATTCTAGTCCTCTAGCTTACATTTTGTTTAATAGATCAGAATTTTTCAGTTCTTGTTTTATTGTTTCTTGCCCTGCCTGTATGATGCCTTTCCCCCAGCCGTTAGGAGGGTCTACTTAGGTATTATAGACCCCAGTCATATTTTCCCAGACAAAACTGTTCTCCTCTCAGGAGGAAAGAGTCACCTGTGTCAGTTTTCCCTGAGGGTGGGACCCAGCAGATTAAAAGGCTTTACTATGAAGTCTCTGGATTCAGTGTTTTCCCTATCTTGCCCAGTATGTGGTGCTTGGCTGGCTGCAGGTCCCAGCAGCACAAGGTAATGTGGTACCTTTAACTTCAGCAGACTCTTCCTGCTGGGGGTGTGGTGGAGACAGAGGAGAGGTTGTAGTCTGGCTTTAATTGCTTCCCTTTTCTAGACCCTGGGGTCTGAATTCCTTGAAGGAGGGATTCCACCTTAGATGGGCCTCACCCCTCTCCTGGGGAAGGCACAGGCTCCAGACAAGCTCTCAAACAAGCTTGTTTCTGCCTATGCCTGGGGCAGTGGAGCCCAAGAAGCCCTGTAGCTGTATCCAAACAGTCATCAATCCATAGAAGCACAGCCACAAAAGAGAAAAAGAAAAATCCTTTTCAGAGCAGGATGCTGTTCCTAGGGTTTGCCAATCAAGAGCTTAAGTTGGTTGCTCTGTGTATCTCCAGGTCCTATGCACCTGCTCTTTTCCTTCAGGGCCCAGACCTTTTCAGATCCAAAAAAACTTTTTTCTTTTTTCTTTTTCTGTTAGCCCTGCCCCCTCTGTGCTGGGGCAAAAACCAGTGACCTCCACTTTTACTGAGGTTCAGCTGAGCTGGGGGCCTACTTTTAGTAGTCAGAATTTGGGAGTTAATGCCGCACTTGAAGCTGAGTTGTGCTCAGACCCTGCTGCTGGTAAAGTCTTTTTGCTTTCCCCTCTGGGAAGCAGCCTGTGAGGGAGGGGCACTGGCTCCCAAGGCTTGGGGTACTCATGGCTCTGGGGGTCTTGCAGTCAGCCCAGCTGGTCCAGACTGGGGTATGCTGGGTGTCCAGTCACTGACGAGGACCCAGTAGTTTTTCTGTACTGTTCCTTATTATTTAGTAGCTGCTCTGGAGGACGAACTAAATCCCACTCCTTGCTAAACTGCCATCTTGGCTCTCCCTTGATGGTGTTTAGATATCCACATGTGCATGTGTCTCACCCATGAGGTTATGGATGTTTCAAAAGCAGGAGCAGTACTTATTGCCTCTTCCATATCCAGAGCAATTCATATCTCCCTGAGACTGGCTGTGGGAGGAGAAGCTGGATGTGACTTCACCGTCTTGACCTGGCTGGGGACAAGGCAATTGGGGCTAAGTTTACCATGTGCCATTTGCTGGGTGGCAGTGGCTTCATTGCTTAACCTCTGTGTTTCAAATTCCTTAGCATGTTGCTGCCATGGGTGTTGCAGTAAAGTGGGAGAGCACTTCAGACACTCGAGACACTGCACAAGCATCCAGGAGGGATATTTTCATGTGAATGGATGCAATTACCTGAAATGAAGTTAGCTTAACATGCCAGGGAGCTGCAGAACTTTTAATAATCACCATACTTTAGACCTGTGGCTTTATGCCTTACCTTAAAATGGCACCCTATTAGCAATAAGGAAGCCAAGCATTTACTAACCAATGTTGATATCAGGTTCTTGGATTGCTTTAGGGACTTAGTGGCAAAGAGGCTAGGACAAAATTAAATTCATTTTGTTCACCAACTTTCCTTTCCTGGGTGCTGTCTTCTAAAATAAGGAGCCCCAGAGAGCCTCCTTCAGTATCACCTTGGCTTTCCACAGCTGCCCCTGCCCGCTGAGCCCCAACTTCTGTTCTGCACACCTGTGCTCTGCCTGACCCCCAGGCTCCTCTCACCTGCCCTCCTCTGGAACACCTCTCATCTGGCCACTTTACAATGAAAACAGTGGGATGAATGAAGGGCCCATTTGGTGGCTTCTGCCTTGCCAGGGACCCCAGGATGGGGGCTGAGACTGGGCCAGGCTTGGGGTGTGGTGGTCTCTGGTTCCATCAGAAGCCCCCAGGGCTAGATTGGGGCAGCTTGAAGGATGGGGAGGTGAGGTGTGATTTCCCAGAGATCTGCTGGGCCCCAGAGAACAGTAGAGTGGCCTTAGTTGCTACCCAGGATTAGCAGAGAGTGGGGCTGCACCCAGACCCTCCCTTCCTCTCCCCCCAGCCCCACCCTCCCCCTGCCCAGTGCCCCAGTTTGCCAAGCCCATCCTAGAAACCAACAGAGCAGAGGCTGGGACATTCAAGTCCTGCCATGTGGAGCCGAGTGGGGTGCAGGGAAGAGCAGGTGGGTGCTGGCCAGTGGCTGCTTCCTGGACTGCTTTGGCCCAGGGAGTGTAGCAGGTAGGCACACGTGTGTCCCAGCCATGGTGCCCAGAGGGCCTCACCTGAGCACAGGCCAGACAGGGACCTGGAGGCTATTGAGCACAACCCCAAAGGCTGGTGTCCCCCACAGGCCCTTCTGGGCCTGTTGCCTCCATCACATGACCTTGACCAGCCCTGCTGCCAGCCCTGGTGCAGGTCTTGAGCGCGCCTCACCTGCCACCTGCCGGCAACCCCTTGAGTCCCGGACCCCCTGGTGGGCGGAGGCCTGGTGTGCAGGGGTGGGGCCTGCATGACGTTTTTCCACCTGGGTCTGCCAAGGGTGGTGCCTCATCTGTCCCAGGACAACCCAGGCCTGGCGCCCCAGCCTCTCCTCTTGCCTCTCACTCTCCCAGTTCGGGGCAGCTCTGGGGGCTTGGTCTCTGCCATCTGGTGGGGTCTCATCATGACGTGTAGGCTCCCCATGCTCAGGGTGGCTGGTGGTGCCTGCACTGGGCACTAGGGAATGACAAGAGCCCCCCCCAGGCTCTCAGAGACTGACTCCACTGCCCCTGGGCTGAGGGAGAGGGCAGACAGAACCCTGACCTTGCATAAGGTCCACAGAGAGCCCATTACAGAGCCATGAACCCCACCCTGGATGTTCCCTGTTTCCCAGGACATGGAAGGGCCTCCCAGCCACGGCTACCCAGGCCCTGTCCCCATTGTCCCCTCTGCTCTTAAAGGAATGCCAAGGAGCTGTCCTCCCACTCAGTGGAGCACCCGCAGTTTGGAGAGTTCTGCGGCCACGCCGTCCGCCGAGTCGCATATCTCAATCTGATCTGCCTGGTGCCCAGATGTGCCTGAGATGGTGCCTGCAGGAAAGGTGACAGCCACACCCCACCTCCCTCACACACATGCACACACACACACTTGCGCACGCATGCATACACTCATATGCACTGCAATGCTTGCACATTCATGAATGCCTACACACTCCCATGTCTGAACACTCATAACCCCTTGCACACACACTTGTGCACACATACACACACTGACTTGCACATGCACAATGTTTGTTCTCCAAGTACTTGGGCATATGTGGGGTGCACTCAGGGCTCTGCCCTTGGCTCCCCTCTATGGTGCCTGAGTGGGTTTGGGTCCCCAGCCTGGCCTGAGGTGCCCTGAGGAGGGCCACACACATCCTATCTTGAGTGTTTTGGGGGGCAGAGAAAGAGGGAAAGAGGTGGGGGCCTATAGAGCTGGGGGTACCACTGACACTACCCAAGATCCCTTTTCCCCTTTACCAGCAGCGGCCCCAGCATGGGGCTGTGATGGGCGCCTGGGCAGGGTCTCCTGACCACTCCAAGCTGGTTTGCTGCTCACTCACCTGTTTAGTTCTCTCCTGGGGCTGGGGTGCTGCTGCTGGGACCAATCAGGGAAGACCCACAGTCTTCCTCCACTGTGGGAGGACAGTCCATTCTGGACAGTAGACATTTATTGACTTTTTTTTTAATGCTGATGGCAGGGTTACATTTCATTTATTTTCCATGTGAGTATCCCCCTATTGCAACACCATTTGTTGAAAGTTTTTTCATTTTTTGTTTGCTTTACTTGCTTGCTTTGTTTTTTGGGGGGAGGGGAGTGCATGGACCAGGAATTGAATACATGTCTTCCACATGGCAGGAGAGATTCTAGCACTGAGCTACCCTCTTACCCCTGTCATTGACATCTGAAATAGGTTTTTGCCAAGGTACCATCAGCCCATTCTTGGGGCATGGGCTCTGTGTGGCACCCTTGTGGCGTGGCCTCTGGATGGTTCTCATGGACAGTTGAGTCCAGGCTCGTTGCTGATCAGCAGGTAGACAGGGAGGCTCAGCTGGCGGGAGGGTGCTGCTGCAGGGGATGCACCTGGCCCTCCCACAGCGCCTCCTCCTGCTCCCCTCCAGGCCCACCCACCACCTGGACAGGATGAATCACACCCTCAGCAGTGGAAGAGTAGGTTCTCGGATAAGCATGTCTCCAGGGGTGGTCTTCAGAAGCAGCAGTGGCAATTGTTCAAAAGAGAGAATTTCTATTATCTTTTGGGTATAGTAAAAATAAATTGTGTGTTCTAGAAACAAGATTTTGAATTTCTGCTCAGGGCTTTTTGTTCTGAAAAAAGAAAATAAACCCATCATCACTGCCAGGATGTTAAGAGCCAGCGGCATTTGTCCTACCCTGTGACCTGGTTAGCACTGACCTTGCTGCATGCATGCACTTAGATCCCTGCCCCTCAAGTGGAGCTCCAGGGCTGGCGTGGTCATGGCTCAGGGCATGGCCACTGCAGGGCTGGTGGGATGAGCTCTGCAGGCTGTGGTGCGGCTTGCCCCCACCCCCACCCCCTGCACTATTACAAGGCACACATGCAGATGAGAAGGCACCTGCTTGGAAGCTATTATTTGACTCTATTTTGTTCTTTTTTTTCCTGAAACTGGAAACTTAGGAATCACATTTTTATATTCAATTTTGAAGCACTGAGAAAGTTGATGGAGAATTTCTCCCTCTGAGTTTTTCTGCCATTAGATTTCTTTTAGGGAGTGATCCATCAGGACAGACCCTGGGTACACCTCACTGTAGCACCTCTGAGCATCAGAGTCTCTGGGGTGCAGGCACGGGGGCAGGGGAGATGCATGAGGCAAGGCAAGCACTTCACTGGAAGGTGAAGTGAGGACATGATTACATCTTATACAACTCTGCAGGACTTGTTTTCCTTTTCCACTTGGATATAGATTTTTCTGCTTTGTTTCTTTCCAGTGCAAGGATGACCCACCTGGGTATGGAGAAGAACAGTGGCTCAACACATCACCCATTTTACTCCTATTCCTGGAGCATCAATCCATGCCATGCTCTGGTAGGCTCTGGGCATCCAGAGAAGACAAGGCCTGGGTCCTCCCTGGAGGACCTCCTCGGGTGGCAGGGAGGCAGGAGTGACCCTGGAGCTCTGTGCGATGGGATGCAGCTGGTCGAAGGTGGCAGGAGAGGACCGACAGCTGTTTGGCGAGGAAGGAGAAAGCTCCAGAGGCCCCTGAGCTGGAGGGAGGGGGATGGGGGTGTCAAGAGCTCCGGCAGCAGGAGATGCATTTGCAGAGCTCCTGGCACAAAGCAGCGGGGTTCAGCAGCTGGCACCGTATGTGGGCCTGGCAAGGGGTGAGGCTGTTGGGACATTGGTAGGACTGGCAAGCCTGGGGACCTGACGGGATCTTGGGTGATATGAGGCTCATGCAGGGTTGGCATGGTGAGTCCCCACGTGGCCACCGTAGATGCAGTGCCAGTGACAAGGAAGCACACATGCAGCAGGGAGGACCTTGGGACGTCTTCTTGGGGCCTAAAACTCATTATTTTAGAAATAATGTTAAACCCCACATCCCTCACCCAGGATAACCACTGTGAGCCTTTTGCTCCGTTGGCTTTATCAATGCCTCTCTCTCTCTAAATATATATATTTTTTAATCATTTAGTATATATAGTATGTATATTTTAATCATTTGAGAGTGAATTGCTGCTATCATGCACTTTCTCATACATATTTGTATACATTTCCTAGGAATAAGGATTTTCTTAGCAGGAAATTAAACACTATTATAAAACTCAGTAATTTAAGGTTATGGTCACTTGACCTCAACCATCCCAATATTTTCCTCTCTGGCTAATCTTGCCAGCCCAGGGCCCAGTCCAGGATCACATGTTGGCTTTAATTTCAGGTCTCTTTAGTCTTTCAACCTGGAATGGGTCTCAGCCTTTCTTTGTCTCATGTGGCCTGATGCTTTGAAGGGCGTGGGGGACTCTCCCACAGGCCGCTGTGACCGGACCCACGTCACACACTCGGGGCTGCCCAGGGGTGTGAGTGCATCCTCAGTGCCTCCTGCAGGAAGCAACTGGCCTCTGGTCCTTCAGTCCCTTGGTGAGGCCGTGCCTGCTGGGGTTGGCCCTGCTCAGGGACTGTAGACCCCCTACTGTCTTCACAGCACCGCCCAGTCATCTTTTCTGCTCCCGTGGAAGGCCATAGCATGGTGAGTCTCTAGCTCCATCCCTCTTCTGCCTTCCTCAGTTCTCCATCCAGATAGTGACAGCTACAGGGGATCAAGGCATGGGGCCCTGGGGGCCAGGAGAAGTTAGGTCTGGAGCTAAGCTAAGGGTGCTCAGGGTTCAAGATTCCTTCCTGCCCCACTTCCTCCAAACCCCAATCAGGAACCCTGCTGGCAGGAACAGGCTCTTGTCTGATGCTGAGAGCCATGCTGCCTGTGCCCCTTCATTTATGAGACCCATGCATTCAGCCCAGGCATCTTGCCTCTGACCACATCTTGTTGGCTCTCTCCTTTCTCCACCTGCCATGGGCCGGCCTCAGAGATTGTGGGAAGTCCTGGGGCAACCAAAGTCCTGGGGCAACAGATGGTGGAGAGCCCAGGTGCCCTCCCCAGAGGGGACTCACTGCCCCAGCTGTCTGCCCCATCACCTCCCACCCATGAGTGATGCCCTCGGGCCAGTGGCTCAGCTGCCGCCTGTGACCTGGAGGCAGGCACGGGGCTGTGATGCAGTCATACTCGTGCTGGGTTTGCGCTGCATGTCAGAAGTCCAGGGCTCTGTGAAAGTGTTCTGGGAGGGATAAGCACCGGCCATCAGTGGGTGCTATGGAGAGATGACACCTCTGTCCATTCCTGCGATGAGTCATTGCACCCAGACGAGGCACCAGGGTGTGAGGAGTGTGTCCCACGACCATGCCTCGTGGTCTGTCAGCATGAGTGGGGTGGGCCAGGGGCTGCCGGGCACCAGGGGGCAGGGCCGGCCCACAAGGCAGGACCAGGTGCAGAGGCTGCGATGTGATGAGCGCTTCGGGCATGGGCCGTGCCGTCCAGGCAGAACACAGCCTGCAGGCAGCAGGCAGGGGTGGGCCAGGCTGTCTGGTGCACCTGCCTCTCCATGCAGACTGCCCCACCCGAGCCACAACACCCGCCTCCTCAGGCGCCACAACAGCCCTGCGCGCAGGCCGGCAATCGAGCCCCTGAATGTGCACAGCCCAGAGGCTTTAGGACACCCACACTTGTGCACCCGTCACCACGTCGCCTGTCCCTGGACACACCCATGTGCTCTCAGGCTCTGTCTGAGGACACAGTCTGAAATCCATCCGTTTGTCTCAATATTCTTTTTTCCTAAATTTTTTATTTGGAGATCATTGCAAATTCCATGAAGCTGTAAGAACACCAAGAAACCGTAAATGCCCTTCACCCCACTTCCTCCTCCCTGTGACCGTGTGCACACTCACAACCAGCAACTCAGCACCAGCAGCTTCCTGCCTGGCTTGGGTCCCCAGGCTACCTGCTTCATGCATGCATAGTTCTCTGCAAGGATCTCACCTGTGTGGATGCCTGTGCTGTTTGCAGGGTATGTGAGCTGCCCCCAGGCCACAGCATGCCCCCATGGCCACGGCCACCCTCCCCCCATTAACACAGTCCCCTTACCCAATGGCCACAGTCCCCTGCAACCTCGCAACCCCTGCTCTGAGATCCACTATAGCTCCACCATTCTGAGGGTGTCATGTGGAAGGGGCCCCTGGAACAAGCTTTCTTCCCTCGGTGTGACTCCCTTGGGGCCATACAGTGGCAGGGCGGTGACCCGAGGCCTTCTCCTTGCTGGGTTGTGCCCCACAACATGCAGGTGTCCTAGTGGTTTAACCAGCTGCCCATGGGGTCACCTGTGGCTCCCAGCTGGGGACAGCCACGCTAGAGCAGTTGCCGGCACAGCCGACTGCTCAGGCTCATTGGCTCTGGCATTTGCGGTATGGGGCGGGTGCTGGCCCAGGTGGCATGTGGCCCGGGTGTGACGTGGCTTTCCCCAGTTGTTGTGCTGGACCCCACGCTCCCGTCCCGCTGTGGCCAGCACTGGGGGACACCACTGCTCGCCGTAGCCAGCAGAGAGGCATGCTGAGACCATGTTCTGGTGTGGACATGAGACCCCAGTCCCTGAGAAGTGACCGGTCAGGGCTGAGGCTGCCCGCCTGCTATGGAAGCCCTTGTTTACAGGACACTTGTCTTCACAGCAGAGACAGGGTCTGGGGGTATCCAGAACCCTGCTTGGCACCCATGCATGCCCCCCATATAAGCTAACTGCTCTCCCGTTGGGCTCCCCTGCCTCCCAACTGTTACATGCGAGTGTGTACATGTACTGAGTGGGTGTGTGTGAGTGGGTGTGTGTGAGAACATGTAAGTGTATCTATGCACTGAGTGGGTATATGTGTGAGCATGTGTGAGAGTGTTGTATGTACTGAATGTGGGTGTGTGTGTGTACATGTGAGTGTGTATATACACTGAGTGTGTGTATGTGTGGGCACGTGTGAGTGTGTTGTATGTACTGAGTGGGGCTGTGTGTGTACATGTGAGTGTATATACACTGGGTGAGTGTGTGAGCACATGTGAGTGTGTGTACTGATATGTGTGAGTGCATGTGAGGAGAATGTATTTGTACTGTGTGTGTGTGAGTGTATGCACTCAGTGGGTGTGTGTGAGTGTGTGTGTGTGTACTGAGTGGGGGGTGTGTGAGCATGTGTGAGTGTGTGTATGCACTGAGTGGGGGTGTTTGTGAGCACGTGTGTGCATGTACTGAGTGAGTTTGTGTGTGTGAGTGTGTGTGATGTGTGGCTAAGTGATCAAAGGCCAGGACGTCTGTAGAGCTCACATAGCCGAAGTGCTCTCCCCACAGTCAGGCCCCGTACTGCCAGCCTGAGAGGCATGCATGCGGGTAGGGGTCCCAACACCCAGGTACCATGCCCTGGTCTGCTGATGTTAAGGTGGGATCTGGGCTGGGGGTCCCGTCTCCACCAGCCCTGCATGTCAGGGTCTCCCCTGGGGCCAAGACCCAGGTCCAGGACATGAGGCCTGTACGAGGTGCCCACCACAGGGTCCTGGGAAGGGGCCCCAGCACTTCGAGGGCCCAAGAGACGCACATGGGGCTGTCCCAGCAGCTACACCCGAGCCCCAGCTTGCCTAGCCATTTCCTGGAGGACGGCGGCATTGGCCAGCGAGGGGCCAGCAAGGGGCTCAACAGCACCTGTGCTTGTAGATGTCCCGTCTGGCCCCGTGGGTGGTGAACAGAGGCCTTGGCCCTGCTGGTCCTGTGCGAACTCCATGCCCACCCCCACAGGGGCATCGGGTGGGATTTCCTGGGTGCTTCTCACTGGGATCCTGTTCCTGCCTGGAAGACTCTGTCTACTCCCATGTGACCATAACAGACTTTGGAGGCTCTTTCCTGGAGGCTGAAATGGGGCAGCTGTACCTTGCCCCAGCCACCCAGGCTGCAGTGGACTTGCTGTCTGTGAAGCCACAGGAGTGTTTTGAATCAAACTGTGCACCTGGCCTGGCCTGCCAAGGAGTGGATTCAGAGCTTAGCCTCCCTCCTATTGTCCTGGGCACCCCAGAAGTGAAGCTGCTCACCTCCTGGTGTGGCAGGGAACACAGCCATTGGTGACATACCAAAGCACTTAATAGTGACTAGACCTCTGCAGACTCAGTGCCATGGTTTTTGGGCCTGTTTTTCTTCCCAGGGCAAAGGAGACAAGTCACAGCCCACCTCCCCAGACCCCAGTGCCTTCCTCTTCCCAACAGGCCTTGGGTAGTTTGATACCCTCCACCCCCACATTCTCCCTGTGCTGACAAGGGAGCTGGCTAGTGGTCAGTGTCCAGTGTTGGGGAGCAAGCATTCTGGAATCAGGTGGCCAGGGTTCCCCAACTGCAGCAGGGCTGGGTACCCTGGGAGATAAGGGGACCTATCTGACCCTCAGTTTCCTCATCTTTAACCTTGGTCTTGCAGGGTGAATGTCACTCATGGACAGAGGCAGGGAAGTACCTGGCAGATGGCTAGCTCTCACTGAAAGTTAATAATAATAGTGGCAGTGCTTGACATTGCCATGACTCGATGTTCCCAAATCACTTCCATGCTGCATGCTTCTACAGGGGAGGAGCTCTGCTCAGCCTAAGGAGCCAAGGTCAGTAAGGCTGGACACCTGGCGACAGACTCAGGTGAGTGCCAGGCTTGGCTCACCAGCAGCTGCCCACAACCATTCTTGGCTTGCTGTTTCTACTAGGATGCCCGCATCTCCTGGGGATGTACAAGGGGTGCCTTGGTGTGGTCCCCAGGAAGCTTAGAGCACCAAACAGCATCATGGGCAGGCAGCAGGAGGCTCTGGTGCTGGCTCAGCTTGAGGGAGGCAGTTGCCTGCTTCATTCTTGTCTTCAAGATGAGGCAAACACTCACTTTGTGGGGTGTTTCAGTGGTTTGTTCATGCTGCTAGAATGTAGTACACCAGAAAAAAAATAAAATGGCTTTTAAAAAGGGAATTTATTAATTAATAAATTAATTAATAGATTAACTTATTAAGTTTTAAGGCCATAAAAGTGTCCAAACTAAGGCATCAATAGAAAGATGTCTTTACAAGAAAGGGCTGATACTTTGGGGTCCTTCTGTCAGCTGGGAAGGCACGTGGTCATGTCTGCTAGCTTTCTCTCCAGGCTTCCTTCAAAAACAGCTTCCACAGAGGTGTTTTCTTTCTGCAACACCAAATGTCTTTCTGTGTCAGTTCTGAGCTTTTTCCAAAATGGTTCCCTCATAAAGGACTCTTGTATGACTACCACATTGAATGGTGGAGATGCATCTCCATGGAAAGCACTTAATCAACAGGTCCCACCCCCAACTGGGTGGATCATGTCTCCAAGGAAACAACATAAAGAAAGATCCCACCCAGCAATACTGAATGAGGATTAAAGTGCATGGCTTTTTGGGGGTACTCAACAGCTTCAAACCAGCCCAGTGTCCTGAGAATGAAATGGTGCCATGGGTATGGACATGGGGCCAAGGCCTGATGGGAATGGCCTCAGGAAGGTGGATGAGGAAAACCAGTCCAGCCACCCAAACTGGCCCGGCTCTCAGGCTGGGGTTATAGCACCCTCTTCCCAGAGGGCCTGGCTGCAGCAGCTGTGTGAGGTCAGGAGTTTAGGGAAGGGCTGTCGGAACCCTGCCCAGGCAGGCTGAGGCCATGTACCCCTTCCCACTCACATGGTCCCTTCAGTCCTTGCAAGTTTTCCTTTTGGATCGGGCCCCTGCCCTCATCTCTGTCCTGACCTAGACTTGCCAGGGAACATGGTCTTGGCACACTCCATGGCTGAGGTTCTCAGCCACTGTGCCTGGCAAAGGGTTTGGGGTCTCTCCCAGGTGAGCTGACATCAGGTGACCCCTGGAGCTTGCATGTGCCCTCTGTGGTGTTGGGAGCAGTGGTGGGCTCAGCAGCAGGAGGTTGTAGGTGCCCTGGGCATCGGCTGTCACTGGGCCCAGGCAGGGGTGCAGTCAGAGAGGGCCCACACAGCCTGCGAGCTCACACATGAGGGGCTGACCCCAGCTTACACCTCAAGATGCACCCAGTGCCATGCTGGGAGTTGTCATTTCTGGGGGGTTTTCCTTTTACTGGGAGGGGAGGGAAGAGAGGAACCATGAGAGGCCCCATACCAGCTCCTGATATGCGGCCCTCGGGGAGGTGTGACCTCCAGGGCAGCAGCCACTGCCCATCTGCGGGGTGCTCAGTCCCCACCTGTGGCCTGTGGGTGGCCAGGGGCTGAGCCGCTTCTCCTGGGCCCAGCATCCATCCCTGCAGGTGGTGTCCCCAGGTGTCCTGAGTAGAGCTGCCGGCTCACAGCTGCGTAGGGGAAAATGCATGGGAGTGGCAGAGGGACCAGGCCCCAGGTGGGGACTGGTGAGCAGGGCTGGTGGACAGGCCCTGGGGGTGGCTGGGGTTAAGGCCAGAGAAGGTTCAGGGCTGGGAGTCAGGGGCAGAACTTGCATGGTGGGGGCCCCCACTGAATCCCAAGGGGAGAGGGGAGCAGAGGGGAGGCAGGTCTGCTCCTGAGGGGAACTGTTGAAGCCCTGGGAGAAGAAGAGGGGGAGCGCAGGGAGTCCAGCAAGGTGGGAGGCTCTGCCAGGA
Source organism: Tamandua tetradactyla (assembly GCF_023851605.1). Lineage (NCBI taxonomy): Eukaryota > Metazoa > Chordata > Mammalia > Pilosa > Myrmecophagidae > Tamandua > Tamandua tetradactyla. Next base: position 3,441,866 of record NC_135354.1, read on the forward strand.
GTTGCTGCAGTCCACTCGTGCACTCAGCCAAGGAGGGGCTGCCTGTGATACTGCTGAGCCCCATGCCACATGAGCCCCACAACACCAGCCTCATGCGCCAGCTGCCAGTGCTTGGTGAATGGGACTGTGTCCTGGGGCCCTGCATGTGGAGGGATGTCCCTGGAGGGGTAAGGGGTCCCAGGGATTTTGCTGTGGCTCTCTGGTGTCATGACTGAGGGGGGCCAGGCCCTGCCCAAGGACCTCACCCACAGGCACCCCAGGACAGCTCACCTGTCTCCACACTGGCCCCCTGCCATCCCCAGCCAGGCTCCTCCCTGCCCCGGATTCCTACTGGGCCTGGCTTCCACACCCCGAGTGAGAAGGTTCAGGCAGGAGTGACAGATGGAGGCTCCAGGTGAAGGTCAGTTGGGGCCCCAGGTGAGGGTCAGGTGGGAAGACTCAGGTGAGGGTCAGGTGGGAAGACTCAGGGATTGGTCTGGAAGGGCTTCTAGGTGAGGGGCCATTGGGGGCTCCAAGTAAGGATCAGAAAGGGCCTCCAGGTGAGGGTGCGGTGGGGGCGCCAGATGAGGGTCAGGTGGGGAGACTTAGGTGAGGGTCCAGTGGGGTCCCAGGCCACAGGCTCCCCAGGCCTCTGGGCAGATTCAAGGTCAGCTGTCTCTCCTGGCCTGTGCCATGGGGGTGGCTGCAGTACTCAGAGCTCAGAGTGCTTAGGAGTGCACCACTGGTTTTTCAGCAACTGGGAGACAAGGGCCCGTTCTGGGCCATGCAGGAAGAGAGGGGTGCCAGGTGATTTTCTACTCTTATTACCTCCTGCCAATTCTATGTCTGACCACCCTCTGCCACCAATAACCTCACCCCATCCCCCCAGTTGTTGTCACGGTCAGCCTCAACCCTGGGGCTGGTGGGCAGGCCCTGGGGCAGTGAGCAGTTCCCACCTGCGATGGCTCCTGTGGCACCAGGCAGCTGGGCTCTGCAGTGTCCACACCCCACACCCCCCTCCCACCTCCTTACATCCCTGAGCTCACACTGCACCCACCAGCCACAGCCCACCCAGGATGGGGAGAGACACTTCTTTCTTTTTCTTCTTCTGCCCCATCCCGCAGGACCCCCAGGCACTCCCCAAACCCAGGGCCCCTCCACAGACTGGGGTTCTGTCCTCTCTGCATGGAGGACCCACTTCTCAACACAGAGCCAGCTGGGACACCAGAGAGGTCCACGGCCAGCTCTGCGGGCCATGCCACTGTGGCCACCAAGCACCATCTGAGCAGCCCCATGGGGAACCGGGAAGGCCCAGACCAGTTCCTGGACCCATGACACTCTGGCTGTTGGCACCCATGCTACCCAGGACACTCCAGAGCCTGCTGGTGGCTCTGGGCATGTGGGCACCCCAGGCCTGTGAGTCCACTGTGATCCCGCCCCCAGTCACCCCTGCTTCTGCCCATCTCCTACCCCCATTGCCCCTGTTCCAAGCAGCGCCTTTGATGCCTGTCCTAAAACCCATGGCTGTTTTGAAGGGCAAATTGTCATTGAAGAAGGAATATTTTGAAAGCTCACCAGGAGTCCTTGCTTATCAAATCCATGTGATCAGGACCCTGGAACCAGGCCCTCCCTTAGCAACCCAACTGCACACTGTAGAACATTTGGGTTGATTTATAGAACTCACAGAGTTTTAAAATTAAGGATGACAACAGAGAGAGAAATGTACTCTGTTGTATGCACTTTTCATTCAACATAAATTTTATCAAAAATTTTATAATTCACTATTCTAATTAGTAAGCACACATAGAAATATATAACATGTATATATGTACACTTATAAAGTTTGATAGCTGTAGCTTTATTTCTGTTGATAGACTATCATAGCTTGTTTGACAAAATTGAGTTATGTTTGCACCATAACCAATTCCAATCTACAGTCCTTAGTTTTCTTAATTTAGCAAGCACATCACTCTCACTGCAATCCTGTGTCCTGTCAACCTTTGTATTTGTATAATCATGGCTAAATGATTAGTTCTATTTCAAGGCTAAGTGTTTTGTCTGAATGGGATTCACAATAATATCAGATGCTTCCCCTCTAAGAGATTAATTTTCCAAGACTTTATTTTGATTCTTGAATTAAATTTTTAAAAATTAACCTCTTATTGGAATTAACATAATGGGATTTTTTGTTTGAAGCATGTGATAACTCTGACTAACACGGAAAAATGCTGCCATCTTTTAACTGCTTGATATGTCCATCTGCTGCAAATGAAGCCAACACATTAACCACTTTGCCTCTTTTCATGCATACATATGAAAACCTAGAATTGAATATGAGCAAACTTAATTTAGAAGGAGATCAAAATGAAAAGTCATGCATAACAGAGCTTATGTGAGTGCACTCTTTCCATCTGCTTTACATTATTAGTTTGGCGGCAGTTTTCTTTATGAATAATGGTTACATTTTAAAGTAGATGTTGACACTTTTTCAGCAGATTTTTGTCTTCTGATTTTCATTAAATCCTGAGTTTTCATCACGGCCCCACACTGAATAGAAAATTCTAGAACAAAATGCAGGTTCCATGCTTATCAGCTTCATGGAGAAACAAATGAGTGCTTATGTTAACAAACATCCAGTGCATGCTTTTAAAATGTATTATGCTGAAAGGATTCATTGCAAATTTGAAAAGCATTACCAAAAAATAAATTAAATTGTTGAGATTTTCTCCATTCAAAAATGGCAAAGCCATTGAAACATGAGCCCGTAAGCAATGCTGCACTTGTTTCCCATGCACTTTTAACTCATACCTGCCTTTCCAAGGTGGCAGAATAGAGTCATCCAGACATGCCACAGAGCTCAGAGAGCTCCAGCAATGCATTAACCTCTCTGCCATCAGCAGCTGAGAAAACTGAAATCAGAAAGGCTAGAGGCCAGGGAGCAGGCCTGGAACTAGAACCCAGGCCATTCCTTGAACCACTGTCCTTCCTGAAAGTGCAGATGCACAGTGCTCTGCCCTGCATGACCCTATGTGCTCTGCACACATCAGGACTCAAACTGCCTTCAAACATTCCTGTTCTGGGGGGTGGCAGGCTCAATGCTTGACTCAATACTGGCACCTCAGGGTCCAGAGCCTGCAGTCACTTCCTTTGACGACTGTTATATGTTGAACCGTGGCTTCCCAATCCCTAAAGGCCTGTGTAAGCCCTATTCCTGATCCCTTGAATGTGACCTTTCTGAAGAGGATTAGTCCAGGTGAGGCCCAGCAGGATTATTGGCCCCATCCAATAATGCTGGTATCCCTGTGAGAATAAAGTTGGACTCAGCACAGCAGACCCAGGGTGGAAGGCAGTGGAGATGGAGGAGGCAGAACTTAGGGTGATGCTTCTGTAAGAAAAGGGAGACCAAGGATCCCCAGCAGCCACCAGCAGCCAGCTGAGGCAAGTGAGGATTCTCAGAGGGGGCAGGGCTCTGCTGACATTTTGATTTTGGATCTCAAACCTCTAGAACTGTGAGACAATACATTTCTCTTTTAAGACATCAGCATTGTTATGACAGGTCTAGGAATCTACAACTGTTCCTTGCCTTATCTTTCAAGGTAAGTCTCCCTCCTCTGACCCAACTCCTGCCTCCCAGCTCAATGCATTCCACTTCTATCTTGCCCTTTGGATTGCTGTGGAAGCAATCTGACTCAACCCCCCCTTTCATCGTGTCACCCTCTCTACAGCAACCATTTATGCCACCTTAGTACACAGGCTACATAAACGGAAAGACCCTACAAAGGCAACCTTGTCTAGCCCACCTATTTTCAGATAAGTAAACTGAGGCCAAAATTGGAGAGGTAACTTCCTGCATCACTAAGCCTTCCATGGACAAGCTCCTCGACTGGTGCCTTCTCCCTTGATGTCATTCTACATTTGACATTCAACTCTGCCTGTTCCACTGGGGTCATAGACTCTGTGCCAGAAGGGCCTGTGGAAGTCCTGTATGGTACGTGCACATGGTATGAGAATCCAGCTCCTCAGATGGACATTTAAAGATTTCCAAGCCCCGACTCCCCTGTGCATTCTCCCTTAACAGTACAATGCACACCATGGTTTCAATGATCTTTAGTTAGATGACTCCCAGGCCTCAGTTTCCACCTGCTTCTTCTCCTGAGTACCGGGCCCTCATTTTCAAATACCTGCCAGGACTCTCCCCTGATGATGTAAATTCAAGGATTCCAAGACTGTAGCACAGCAACTCCTGTGATGAGGGCAGAGAGACCCACTTGCTGTGTCTCCCTCCACCTGACATCCAGAGCAGGGCTGGCCCTTTGGGGCTGAGTCCCTGGGGTTGTGGAACCCATGTGTGTGGGGGGATGAGAATGGTGGACATCCCATTAAATTTAGCCATAGTCTTGATTGAGGGGAAACCACTGTGCAAAAATAAAGACACATATCTGCTTTCTAGTCCCCACTGGGAGAGTGGGTTGGACACCCCACTATGCTTCCTCTCTCATGAGTGCGAGGTCCTGACAAGGGGAAGCACCCACCCAGCCTCTACTATGGCCAGACCAGTTCCTAAACACATTGTGGGTTTCACCTCATTTCTTCCTCCCAACAGTTTCATGAATGAAGAAATTCTGTGCTCATTTATCAGGTGAGGGAGCTGAGGCAGAGGGTTGGAATGATTTGCTTGCAGGTGATGGGGGCTAGAATTTGTATGCAGGCAGCATGACCCTAAAGTCTGTGCTCTTCACCCAGTAGAAGCTGGGCTTTTGCACCAGGATGTTGTAGCAACTGCATTTCCAGTGGGGCTGGCTGTGATGGAATTCAATGAGAGCAGGTGTTAGAGCATGGAATGCAAAGTGCCATCACGGATAAACCTGGAGACCTCAGTGGCTCTGGATGACATGAGCAAAGCCTGGTCCCAGGAGGCAGGCCCCACACCCCACACAGGCATCCTGGCATGAAGGGCTGCTTTCTCCAGCTGGAGAAAGCAGCCCTTCATGGAAATCCATCCAGACCAGGCAAGAGAAGGGCTTTGTGAGAGAGATGACACAATTTGGGGAATTTTACCAACCAGGCTTATGACAGCTCACATGCCACTGGCTGCAGTGCAGTCCCATGACCATGCTTCACCCAAGGGGAGCTGGGAAATGCACTTTAGCAGGGTGTGGCTGTCAGCTAGCAGGAGCTCTGATGTGCAGGCTTTCTACTCGGTGTGCCCGGGACTGGGGGGCTCCAGCCTTAGCTTGGGAAGCAGCATGCGATGTGCAGAAGACATTGCTTGGGGGAAAGTCCCATCTCCTGGGCCTTGCAATGGGGCTGTGGTGAGGGAAGAGAGCCCTCTCCTTGAAGGAGGTGCCAGTTTTCCAGTTCAAGATGTGTATGTAGGAGGGGGGTTGGTGGAATTGTTGTGAAACAAAATACTAAGTCTCCTTTCCATGTGCTGAGTCAAGGACACAAGGCCTCAGGGCCAGGCTTGCCCATGAGTCTGGGGAGGACTCATGGGCAAGGCCCCAAGCTTGTCTAGGCAGTGAGCATCTGATGTTCAGGTGTTTGGTAACCACCACTGGCCCAGGGGTGACTGTGGAGGGACTCTGTGGAGGGGCTTGGTTAGCATCTATGACCAGTTGGCTGCAGGTAGGGGGGCATCCCTCAGTGGTGGGGGGTCTCTTCCCATCTGTATTAGTTAGGGTTCTCTAGGGAAAGAGCATCAACAGGGAACACACACAAATATGAAATTTATAAAAATGTCTTACATAACTGTGGGAATGCAGAGTCCAAAATCCGCAGAGCAGGCTGTGAAGCTGGTGATTCCGATGGAGGGTCTGGACAAACTCCACAGGAGAGGCTCACTATCCGAGACAGAGAGAGGCTGTCTCTTCTGAATCCACCTTAAAAGGCTTCCAGTGATCAGATTAAGCTTTAATCATTGCAGAAGACACTCCCCTTTGACTGAGTACAAATGGAATCAGCTGTGGATGTAGCTGACGTGGTCATGATTTTATTCTATGGAATGTCCTCATCACAACAAACAGGCCAGCACTTGCCCAACCAGACAAACAGGTACCACCACTTGGCCAAATTGGTATATGAACCTGACCATGACACCATCCACTGGAGGATGTGCCACAAAACCATGAGTTCCTAGGGTTAAAGGAAACCTGCTCCAGACTGCAGCCTCCTGCCCTCCCCGGTTTCTAGTCTACAGAGTTCTGACTCAAAAATCCACTCTCACTCTCAACAGAATGTCCAGCTCCCTACAAATCTGAACTCAGCAGCCCCCACAGTTGTATGAGTCAACTCTCTCCACTAAATCTCTTAATATGTTTAATTGTAGATTTTATATACATATATCCTGTTGGTTCCATTTCTCTGGAGAATCTGACACAGGCAACTCCCATTATCTCCATTTAAAGATGAGAAATACTTTATGAGCTGCGGTGCCTACCCAGAGGCCCAAGGAACGCAGGCCCTCTGACCTCACCTGACAACCCTGCTCCCAACCCTCAAGCCTTCAGACCTGACTCATAGCTGCTTTCCAGGAGGGAGACTATTGAGGCAGAAGGAAGCTATGGCCCATGGTATGCTGAGCCAGTGCCGTCCCAGCAGCCACCCACCCCTCCCCTGGGGAATCAGTCCAAGCAGAGGCCATCTTGTTCATCTCAGCCAAGCATGACATCTTACCCATCTGCAGGAAAACTCAGGCTGAGTCTGCCCTGGTGGCAACGATTGGGTCAGAGGAGACCATGGAGCCAGGCAGACCCATGGAAATGAGGATAACTGCTGCACAGAGGCTGGGGAGATGGGTGCTCTCCAACACCCAAGTGTGTGCCCTGTGGCCATCACATCTGCCCATGAGCTGGAGAGAAATGTGCTCCAGGATGAAGCCAGCCTGATGCATGGCACTTGGGAGAGCAGCATCTAGAGGGCACTGCCAAGCCAGGGGCCCAGGTCACCAAGCCAGGCATGCCTCTGAACTGAAGGATATGAGTCCCTCCTTGTCCCTTGCACAGCATGGGGTAACCAGGTGCTATGAGCTCTAGAGTGTGGGGCGCTGTCTCTCCCTCATCCTACTTCCTCATTACTAGGACTAAGATGCCGTGTCCACTATGGGCTGCCTCCATCCCACTCCTCCTGGTGGGCTTCCAGCTCTCAGCTCTCTGACTCCCTGCCCCCTCCCTATCCAGCTTCCTACTTGGGGAAAGGTGCAATTCTCTGAACATTTCCCTTCTCCAGTGGGCGCATCCTCCTTGTTCGGAGCTAAAATCCCTGTGACATCCACCCTCTGTGGTTCCCAGGGTGTCCACCCCAGGTCACTGCAGTGTCCACTGTGCATAGTCCCCACAGCATGCAGCCCAGATCCTCAAGGTGTCGAGCTCAAGTCCCCATGGTTCCCACCCTCCGCGGTTCTCACAGCATCCACCCCAGGTCCCTGTGGCATCCCTCCACAGTCCCCATGCATTCAACCTCTGTGTTTTCCATGGTGCCCACCCCAGGTCCCTACAGTATCTGCTGCCAGGTCCGCACACCATCCATGCCAGGTCCCCATGGCGTTCACCCTCCATGGTTCCCACAGTGTCCACCCTCCGCAGTCCCCACAGCATCCAGACTCCATGGTTTCAAACCTTCATTCCAGGTCCCCACAGAGTCTACCACAGGTCCCTGTGGCCTCCACCCTCCATGGATCCCATGGCATCCATCCCAGGTCCCCCACGGTATCCACTCCCAGGTCCCCATGGTGTCCACCCTCCACAGTCTCCATGCAGTCAACCCTAGTGTCTCTGTGGTATCCATCCCCACAGGGTTTCCACCATTTGCCTGCATGGATTAGCAGTGTGGCATCCCTCCCCTGGTCCCTCACTGCATTCTCCCCCAGGGTCCTTGCCATGCCCCCCCACCCAAGGTCTGCATGGTGAACCCCGAGTGTCCCTGTGCCTGTTAACCACCCCCAGGTGTCCCCCCTCCCCCCACCATATCCTCCTCCCCAGGGTCCCACAGCATGCCCCTGAGGCAAGGTGCCTGAGTTGTGCCTGGGAGGTGGGGGACAGTGGGCTGGGGTGCAGGGTCCAGGAGCTGCCCTTTGCCAGGTTGGGGTACCCCTTTGTGGAGGCTGTTTGTACAGGTGGGTCTGTGCACAGCTGTTGGGCATTTTCTGTGTCTAATGATTTTTCACTTTTTTCTTCTTTCCAGCCAGAAAACCTGCATAAGAACTGGCTGTTCGAGTTTTATCAGATGATCCTGACCTTTTGGACATGGTGTGCAGTCACTGGAACCTTGCTTTTGATCACTGGTAATCTTTGACATTATTGAGCAACCTTATCCTTGAAGATCTCTCTCTAGTGTTCTGGGTCAGTCTCCCATGTGAGGAAAGTGAAGCTTTGAATTATGGATTTAAAAGAAAGCAGAAATACACTGTCCTGTTGTTTAAAGTGCTTTCTGTGAAGATTCTCACTGTACTGAAGGTGCCTCCAACCAGATACACTAACATAGCACCATCAGTCACTTTTAGTTATCCTTTCTTTCACTGTTGTGCCTTTTTCCTAACTATTCCCAACCCTATTGATAAAATACACTTCACATTTGCAGTAGGAAAATAATACTTCAACTTAATGCCTTCTTTGAGGATGAATAAAAAAGTCTTTTTAAAGGAATAGTGGTTAACATTTATTGAAATCTTGCCATGTGGCAGACATCATTATTACTGCTGCTTGTGGGTAGACTCTTAAACATCACACCAGACATATAGCTATTATTATCTCCATGTTTTAGAGAAAATTGGGATGAAAATGTTAAAATAATTTGCCGAAGTTCACACAGCTTGTAAATGGAATTTCTGGGATTCTGTCCAAGATAGTCTGATTTTAGTACCCTTGGTTAAACCAGTACACTCTAATCTTTCATTTCAATAAGATGAGGAAAACTGGTATTAGCCAATAAAAATATTTTAGGGGGACATGGTGGCTCAGCAGGTAAGAGTGCTTGCCTGCCATGCCTGAGGACCTGGGTTCGATTCCCGGTGCTTGCCCATGTAAAAAAATATATATATATTTTAGGGAAATACACTAAATATTAATATGTCCATGAAAAATATGTGTAAAACAATAAATTTATTTGTGAAAGCCATTCACTAAGGTACAAAAGCATTTTGAAAGCATTTTGAAAACAACTTTAAAAATAACTTTTTAAACTTTCAGAAGTGCCTCACATAGGTCACAATTTGGAAGAGATTGGAGTGAGAATCAAACCAACTTAGTTTACACATACAGGCAATCAAAGTCAATATTCTTGAAATCTACTCCTTAAATTGTACTCCATATTATACCTAAGGCTGATAAAAAAAATACAAAAATACAATGTTATAGACATGTTAAATGGGCTTAATTTATAGGGAAGATAAATCACATTTCATGCAGGTAGCAACAGGTATTTTTCCTAAGATATTACTTTAAATATGTTTTTTAAAGGTATATAAATTTTAATTAACAGTTATCTGGTTTGTTTTAGGTAGCAGAAATAATATCCCATGCTTCCATATTTTCTGTGTTATTGTTATGAAAATCCTCTCATATACTGGATACAGTTTAGATCTGTATTCATCCAACTCTAGAATGTCATGAAATGAATAAGGGAGATTTCACTATGTGTAATTTGAATTTTAGTAATTTCTTTCATCACTAACTAGCTAAAATAGTTTCTCCCTTTCCATTTGTTTTCATAAAATGCAAAGAAAACTGATCTTGTAATTTACAGTATTCATATTTCATTAAAATTATCTTTATGTGGATTTGGAAAGTATAAATAGTTTCTAGGTATCCATTTTCCCTGTTATTGATAGATGGCATAGAATTTAAAGATAGAAATAAAACATTTGGATAATTATTCCAGCATCACCAATTACAGGTCAAATTGTGAGTTCAATAGGGCTTTTCCTTTTGTCCCTCTCTTTTTTTAACCACAATAACTCTCTTCTGGTGGTCTCCCTCACAAAACACAGGTGCTTTTTCTTTTTTAACATAATTTCACTGTTTTTTTAAACAGTAATTCCTTATGTCCCTATTGACACCCAGAACTTTAACAAATCCTTTAAAATTATAATGTAAATACCAATGAAATTGTAAAAAGTTTAAATAGAATTCATGCCTCCATTTGGTCAAGGCAAAAAGTTTATATTACAACTCTTAGATAATATATCACATATGTAGATAATTATACTTTACATTAAATGAAAAGTCTCATTTTATTCTAATACTAAAAACAGACATAGGGAGAGTTTTTATAGCTTTTCTTTAATACCCCAATAAACTTGAGGGAGCCGAAAACTAGGACTGGAGTTACATAAAAGACTAAGGAATTCACTCCTGCCTGTTAACACATTAACTCTGGAGGAATCAAAATTGCAGGAAGTTTCATGAGGGATCTGTTATTATTCTGAGTATGAGTAGGAGTTTAGCAAATTGCCTAAGGTGGTAAGGCTGATAAAATGAAGGGTGAGGCCATCAATGAGGTCAGCTAGGCCTGTGGTCCATCCTCCTATCACCTAAGTTATGTTACCACTTTCTGTTCTTGATTTTATAGTTGTGTTGCCCTATTTACGGAGATAAAAAAACAACTCTAGTAAACATGTGATGCATATTCATAATGGAAAATTGCTAAATATGGGCTATACACATAGTCTACACTACTTTGGGATTAAGTGTAAAGGAAATGTGCAAAAATATTCATGGTTATCAGAGAATCAAATGGATTTGCATTACACTTTTAACCTTGATGTTTGTGGGTTTATTTAGGAATATTCTAGTTATGATGCATGGAAAATCCTCAAAAGTAGAGATTTCTAATGAGTAGCAAAAATGGTCATGTTTAACATGGTCCTTTAGACATTTTTTCCAATAATAAACAGTAAGTTTGCTTTGTAGACACTGGAAAGTGTTTCAAATTGTAGGTAATGCATATCAGAGAAAATCTTAATTTAAGAATATTACTAATTATCTTTAAGAAAATGAACTAAATATCTATTATTTTAATGAATTTAAACCAGCATTTTTATGCTAAAATTAACATCTTCCATGGACTACAGTGAGATGGCATTTCACACTCATTAGAATAGCTACTACTATTAAAAATATGGAAAATCACAAGTGTTGTATAGGATGTGGAGTAATAGGAACACTTATTCATTGTTGATAGGAATGTAAAATGGTGCAGCCACCATGGAAGATAGTTTTTTTAGTTCTTCAGAAAGTCAACTATAGAATTACCTTATGACCAAACAATCCCACTATGAAGTATATACCATAAAGAATTGATAGCAGAGACTCAGACAGAAATTTGCACACCAGTGTTTGTAGCAGCATTATCCACAATTGCAAAAAGATGGAACCCAAATATTCATCAATAGATACATAGATAAACAAAATGTGCTTATATAAGCAATGGAATATTATTTAGCCATAAAAAAGTTCTGATACATGTGATATGATGGATTATTTTAGTCAGGTGGGCTGCTGGAAGCAATGTACTAGAAATGGGTTAGCTTTTATAATGGGAATTTATTAACTTACAAGCATACAGTTCAGAGACTGAGAAAAAATGTCCAAATCAAGACATCATCAGGCATTGCTTTCTCCCCAAAGAACAAATGCCAGTTATCCTGGACTCCTTTTTCACATGGCAAGACACCTGGTGGCATTTGCTTGTCTCTCCCTTCTTTCAGGTTTCCTTGCAGCTTCTTGCTTCCATGGCATCCTTTCTTTTTGTCTGAATTTCATTATCTTTTAAAGGACTCCAGTAAGAGATTAACACCCACCCTGAGTGAGGTGGGTCACATCTTAACTTAAGATCTTACTCACCAAAAGATCCTACTTACAATGTGTTCACACCACAGGAATGGATTAATTGTAAGAACAGAATTTTCTTAGGTCCATTCAGCGTGGGTGAACCTGAAGATATCATGTTAAGTGAAATAAGCCAGAAACCAAAGAGCAATTATTTTATTGTCTATTCATATGAAATACCTAGATAAGCAAACTCTTGGAATTAGAATCTACAGTATAGGTTACCAGTGGACAAGTTGAGTATAGGGAATAGGGAGTTAAGGTTTAAAATTAAAATGTACGTGGTTTCTGTTTAGGAGGAGGGAAAAGTTTTGGCAATGGTGGTGATGAAGCACATCATGAGAACATAATTAATAGCAATGAATTATATATTTGAGTATGATTAATAGGGAAATTGTAGGTTGTATATGTGTTATTAGAATAAAAATTAAAAGGAAAATCCGTGGAACCTCAACCACCTCTCCCCATGTCAGGGGCAGTGGTTGAAGCAGTGGTAGCCACACCCTTTTCTGGGTCAAGTTGAAACTTGCTCAGAGCCAAGACCCAGCAATCTAAATTCACTATCAAAAGCCATTATCAGTGCCTGACCATTCCTACCCCTGTTCTTGGGGAAGAGGACTTTACATATTTCTGACAACAGCAACCAGCCACGGAGTGAATCTGAAGTGGCCTGCCACAAAAGTATGGGATAGGAGCTGGCAGACACTCTATCTATCTATCTATCTATCTATCTATCTATCTATCTATCTATCTATCTATCTATCTATCTATCATCTGTCTATCTACCTATCATCTATCTAATCTATCTATCATCTATCCATCCATCCATCCATCCATCCATCCATCCATCCATCCATCCATCCATCCATCCATCCATCCATCTATCTATCTATCTATCTATCTATCTATCTATCTATCTATCTATCTATCTATCTATCTATCTAGACATATATATAGAGAGAGAACCACAAAAGCAAGAAGAAGCTGGAAGCAGTGAAACTTGATTTGGACATTTTAACAGCTTCAAACCTGTAAGCTTGTAAGCTAATAAATTCCCATATTTAAAGCCAACATATTTCATGATACTTTGAGCAGTTTAGCAAACTGAAACACATGCTTTTAAAAATTTACTTATTAGCAGTGATTCATGGATGCATATTGTATATCTTTAGTATATCCATGTGTGCACACACATACATGTGAAGCAAACATTTTAGGAAACTACAAATTTTAATATAGTATATGTGATGAACTCAGAAAATTTTATACTGTCTTATTTTGTTTTAAAAGTTTGTTTCCAATCTATTACATTGTTTTACAATAATGAAAAATATTAATGTAATGGAAAAAGTTTGGGAAGTTTTAAATGGAGGGTAGTCATAATAAGCATATAGTTGCTGTTCAGTAATGCATGTTTTATTCAAATGGAAAAATAAAATTTATTCTCCTTTAAAGAAAACCCCACATCTCTCTTTTTTCATATTCTTTTTATTGATATTATTCTTCTTAATAATCTATATGCTGTTTAAATACATGTTTTACTATTCCTGAAAAGTAAACCAATGCATGGTTTTCAAGAATATCACTATAAAATACAAGATAACATAATAAACATAGCATAGATACTATAAAGAGCAGCTAATGAGCTTACATAGTCACATAATGAGATATCTAAACTTAATCAGATATTAGTATATTTTATTATTTTAATACTCATTGAGACATTCTGATATATATAAAATACAAATTAAGCTTTATCTAAATGAGGGATTACATTCATGTACATATATAGGAAAATTAAGTTATATCAAATATAAATTAGCCTATATTTAACATAAATTATAATAAGGACTATCCATGTTATAAAGAACTTATATGGCAATTATGAAAATTATAATTAAAAATAACTATAACATAAGCATTTGAACCAAATGGATATTTCAAAAATTGTCACTGGCAATTATGAAAATTATAATTAAAGATAGCCATAAAATAAACATTTGGACCAAACTAACATTTCAAATTTAATTTCAAAACATTTCAAAAAATACTGGTATTACAGTATGTTTCTTATTAGAGTACAACATGATCCTGACTTTATTTATAATAAGACATGTTCCAAGATTAAAGAAAATTTCCCAACTGATAGTGTTTTCTGATGACCTATAAGGGAAATTTTGATAATTCACTAGTGTATATATATTTTATTTTATTTAGGAGTTCAATTTTATCTTTAAAATGTGGTCTGAAACTCCATCATTAAAATCAGGCCATAGTAACATAGTTGGTGTTTATATGTAGAGTAGCTTTAACTGTGGATTCATGGAAATTTGAGTATAGAGCCAGATTACCTAATAGATGGCTCTCAAAGTAAGTAAATCATTTTTAAAAAATCATTCAAGTTTCCTTGCCATCTCAAAATAGAAGTGGTTGCTTCATCTGTACTTTTCTCCCCACTCAATGTATTATAACTGAAATCACACCATGAAATGACAATTTATATTCCTGCCCAAACTTAAGAGAATCATTCAGGTATACACAGCTTCATCTAGAGCCTTTGAAAACTACTGCCTGAATCTCATCTCAGAAACAGACAATGTTATGGAATGCTTCCCAGGCATCAGTGATTTTAATACAGACAACATAATTATAGGATAATAATATATAATTTTTCTTTAATTTTCACTATGAACCAGGGATGGTTTTAAGTATTTAACATGTATTTATAGGTTTAATTTCCATAACTTTCCTATTTATAAAGTGTAATGATCTCATTTTAAAAGTAAGTGAAATGAAGCATGGACAGGTTCAGTTCCTTTTTCAGCTAACAAGCAGTGGAACCAAGATTCAAACCCACTAGGATAGCTCTTGGAACACTAGTCTTTACTCCTACTGCTTCTTTAATTTTCCTGCCCTCAAGGAGCTTCAGACTAGCTGAGGAGAGAGGCACCTATAAAATAGTTAACTGCCATATTTTACAGTACCAATAAGAAAGGTAATAGGATTTTAGAATTTAAGGAATTTAGCCAAAGTGAGGAAGAGTGAATTTGATGCATTGTGACTTATTGGAGGAGAATACCAAGAAGAAAATCATGGGTCCAATTTTTAACCTGACTCTGATATACTGAGTTTATATCAAGCTATTTCTTGCAGATTATAGATGTGATGCCAACAAACTTGATAATCAGTACAAAATATAAAGTTATGCAAAACACTGAATTATAAATGATTTCTTTATAACAGGGAAACTTTTCTGTGGTTTGCTCTTCAGTGCTTCCTAAGCATTTATGGACCCTTGGTTCATATTTCTATTATGCTATAATATTAAGATTTGCATTCAAATTATCCACTTTCATGTTTTCTAGACTAAAATCTCCTTGAAGGTAAGAATTAAGACTTCATATCTTTGCACTGCCTGTAATGCTTTGTTTATACTATAATTAACCATGAAAAATTATATGTTGAATTAATTAGTGAACACAACTGCTTATCAGAAAATCAATACAAATATTGATATAGTGATCTTGCCTTTTAGGCTTATAGTATAACAGTCAAGAGTACTTAAGTCTAATGCTAGAATGCCTTAAAAGGACACTGTTATTCAAAATTCCAATATTTGACAAGATAAATAGATTGCACCAGAAAAAAAGTCATCAAGGAAGCTTCTAAGTAAAAATTAAAAAAAAAATACATCTTTAGTCAAGAATGTCTAGCTAAAAAAAAAACAAAAATCAGCTGAACAATAACAGAAAAGTACTTGCTGATGTAATTGATGTATATTCTGATACAAGTCCTCATTTCCTCTTAAACCAATGACTTTCAGCTATGCTCTTCTGCACTGAGTATCACTGGTCTAGAATATTTTATATAATAATAAATTTATTTAGCCATCATTTCCTATTTTCAGATTTTATTGAAATATATTCATTTATTATTGATTCCATCCAAATTATGCATTCAATATCTCACAATATCATCATTTAATAGTAGAATTATCATCACACTCACTTTTAGACTATTTTCATTACTCCAAAAAGAAGTTATCAGATGCAAAAAAAGAAAACAGAAATCACCCATACCCCTTATTTCCTCCTATTATTGACCTCTAGTAATGGTGGTACACCAGTTATCAGTTGATAAAAGAATTTTAAGGTATTACTGTTAACCATAGTCCATACCTTGCAATAGGTATTTTCCCCACATAGAATTCTATTATTAAAGTTTTGTACCAGTGTCATAAATTTGTACTAGTTCATACAAACACTTATTAAATTTGTAGTGGTAATCAGTGGTGTACATCACTCTAAACAACCCCTTTCAATCAAAATCACAATAAGTACTATTCCTTATATTTCCACTAATGAACTACCCTTGCTGCATATCTATTTCCAAACATTCAACCTTGTGATACATTCTGAACATATTAGGTTACCACTTTCCCTTTTCTAACTTCTATTTCTAGATATCCTGTATTCTAAATTTTAAGACTCTGAATTTGCATATTCTAGTTAGTGCATATTAGTGAAATCATATACTATCTGTCCTTTTGTATCTGACTTATTTCACTCAGCACTATATCCTCAAGATTTATCCATGTTGTCACATGCTTCAGGACCTCATTTCTTCTTACTGCTGCATAACATTACCACATTTTGTTTCTCCATTCATCTATTGCTGGGCATTTGGATTGTTTCCATCATTTGGCAATTCTGGACAATGCTGCTATGAGCATCATTATACAAATGTCTGTTTAAGTCCCTGTTTTCAAATCTTCTGGATATATACTGAGTAGCAGAATTGCCAGGTCATATTAGCCATCATTTCCTTTTGTAAAGCAATAACTCTAAATGAGCTTATTAATGTCCATATTTTGCCTTTTCAGTCCACATAACCTCCACCACAGCTTCTCACCTCCAGAACCTCTGAAACATTTTATTCTCCTTGGAGGATTCATATGATATACTAGTTACATTGCAGCTTCACTTGCAGTTATGTTGTGACTTCATGTACAAGAGAAAGAAAGCCAAAAGTTTTACTGATAAGGGTTTGGTTAAATAAATTATGGTACATTCAATGTAGTGGACCAAAGGGTGATGCAGATCTACAGTATAAAATGATACAAGTTATAAAATACAGTGTAAGTGAAAAAGTAGTCTCTGAACTATACTATTTGAAAATATTATTCATGTAAAAGCATTGCATCTGTTTATACATATCTATGCTTTCTGGACAGCAAAGGTACCAAAGAAACTATTAAGAGTGGTTGCTCTAAGGAAGGGTAACTTTATGTACTCTGGACCAGGTTGGGAGGGAATCTTACTTTTTACTCTATGCTTTTTAAAATATTTTGAATTTTGTATCATGTATGTGCATTTGACATTACAAAGAGTGATTTTTTTTAAATCTGTTCAGCTAGACCTTTTCTAGTATCTGCAGATTCTATCTATTGATCAGATCTTGAGGTGTCTTTTCATCATTGTCTCCCCAAAACCTAACATAGCTGGCACATCTTAGATTATCAATAAATATTAAATGAATGAATGAATGACTGCTCAGCTTTCCTCATTCTTTTGTCTCTTCTTAATACCTAGCCATATTTCTGTATAGTTGAAAAATTTGAATTAGGACTTGAAGATATGGATTGAATAAAAAATCTGCCCTGTTCTGATTGAATGCGACTTAATTTCTCCAAGTCTCATTGTCTTCACCAATAAAATAGAAAGAACAGCAGTACTTACCTTATAGGTTTATAATAGGAAAGAAAGGAGATGCTTTATATAATAATAAAAAAGAACTTTGTAAATTCTAAAAATCTGTACAAATGCCACAATGACCTGCTATATATATTGAAAATGCCAAACAGACATTTGTTGAACAGAACTAAACTAGTAAAAAAGTAGTATTAGCTATTGATTTAAAAGATACTTAATCTTTCTTGGGTCATATTTTTTTTTCAAAGAGAGAAAGAGTATTACTAGGGATATAGCAGGAGAGTGGATGGCCTATCAGCCCAAAATCCATCTCCCCAAACTGCAGTAATTCTGATAGTTATATTAGCAAAAAACATGGGCAGAGTTTAGGAAAATGAGCACAGTGGCACCGATGATGCAATTTGAAGTGATCTAATTATTGAGCATGTGCTGACTGATTGTATACTTAGACAACATATGTAAGAAAATGATGGAATGAAGTATAGGTGACTTGTAGGTTAAAGTCTAAGCTACTGCACATGTCAGGCAGGTCCATTTTGGTTAGATCCAGCCTCAGTTATCAAGATAGCTTTAGATTTGGGGTGGGTGAGTTCTGAGCTGACCCAAAACCCTTCATTAATAAGCATTAGGGGCTGTCTTTAGTGGTTACAAGGCTTGAAAGTTGAAAAACTGGATAACTGAGTACAAACGAAGGTTAGTCACAAAGTTTTCACAATCACAAGGGCAGAAGATAAATGCTACACAATCATTACCAGAGATCAAGACAGCTGGATTACAATTTACAGATTTCAGGAATTTCCCTCTTCTATTCCAATACCAGAAAGCAAAAAGGAATATCTATATAATGATTCAGTAATCAAAATCATCCCTTAAATCATGATCTAGGTTACAATTTTCCTTGTCATTTGATAGTTATTTCTCACTCTTGAGGGATATTTGCATGATGACTGTTGCAACTGCTTCAATGCTGAAAAGGGGTGTTTTCATTAAAGGGCATAGGGATGAAGGGATGAAAACCAGTTGTTATTCTTAGAGAGTTTGGTATTTCTGGATTTCAGAGCTTCTTTTGGCATTGGAACAATCTGGAAGTTTTAAGTCTCTGAAAAACAAACTTAATAAGTAAAATTTGATAGAGCCCAAGATATCGTTCAAGGTTTCCAGGAATACTGATGGTTAAGTTTGCCATATGGTGGCAGTTTGCAAAATCTGGCTGAAACTTGCATAAGAGTTACCTCCAAAATGACCTCTTGAGTTGATTTGAAATCTCTTAGCCATTGAAACATTATTTCTTTTTCCTTTTCTGGTCAATTAATCAACTAATCCAGGACATTTGTCCTGTCTCTCTTTTTTTTTTTTTGTCTTTCCTTGTAACACATGGAGCTCTGACCTATAGCTGATGACTTGTACTTTTATTTTTTTAAATTTATTTATTAATTAAAAATAAAGAAACAAAATAAAACACATACATAATCAGTAATTCACAATATCATCACTTAGTTACATATTCATCATTTCTTAGAACATTTGCATCAATTCAGAAAAAGACAATAGAAAAAGAAATAAAACAAACACAGGAAAGAAAAAAAGATTATACATGTACTTTTAGAAACTGTTAGAGCAAAGCAGTTCAGCTAACAGGCAAATTTGGCTGTTTCTATGATCTGTAGCTTTTCAAGAATAACTAAGACCATGACTAATAAAATCATACCATTGCTTACTTAACATCATACAGATTAGTATCAGGATAACATGGAGAATGAGAACATTTTAAAATTTTTAGGACATTTATACAGTCTCTAAATATACAAATCATATTATTTTACCTCTATGAATTGAACCAGTAACAGGATAGAAAATCTTTTTTAACCACTGTAATACTTCCCAAACACCTTCTATGACTAACCCTAACCTTCCAAAATAAAAAAAAAGAAAAAGAGAGCACCAGGCACTGATGGTTTCCCTGGTGAATTCTACCAAACACTTGGGAAGAAATGATATCAATTCTCTACAATCTCTTCTAGAAAAGAGAAGCAGAGGAAACACTTCCTGACTCATTCTGAGGCCAGCATTACCCTAGTACCAAAACCAGGTAAAGACACTACAAGGAAAGACCAGAATGTCTCATGAACATAACTATAAAAATCTTCAACAAAATATAGGAAGTAGAACCCAACAATTTATAATAAGAATTATACATCATGACCAAATCAGATTTATTCCAGGTATTCAAGTTGGGTTTAACATTTGAAAATCAATTAATGTAATAGACCACATTAACAATCTAAAGAAGAACTACAGGGTCATATCAATGGAAGCAGGAAGAGCACTTGAAAAAATCCAACAGCCACTCATGATAAAAGTTCTCACTAAACTATAAATAGGGGACAATTTCTTCAACCTGATAAAGAATAGCCACAAAAACCCTGCAGCTATCATTATACTTATTGATGAGAAACTGGGTTTTTTTTCCCTAAGACTGGAACCATAGCAAGGATGCCCCTTCTCAACATTCCTATTCAACATCCTAGTGGAAAATTTGGTCAATGCAATAAGAGAAGAAAATAAAATAGAAGGAATGTAGATTGGGAAGAAAAAAAATAAAGGTTTTTTGTTCACAGATTACATGATTCTTTCAGCAGGAAATCCTAAAGAGTCACCAAAAGCTCTCATCAGTTAATTAGGTAGTTAAACTTAATTGGATTGCATTGCACACTGGCACATGAGGAAACCACTGCAATGACAAAGGAAACTGTAATAGCTGGTTCAGTGTCTATCCGAGCTCAGATGCACTTCATGACCTTGAAAATGTAGCAAATCCTGGATTTTCCTTTGAGGTCCTTGTTAAAGTCAATTGGGTGCTTCCTACCTGTGCCCACACTAAGAAAGCACATACAACATGAGAGGACAAGTGTGGGGAGGAAAACTGCCCACTCCCTTTGTACCCACAACCAAGGTTCCCAAAGGATAGGAATGGGTGTGAAACTGGTATAAATGTAATTCATGGCCCAAATAAAATGAAAGCTGCAGTGTCAAAGGTGAAAAAAGGTCATGGTTCCATCTCTTCTAATACAGGTCATATTGTAAGTTTTACAGAAATCACAGATAAATAAATAGATAGACCACAATTCTTCCAAACCTATGCCAGTTGCCCTATGTGGCAACAAAGCCTCCTCATGGACTGAATGACACTCACCCCTGGAACCAGAGGGAATTTGCTATCACATTCTAAGCTTATAACTATAAGATGCATTTCCCTACCATCTTAATAAAACAACATGAGAATAAAGTTTTATAATAGCAATAGAAAAGGAAAATAGTCATAATTTTCCATGCTTCACAATTCAGAATAATTAATTTAATAACTGTGTCGTCTGAGAAGAGTAAATAAAGAGAAGGAAAAGGGTGTGGATATATCTGATCACTGAAACATACACAATTGCAAGGAAAAGCAAATTACCAGGGAAGCACTGGAAACAAAAGCTCACTGGGAAATATTTTGGGGGGATGCTAATTTGATTCTTCTATTGAGTCTTAAAGCTGCAGTATCTAGAAGTGCACTATTTATCTCCATTTGTTTTTATTTCCAGAAGCTATATAATCTTATGTCTCTGAAAACCAATTAAACACCTTTCCAAGCTCTACTGAGAATTTCCCCTAAGTAGTTCTCTACCTAGACTACAACGAGTCTACAATTTCATTTACAACATCTTGCAGGAGAAAGTTTCATCACAGAGGTGTTAAAAAAAGGTATTGAAATTAATAAGCCAGGGGACAATCAAAATAAGATTCGGTTTTCTCTGGACACAGTTAATGTCTCTGGGGTTTGGTTTTCAATAAATGCTGAGACTCCAGATCTTAGGTAAGAGGTTGGCTTTACCCCACCTCTGTCCCTAGTTTGCAAGAAAGGATTAGTTTTGAGGCCCGGGGTATGTACCTAAGTTCCACAGCATAAATATAGGCTGCTAATGCGAATAAATAATTACTTCCATTAAACGGGTAGATATAAACGTGAATCTTCCTTTACTTGGTCAGTAAAACTTAAACTTTGCCTACTTTGTTTTGGTTATATGACCCTCAAATACTAAGGAGAGAGCAGCCTTGTACCCACCCCATCTGAGACTCTTGATTCTGCCATGAAAACAACTGGACAGTGTTTATCCCAGCCCTGAGCATTCCAGGTGCTCTCTGCAGCCCTCCACCTCTAGCACTGCTGGGCGCCTCCCCTCTGGCCAGTGGCCGCAGTGGCTTACAGACCATGTTTATGGGATCTGGTCAGCGTTTCGATCATGAAGCACTCACCAACAATGAGACAGTACGCAAGGTCCTTGTCTCGGCAGGGTTTGAAGTGCTCTGACCGCTCGGTGGAATACGTCGTGGTATCTGCCGTGGGAAGTAGAGACGGAAATGCAGTCAGCAGGACATTCAGACACCAGTGAGCCCTGCCCCCGCCCAGGACTTGTGCATCGAGGCCATCTCATGGGCTCTGAGCTCAGGGACTCTAGTCAAACAGAGAGACCACCCCTCCAGCGCCACTGGACAATCACAACCAGATCTGACCCCTGTGCTCATTTGTCCTATTTCTCCTTGGTACTTTAACAATTGGCATCACTCTAGTGGATGGATGCTTCCTTTTAGGATTATTTGAGAGTAGAAAGTGAATGGTTCTGCAAGGGAAGGCCCCAAATTCACTTTCACTAATTTCATTTATAACAAACATGTTGCATGAAGGACTGAAACAACAACTTTTTCCTGTGTTTTTGCCAAATCTCATTAAACATGATCAATGCATATTGTGATTGTTCTGTGGAAACCAATGTCAGTTTTCGTATTTTTTATTTATTTATTTTTTTAAGTTACACCTGTAATAGGGTTATAGCTTATTCTTCCTTTTGTTATTTAATTAAAATGTAAATGTCCATATTTTTGAAATGGACTCTCAACTTGAAGAATGTTTCTGGTAAATATTTAATGGGACCAAATTATTGACATTTTTAACATCATCTTAAAAGGACACTTTTAAAATCATAATTACTTACTTTTTTTTTAAACCATGTCTGTATCTTATTTCCAAGTGTAGAACTAACTGTAAGTATATGCTATCTAGAGGACATAGACTCTATTACTACACTGAGATATTATTCCAGTTTCAGAGTGTTAAGCAATGGAAATATTAGCACAAATTTCACTGCAATGTACAAGAAATAAACATATTCAAAAAGTCAAAGTTGAATAAATTATTCAGCATTTAAGCTCTGCTAATTTCCTTTTCATAGATATCCACTGGTATTAATAATGCTCAATAGCATGGAATATTGTACCATCTTGCTAACTGGAGGTAACAATGAGCCTCTTTCTACTTTCCTTCCAAACTGATGGAAGACCTATGTACTTAAAAGGAAACTTACTCATGGCTCTCTAATGACTAGAATCCCTCAGCAGGTCCCATTCCCACGGGAATATCCAAAACCTTTTGGAGAGGAGAGAAGGACACTGGACACATGGAATTGTACCTGAATATCAGGTCTCATCTTCTAGAATGCTAAAACACACACTTCATCTTCCAATTATTATTCTACTTTCCCCAAGTGCCAGGAATCATCATCCTGCCCCTAGTTTGGGAACCACCATTCTCCTCCAGGTGGAGAAGCCATTCAGAGCTCAGATGAGCTGTCCCAGCTACTTCATTATTCACAACATGGCATTCATTGCTCTGTCAGTAATAAGCACCCATACACTCCTCCATTCTTCCAGTGTATGAGCATCTTGAGGGCAGGGGTTTGGGCTAAATCAGATCAGGTGCTCAGTAAAAATCTTTTCACAATAAATCTTATCATTTTGAGATCACGAAGAGTTTAAATGCTATTGATCAAAGATATGGTCAGTAAAGGAATTATTGCAATCTTAGAAAAAAATAATGCATCTCTTATAGCACTAAGTTAGATATAATTTCACATTAGTGCTATCTTTCAGTGATGCACAGTGCAAAAGCATTGCCTTAGGTTCACAGAGAACCTTATTCATGCACTACCACTAGGAAAATCCACTTCTTGTCCATTCTACCTTGGTGGTACAAGGGAACCTACATCTTTCCATTTGAAAATATTTTCCTACCAATCCTTTAGCACAAAATAAAAACTCCACACAACAGACCCTTTTTCTGTTTCCCAGTGTATCTCCTTATAATGAAGATCTGTTATCCAAGACAGGATGTGAAAAACAGTCACACAGAATCAATAATCAATCTCTCATTCCTTGGGAAATATTTAAAATTCAAGAGCTCAGAGCAAAAAAAAAAAAGCAATATGAAACACCACACAATTGGCTGCTACTCTGACTGCTGAAGTACATTAACTCATGATCAGTTAGTTAACTTTTCCTTTAATTTCATATTATCCATTTATTAATATTCACTGATCATTCCTCCAAGAACAGCTTTTCATTACCATAACCTACAGCACAAAATGAGAGATTCTTCTTTTATAATCAGTGGTTTTAACAAGCTAGATACCAAGAGCAATATAATGGCAAAGAAATTACAATCAATTAGTTTCCGTCTGACAACTTCTGTCTCCAGTGGTTACTACCCCATTCTACCAACTGCTTTTCCCCTCCTGTTATCATCTGTCAACACATTACAGAAGATCAGAGACCAGAGTAAATGCCTCTGCAAATGTGTGGAGTGGGAGAATACAGGAATATCAGACCTACCATGCACATGGGCTTTCTATTCCCCTAGCTTAGAGAATCTCACAATTATGTTAAATAATTATTTAATTAAATAAGGCATGCTGATCTCTCACAATGACTTGACTGGATTCAAAGACAACATCATTATTTACTAATACTAAAAGACTTAATCACAATATATAATGTTGGGTCTAATCTTTCTATTGCTTAGTACCTGCTATCATCAAGAAATTTGGCATGCTAGTATTTACCTAGGAATTTCAGTATATAGTATCCATGTAGCACTGTTTATCTAAAAATCACAAAAGTATTGGGTAAATAAACATAATTGCTCTTCTTTTTCTCCAGGCTACTTATTTATTTATTTATTTATTTATTTATTTATTTATGAGACTTTTATGTTGGGGATATAGTAAAATACATTTTAATATTATCTTCACATCAATACTGTAAGATAGAGTTCGTTTGGAACTGAGGCTGAAAATGGTTAAGTCATTTTCCTCAGAGTCATACAACCAGTGGCAGCCTGGCTGTGTCATAAGATGACACAGGCAGCCCTAACATATCTAACCACATATTTTGTTCTGAGGGGGAAACATGAGGCATTTTGTAAGAATGAGATAATGCATAAAGTCTTATTCCAAACTAGAAAAGTTATGGTTGTAAACAATCTCGGGGTTCCTAAACAATCAGGTACAGAACTCTCATCTATGAATTTATCCAATTCTTTTTGGAGGCTCCTTATATTTTAAAAATTAGAACAATTTAAAAAGTTTAACACATTAAGCTCACTACAGTATATGGTAGCACCTATGTCATATATTAAAAACTCAAAACAGTGCCTTCTTTTTTGTAGAAAAGCAACTGCTGGAGGGCAGATAAGGTCTTTGTATCTCTGTATCCACAATATAACATAGAAGTTTTCTAAAAAATACTTGAGTATTTTTCTAAACCTTCTCTACTGAAAAGTCTGCCTGCTTCTGTTAACATCACAAAATCACAAGAAACCCGATCCCGCAACAGCAATAAACATGTTAGCTGGGAAATGAAGAAATGCTTAGAAGTTAGAATGTGAGATGTGCCTGCAAAATAATTCAGGTAAAGTGTACAGAATTTTATGGGAGGAGGGAGAAGTCAACCCCAAAGGGATGAGGGAGAGGGAGGAGAAGAAAAGAAGTAGAGAGGATTTTCTAAAATAGCGGGGCATGAAGAATGAGGGGAAATTAGGCTTAAGATGAGCAGCATGAGTTCTCGGGAAGGGTTTTTCAAGCAACACAGTCAGTCTGATCAAAGGTCTAGGGCTCAGAATGAGGAAGTACTGCTGCTCATTTTAAGAATAATGTCCGGTTTGCTTGGGACCAGAGACACTGTGCAATTATCCAGAGCACTTATTTGGTACTTGTTAAATGGAGTTTAAAGTGTTTTTAATATTTTTATGGGTCTTGGTCTTTATTCCCCCAGCAGGTCAGAGAGAGTTTAGTTTAGAGTTTAGCTTTGCTTTTAAGTTTAGTGTTCTTTCCACATCTTGTAGTATCCATAGTATGCAATCAGTGCAGTAATTAAATGCACAGCAGGATGCGGGGAGCAGTTTTAATTCAATAAAGGCAAAATGGGAAGAAAATGTAAAATGGGCAGACAGAGATCTCAGCAGATTTTGCAATGAAAGCTAATTTGTTAATGAGTTTAAATGATGACTTGTTTTCCTTATTAAGTACTGAGTTGAACCCAAATATTGCTTATTGAGGTTTTCTATGTTTCAGCACAATACAGCACACTGTGAGAACACATACCTTGTTGCAGGAACAGGCATTTTAAATTGGCTATTACAGATAATAATTGCAGTAGATAATCAAAGAAAAGGGAGCACTCAATTCAGGCTATAGTTATCTCTGGATCCTTCTCAAAGGGGTGGGATTTGATCTAGGTCTTAAAAATGTGTGATTTAATTGGCATAGGAGAAGGAATTATAGATCAAAAGGGGAAGATCACTGTAGGAAGAAGAATGAAGAGACACAAGAGAAGACCCTAAATAAATTTATCGCCTTCCTGGCTTGCAAATGGCATATTCTTAAAGCATTTTTTCTGCCCCCACTGAGTTCATGGCACATTAATTCTCTACAAAATGTTAAAAATCCAGTGACTTAATCTAAAAGCTTTTAGGATTAGCAAAATGCCTTTACAGGCCAGAAGTGATTTACATATGGTTCTGAATTGGGGCAGCAGCCTGCCCTGTAGGGAAAGTGTAAAGAAAACCTTCTGCCATACATTAAAAATCTCTGCTGAACCTGCCATTTATAGGATACCCAGGAAGGAACACTGGCATGAGACAGGCTTATAAAATATTTGATGGTCAAGGAAATTGCAAGAATGCTGTAGTGTCTGAAAGGGAAACAAACCATTTCTTGGCTGGCAAAAGGAAAAGAAAACTAGCTTACTTCTCACTGCCAGAAAGCAAGAAATTGTTCACTTTGCTGTCATGAGGGAAATGGGGAGTGTTGGGCAAGGAATTTAAAAGTTCAATTGAGTTGTGGGACTGCTGTGAGGACTGATGGTTCTTGATGTATCCCCAGAGCCATTAATTCTCACAGGAAACATAGAAAGGGCTCTTGTTAAATTTGTATGACTTCCCTGCCACCTTCCAGCCAGAGATCTTACTTTTAAAAACTCTTTTCCAGCTTAAATGAACCTGCATAGGACATAAATCGTTCAGTGGAAATGTGCTCATTTGGGATTTGGAGAGTTCATCCTAAAGCTGATTATGTTTCCTCCAATTGGCACTCATGTGCATGTACATAAAACTGTTTTCAAAAATAGTAGTAAAAATAGAACACCCTGTGAGTGAAGTCCTTGGATTGCACTTGGATCTGTGCTATGTAATTCACACACATATTCTGTGATCCATGCATCAGCAAGTGAAATGGTCCATTCTATATCACCAGCTATCTCTAAATCCAATGAGTGTTTTGTTTTTTTTTTAATCATCTTGTTTGAACTCTCAGCAGCCTCTGACCTTCTGAAGCACTCCTACCTTCTGGAAAACATTTCTTTCATTGCCTTCTGTATTTTCATATAGTCTTGCTCTTTGGCTTTTGTCACCTCATTCTCTTCTAATCTATATTTAAATGTCAGATTTCTTACCACCTGGTCTTCAAATAAATACATCATACATGGCAGAGTGCTAAGCACTTTCCTTTAGCTATCTTTTCAGTCTCAAGATAACACTATGAAGTTAGGCTAGCATTTTTACCCTTATTTTATAAATGGAGAAAGTGAGTGCTGGAGAGTGAAGTCCTTTGTCCAAGGTCACATGGCTCTTAGCTGATAATTTCTGCACTCAAACCAATGCATCCTAACTTGCTCTTCTATACTGTTTCCCACAGGTCATATTGTGATTTTTGTTTTTCCTTTTGCTGCCACTTACTCCCTAAGTCAGTGCTACTCCCAGGGTGGTCCTCAGACAGGGAGAGTCAGTATCATCTGGGAACTTGTCAGAAATGCTCCATCATGGGCCCCATCCCATATCAACTGTATTGGAAACTCTGGAGGTCTGAGACAGGCAGCTGGTTAACAAGCCTCCCAGGTAATTCCCATGTACCCTACACTTTGGGAATCAGCTGAGTAATCCTGTGTGTTATCATCTAATGCCAATAGTTTTTTATTTTATCTTCTCACCTCACAGCATTCCTCTGACCTCCAACCTGCCATAACTTCCCCTCCTGATGGTCATCCCTAAGGCTCCTCAAAATTAATATTAAGAACACCAAACCCTTATTCTTCCTCCACAAACCTGTTCTTCTTTCTGCATCCTCTCTATGGTCAATGCCATACCATCAAGCCCATGCTGCAGGCTGCAAGCTTGTAGCCATTCTTTTCCTCACCCTTCAAGTATAACCATCCAATGCTTTTGATTCCACTTTCTAAATATATTTTAATCTAATATTTCTTTCTATTTTATCTCCCTTATAATATTCCTAACAGGCCTGCCTACATGCATGCTGGCCACCTTAGAATGAATGATCTGCATTACAATCAATTTGTATAAGGTGCACAAAAACCCAACATAGGTGGTCATTTTCTTCTTAAATATCATTTGGTCATTTTCCCTGGCCTTACAATGAGGCTCTGAATCCTTCCAAACCATGGCTCTCCCTCCATCCTCATCTCATCCAAAATCATCTCTCTCCCCTATGTCCAGGTCACAGTCCTCCAAGTGTCCATGTTCCCTGCAGTCTTTGCATATGCCCCCTCTGCACCACACACACTCACAGTCATCTATATATCTTATCCAGAACACAGATGGCAAGACAGAAAAACCTTCAGTAAAAAGTAAATTCCCATCATATATCTCGATTCTCTACAAAATCTCTTATGTTGCCAAGTGGGGCTCTCATTGGCCCTTTCTCCATTTAGTCCAGAGGTCCTACTCCCCTCACTTTCCTCTCTGGGGGAAAATGTCAAATTAGTGTATGTACATACATATATGCACACCTATACACATGCATATATACACAGACACACAAATACATGTTTTCTCATCTGAAGCAGACACATTTTAACCACTACTCACAGTCTTGAGCCACAAACAGCACAGAGGTCCAGGAAGCCCAGTCTTTGAAGTGTTTTATCAAAGTCTAACAAAATGAGTCTCCCTCTTGGGGAAATCCTCAGATTTGTTACTAGAAATAATCACCAAATTGTCATATTTAATTAACATCTGTTGGTCCTATAGTCCTCGAGCTTCTGGAAGATAGCAACATTTTCTGTTTCAGAATTTGTATTTCCAGTCCTTAAACCAATTACCTGACACAACAGTTATTTAATGAATTCTTATTGAATGAATATCCTCATACCAACCCTGAATTATAGATATGTACATATTATAATGAGATTTTAAAAATCCCACAGAGGTTCCATTTCTTCTAATAAAACAGCCTGGCTAGGGAATTTGTGCTTTACATTGAATACTCTTAGAATGACTTAACCCAATGGAAAGTAAGGGGACAACAGTGATGGGATGCAGCCAAATAAGTGAAGGCAATCTGATGACTGAGTAGTTTAAACTTCAGAATGCAGGTGGATGATAGCAGAGTTCGACCTGTCATTCATACAGAAGCAGTAGACATTTACATTGGTCAGAAGAGGAGGCTGCTTAGACATTTTTGTGTTTTGTTTTCCAAGCAATGTCAGAAGAGTCATCTGATTGAGTACTCTGTGTGTTCATTGAAAATATTCCTGTTTGGTTGCCAGTGGGCTTTCCACACTTTTAATCTTTATCTTCCTTGTACATGAGCAATAGCAAGAAAATAGAAACTTGCATACCTGCAGCTATGGCAAAAACATAGCCATTTATAGAGGGCTAGGAGAGTGCTAAGGCTACATGGGAAGGGTCTATTCTAACATCCCATGTAGAGAAGTGTCACCTAACACACTTCAGGCTTGTTCCTACCATCTAAGTCAGTTACACAGAGATTGTAATAACACATCACTATTACCCTTCATCACACAGCTTTCTTCTGACACCATGCTCCCTAAGCAACCAAATAATTGGGATTTGATTTCCCATTCAAGAATGTCTTTCTAGTCATTATAGCAGTCCATAAAGGGGACAATATTTCATCCTCCATAACAGTTTCATGTCTTAGGTATGTTTTTTTTTGTGATATACAGTGGCTGAAAGTCCTTGGTACTCATAGAAGCAGCTGCCCATCTGGTCTCTCAACAACCCTCAACCATCTACACTTCAGTCAACAATTCACACATCTCTCAATAGCATGGAACATTTTTCTTCTGGCATTGAATATTCCATCTTGTCCTCATTATTCCATAGCAACAGTTACTTCCCAGCCAACTCCTGGCCAGACCCGAACACAGAAGACTTCTGGACTTCATTACACCCTCATCCTTTCACATTCTTAGGGATCCGGTAACACTGGGACAAATTAGGCCTCCTCAAGACTCTGTAACTTTAAATATGCTGACCTCTACATAGAACACACAGTCTTTATTTCTCTGCCTGACTAAAACATTTCTAATTGCCTAAGATGTATATTAAATGTTAGCTCCTACTGAACCAACACCCCCCCCCTAGGTAAGAATTAGTGGTTCATATTCTGAGCTCCAAGAAAACTTCTTTCCTATCTCTGTGCTATGATACTCACCTTGAACTTAAATGCTTACATGTCTGCTTCCCCATCTTCTTCCTTAACAACATTATGAGTTCCTGGCAAGCAGGCAAGGCCATCATTGCCTCCCCAAAATTTATCCCAGGGCTTGACATATAGTAAATGCTTAAGTCCTCCTTCCTGAGTGAAGAAGCATCATGATGATCCCAACAAGGATAATTATACCAATATCACCTTACACAGATATCTTTGGCATAATAATGTAATTATCACCCAATAGCTCAATACATTAACTTTATCAGTAATAATGTCTTCGGAGGCAAATGATAGAAAAAATGTCTATGCTGATGTGACTACTTCTGAAGCTTACTGCCAGTAATCCAGGTTATTTTCTTGGTGGTCCTGTGTTCCATATGAAAAATAAGAAGTTCAATGTCTTCAATAAGCAGCTGTATATTTGTGTATTCAGGAACTTTTTCCCAGACTCAGATTTCCTGCCTGTCAAGTATGTGCAGAGGTTATATCTGAAATATTTAATAAGCAGTATGTCAATGACAGCACTATTCAGAATAAATCTGTCCATAGTTAGAGCTGGATCCTGGAGCCCCTATGAGGTCCTTGATGTTAACCCTTTGGTTTGTGGATTAATCCAATGTTGGGTTGGGAACTCTGAGGCAGGGCTTCTAGGGTGGAATGCATAGTCCTCATTTAGGGGGCTCTGAGTGGTGGTTACTGACCAACTAGGATAAAATCAGTTCAGTATTTTAGCAATCAACACAACCCATCAAAGCACACTGATGGTTTAAATTTGCCTTTAGCTATTTTAGTGGTAACAAGTCAAACTAGACAACTTCAAGATAATAGAGATCTTAGAAGTCACCTTGTGATAATGATGTTTGGAATCAACTTATTAATCAAATCCAATCATTGCTTTCATTTTATAGAAGATAAAGTGAAGCACAGAGAGGTCATGCATTTTTTTCTCAGGATTACACAGCTAGTAAGTGAAAATGTGGGAACTAAACCAAAGAAACCCAACTCCATTAGAAGTGCTAAGCATACTGCAGTTCCAAATGAACTGAGTCACTGACTCTTTTGAAGTGTATATAGTTGAACTTCTCCTTGCTGAATGCTCCATCAGTCCCTATACTACAAATAAATATAAGAGCAATGGGGGGAGGTGTATTTCTCATCTTCATGCCCAACACAGATTTTTCTAGTACAAGCAGAAACTCTGTGCTATGTAGATATTGGGAAGAGTTAGGTGACTACACAGATAAAATAAAGATTGTGCTTCATTCTGGGAATTCTTATTGTACATTTTTTCGAATTACCCTTTCATGCAATTATGAGTGAAAAAATGCCTGAACATTGACATGATTCTCCAAATTCAGTCATAAAATTTACACTAAATAACACTAGCTATATTTTAAATCTTATTTTTCTCTCTTCATCTTCTTAGCACTTGTTTGGATCCTATATTTTGGAGCTCAGAAACCCAAGCACTTTCTTCCCTATATGGGGTATTAAGAAGATACCTACCTGCATAGGAGACACTGGACCCTGGTGTGAAACCTGCCTACACCTTCGCTGTGTGAAGAGTCATGAGAGATGTAGAAAAAAATGCTAGAGCGGTTGAAAGAGAGGAGCAGACAGCTCTCTCAGCAGTGACAGTCAACATTTCTACAGAAGAAGAGCTTTGACAGTGGATTAAGGCAGGAGTTAGTTATCTTGATGCTGCCTTTGTATAGGACACCTGCTGGTTTTATTTCTATTGTGTGCTCATTTGGGTTGGACTAGAGGGACTAATTGAGATAATAAGGGAAAATAACTGTGGTCCCTACCCCTATCTCTTAGTATGCGGTCTGCAAGTCTGGGTGTAAAGACATCGATCAGGAGATATTTCCAAAAAGAAAGCATTATGGAAAGTTAAGGGAGTATTCACTTCATATGACTGCAAAAATTATGAAAAGGATTGTAAAGGATGAAAAGAACAGTTAGTAATGCAAGCATAGGGAGTTGGTGTTCAAGCTGCCTTGTATTTCCATCCCCCATCCTAGCCAGCATAGTGCCAGAAATGCTAAATCAGGTGTGTGACTACAATTTCCTAGAAAACAGGGTAGAGGAGGTCACACAATAAGAGGAAAAATGAGTTCACAGAAGGAAGAAAGGAAATGCGCAATGCCTATGTCTAAATACCTAACTTAATGCTTTCTAATGTATGTTTGTTGGTCTGGGTTTGCATTCCATCCTTACTACATGTTGATATTTTGAACATGAATAAACTGAATCAATGAAAATATATAATCCTTGGGGTTTCAAGAGGCCTACATGAGAAAAGGGACAATGCATACTAACAGGTCCAGCAAAATGCTCCATAGAAAGCATTTTTCATATTTTTACTCAGCAAATCAACATCTATATAAAGCCTCACCATTTCTGCAACATCTCTGTATGATGTCAATTAAGTCATTTATTTATTGAACAATCAGTCATTGAGTGTCTACAATGATACTGTCATTTGCTGTACCACTTCCTGGGGTTGGAAATGAGGAGCTCAGTTTAGAGATAATAAGACATGTGACTGCCTCCCAGGAAATCCCTTGGGTGATAGTCATGTGCCCAGTCTATGCTCAGCTAAGTACCCAGGAGAAGATGCTTAGCAGAGTCCTGGTTCAAAACTTCTTTGGAGACTCTGGCTATGCTTACAGCATTTTCACATATGGAAAAGCATGTAATAGGACCACTCATAGATTTCCCATTTGCTGTGAAATAGACTAGCTTAATTAAAGTGGGACCTAGCCTCCCAATCACCTGAAACATGTGAAGATATCACAGTTGCAAAGCTACCATCACCCTAATCTCAGAGAGAGGATTGAGATTTTTGTGCATTATTTCTCAAAATTTTTGCTTTGTTTGTGTCTTTGGCCATAGAGGAAAGGAACTTGCCTTATGCTTCATTCAACCACAGGTGTCTGACTTATCTGTGCAAATGCAGCCAAGAAATGGATACTCAGAATAAATATGGCACAAAGGAAAGATCTATGAATCTTGTTTGGCTCTTGACTTAACCATGCCCACTTACCTTTCAGTGAGTTCTTAATTTCTCTTAAACTTAATTTTAAAACATGATTCTAAAAGTTGCTTATCCTTAATTTTTATGAGTTGGAATGGCTCAAATACAATACAGATATTCAATACATAATAATTTTGTTTTCTGTCTTTTCTCTTTCTAAACTTTCCTCTCTATTTGTAAAACATATCTCAAAAGAAGATACACAAATGGTCAGCAAGCACGTAAGAAGATGTGCAACGCCATTAGTCAGAAGAAAAATCTAAATCAAAACCAGGATGAGATACCACTCCACACCTGCTAGGAAGACTATAATAAATAAATAAAACAGAAAACAGCAAGTTTTGGTAAAATTGGAGAGACCCATAAATTGTTGGTGGAAATGAATGTGGTGCTGGCACTGTAGAAAATAGTTTTGTAAGTTCCTTAAAAAGTTAAACATGGAGTTACCATATGACCCAGAAATTTTAGTTTTAGGTATTTCACTCCCATAGAATGAAAAACATGTTTATACAAAAAGCTGCACCTGAATGCTCATAGCAGCAGTACTCATAATAGCCAAAAGAGTAGAAACAATTCAAATGTCCATCAGCTGATGAATGGATAAAAGAAAATGTGGCATAGCCAAACCATAGAATATTATTTAGCAGTAAACAGGAATAAAGTACTGATACAACATGGATGAAGCTTGAAAACATTGAGCTTCATGAAAGGAGCATAAAAAGCAATATACTTAAATGGATTGTCCAGAAGAGACAAACATAAAAAGACATAAAGTAGTAGTACTCACCAGGAGCAGAGAGGGGGAAGGGAGATTTTCTTTCCTCTCTTTCACCCCTCATTTACTATAAACTCTCTTTACTTTAGTAAGAGTTAAAAGAGGACAAACATGGCTCAATATTTTAGATTCTGCATATTAACATCAGTCGATATCATGCTATGCCTTCTAAAGAAAGCATGCACACATTGGGAACCGTTTTAGAAAAAAGGAAAGCCCTTTCTATGCTTTCCCAAAGCTTCTTGCATTATTGATAAAACTGTGATCCCAGACCTCTGTTTCAGAACAAATATTGTTTTGAGAAAATTGGTCCATTCTCTGTGACTGCTGGAAAGCAATTAAAGCAGAAATCAAATAGCTATAATCATCTGTTCATTTCCTACACTTATCTCTCTCCATTTGCAGAAAGAGCTGCTGTGTATTAAAGTGTTTGTGGATCATTCAGTAATGATCTTGGTAGGTATTAGATAAAAGGGTGATTCTTGAAAACTATTGCCAAGAAAATTTGGAAATGTTATCATACATTCCAGGCAAGGGATAGATAAGAGGCTAGCTATCAGTTTCCAAAGTTTGACTCTGTAATGGTGGAGGTCATAGGATTGCCTTCTTTTAAATTACTAAAGGCATTTTTTCCAGTTGGCATCCCAGGGTAGAAATAGTCACCCTCTTAGAAGAACTAAATTTTAGCAAATGAGAACTCTCTTGTTCTTTCCCGTGCTGGGACTCCATGCCCCTCCTTCTCTTCTTTCTGGTGTGAGTCTTCCCTGTGCACAACTAGTAAAACCCATTTTCAACTCCATCCTGGTGGGAAAAGCCCTTAACCAAGAATCAGATTTAACTCATATAGAACAGGGGTCAGCAAACTGTGGTCCCTTGGCCAAATCCAGGTCAGGACAATCTTTTGTTTTGTTTTGTTTTTTGGCATGGGCAGGCTCTGGGAATTGAACCCAGATCTCTGGCATGGCAGTTGAGAACTCTGCCTGCTGAGCCACCATCACACTGCCCAGCATAATTTTTATAAGTGCAATTCTATTGGAGCACAACCAAGCTCATCTTTTTTTTTAATGAATTGTCTATGCTTATTTTTGAGATCAATGAGATGACCACAGAGCTTAAAATTTCCACTAAATCTAGCCCTTTAGAGAACAGTTTGCCATCCTCTGATATGAAACTTGGGGGTGCTGACTGCCCTATAAATTATTTATTTTGATATATTTGAAATGCTAGATGTTTGACATTGATGTAAATGCTTTAATATTATGTGTTTCAAATATACATACGCATGAGAGGTATAGCTAGGAACCAAGCTGTAGGTTTTGGGGTAAGTTAGACTTGAATCTCACCCTGGCACTGATTTTTTTTTTTTGAATGCTGTTTGGCAGAGCCACATTTCATTCTTTTTCCTTGTGAATATCCCATTATTGCAGCATAATTTGTTGAATTATTTTTGTTGTTTGTCTGTGTTGGTTTCTTTTGTCTGTTTTGGGAAGTGCATGGGCTGGGAACTGAACCCGGGTCTCCTGCTTGACAGGCAAAAATTCTACCACTGAACTACCATTGCACCCCCTTGGCTCTGATATTTAACCAGCTGGATGGTCTTGGCTAAATTACTTAACTTCTTTGACCCTCATCTGTAAAATGCAGATAATGAGATGCACATAATACTACCTATATGTATTAGAATGCTTTTGGCTGAGAATAATAGCAAATTCAAGCAAAAATAGTGTAAACAAGAAGGAAAAATACATCATCTCACTTAATGAGAAGTGTTTCTGGGCTGTCTAATTCAGTGGCTTAACTACATTATCGAGACCCAGGATTCATTCTGCTCAGCCACCCTTTGCTTCCTCCTCAAGCTAACTTACTTTGTTCACAGGTAACAGGTGTGATTCTAGGTATCACGTCTAGACATAACCAGAAGAAAACACGGAGGCCAATCACTGTCCCTATTGCAACTCTTTGCATCAAATGCTGACCTTTCAATGGCTCTCCAGCCAGGAGGTAGTCATCATCTGAATGGCCTAGTGAAGCCCATGGCCACATGAAAGACAGCAAATTGATGATCAGAACACAAAGTGAATACTGATAGAAGAAAGAGGAATGGTGAATGATATGTGTGTAGGCAGCCAACAAGATATGCTAAATTTGGGGGAAGACTTAAATTAAATAGTGCGTGCCCAAAACACATAGCATGTGTTCAATAAACATTACTGCCTCCTTAGTGCTGTGATATCATCTTTTGGTTGGATTTTATGATAGGATCCTTCCAAACTGTATCCTTTAATTTAAAGTATGCATTTTTTTTCACTAAGAGTTTTGGAAGAAATGCATAGTATCCCAAATCCCATAGTATCCCAATAGTATGACTAAGAATGTTCCAGACTCTAATGAGCTTGGAAGGAAATGAGTGACCAACACTTACCCTTCTATATCATTTTTGTAGCATATACTCATGTATTTTTATCTGTGTCAATTGTGTCCATCTCTTATTAAGTATGAGTCAAATGCTTATACTTTATCTCCAAGGTCACTCAGTGTAATTAAATTAAAAGAAAATTAATTAAGCTAAATGAATGTGCAATTTTATTTTCAAAAATCACTCACTAAAAGCACATAACTATTAGAACATGTCAAGAAGAAAGTGGGAGAAAAATGATTTATGGACACTAATGAATCTGTACCTCAGGTGGTCCCCAAAGGCTAGATGAGGTTCATGGGAAAGACCTGTGGGAGGGGGCTGCATTCCAAAGCTGGGGAAAATCCAGAGCATTCTTCCAGAAGCCTTGAGCACAGATCCCAGCTTTCCACAATGGGTTGCCCACACTTAGGCCCCAATTGGCAGCAATTTTGGCTTCCAGGATTTGCTTTTATCTGATCACATATTAGGAAAGATTTGGAAGGGGAATCTAAGTGATGCTGCCAAGGTGAAAGCACACTAAGCATTTGGTTATGGAGTCAGAAATATCAGGCACCTGAGGAGTTACTGTGAAGGAACATGACACATGACCCTTTGTGGTCAATAAATTTAGTCTCATTCTTTAGAGCCACTTCTCACAGGACAAGAGATCTACAAATGGTCTTGCCTTTGCTCTAGAAATATATATGTGTACTCTCTTAACCCCTATTCAGGAATTCTTCTGTTTCAAGCTGTCCCATACTATATCTCAGCAATGTGACCCTAAAATATAATTTCAAACAATTTTTATTAAAAAATTAAGCAATTATTTA
Organism: Tamandua tetradactyla; assembly: GCF_023851605.1. Lineage (NCBI taxonomy): Eukaryota > Metazoa > Chordata > Mammalia > Pilosa > Myrmecophagidae > Tamandua > Tamandua tetradactyla. The sequence continues at coordinate 3,479,266 of NC_135354.1, forward strand.
CCTTTATTTTAGGTGATTGAGACAAATGATAGAACAAAAACATTTACAGTATAAATGTTAATAAACTAAACTCCCAATAAAGGCAACACTTTTATAAGAACATGATGGGTATAGAATTAATATAAATTGTTCTGTTTTAGGAATAGCACCATTTTTTTTAAAAAGGAGCTTCTTTTTTTTTCAGCAGAATGCCTCTCTCTCCTCAATAAAGTAGCACCCTGACACTAGCCAAGGAGAAAAGAAGCCTCTCTAAAAATATCTCAGTAAGATGGAAAGAGCTGACATTTCCTTCCATGCTTTTGGAACAGTCATCTCTGGGACTGCACAGCCCTCAGCTGTCTAGTTGCTTTTCCTTCACTCTCCATTGTACCAATGGTACTTGGGGCATTGCTCAAATGCAATTTATATTAACTTTTTAAAATTTCTTAAGACTCATCAGTCACAGAAAAGCAGTACAAACAAGTGCCAACAAAAGAATCTGTACATGAATAAATAATCTTTGGGGATTGAAAAAAATTCAAATTTAAATTCCTGTATTATCAAATTATATGTTCCTACACCTTTTCTTCTGCCATGGGCAATTTGATAGGTATGATGTGCTGTTTCTTATATTAAAATTATTTTACTGTGTGCTGCTACACCAGGCTTTATGGAATATCTATGTGGCCCAGCATCCTACCATCATCCCAAGGCAGGTATAGTTCTCCCAAACCTGTCCATGGTAAAGTAAACAGACATTCAGCAACTTCTGAGAACCAATGACACACTCATGGTCTTGATTAAAGAGTGGAGGTCTATAAACCACTCTCCTCAAAATTCATGGGCTGAATGGACTTTGGGAAACCAATGAGTGAAAAACTCAGATTTAATTCCTGAGTCTAGACTTGTACCCTAACCACTAAGAGATATGGCTGAAGGTTTCCCTGAGGAACACATGTAAGAAAAATCCAAATAGGATCCTAGTTCAAAAATGTTGTTGAAGATATGGGCTCCTCTTCTACTAAATGTCCACTTAATAAACTTCCCAGCATTTCTGAAGCATCTATTCCTTATAAAATATGATGGTTTCTACTTCGTGTATATTAATTCACGCAAGAGAACATATCTAGTGAACTTCATCCATCATATGAATGCTAACAACAAAAGGCAGATAAAGCAATTACATTTGCTTTGAAGTTAAAGCTGAGGCATCATTATTTTGAGATCAGGAAAATGATCAGGAAAACTATTTTAAAAAATAATAACTAAAACTGGGTGGTGTGATAGTGGCTCAGTGGCAGAATTCCTGCCTGCCATGCCAGAGACCTGGGCTTGATTCCTTGTGCCTGCCCATGCAAAATAAATAGATAAATAAATAAATAATAGCTAAAACTGTTCAAACTTTGATAAAAACTATAAATCCATAGAAGCAAGATGTTCAATAAATCCTCAGCACAAGAAAGATGAAGCAACCTATATCAAGGCATGCCATAATTAGCTTTCTTCTAAGGCAATAATAAAGAGATAATTTTATAAACAGAGAAGAAAGATGCATTATGTGCAAAGGCACAAAGATAAGGATAATAACAGAATTCTTATTGAAAACTAGAAGTAAGTAGAGAAAGATCTTTAGGAAACTAAAATGGGGACTACAAAAGCAAAAGAAACAAACAAAAATGTCAACCTAGAATTCTTCACCCAGAGACAATATCTTCCAAATATGAAGACAAAATAAAGCCATTGTCAGACATACAAAAGCCAACAGAACTCATCAGCAGCTGACCCATACCTCAAGAAATTATAAAGGAAGTATTTCAGGCCAAAGAAAATAATATCAGCTGGAGACATGAATCCACAAAATAAAACAGAGGCCCAGAAATGGCAACTACATGAGGAAAAAGAAAGATTTTGCTTTTTATTTAAATATCTCAAAAAAGATAATCAACTGCTTAAAGCAAAAACAATAACAATGCATTGTGCTATGTTATATGTGTAATGTCATATGTTTATAACATATGTAGAATTAAAATATTTGCTAACAATAGCATACACCCAGGAGGTGAGAAATTAAAATGCACTGTGTAAGGTTTTATTCTCTGTGTGAAGTGATATAAAAACACTTGAAGGTAGACTGTTAGAGATACATAATACAAACCACAAAACAATGTTAAATGCAACAAAATTGAAACCAAGAGTTAAAGTTAATAAGACAACAAAGGAAACATAAATGAAAACCAAGAGGCAGAAATTGTCAGATTAGATGAAAAACTAAGACTTAGCTACATGTTGCCTATGAAATGCTCTTTTTAAATATAGAATATATAAATATTTTAAAACTAAATGATGTAAAAATTTGTAATATGATGTTTGGTGCTATAATCAAAAATAGTATTAAATTTTATTAAATTGCTAGGTTGCATACATATGATTATTTAAATATTATCTAAATAAAAAAATCAAAATAAAAAAAACTAAACTAAATGATGAAAAGGGAGAGACCACACGAACACTAACCAAAAGAAAACTAGAGTGGTTATTTTTCTCTATTGTGCTTCAATTTTTCTATTTTATTTATTTCTATTCTCATCTTTCTTATTTATTTTCTTTTTCTTACTTAGGACATCATTTGCTCTTACATTTCTTATTTCTTAAGGTGGAAACAAAGATCATTAATGTGAGGTTTTTCTTCTTTTTTATAAAGTAGCTCTTTCCAATGCTATAAGTATCCCTCAAAGCACTCATTTACCTTCATTCCACATATTTTGATGAGCTGTGTTTTATCTTCATTCAGTTTAATACACTTTCTAATTTGTCTTTCATTTTATTCTTTGCCCCACTATTTTTTTTAGAAGTGAGTAATTTACTTTCCAAATATTTGAACATTTACCAAATATCTTTCCTGTGGCTAGAGAGCACACATTGCATGAGTTGAATTCTTTTGAATACATTTAAGCTTGTATTAAATAGGATCTATTTTTGAAATGTTCCATGTACATTAAAAATAATGTTTATCTGTTGTTTGATGGAGTGTTCTAGAAGTGTCAATTTTGACAAGTTGATTGATGATGTTGTTCAAGTCTTCCATAGTTTTATTGATTTGCTGCCTACTTGATCTATCAATAATTGAGACATGAAGGTTGAAGTTATAATAGTGGATTTGTTAATTTCTCCTTGAATTTCTATCATTTCTTGTGTCATGTATTTCAAAGCTTTCTAATTAGTTGCATACACAGTTAATAAATGAGTTTAACAAGGTTGCAGGATAAAAGATCAATATACAAAAAATCAATTGCTCTTCTGTTACTAGGAATGAAAAATTGTAAATTGAAATTAGACAAAAAATAGCATAAAATAAGGAATACTTAGAGTAAAATCTGCCAAATACACCTAAGACTCATTACCCTGGTTTGGTGGCTTGGAGCTATGTACCCAGAAAAGCATGTTCCTGTGGATGTGATCACAGTGTAAATAGGACCTTGCAATGAGGTTACTTCAGTTAAAGTGTGGCCTAACTGAATAAGGATGGGCCTTGATCCTATTACTGAAGACTGTTGTAAACAGAATGAAATTCTGACAGGCAGAAAGTAAGCCATGGGAAGAAGAAGCTGAAAGTCTATGGGGCCTGGAAGAGAAGGAAGAAGACTCTTCCATGTATACTGTCATATGACAAAAAAGCCAAGGACCAAGGATTGCCAACAGCCAAGGACCAAGGATTGCCAACAGCCAGCCCCAGAACACCACAGTCTCCTGGGAGAAAACACGGCTTTGATACACCTTAATCCAAAATGATTAAGATGTCAATTCTTAATCAATTTTTTTAGAAGAGTGTCATTTAGTTTCCAAATATTTGAGCATTCATCAAATATCTTTCCTGTGGTTAGAGAATATACACTGTATGAGTTTAATTATTTTAAATAGCTAAAGTTTAATATAAAATTATAGTAATCAAGACAGTCAGGTATTGCCTTCAAATAGACAATTACTTGCAAACTCTTGCTATCCATGCCCAGAATTTGCCCTCTTATCTTTTAACCCTGCCTAGGTGCTTTTTTGTTCAGTAACATCTGGAATCATTAAATGTGCCCCATGCTTTTAGCCTGTCAGATGAGCATTTACCCCAGAAAGACAAAATGGACAAGGCCTTCTTGTGACTCACAGGTACAGTAGTGGCCTGGACCATTGGAGGTTCTTACTTTGTGTTTACTGAACTGTGACTGCGTCCACCTTGCATGACCCCACTGAGGTCCCAGCATGCCCTGCATCTGTGTCCTGATGTGTGGCAATAGTGATTTATCTAGAAGGACCAGTAATGTGAGATGCAATCTATATACCACAGTGCAATAAAGGTGGATATTCCAATTGTGTATACATGTTTGGATGAACAATGTTAAATAAAGAAAATTTAGAATTAAGGATGATGTTTAATGTTATAAGAAACATTTGCATGATTCATAGGTTGATAGTAAAATAAAATCTTTTAGAATATCAAGAAAACATTTCTCACAGTGAGTTCCATTTTTTTCTAAATCATTATGTAAACATGTCACTTAATGCTTCTCCTCTTTATGTTTTTGTTTGTTGTTGTTGTTATTATTGTTCTCTTTCTCTTTACCACTTATCACCAAAGTTTTCATTGGAAGTCTCTAAATAGCAGTGCCCCCCACCCTCCCCCTCACAAAAGGAACTCTTTTGTTCTAGGAAATTGGAAGAGGCAACACATTCTAAATGATTTTTGATTTCTACAATTCTGTTAGTATAGAATTGTAAATGTTGTCACAGCAAATAGCATCAAATATAAAAGATTAGTAAAGATAGATGTACTGATGAGTGGAATAGAATTGAGTGTTCAGAGGTGGACCTTGAACTTTCACATCTACAGCCAATCATTCTTTAGTAAGGTGGTCAAATCAACTAACTGGGACAGAGCAGCCTCTTCTACAAATGGTGCCTGGAGAACTGGATATCCGTCTGCAAAACCCATATCCATATGGACCCCTATCTCACAACAAAACATTAGAGCTAAGACCATAAGATGTTAAGAAGAAAATGTAGGGAAATATCTTAAGGATCTCATAATAGGCTATGGTTTCCTAGACCTTACACCTCAAACATGAGAAATGAAAGAAGAACTAGATAAATTGGATCCTTTAAAAACTGAACACTTTTGTTCATCAAAGAATTTTGTCAAGAAAGTAAAATTGCAGCTTATAAAATGGGAGACAGTATTTGGAAACCACGTATGAGAAAATGGTTTAATATCCAGAATATTTAAAGAGATACTACAACTCAAGAACAAAAAAGACAAATAACCCAATTTAAAAAATAGACAAAAGACACTGTGGTAGTTAAATTCTGGTGTCAACTTGACTAGGTGAAAGTGCTTAGTTCTATTGCTGTGGACATGAGCATGAGAACCTCATATGTTGTTGATTATACCTGCAGTCAGCTAGGAGGCATGCCTGCTGCAATGAATGATGTTTGATTTAATTGGCTGGTGTTTAAATGAGAGAATCAATGTAACACAGCCCAAGCAGCTCAGCATACCTCATCTCAGCACTTGCAGCTCAGCCCAGGCCTTTGGAGATGCAGAAAGAATCTGGGGAAAGTTGTTGGAACCCAGAAGCCTGGAGAGAAGGCCAGCAGAGATCGCTCTGTGCCTTCCTACATAAGAAAGAACCTCAGTTGAAAGTTAGCTGCCTTTCCTCTGAAGAACTAATGAGATAAATCCCCTTTTATTAAAAGACAATCCATCTCTGGTGTGTTGCATTCCAGCAGCTAGCAAAAAAGGATTGACACTTTTCTGAAGAGAAAATAAAAATGGCTTGAAAACATGCAAAAAGATGCTCAACTTCATTGGCTATTAGGGACAAGTACTGGAGAGGATGTCGAGAGAGAGGCACATTTATTCACTGTTGGTGGGAATGTAAAATTGTACAACTGCTCTGGAAAGGAGTTTGGTAGTTCCTCAGGTAACTAAGTATAGAATTACAATATGATCTAGCAATTCCATTATTAGGTGTCTATTTGGAGGAACCAAAGGTGAGGACTTGTGGACATTTTCACAGTGATGTTTATAGCAACATTTTTCACTACCACCTAGAGATGTAAACAACCCAAATGTCCATCAATGTAGGTGCAGCTACACAAACTGTGATATGCACATACAATGGAATTCTATGCAGCTGTAAGAGGGGATAAAGTCAGGAAGCATAAAACAGTGTGGATGAACTCTGAGGACATTATGCTGAGTGAAATTACCCATAAACAAAAAGACAAATACTGTGTGGTCTCACTATTATGAACTAAGATTAATGAAAGAGTTTTAGAGTTAAATTTATCAGAAGAGAGAAAGAGGGCAGAGATTGGGCATCTGGTGCTGAAAGAGTACAGCAAGTTCAATAGGATGATTGTAATGACCCAGAAATGGATAGCACAATTCCATCTGATGGTAGCACAATATTGTAAGTACATGGAACAAAGCTGAGTGTGAGTGTGGTTGGGTGAAGAGGGCTGGGGGCACATATGACACCAGAAGGAAAGTTAGAGGATAAAGTCTGCAACGGTATAACATAGTGATGCCTAGAGTGAACAATGATGGTGAGTAAATGCCTCATACACATTGTGGTGGTGAAGGTATGGCTATGTGATTATACCAGGAACCACTGATTTTTCACTCAGATTGGATTGTATGATGTATGAATAAAACTGTTAAAAAATGAACATAGAGATGCAAGTGCTGGAGAAAATGTGAAGAGAGAGATGCACCTATTTAGCATTTGTAGAGAGCTAGAGTGGTACCAGCCCTCTGGAAGGCAGTGTGGGTCTCCACAGGAGGCTAGGGGTGGGGTTGATGTATGAGCCTGCAACCCTGTAGTTAGGTGTACACTTGGACGGACTGAGAACAGACACATGAATGGACATTTGCACACTGGTGTGTATGGTGGCAGTGTTCCAAAGGGTACAACGACTAAAGACTGCAAGGGCAAACTGTGATGTATCCATACAATGGAGTACTGAGCAGCTGCAGAAAGAATGAGGTCATGAGGTGTTCAACTAAGTGAATCTTGAGGACAATAAACTGCATGAAATAAGCTGGAAACAAAAAAACAAATATTATAACGCCTCACTAATTTGGACTAACTATAATATGCAAACTCTCAGAATTGAATTTGAGAACATAGGTCATCTGGTGAAGGCTTATTATAAAGTTTCCTAAATTGTAAGCTCTTACAGCAGTCACAACTACTCCAGAGTTGTAACTGTTATTTCTAAATTCTGAGACAAGTTTTTTTGTGTAGAACCGGTCATTACATGGAACTTTGGGTATTCATTTCTGTGACACTTGAGACTCAGACCTAGAGTTTTGCAGCTATGAAAGTCAGCATTGCCCCATATAGCAACTGTTAAAAACACCCAAAATGTGATCAAACTTCAAATAGAGATATGAATGAGGCTGCTTTGGTTAGGACTAAAGTAAATCACACTAAAGCATAAAGGATTGTATTGAAAATTTCAGCTTCTGTTTGGCATAAAAGAAAGGGATGTTTATTTGGTGCAATATTCATATTTTTGGTAGCACACTATTTAATTTAATTTGTATGGTCAGCTTATGTAAACACCAGAATTACATGAAATGATGAATAGGGAATGAGGTCTTATTGGTATGTACAGGTTGGTGTGATACCCTGATACCTCCTGGAGAAAGCTGGGCAGTAGTTTAAAAAGTATTTGCAAATCCCCTTGAGGGATTCAGGAAACATGTGGAAATATTAAACTTCCCCACCTGGGGAAGAACTGATATTCTCACAAGCATTGGGGACTGCCAATTTCATGGAATAGGCCTTTAATCTTGGGACCTGCCCTTCTGAAACTTATTCCTGCAAAGGAGAAGTTAAACCTTCTTATGATTATGCCTAAGCCTCACCCCCAGAGAACCTCTTTTGTTACTCAGAGGTGGCCTCTCTCTAAGTGAGCTCCACAGATGAAATTGTTTACCCCCACCCTCTACTCTGTGGGACATGACTCCCAGTGGTATAAATCTCTCCAGCAACATGGGTCATGACACCCAAGGAAGAACCTAGCCCTGGAATCATGGGAGAAAAAAGGCTTCTTGACCAAAAGGGAGAGTATAAATGAAACAAAATAAAGTTTCAGTGGCTGAGAGTTTTCTGATAGTCAAGAAATCTTTCTGGAGGTCATTCTTACGTACTATAGAGACATCCCTTTTTAGTTTTTGTTATATTGGAGTAACTAGAGGGAAATACTTGGAACTGTTGAGCTGTAATCCAATAGTCTTGATTCTTGAAGAGGACTGAAATGTTTGAAAAGCTTCAAAACTCTTAAGGTGTGAATGTACGAGTGTGAAAACCTTGTGACTGACACTCTCTTTATCCAGTGTATGGTCAGCTAAGTAGGAATAAAAAGACAAAAAATAAATAAACAATAGGAGGTATGGGATGTTTTGGGTATCTTTTTTTTACTTTTATTTTATTTTATTTTATTCCTTTTTATCACTTTTGAAATAATGAAAATGTTCAAAAATTGATTGGAATGATGAATACATAGCTTTATGATGATACTGATTATACACTTTGGATAATTATATCTTAATAAAATAATCATTGAAAGAAAAAATGTAAATGACTTGGCATAATATAACTATGATATAAAAGTAAAAAAATATAATAAACACTTCTCTTTTCTTTGCAGATTGAAATTCACCAAGATATATTTGCCTTCCTTACTGAGTCCCAGGATCCCATGTTCTTATAACATAAGGATTCTCAAAGATTAATAACTTCTGCATATTTTTTACAGGAATACCTTGAATTTGCAAATTTGCAATGAGCTAAGGTTCAAATCAATGAAGGATACCAACAAATATCAGAAGACAGTATCTAACTTTGTCTGCCAGCAAAAATCAATGCCAATATGAAGCCTGTTTCACAAATAAAATCTGAACTACCCCTTTAGATAGACAGAGCCATCTGAGAAAATAGCATGAGCAATGTAGCTCCTTGTACTCAAATCCCACTGACCTTTTTTGATCAGGATTTGTTTTATCTCATATTGCCTGAAGTTTACCAAAATCTCAACATCTGCTTGTACACTCTTCACCATCCTAGGTTCAGCACTCTTCCAGGCCAATACCAAGACCCACAGTGCAATGACTGGAGGAAAAATAAGACTTTAATCTCCTATTTTTATTCATCATTGTAAACTACCACAGTGTCTCACATATGATAGGCATTAAATAACTACATCTTCTCATTTTCACAACAGAGGTGATTTTCTGCAGAGCATTCAAATTTAGATTACAGCTATTAGGTCATAATATCAAGAGCAAATTTGATTTATAACTCATATTCCTAAAAATATAAAAACTGTTCTATAGGATACTAGGGGAATATATGTTATTAGATATTATAGGCAAAAGGAATTCTGTATCTTTTTGAAATTTTCATACCACCACAGCAGCATGTCACTTTCACAGCTGTCATTGACCTTGTCATGTCATTAATATTTAACTCAGATAGCACTTGGATGCCCAAGGAGATTTAGCAAAAGCCCCAAATTCTAGTGATTTTCCTAACAAGGAAAGCATCAGGCATGGGGATGAGAAAAGAAGGGCTATGTTAACTAGATTGAAAAATAGCTCTCTGACATCAGGAAACAGATGGTTCTGAACACAATCTCTCTATTTATGAGTGCTCACATAGAAGTAGTGCATGCATGCTTTGTTCTTAGCATATCATGTCATGCCTCCAGCTTGTAATCTCTTAGTAACATATGACCATTGAAGAGTCAAGAATGCCTGTGGCATCTGGGTCCCTATCTTCTCAATGCCCAAAACCCCAGAGTCATTAGTGGGCATGTGGGACACCTTCATTCATCTTGACAGAGGTCCAAGAGAGCAGAGATTCAAAAGCAGGTCCTGCATTCAAATTTTGCCTTCTCCCAATTTTCAACAGAGGGACTTGAAGCAAGTTACATAAACTCCTTAAATTGTGGTTTCCTCATAAGTAAAAGAGGGGAAATGACAACTGCCTCACAGGTGGTTTCAAGAGGTTACTAACACAGGTGCTGGTGGAGGAACAACGTTGATTTGGTGATGGCTGCAGGGAGACTTGGCTCCCTCTCTTAACCTGGGACCTGAACACCTCCTATTACTTGGCACACATTCCAATCCACAACAAAATAGCTGTGATTGCTTTGTTTAACTGTAAATAAAAATTTTATTAATATTAGATTTCAGGAGGACTCAGTAAATGAACAAGTCTAACACTGATTTTAAAGATGGGAAGATGAATCCAAAAGCAAGGGTCAAGTCCACCCAGCTAAATATTCTCCAAGCCTCTCCTGGCCAGAGTTTAGGTCTACTCCAACCTTCCAAATTTCACACTGAGCTAAAATGACTGCTCTCCATCTATCTCTCCTTTCCTCTTTTTCCTTTCTCCCACTCATCTTCCTGTTCCTCTTTGTAATCGACATGGGAAATGACTGTGTAACCTTATTAATCATCAAGAAAGGTACTGCACAGTCTTTTGTAAACTTGTCTGACCCCCAAATATAAAAATATATCCAATGTATCTCTATGAACCTCTTAGCAAGTCTTTAAGGTTTATTGAATTAAAATAAGATCATGCTACTTGGAAGAAATTATTTCTGTAGGGCCAGAATTTATTGACTTGCAAACCTCTTTGCAATGTCTGCGAAATTGATACCACCTACAGGGGATGATACATGAAATATCAGAAGACAATCAGCAGGTTATTTTCCTGGGCACATGCTGTATTTGCACATTTCTTTACTCTATGAAACATGGAATTGGCACCGATGCCCACATGGCTATGTTCTCCAGCCCAGAGCAATGGAAGGCAGTGTGCTGGTTTGAAAGGAAGTATGCCCCCTAAGAAAAGCCATGCTTTAATATAAATCCCATTTCTTAAAGGTAGAATAATCCCTATTCAATACTGTATATTTGAAACTGTAATGAGACCATCTCCCTGGTTGATGTGATTTAGTTAAGAATGGTTGTTAAACTGGATTAGGGTATGACATGTCTCCACCCATTTGAGTGGGTCTTGATTAGTTTCTGAAGTCCTATAAAAGAGGAAATATTTTGGAGAATGAGAGATTCAGAGAGACTCAGAGAGAGCAGAGAATGCTGCAGTACCATGAAGCAGAGAGTCCACCAGCCAGTGACCTTTGGAGATGAAGAAGGAAAATGCCTCCCAGGAAGCTTCATGAAATAGGAAGCCAGGAGAGAAAGCTAGCAGATGACGCCGTATTCACCATGTGCCCTTCCAGCCGAGAGAGAAGCCCTGACTGTGTTCGCCATGAGAGAGAAACCCTGAACTTCATCGGCCTTCTTGAACCAAGGTATCTTTTCCCTGGATGTCTTTGATTGGACATTTCTATAAACTTGTTTTAATTGGGACATTTTCTCAGCCTTAGAACTGTAAACTTGCAACTCATTAAATTCTCCCTTTTAAAAGCCATTCCATTTCTGGTATATTGCATTCCGGCAGCTAGCAAACTAGAACAGGCAATTTGTGACTGGAAGGTTCAGCTGAAAAGCCAAAATCTTTCTGAAGCAACACAGACAGACAGTCCTCTCACCACCTGTCCCCCAGCAGATTGACAGATTGAGCACTGAAGGCAGTCACCTAGGGTTCCATCCATGCTGCCCACTCTGGGCAGATGCAAGCTCAGCAGGTCCTAACCCTCTCCAAGGTGGGCAGTGTCATTAGAGCTGGGGTTGGTTGACTCCCAACCAGAAACTCTGCTCCCAGAGATGGTCAAAGAAGGCTCTGCAGGGTTTCTGAGACCACTATTAAATAGTGAAGCAGCAGTAATCTGGTTACAATCTCAGAATCAGGATTCCAAAGAACAAGGGAGAATAATTTACAAGAAAAGCAACTCCATGCCGGGGACAATAGACTGGAGGAGGACTTGAAATCCCAAAGCAAATTGCATGCCTCTAGGTACCAATTTGCCTTCAAGCAGAATTAGGTTTCCTAAAGTTAAATTATGCATACAATGGCTTCATTATTCACAGTGGTATTTTCATGTAAAGATCTGAAGACCAAATGTAAGCTTGCCTCTTGAGCCTTTAGAAAAAAGCATTGACTAATCCGCATTCAGAACAGCTCCACTTCCACCTGCTGCTGCCTGTACAGATGGGAAGGATGTGACTGAGGGGGCTTCCCACAGCAGTCAGTGCTGTGGGTGCAGCTCTGCACAGGATGTGCTGGGCCTCTCATTGAGATGCTACAATTTTGGAAAACATTTTAAACAAATTATTCTGAAGTTGCCATGTGCCCAACTGGGTTACAGCAAGAGATGTCTCCTTTAACAATATTCAGTGGATTTTGTTCTCACACTAATATACTCTTTCTGATGCACGACCAAAATAAACATGATTGGGAGGTCTGTGTTTTGGCACAAGCAAAAGCTGCATATTTATTATTTATAAAAGCATCCTTTAGGAGTTACTTTCCCCAAGAGGAATAATACTGTGGCTGAAGGAATTTTCCACTCATTCAACAAATATTTATAGAGCTGCCACTCAGCTGAAAGCAGGGGTTGAAACACAAACAAGATATGATCACTGCCTTCAAGATGTTCACTTGCTATTTGTGAGGCAAACAGGCTGATTCTATGGCAATGGAATGTGTTGCATGCAGAAGAGACTGAGAGAAGTGGTAGTAAGGAAGGAATAGAGAACTTGTCAGAAAGACCATGTGCATTTACAAAGGCAGGAAGGTATGTGATGTCAGAATGAACAGGGCCATTCAGAGTTCACTCTGGCCAGAACACAAAGTCCAAAGCCAATGTGAACAAAGGAACTATGCAACACTGAGTTTACATTTTATATTGAGCATCCCAGGGGAGTAATATGAATTTCAAGAATGAGTATAACACGGTTATACTTTTCTTTACCCTGTTTATCCTATGAAAATAATTACTAATCACAGGAGATGTAGAAAGTAAACTATGAGAACATAAGCCCCCTGTGATACTGCAAACATGATCAGATTTTTAAAAATATTAAATTGATCATTTCTGAAACAGCACATAGATTCTATTGAATGGAAGGAAACAGGAAGAAGACATAAGAGAAAATTTTGGCAATATGAGCTAAGAGATAATAAAGAGCAAAACCAGGTGAGCAGGAGTAGAGATGGAGAGGATGGAGAAATTTAATGCATTACAAGAAGAGTGACCAAATAGACAGTTCTTGATGACTGGACATGGACTAGAGTATAAAGAAGAAATAGTCATTTATTCATTGTGCTGGTTTGGAAGGATGTATGTACCCTAGAAAAGCCATGTTTTAATCCTAATCCCTAATCCCATTTTATTAAGGCAGTCATTTCTTCTAATCCCTATTCAGTACTGCATGTTTGAAACTGTAATTGGATCATCTCCCTGGAACTGTGACTCAATCAAGGGTTGTTAAGATTGTTAAGCTGGATTAGGTGGAGATATGTCAGTCTTGATTAGTTTACTGGAATCCTATAAAGAGAGTGACAAGAGAGAAAGCCAGGATATTCTGAGAGAGCAGAACGATACAGCCATGAGAAGCAGAAAACCCACAAGCCAGGGACCTTTGGAAATGAAGAAGAAAACGCCTCCTGGGGAGCTTCATTAAAGGAAGCCAGGAGAGAAAGCTTGCAGATGATGTTTGCCACATGCCTTTCCAGATGAGAGAAAAACTCTGACCCTGAACTGCATCGGCCTTCTTGAACCAAGGTATCTTTCCCTGGATACCTTAGATTGACATTTCTATAGACTCGTTTTAATTGGGACATTTTCTCGGCCTTAGAACTGTAAACTAGCAACTTATTAAATCTCCCTTTTTAAAAGCCATTCCATTTCTCGTATATTGCATTCCAACAGCTAGCAAATAAGTGCATTCATTAATTCGGAAAATATTTAATGCCAACTATGGCCCAGATACTTTTCCAGGTGCTGAGAATAGAAACAAACATAAAAAAAAAACCCTTCCTTCTTAGATCTACCATGTAGGGGAGAATGAAAAATAGTTACCACAACTCTAGCTTGGAAATCTGGTTTATGGTTGAATCTCTGAGAAAGGAAACTACTGTCTGTTGTCACAAAAAGGATCTATTCTACTTTAGACACGTTGAATTTTAAATTTCTGTCTTCTGTTAGCTTACTTGAGAGTTAAACCTCCTGCAGGACATGGAGCCATCACACATTCTATACCTTTCTGGAAAGCATAGAATTGCCATCTTAGAAACAGAACATTCCAATTATTATGTCAAAGATTACAACCTACTGAATGGAAAGGTAGGCTAACTGACAAAAATTACCCAGCATGCTATATGCATGAGCTACAGTCAAATGAGGATGACTTAAGCATGACATTGCTTCTGCCTGACAAGCAGTATTGAACCTGCTTGGTTGTTTTTATCTGGATCAGGTCTGGAACACATTCCTTTGCCCATCAGGAAAGCAGTCTCAATAAGTAAACCCAGATCTCTTCTTTGCTGAAATTATAGAAAACTGAACAGACAACTCCTAGCCTGGGAAAGATGAAAGTGTCATACTCCCCAAAGGAAAACAAGGGCATAAGTAAAATTGGTCAGAGGTATTCAACCTTTTCCTTTTTAGCAGAAGAAACTTTTTATGAAATGAAATCTCATGCCATTTATGTCAGAAAAAATGGAGCAGAGGAGGGAAACATGCTTGGGGAACTAGACGGCTGAACATGTGATGCATACCACATCAGGGGCTCACAGGAGATAGTAACTTGAAGTCTGATCCTAGTCCAATCCACTAATTTTACCAGTAAGGAGAAAATAAATGTCCATAGAGGCTAAAATATTTTTTCATATAAAAGCAGATCCAGGTCAGTGCCCTGTTCACTTCCCACAGTTTTTCAATGCACCAGGATTTTCAAACTGACTTGTTTTAAAAGTCATCATTTCATAGAACACATTGAAGGACAAATAAGATGATGTATTGATTTAATGATTGTTAATATAATATTTCTAACATCAAATTCCCCATATTGCTTTAGTTATATGAATAACAAATTTATCTCCATAATTATATGAAAGCTTTGGATGTGTTTTGAGCATTCTTCTAGGTTTTCAAAAGTTTTTTTTTTTACTTATTTCTCATTCTTCTTTAAAATAAAAATGCAAAGTGCTCTTTTCATGAGAGCAGACTGTTTTGACATAGATAGGAGATGGAAGGGTGTGGTATGTAGGAAAAAAAGCTTCTGATGCTTTTGGATGTATGCCACAATAATGGCTTCAGGTTCTTACTGTTCACTATTGTTGCTGCCAGTCAATACTAAATTTTCTGGAAAAGCTTACAATTATTCTGGGCCCAAATCTTCCTCACCCTTCTTGCCACAACTGTGGATACAGATTAAAAACCTCCTATATTATTTTTTTATCTATGGCACAAAGAGACATGATCAAAAGGTAATAATTCACTCTTGGCAGAATCTACTCATGTATCCAAAATACTGTCATCCTTCAAGATGTCATGGGGGGACACAATTGAGAGAGGAGCTGCCACTGTCTCTCATTTCCTATCAGATCCAGTGCCTGACCCATGCAAGAGACTGGAGTTCAAATTACCTGCTAGGCATGGCTAACCTTTCATCAAATGTAGTTTTGCTAAATTTATTTTACTTCAGGCCATTTTGAAAATTCAAATTGGTCTGCAGCTACAAAGACAGGCTATACTGTTCAATAAACAGCCTGTGAAGAAGGGTGCCTCAGGCTCCAAAATGGGTTTGGGAAAGAAGTTGCTAGTCTGCTCATCAGGTGTCTATACATTTCTCAGTGCAAATATTGTTTTCATCTTCACTGACTCTATTATATTAAAATGTCATATGTACACACATGTCATTTTAAATGTGGACTATGGATGCAATAAGGCAATCCCATTATGTGGATAGTGGACAGAAAAAGAAAAGATAATGGGTATATGTTACTTAAATTTGGATAGCATGACATACAGAGACACCTATACCTTCAGCTAGAGATTTTCAGTTCTGAACTCATAATTTTATGGTTGAAGAAATTAAGTTTCATAAAATTGGTGGTGATATGCCCAATGACACAACTTTTGGATAGAGGAAGAATATGGGGCTTATGACTTAGCCTACCTTACTTCCCCTGAAATCTTTATTTCTTTGCTATTTATCTCTTATTGACATCAGTTGCATACTGCTGGAAACAAGTGGATAAGTCATTTTTCCTACCTTGGCATTAATTTTCCTCTCTAAATCTGAGAGTTGAATTAGATGATCTCTGAGTTCCCTCCAAATTTACAATCCTCCTATCCAGCAATTTTGGAAAACTGGGTGCAACTGAAATAATGAATGGAAGTTTGGAATGCCATCAGAAGATAAGGAAATATGATTATAGTTTATAAATGACCACTAATCACAACTTGTTTCTTAAATGACATCAACTGATGTAGGTTAAGTAATATTCTGGTGCCAACCTAGTGAAAGACAATAGGTGTAAATGGACTTTTTATGAATAAAAATTTCGAAGAAATTACATTTAATGAATATTCAGTATCTGCTAACTCTTTACAAATTTATTTAACTCTTTACAAGGTTATTTATTTCTCACTGAAAACCCAAGGTGTAGTTTCTATTGTTATCCCCTAATTTAACAATTAAATAAGTGGGGTTTAGAGGGTGCAATGGTTGTTCAGTGGTAGAATGCTTGCCTTTCATGTGGGACACCCAGGTTTGATTCCCTGATCCTGCAGCCTCCAAAAAATAATAATAAAAACGTGAGGGTTAAAAAAATAAATAAATACATAAAATAAGTGAGGTTTAGGGTGGGCCGCGGTGGCTCAGCGGGCAAGAGTGCTTGCCTGCCGTGCCGGAGGACCCCGGTTCGATTCCCGGCCCCAGCCCATGTAAAAAACAAACAAACAAACAAAATATAATAAAACAAGAAAATGTTTAAAAATGTTTCCCTTCCATCCTTCCTTCCTGCTCTGTCTTTCCTTCCTTAAAAAAAAAAAAAAAAAAAAAATAAGTGAGGTTTAGAGAGGGTAACTTGTTCAAGGCTATAAGGCTGGTTAATAAGAGTAGAGCTCATACTTAAATGCAGTTAAATCTATTTTTTTCATCAGAAGAAAAGTTAGAAAAAGGGAATAGAAAACAAAAGTCAGAACCAATGAGTTCATGCTCAAGTAAACTACTCATTTTGACATTCCTTTGTTTACTGTCAGGTCTTCAGGTGCCATAAAAAGGATGGATGAATCTGCAGTCTTGTAAGGGCCTCCCAGATGTTGCCTTTGCATACACAACTCTTCTCTGTTGACCCTGATATAGCTGGAATAAAAAACACGTGCTCATATAGGATTTGGCTTTAGCTGGCTTGAAGCCGTTATCCCTGCCCTTTCATGCATTCATCATCAGGTCATATTTTGGCTGGGGAACACTCCCATTGAAAGATAAAAGTTTCTCTAGGAGGCCAGAGCAGGTGATGTTACTGCTGTGGACATAGGTAAGGTCATTTTAGGAGATGGCATCAGAAATACGGTGGGTTCAGCCAGCACAACTAGGCTCTGATTAAAGCACAGGATTGACACTACATTCAGGGTTGGCTCAACTCAAAGGCAAAATGGCAATTGGAATGATAATAACAACAATTGCATTTGTATGATCCTTTTCAAGTATCTGTGCACTTTCATGAAAATCATTTCCTTCCATATAGGTTTGTTTGCTCATTTGAGTGAGCTGTAATTATTATCTTGCTATACAAATGAAAAACCAAATCTCAAAGAAGAGTTGTCATTTATTTAAGTTCCATAAGATTTTATATTTTTGCCCACAATCTTCCATTTTTTGTGATCCTTTGTCCATTCTTGGCAAAAATTCCTTTCACACACCAGGTGCCATCTTGCATTATCCCCAACTCTAAGTACAAAATACCAGTAAATCTAAGAAAAAAATGGAGTTCACCATTTGCAGTGTGATGTGAATATAATCATGTTGGATACCTGCTGTTCAGGTCTGCCCTTTGACTGCAGGTAGCAGCCATCTAGGAGCAGGGGAAGGAGCAGATACAGATAAAGAAGCCAAAAGGTATGCCAGAGTCCCATCTCCTGTCTGTCTACATTTAAGATCTTCTACCATTCTTTTTTTTTTCATTTATCAGTTTTTCTAGAGGTGAGTTTGCTTGCACATTTGGAATAGTTTCCTCAAATCATGTGCTAAAATTCTAGGCTCCACAACAAGGATTAAGATATGTCATGATGCCTTCAGGAGCACTCTTTCCATGATGCTTACAATGCCAATATCCCAAAATGATGTCAGTCAAGTCTCCTCTCAAATTCCTCCTTTCTTATTGATTATTCACTGATGCCCTATATGTGTTAGTGATACAAAATAAAAAGAAAATATTCTCACTCTCAAGTATACAGGGAAAAGCCAATCACAACTGGAAGAGAGCAATATTTACTGAGTGCCAAGTCTGAGCCTGGCTTTTCTATGCTTGCAAGCTTTGTGTATGTTGCATCACTGTGGTAGATGGATTTATGTACCCCAGAAAAAAAACATATATTTCACCTTAATCTGCATTCCTGTGAGTATAAATGAATGCATTAAAAAAAACATTTCAAAGATATTATTTTTAGTTAAAGTGTGGCCAACAGAATTGAGATGTCTTTTATTTTTTCTTTTAGATGGGGAGGCACTGGAAATTGAACCTGGGTTTCTGGCATGGCAGGTGAGAACTGGGATGAGTCTTAATCCATATTACTGGAAAACTGACAGAGAGAAGGAATCAGAGTCAAGTCAAAGGAACATAAGATAAGCCAAAGGCTGGAAGTCAGTGGAAAACCAGAAAAGTAGAGGAAAGGAGTGGCCATTGCCACGTGATGGGAGACAGAGATATAAGCCAAGGAACCCCAAGAATTCATTGCTGCAGCTGGCAGCATAAGGCTATGGAATCTAGGAGAAAGAAAGCCTTCATGATATCTTGATTTTGGACTCCTTCCCACCTCAAAATTGTGAACCAATAAAATACTGTTGCTAAGCCAACCCATTGCATGGTAGTCATCACAGCAGCCTGGCAAACTAAGACAATTGCTGAATCCTCACAAAACTCTATCATATATGGTTTATTGCCTTGATTTGACAGAAAGGTTAATTAAAATTTTCAAATACAGCCAGAATGTATTATAATCATTATGATATGGCTTGAATGGCACCTCCAAAGTGTAATCCATACTACAGTGGTGAAAATGAGTATAGGGAATAAATCCAAGGTCTGTCATATACTGATTGCATGATTGTGGACAAGATGCTTCATTTCTCTAAGTCTTAGCTCCTTTGTCTATAAAATGGGGGAGGGCTTAGGGATAACAGTACCTGCTTAATAGTTTTGGTGTGTTACATGGGACAATAAAAGGGGCCTGTCACACAGAAAATGTTCAATAAATTCAAGGTAAGTATAAATAACACAAGTTGTATCTACTTTCCTGATCCACTTAACACCTTGCATGCTCATCTCCTCCAGTTTTGCTTTATATTTTTCCATAATGACACAATAAAGATGTCCATTTTTCAGCAAAGTCAGTGAGGACTATTTTAATAAGCAAAAACAATGAGGATACTTGCTTCACATCTCCTAATTGGCCTCTCCCCACCCTTATACAGGTGGGGAGGAGAGTGGGCCAAGAAATCATTTCACGGTGTTGCACCGGAGGTATTAAGGGCTGCTGTCATAATGTCATTTACTTAAAGAAAATTATTTAATATAAAATTATGGGTATCCAATGGAACTTAAAGGGCATGATGGTTTCAGACAAGGGGGGCTGCTTTAAATTCAGTTCATAAATAATGTTTGTAGACACCCCACTCTTTTCTGATGGCTTCTCAAAGATGATCATCTGATCAGCAGTCAGAGGAGGAGCTGGAGATAACTACCTTCCTCTCTTGACCTAACCTAAAAGTAAGTAATGGAAAATCTCCCCAAGTCTGGCTTCATTGACTAGCTAAGTTATAGTGCTGATGCTTGCTTAAGGTTTGGCACTTTCTTTAATGAAGTCCTTCTCCCTGAATAATAGGGCCCTCAAGAACTCAAAAAGAAAGGGAGGGGGAAAGGGAGACAGCCAGTAAGAGCAACAGGAAGGAGGGAAGGAAAGAGGGGAGCAGAGAGAATATTTTTTTATTGTTGTTCAAAGAATGAACATCTGCATCTCCAGTTTTTGTATCTTGCCTTTGCCAAAAATGTAGCCTTCCCTGGATGTTTCTGTTATAACAATATGAAAGTGAAAAAACAGATTGAAAAAAATTGCTAGTATCTTCAACCCAGACACCCTTATAGCCATTTCACATGCAGTAGCCTAAAGTGGTTGATGTGTGTATCTTGGAAAATACAATTTATTCTTTTCTGCTCAGTTGTCTCAATGTTATTCATTTTCTTTTGATTTTATTTGAATGAAAGTTGAAATCTACAGACGACTTTTATAGTTTATAAAAATAGTTTTATGTTGTAGAGAATTATTCTATCCCTACAGCATAATAGCACACTAACATTTTGTGGGTATTCATTATTTGTAGGATAATAGACACAGATCTCAAAATGAACAGCACACAACCTGAATCTCTCTCTGATAGAAAAATCCATAATTCACTTCTTTGACAAAGCACAAGTAGCATCTCCTTCTGGTGCTTGCTCTAACCTTCCTTGAACAAAATAGAGATTACACAAATGAAGATGAATGATATTGCAGCAATGCCACACTTAGAATCAGAGGTTACTCAAATGTGAAAAGATTACTTTGATAGCAGTGAGAATGATGGATTGGAGAGAGCAATGGGGAGCTTCCAAAGAAACTCATTAAGGAACAATGCCTATTGTCCAGGAGATAAAATGAAAAAGTAAGAAAGCCATTCCCCATTCTACAGAGAGGGGAGTTTGACTGAAGAAATAATTTGGTATTTGAAAGGCCACATATGGTTACAAGGGATGTGGGAGAAGGAGGGCTTGAGTCCCGGTGTCATCATTAAACTACTAATAAAGTGAGAAAATACTCAAGGAAAAACAGAATTGATAGAAACACTTTGCCTTGAGGGATGGTGAGTTTACATGTTGATTTAAGATTACCCTTCATTTTACTTGTTCACTGTTCTCCCTCTATCCCTATCTGCCTGACACTATGAGTCAAGGGCTCCATGGTCCTACTCCTAACAAATGCCTCTTGTTGCCTTTTTGTTCTAGGTAAATTCTTTAGTCTCTCTTCTCTTGCTGACCTACCTTGGCCCATATGACTTAGAATATAAATGACCGTCCATGGAAGATGGGCTGTTGCCTATCATACCTTTCCATAGCTAGAGAGTTTGAATGAATAAACTGGAATCCTCCTGGAAGATCAGACTTAGGCCTTACAGAGTGTCAGAAACCATTAACCAATCAGTGAAGGTCTTCTTCAAGGACTTAGCTTTTTTGTGTGTGCAAACACTTAGAGTAATTTGTGAAATGAAATGCTATCACCTTCAATTCCAGCAAGAGACCTTGAAATACTTCAAATGTCAACATGGGGGGTGTTTCTTTTAAAGTGCTGGCAGTGTATAAATACAAAGAGCTGTGCTAAAAGTCATACCAATTTATTTTTATCTTTTTCTGTAATCTCATAGCAACTTGTACAAAATCTATTCATAGGCAAAATTATGTGGAATAATTGGAGATGGTGATTTAAATGCATCTGAGACCTTCAATCTTGATAACAACTCTGGAGATACATGCAAGGTGCTGGTAAAGCCCCAGCTGCTGTCAAGAGTTTTGAAGTCTAGTACTGGCACAGGAGTTTACTCTGAGCATGATGAAATCCTGGGAATCAATACTGTAGACTTCCAAGAGGAAGAGAACAAGAGTGGATCCTGGTAAGTGCATTTCCTGAAATTAACTATGAATCACAGGAAAATGAGAGGATCAGTCTATATGAGTGTGCCTGAGTTTTCTAGCTGTCAAACAGCTGAGGAACAGATGAACCATTGGTGAGTCTGGTCTATACCTAATGCTAGGGTATCCAGAGAGACAACAAAATGTTTCCCCTGACTCCTTAACAGAGAAGTGACATCATACTTTTGCTATAGTATCAGACCATGAGAGAAGAAACACTGTACCTCCTACCACTCATGGCATGACTCCAACTTAAGCTACTGTAGAGCTAAACCTGAGCCTCAAGGAACACATAAAGGAAAATTAAAGCATATGAAAGAAGGCTTGTAGCCAGAAAGAATAAGGACAAGCAGATTAATACTTGAACCAAAAACTAAGAGGAAGAAATTTCAGGAAGGACATGGACGTGATATGTCACAAGTTTTCCTCTTATTTTTCTGGTCAACAAAAGGAAATGTGGTGTTACAATATGATATTAATGGTCTTTAAGACCCAAAGAACATCGTAAACATGTTGACAGCAAAGAGAATGTAAACAAATTGGAGAAAACAGGTATTTGTGTGAAGAAATGATATGGATTAGTTGAGGCCAGCCAGATGGGAACTTCTTATAAAAATCCAGGGCAGATACTGCTTCACTGAGCATCAGGTTGAGGTGGATTGATGGTTGGTCACTCTGACTCCAGGCTTCAGTACCCAAACTTCACTGCAAAGAAACCTTACTGCTCTCTCTGCAGGGCTGTGATCAGTACCTCCTGACTTTGGATTTGGTCCTCCACTAAATGGCCCATTGGAACTGGCTCCAGATCCACCCATTAAAGAACCCAATTGCAGTTGGGTAGCTCTTAGGCTGGTGGATTTTATAGAATCTGTATCCTTCACCTTTAAATGGGTTATGCACTACTGATTTGGTTTTTGTGCATGGGTCCTATTGGCAATTTGGGATTAAGCAAAGAAATAAATGGCATTGAGCACTCAAACCAGAGTCCTGTGTTTCCATAATAATTGGCTTAGTGGACCAGATTTCAGTTTCAAACCAAATTCCTTGTTACAGCATTATAAATGATTGACTTCTCAATTAAAAACAAACAAGCAAACAAATAAACTGAAAAACAATGGAAGGTGAGAATTAGTTAGTCTTTGTCAGGCTTCTTCTCATTGTCTATTTGGAATTTTGCATGTTTTTATTTTAACTGGCTTTATACTTGAGGAGAAAGAACTGAGAAAAAGGTTAGGGAATTAATATGTGGGATTTTTTTTCTAAACAAGTAAAGAGGGAAAACCATGGATTAAAAAATGAGGATCCTTGGAGGCCTATGAGGGATCTCATAACACAACAATTTAAAATGGGAGGCACTCCTGATCTACCTAGCCACCCAACGAGGAACATTATATCCTATAATTTAAAAAGTTAAGAAAGGCAAAATATTTATTTTATTTCTGGGAACAATAAGCAACTTAGACAAAGATAGGAACAATGGTAACATTCTGCATCAAAGGATTGTGTCTGAAAGACCAACCTGTTTGCTCCAGGTGATATCCCAAAACACTTGCCAGTTGGTGAGAACTATTTGGATGATGTACAGTCCTAGACAGATGGTAAGACACTCAACTATTATAAAAATTACTAAGAATGATAACAAAGATGAGTTGCAGTAGCAGAGCAAAGGATATTCACCAGGCAGTGTATCATAAAATGAAGGCAAGGAATCTCTCAAAATGGAGAAACAATGGAGATACAGAAGCTGTTAGATCCATGGCCCAAA
The DNA here is from genome assembly GCF_023851605.1 of Tamandua tetradactyla. Classification (NCBI taxonomy): domain Eukaryota; kingdom Metazoa; phylum Chordata; class Mammalia; order Pilosa; family Myrmecophagidae; genus Tamandua; species Tamandua tetradactyla. The sequence continues at coordinate 3,502,936 of NC_135354.1, forward strand.
GCAATACTTAATTTGTCACTAATGGGGAGTGAATTACATTTAGGAAACATGGCTAGTGATCCTGGTCTGAATCAAATACTTAGAAATAGAAAGATCTGCATGTGTGCAAACAGGTTGCATATGTTTGTGTATGTACAGTCTGAAAATTAAGGTGCCCACACCAAATTTAAAAGCAGTAAAATCTCCAACTTGGTTCTCTGCTGGAGATGTCACTGATATCCTGACGAAGCTGGGGCCACTGACTATGACCTATGCCAGTCATCCTAGCAACTGTTAGAAACAGAGGCAATAGACCAAATTAAGAAAATTATACTTAGATCACCAAGTCATGGGAGAATGGCTCTAGTCATGATTTTCAAAGGTGGTGATACAATTGACAAATTAATTGATGCAATTAGAATTGCTAAAAGATTAAGTCAAGATTTAAAAAATGCATTTAAGGCACTGTTCAAGTGAAAAACCAATGAGACCAGACCCATTTTTGTTCAGAATGGGAGAAACATGAACCAACAAGGAAAATGCAGAAACAAAATGGGATAAAAATTTCTTAGGAATCCCTTCAACAGGGACAGGGATTTAAGCATTTAGAAATAATGACAATGATAGACATAACTTTAGATTGCCCAGAGCCTCTTACATAATTAAGGCAATAAGAACAAAAATGCAAGGTAAATCAAGAAATAAAATAGCAATTCATAGAGACATTATCTTTCTAAAGGGACTAGGCAGTGCCTGTCTCCTGCCCAAAGTCTGAGATCATCACCCATACATAGGGATAACCATTCCTATAATTATAAATACAAATGACATTTAATGTTAGTAGATACGGGATCTCAGATTAGAGGAATAAAAACCAGATTAACAAAGATGCAGAATAAAATGAAGAGGGTTATACTGAAGGTGTGGAAGGCAAAATTAGTATAGGAAGTTGGGCTGATAGATATATTATAAAAGAAGACATTGAACCCATGAAAACCAAATGCCTAATAAGGCCTAATTTAGAAAACATATTGGGAATGGACATCTTGACATCTGTAAATAAAAATAAGGAATAGATGGCAGTTGCATTAGCAAAGGCTGAATGGACTCCTGTTACATTACTAAGCGTAAATAGAGAAATTAATACTCCACAACAAATCTGAAAGGAGGTTTCAAAGATATTATGAAAAAAGCACAAGAGCTACTAGAAGAAGGCATGCTAATCTCTATCATCTCACTTTATACTTATATATAACAAATATAAAGAGGCTGGACCATATTTATATTTATCCCACTTGGCTAGTTAAAAAACAAACAAACAAATGTATCTTACAGATTCATCATCAATTTCAGAAATCTCAATAAGGCTACTCCCAAACTGGAAGGAACATTACCAGATATTGGTACATTAATTAACAAAATTGCCTCAAAAAAGGAACATGGTATAAGACCATAGATCTTAGAAATATGTCCTTTGCAATACCTATTGCTAGTTAAAGCCCACCCATGACAGCACTGTCATGAGAAGGAAGGTAATAAATGTTCACTAGATTACCACAAGGAAACATTAATAGCCTGGTAATAACACACAACCTAGCACAAGATTACACATTTTATAACACATGTCCACATCAGGATAGTTTCTTATCTTACACTTATGGCATCATTATAATTGGAACAGACAAAGATAATACGAGAACACCGAATTACAGATAATTTCCTTTCTAACAGAAGGAGGCTGGACCATAAATTCTAATAGCATGCAAGGACCAAGATGATAATGTAAAATATTTAGGAATATACCAGAATGACAAAGTATAACATATTCAATCAGAAATTGCAACAGTTACAAATACACCAAACAAAGGAAGGGGTATGCAAATTGACAAGCATATTTGGCTATTGGAAGCAGCATTTATCCCAGATAGGTATATTGCTGATACTAATCTATGAAACTACAAGGAAAAGCAAAACACAAAACAAAACAAAAAACCTGGGGTAAAAAACAGGAATTAGGATTAAAGTAAAAGATGGGATTACAATGTATCAGACATTATCATTGATTGCACCAGGCTCTATATTTAGACTAGAATGCATATTTACACACGGGGCTTTGCCACATGGTCATTATAGACCAAGGAAAAAAAAACTCTAAATTTTAACCATAGGTTTCTGGACTAAAAAAGTTTCATGAAATGAGACCAAATACTCTCCATTTACAAAAGAATGCCTGGGCACTGTATGAAGCACTAAAACATACAGAGCCTTTAATGGAAAAATAAAGTGTATTACTAAGAAATTCTGCAATGCATATTGGCGTGGGCTAAACAAACACCAAATGAACACAAAGGAATTTGGCCAGATCAAGAGGCTTTAAGATGAAAACTGTATTAGAATTAAATTGTATTCTTTCTTAAACTGTAAATTAAATTGTATTAGCATTAAAGCTTGCTCTTGTTACCCTTGCAATGTAGGAAACATATGAGCAAACTAGACAGCCATCTTACACAAAAAGAAGTGTAAAAATGGGCAGAGAATGAAGGAATATGCTGGATTGTCATTTAGCATACAACCCCACAGCAGCAGGGAACACAGAAAGATATAATGGATTATTAAAATAATAATGGAGAATATGAACAAATAATGCAGACTTGCAAGGTTGGCATAAGTAATTTTGGAAGATTCACTAGAGCCTTAAATCATAGGGAAAGGTTGAAATTTTCTAGCCCTATAAACAGGATTGGAACACAAACTTATTGAAATAAAAATGCTATGTAATGCAGAAAGATAGACTAGAAAAGGAAGAGGGAAAGGTGTCAGAAGCACGGATGGAACTAAGGAGTCAGAGATGTTATAGTCTCATGCAAGATGTACTGACTGGCCCTAGAAAAAGGATATCAAGCATAGGTTAAATATACACTTATCATGCCTATATAGCTTGCAGAGATGTTTCAGCACATTGATGGTGGCAGGACTGGTTGCACTCATTGTGAATCCTGATTGAACACCAAACTTACCACAGGAATAAAAAAGAATCCAGTAGCAATAGTGAAACTTCTCTCCAACTTCAACAACACCAATGTCTGACAGACTTCCATGCAACTTTAGCTCTATTGAATCTGAAGTTACACTCATACCTCCTACTGCAGCAGCCCTACTCCACAACAAATTCAGTACTTAGCAAAAGCAAAGACAAGCAGTGGAGCAAAGAATCAGCTATAAAAAGCAACTCCAGAGCCTTGAATGGAATGACTGGGAATGTCATTGAGGTACTGAGGATTTTGAATGACTGGAAATCCCACTGGGGCTCAGAATTATCAAAATCTCTACAACTGAAGGTACTAAGACTGATTTTTTTTAACAATTTCTGATTGAACAAGATGCAGTTTTAGGCACTAAGACTTGAGTGGACAACACCCAAATGTGATACCTGATTTGGTTTCTGTATTTGCATTTTATAGTGAAAGAGTAGGCACACATTAAAACAATGGGTTGTTGGTATTCTAAAACCAACAGAAATGCCAACAGAGGCAGCCCAAAGAGTTTCAAGAAGACTGAGTGCTGACAGAGTAGTTCCCTTTTAGAGAAATTAGCAATATATCCATGTAAAATGCCAGCTAATTCCTCTAAAAGTCTATATATCTTGTTACTGTTTAATGTTATGCTGGATTTTGTTGAATGATATTGCAATAACATTAATCATGGGAGACAAAGGAGAGGTGTTACCAGGTAACTCTGGTAATGAAACTATAACCATAGTCACAGATACCAAAAGTCCCAATTAAACAAATTAAAAAAATATGTATTTAATTTCTGGCTAGGTATACTGTCTAGCAGAAACAATTAGGCCTCATACCTCAGGATATCCCATATGAGTATATGAATACATAAGAATTATTTTATTCTCTCTTGCTTGTGCATATTACTTTAACCAACATTTAAAGTGGCAATGTCATGATACCCTGAGATATTTAAGTTGGTATCATAAGCACATAAGGGTCCATAATCAAATCACATTGGGAAAGTGGAAGGATCACCATCACTCTAGAAGTACTAATAATGTAGCCATGGATTGCCAAGCAATGGGGAATTTCTGAACAATTCTGAGATGTGCTAGGAATAGTTACTATGGGCAGAAATATGACACATTTCATAACAAACATGACCCCACATGACCACAAAATAGGAAAAGTTGTATATACTACTTAGAATTGTTGGCAAGAGGTTTATACTAGTTGGTCATGACACAAGGATATCTGAGGAAACTGGTGATGATGGTGATTATAATGATGAGGAGAATAAAGAGAAAAGGAGACAAAGGCAGAAAAGGATGAAGGAGCTTGCACCCTACCCTGTACTATACCATAACCATGAACCATACCTATAACTCTTAGAGCAAAAATCATTAAATTCTCAAAAGAATGGCTTAGGTTCAACGGGTGATTGCCTCTACTGCTGTAGAATGAGGTAATGAGACTAGGGGTGCCACAGAGCTATGATACCACAAATGATATTCCTATAATCCTTAAATTACACGATGGCCAAATATGTCCCATTATGGCAATATGGCTATACATGAAACTAAATTAGCCACATCAAAAAATCAATTTCTTTAAGCCAGTAGTATTCTGGGAGTAACTTGATAATGCACTTATTAGACTGGAGATGGAGAGTACGAGTATTTCCTTTAGTGTTATCCACAGTCAGTTGTGTGGATTATAAAAATTCTCTAAATTGAGCCTAGACTTTACAAACTGACCATACCTGCCAGAAATTCATTGAAGATTTTTAAAAATCCATTGCCATGAATGTGGACAAAGGCAAACAGACACCTACACACTGAGAAATTGTACACTAAGCACAGGAACAGGAACATCACAAAGAATATGTACCAGGGGCTCTTCTATAGTAATTAACAAATACTGGCCATTGGGATATGAAATGATGACTATCTGTTTATATGTGAAATTATACGCTGAGAAATAGCAACAGCTAACATATCTGCAAGACCAGACTCAATAGGACCCTTCATACAATACAATAGAACAGCTAGGGAAAAATTTAAAAAATGATAACCAGTAATACATGGTATAGTGGCATTGCTAATATATCATTCAGTAAATGATATCATCAAATTAATTTGAAAATTGTGAAAACCTTACCTTTTATTATTGGGCACATGGAAGTGATTATTAAAAACTATGGAAACCAAATATCTAAAATAATCTAAACAGCAATGTCAGGATTGGTGACAACCACAGAAAGTCACATGTCTTGTAGGGATGACTTCACAGACTGGACTGTTAAGAAAAAAGATTCTGAAAAAATGTTATAGCTGAAAACTGTATAACCTCATTTGAGTTGATGATATTAACCAACACTCTAAAGACACACACACATGGGCACAGTTCACAACCAGGAGACAGAGACCAAAATTAGATCACTTAAAGCATGATATGATGTTACACTGTAATCCTTATAACCCAGTAAACAATTTTCCAAAGGACCCATGAACTTTACATCCTAACTTTGTCACAGTAAGTGAGCCAGGTAAGGTATATAGAGGAACAATACAGAAAAACGACTATTATACAGAATATTGCCACTAGTGGTATATTGCAGGTTATCAGAGAACACCATTTACTCCAATTCTGAGAATGTGGGAACCTAACTACTTACTAAATTTATCTGTCATACTTGACTTTCCGTAGTAACACATACCTCACAATATATTAAAAGAGAATGTATAGCTAGTATGAAAGTACCAATATGCCATAAATACTTTCAAGAACCTAAAAGCCTGTCATTTATGGATTTACCATGTAAGCAGAATCATGGAAGCAGGAAAGCTTTGCAGTTACTATAGGGATTGGTAGAAAGATTGACAGGAACCATGATATCACAGCAACAGATAGAAGAACTAGATGTAAAGTTGGAAGATTTTTAAAGAACCTGACAAAATTTCAATGTACATACCACGTCAGCTCTCTGACACTGGGGACTGTGCTGGTTTGAAATTATTACATACTTCAAAGAAGCCATGTCCTTTTAAACCTAATCCAACCTTGTGGGGGCATCCATGTTCTCTTAATCATGATCTAATATTGTAGAGTGGGACTTCTTGATTAGGTCATTTTCACGGAGATGTGACACACCCATTTGTGGGTGTGACCTTTTGATTGGATGGAGATGTGACCCACCCATTCAAGGTGGCTCTTGATTAGTTTACTGGGGTCCATTAAAAGGGGGAAAAAATGGAGAAAGTTCAGACTCAGACATTTGGAGATGTTTGGAAAGCCGACATAGACACAGACATTTGGAGATGCAGAGGAAAATACCAGAAGGACACACAGGATCTGTGAGAGTCAAAACCAGAAGCTGGGAAGGGCCCCAGCAGGCATCACCATGTGCATTACCATGAGATGCTAATGAGTACACACCGTATTGAAAAGCAAAACCTGGAGAAGGCCAAAAGAAGCTAAGAGAAGAAATCCAGCTTTTTCCCCAAAGAAGCTAGAAAGATCCAGCAGATGCCAGCCATATGCCTTCTCAAGTGACAGAGGAAACCCTAAATGGGAATTGGCCTTTCTTGAGTGAAGGTATCCTCTTATCAATGCCTTAATTTTTATATTTTCATGGTCTTAGAACTATAAACTTGCAATTTATAAATTCCATTTATAAAATACATTCCATCTCTAATTGCATTCTGGCAGCAGTAGCAAACTAAAGGAGGGACTTCAAACTAAAAAATATATATGGAATCATGGATCATGTTCAGGAACATGGAGGAAAAGTAATTGAACCATTAGGCACTTTAAAAACTGCAATAGGTCAATAGGTTAGATGGACTTGTGCGAGTTTTTTTTTTCTTTTCTTTTTTTTTTTTTTTGCATGGGTAGGCACTGGGAATTGAACCAGGGTCTGCTGAGCTACCAGGGCCCCTCTGGTCAGATGGATTTTAACACTGTAGAGATTAGAAAACCTATCAGCAAAATGCAGCTAGAAAAGCAATGCAACAGGCTGTGGCAAAAGCTAAAAGATGTATAAAATATCTTAAGAAAGACTCACAGTTGAAACAGGTGGATTTTGGTCACTGAATACTGTCAATAATCCAACTAGATCCAATTTAGATGTGACTTGTGGCAATGCAGGTGGTTGATTAGGACCATGCAAAACATGAACATTAGCCTTAAAACAAGGAATATGGAAATCAGGATATCACACTATGGCTATACCCCTATTTCTAAGAGAAGTTTGGATGCTTAGGGCAGATCAAACACCCACAGAAACAGAAGGTATACAGATACCTACACAGAGTACAGAAGAGTGGGTTTTAGGTACTTACCTAATCCCTAGGTGTACATATATATAGGAATGAAATAAATATATGACTTTAACTAATAGTCCAGAGAAAGTCCTCATATATATTCTTGGTCACTGAACTGTGATAATGTTCCAAAAATGAAAGAAATATGACTTATTGGAATAAGGAAAACAAAATGGTAGTATCAAATTTCAACATATTTTCAAGGTGATATATTTGGATTGTATGGAAAAATAAACTTGGAAATTTAGAGAATGCCTATTTGTGCATGTTAAAGAAACCATAGCAATTTTTATGTTGATTGTATCAGGAATTAGTGTATTAAAGATGCATACAGGAAAAGTATATGCAAAAATATTGTGATCTAAGATTAAAGAGAGGACTGTTGTATATTGAAATGTCATAAATGATCATGAATCCAAAAGACATTGTAAACATTTCAACCACAATGCAGATGTAAACAAATCAAGAAAAGCATCAAAATTTTATAAAATAGAAAGTGAGCAAATTGAGCAAGACATGTTTGTGTTATAAGTAATAACCAGGTATTTGTGCAAAGAAATGACATGGATTGGTGTATGACAGCCAATAGGCACTTCATGTCAAAACACAGGGCAGACTCTGCTTCAGCCAGTATCAGGTTGATGCTAACTGACCTGAATCCCAGCAATCTGTCTCCTGGCTTCATGGCCTGGGCTACGCTGCAAAAACAAAACAAAAAAACTTCTCTAGATGTCCTCCCTGCAGCACTGTGACCAGTGCCTAGTACCATGGGCTTTGGATCTTCTGCCAAATGACATGGTGTACCTGGCTCCCAAGTAGGCTCAGTAAAGGTATTGACCTTCAATCCGGTGGCTCTGGGTGCTGTATCCTCCACATTAAAAGTATTATGTGCCCTTAATCTGGCTATTGCACATGGGTCCTACTGATATCTTTTGATTTAGCAAGCAAAGCTTTGCATAGAGCATTTAAACCAGCATTCCATGGAATTGCTTTCAAGTGCTAAATTTAGTTCAGATTTCCATATACTTTTTGTTTATTACAACAACTGCATTTACACCTAGAGGGCCGTGACCCGAATGCGCATGTCAAAGTTCGCCATCGGGGACCTCTAGGTGCGCTTGCGCATAACCAACAGCAAACACAGCGGGTGCAGTCACGACGCGCCTGCGCATACCCGGAGGCCTGGTAAGTCCCGTCGCACCTGCGCACACTGGCCTCCTGCTCCGCTGAGACCCGTTTGCCGCCCCATGGTGCAGTGTGCGGGTCACAGCCGTTGGAGTCTGTAGTGTTTTGGCGGGCGTTGGCGCTGGTTGCTCCCCCTCAGGGTGCTGCAGCGGTCCAGTCAGTGGCAGGGCGACCTGGCCCAGGGTCCCGGGCATTTGCGTGGGGCCGGGTGACCGCGACTGAGAGCAGAGGTCTGATGGGAGCCGGAGCCAGACAGGAGCGGCGCGGGCTGTGCGGGGCCCGCCCTTGGTCAGGTGAGCGCGCAGCCGGGAGCGAGGCCCCAGTCGCAGTGTTTCCTGTGCGGGTCCCGCCCGCGCCCTGGGGTCGCTGGAACCCTCGGGAGGGGGCTTCCCCGAGACCATGGGGAAATTCAACGTCAGCAAAGGACTGGACAGCCTGATCACCCAATCATACTCGGCCCGCAGCCGCCGCCGCCCGCGCCACCCGGCAGCTGCAAGCCAGAGATCGCTGAGACGCTGCAGGGGAGCACTTCCAGCTCTGCAAGGTGAGCTGGGGCGGGTGCGCGGTGGCAGAGTGAAGGGGAGACGGGTACGCGGCGCCGCGGGTGGGGGTGGAGGTGGGGGAGCACCCGGCAGGGCTGAGCGCTGGGCGGGCGGCGGGACGCGGAGCACAGGGAATAGCGCAGGCGGGTGGTGAGGCTCCGGGCCTGTGAGTGGGGTGGCTAGGTGCGGGAGCGGGGTGCCGGGCACGGGATTGGGGCGCCGGGCGAGGGATTGGGGCTCCGGGTGCGGAAGTGGGATGGTGGACGCAGGAGTGGGGCGGCTGGGTGCAGGAGAAGGGCGGCGGAGCCAGGTCAAGGAGCGGGGAGTGGGGCTCCAGCCTGGGAAGGGGCCTGCTGGCTGGGCTGCAGGGTTAGGGTCCTTGTCCACAGGGCTCTGACCCCGCCGGCATGGCCTAGAAGCCTTCCGTGGGAGCATTTTTGGCTTAACCCGCCGACTTTAGTTTTCTTAGGATGTTTGATCGTGGCTTTTCTCCTAAAATGTGCAATGAGTGGCTGAAAATATGAAATTGCATTATGTTCCGTTAAGAAGTTAGTGCTGTGATATTTGCCTGTTGAGGAGGTTGGTGCCATGGTGTTCAAAAGCTCCATGTAGTGGTGAGTTTTAGATGTTTCTCCATGAGGGCTTGGGCCCAACTGTCTGGCGGGGTCTTCTGAGTTCCTCTAAGCATCTGTTAAAGAGGAGGGGGTACTGGCCTCACCTATAGTGGACCCCTTTGCTTTCTTTTTATTTTTTATATTTTTTACTGTGAATATAACATTTATACAATGAGGAATATATTTTGAAGTACATTGTAAGAAGTAGTTATCAAACAAGAGCTTGATATGGGTTACAGTTCCTCAATTTTGGGTTTTCTAGCTGCTCCAAGACACTAGTGACCTAATAGAAATACCAATATAGTGATTTAGCAGTCATGCTGATTTGTTAACATTCTAAATTCTCTGTTATAACACCTCCTTCTCCTTTGACCATTCTCCCAATCTTTAGGGATATTTGGACTCTGCCCATTCTAACTTTTTCATGTTGCAGAGGGGTATCAGCAATATAAGATGGCAGATGGAACTGTTTGATGTTCTTGGAGAGACTGGTCCCTCTGCGTTTCAGGACTTACTTGGCCTAGGAACCATCTGGAGTTTGTAGGTTTCTAGATGTAATCTTAGTGTGTGAATCTTGTGTAGAATCTCTCATAAAGCTCTGGGTGTTCTTTAAGGTTGGCAGCAATGGTGTTGGTTGGAGTTGGCAGACCATGGTAATTAGCAGTATCTAGCTGAAGCTTGTGTAAGAGTACCCTCCAGAGCAGCCTCTTGACTCTATTTGAACTCTCTTAGCCACTGATACCTTATTTTATTCATTTCTTTTTCCCCTTTTGATCCAGAAGGCATTGTGGATCCCGTAGTGCCTGGGCTAGACTCATCTCTTGGAGTCATGTCCCATTTTCCCAGGGAGACTTTAGTCACTGGATGTCATGTCCTATGAAGAAGGAAAGGTAATGATTTTATTTGTTATGTTGGGCTTGGAGAGAGGGGGGCCACATCTGAGCAACAAAAGAGGTTTTCTTGGGGGTGACCCTTAGGCCTAATTTTAAGTAAGCTTGACCTATCCTTTGTGGGGGTAAGTTTCATATGAACAAACCCCCAAACTAGTGGCTCAGCCTATAGCTTTAGTTGTCCAGACTGCTTGTGAGAATATCAAGAATTCAGCTTGGGGAAGTTGAATATTCCCCCCTTCTGACCATTCCCCGAAGTGGACTTTCCAAATACTTTTTTATTCACTGTTCAAATGACTCTGGGATTTATAGGGGCATCACTCTGGACAAATCAACAAAATCTCCTGTCCTTCTCAAGATTCCATGTACTTATGGTGTTCAATTAAGCTGTCTACATAAGTTATATTAGGAAATGCAATAGTCAAAGTATAAATTTTGTACCAAATAAACATTTTTTGCTTTAGTCTCACACATAATTTGAAATTTTAAAATATTAATTACCATCTATTTTCAGCACCCTGCAGTAATGACATTCCTTTGTTCTTCCTCATGCAGAAACATTTTAAAAATTTGTACATGTAGTCACTATCATTATACACTCTAGACATTCCTAGATTATACCACCTCAATCTTTATTGTCTTTCTTTCTCATTTCATTTGTGCCCCCAGCTCTCCTCCCTCTATTATTCTCACATTCAGCTTCATTCGGTGTTTTAACATAATTATATTACACTTAGGTAGTACTGTACTGTCCGTTTCTGAGTTTTTACATTCAGTCCTGTTGCACAATCTGTGTCCCTTCAGCTCCGATTACCCAATGTCTTACCCTATTTCTATCTCCTGATGGTCTCTGTTACCAACAAAATTCTCTAAGTTTATTCAGTAATGTCAGTTCATATCAGTATGACCATACAATATTTGTCTTTTTGTTTCTGGCTAATCTCACTCAGCAGAATATCCTTAAGGTCCATCCATGTTGTTACATACTTCATAACTTTATTGTGTCTTACAGCTCCATAGTGTTCCATTGTATGTATATACCACAGTTTGTTTAGCCACTTGCCAGTTAATGGACATGATTTCCATCTCTTGACAATTGTAAATAATGCTGCTATAAACATTGGTGTGCAAATGTCTGTATGTGTCCTTGCCCTCATGTCCTCTGAGTAGATACCTAGCAATGGTATTGCCAGGTCATATGGCAATTCTGTATTTAGCTCTTTGAGGAAACAGCCAACTGCCTTCCACAGCAGTTGCACCATTTGACATCCCCACCAACAGTAGATAAGTGTACCTCTTTCTCCACATCCTCTCCAGTACTAGTCATTTTCTATTTTATTGATAATGGCCATTCTGGTGGGTGTGAGATGATATCTCACTGTGGTTTTGATTTGAATTTCTCTAACACCCATGGAAGTTGAGCATGTCTTCATGTGCCTTTGGCCATTTGTCTTCTTCTGAGAAGTGTCTGATCATGTCCTTTGCCCATTTTGTAATTGGGTTGGCTGTCTTTTTGTTGTTGAGCTGAACAATCTCTTTGTAAACTCTGGATACTAGACCTTTATCTGGTATGTCATTTTCAAATATTGTCTCCCATTGAGCAGGCTGTCTTTTTACTTTCTCGATGAAGTTCTTTGATACGCAAAAGTGTTTACTTTTGAGGAGTTCCCATTTCTTTCTTTCTTTCTTTCTTCAGTGCTCTTGCTTTGGGTTTAAGGTCTAGAAACCCAGCTCCAGTATAAGATTTATAAGATATTTCAGTACATTTTCTTCTAACACTTTTATGGTCTTAGATCTAATGTTTAGGTCTTTGATCCATTTTGAGTTAACTTTTGAATAGTGTATGAGGTTTGGGTCCTCTTTCATTGTTTTGCATATGGATATCCAGTTCTCTAGGCACCATTTATTGAAGAGACTCTTCTGTCCCAGGTGAGTTGGCTTGACTGCCTTATCAAAGATCAATTGTCCATAAGTAAAAGGGTCTATATCTCAATACTCAATTCAATTCCATTTGTCAATATATCTATCTTTATGCCAGTACCATGCTGTTTTGATCACTGTAGCTTCATAATATGCATTAAAGTCAGGTAGCGTGAGACCTCCAACTTCATTTTTTTCTCAGGATACTTTTAGCTATTTGGTACACACTGCCTTTCCTGAGAAATTTGGTTATTGGTTATTCTGTTTCTGAAAAATAAGTTTTTGGGATTTTAATTGGTATTGCATTGAATCCGTAAATCAATTTAAGTTGAATTGACACGTTAACTATACTTAGTCTTCTAATCCATGAACACGGTATGCCCTTCCATCTATTTAGGTCTTCTGTGATTTCTTTTAGCAATTTCTTATAGTTTTCTTTGTATAAGCCTTATGTCTCTTTAAATTTATTCCTAAATATTTTATTCTTTTGGTTGCTGTTGTAAATGGAATTCTTTTCTTGATTTCCCCCTTAGATTGTTCATTACTAATATATAGAAATACTACAGATTTTGAGTGTTAATCTTGTAACCTGCCACTTCGCTGTACTCACTTATTGGCTCCAGTAGTTTTGCTGTGGATTTTTCGGTGTTTTCAACATAGAGTATCATATCATCTGCAAACAGTGAGAATTTTACTTCTTCCTTTCCAATTTTGATGCCTTGTGTTTCTTTCTTTTGTCTAATTGCTCTGGCTAGAACTTCCAACACAGTGTTGAATAACAGTGGTGACAGTGGACATCCTTGTCTTGTTCCTAATCTTAGGGGGAAAGTTTTCAGTTTTTCCCCATTGGGAATGTTGTTAGCTGTGAGTATTTCATATATTCCCTTTATCATTTTGAGGAAGTCCCCTTCTATTCCTATCCTTTGAAGTGTTTTTCAGCAGAAAAGGATGTTGAATTTTGTCAAATGCCTTTTCTGCATCAATCCAGATGATCATGTGGTTTTTCTGCTTTGATTTGTTGATACAGTTTTCTTATGTTGAACCCTCCTTGCATACCTGGGATGAATCCTACTTGGTCATGATGTATAATTCTTCTAATGTGTTGCTGGATTCAATTTGCTAAAATTTTGGTGAGGATTTTGCATCTGTATTCATTAGAGAGATTGGTCTGCAGTTTTCTTTTTTTGTAATATCTTTGTCTGGCTTTGGTGTGAAGGTGATGTTGGCTTTGTAGAAAGATTCTGGAATGTTTGGTAAAATTCACATGTGAAGCGGTCTGGTCCTGGACTTTTCTTTTTGAGGAGCTTCTTCATGACTGATTCAATTTCTTTACTTGTGATTGGTTTGTTGGGGTTGTCTATTTCTTCTCGAGTCAATGTTGGTTGTTCATGCCTTTCTAGAAAGTTGTCCATTTCGTCTACATAGTTGTATTTATTAGCATAAAGTTGTGTGTAGTATCTTGTCATTACTTCCTTTATTTCTGTGGGGTCAGTGGTTATGTCTTCTCTTCCATTTCTGATCTTATTTATTTGTGTCCTCTCTCTTCTTTTTGTCAGTCTTGCCAAGGGTCCATCAATCTTATTGATTTTCTCATAGAACCAGTTTCTGGTTTTGTTGATTTTCTCAATTGTTTCCACATTCTCAGTTTCTTTTATTTCTCTCTGATCTTCGTTATTTCATTCCTTTTGCTTGCTTTGGGGTTAGTTTGCTGTTCTTTCTCTACTTCTTCCTGCGGTCGTCTTCCTAGAAGGCGATCGCTTGGGGGCAACTCTTTAACTGCTATGTGTGAATTCAGAGCTCTGTAGTCGGGGTCTAAGGCGTGCTGGAGCTCAGTAGCAGGCTGCTGAGGGACCCAAGAACCTGAGCCGAATACCAATTGTTGGCACAAAGCTACTTTATTGTTACATTGCAAGAGCTTAAGTGCTTGGGGGCTCAGGTGCTAAGAGGACCCCGAGGCTCGGTGAGCTACGGGTTATATACAGTTTGGGGAGGGGCGGAGTTAGGACATGGACTCCAGGGGAGGGTAACCAATCACACACGCATGGGGACAGTTGCTAGGCTTAGGGCAGAAGTTAGGTATAGGGATAGAGTTGAACATAACAGGAAGGCTGTGGTTTTGTGGTGGGCTATGGAAATGGGCGGTTTACGACAAGAGGGGGAGAGGACTGTAAGTAAGAAGAATAGGGAGTGAAATCTAAAAATTTTTAAGGACTGCTAGGCTCCAATCCCAAATAATATGCCACACTTCCAAGTGGACAATTAGTTCCTTGATTTTTGCCCTTTCTTCTTTTTTGATATAAGCATTTAGGGCAATAAATTTCCATCTTAGCACTGCCTTTGCTGTGTCCCATAAGTTTGGATATGTTGTATTTTCATTTTCATTTGCCTCCATTTCTCTTATAATTTCTTCCTTGATCCACTGGTTGTTTAAGAGTGTGTTGTTGAGCCTCCACATATTTGTCAATTTTCTGACACTGTGCCTATTATTGATTTCCAACTTCATTCCTTTATGATCTGAGAAAGTGTTTTGTATGATTTCAGTCTTTTTTAATTTATTAAGACTTGCTTTGTGACCCAGCATATGGTCTATCCTTGAGAATGATCCATGCGCACTTAAGAAAAAGGTGTATCCTGCTGTTGTGGGGTGTAATGCTTTATAAATGTCTGTTAAGTTTTGCTCATTTATTGTATTGTTCAAATTCACTGCTTCTTTATTAATCCTCTGTCTAGATGTTCTCTCCATTGATCAGAGTGGTGAATTGAAGTCTGCAACTATTGCAGTAGATGTGTGTATTTCTCTTTTCATTGTTTGCCTCGTGTTTTCATGCATTCTGGCTCGGTGCATAAATATTTATGATTGTTATGTCTTCTTGCTGAATTGTTCCTTTTATTAATACATAGTCTCCTTCTTTGACTCTTTTAACTGTTTTACATTTGAAGTCTAATTGGTTGGATATTAGAATAGCTACTGCTGCTCTTTTCTTTTTTATTTTGAACATCAGTAACTCATAAAATAAAGTTAATTATTGAGGACATACAGCAGAACAATAAATAAATGTTTGAATAATTGTCACAGGTCAGCTCTACTTATGTTACCTGGAAAATTTTTTGTGATGAATTCTTTGAATTCTTCCATTTTATCTTCATAATTACCAACCTTAAGCTTGGCTGTCAAACTGTGTATATTACCAAACTTTTTCTTGAGGTGCTGAGGGCTGCCTAGGCACTTAAACTTCCCCTTCGCCATGATGGCCAGCCTGGTGCAGAGGGACTCACATTCCTCCACACTAGGGAGACAAGGGAAATACGGTTGAAAAGTCTCATTTTTTAAAAATTTTATTAATTAAAAAAAATTACAAGAAACAAACATTCCCAACACATACACTCAGCAATTCACAATATCATCACATAGTTGCATATTCATCATCAAGATCATTTCCCAGAACATTAGCATCAATTCAGAAAAAGAAATAAAAAGATAACAGAAAAAAAATTTTTACAGGCCATACCCCTTACTGATCCCTTTCATTGATCACTAGCATTTCAAACTAAATCTATTTTAACATTTGTTCCCCCTATTATTTCTTTTTATTCCATATGTTCCTCTCATCCGTTGACAAGGTAGATAAAAGGAACATCAGACACAAGGTTTTCATAATCACACAGTCACATTGTGAAAGCTATATCATTATACAATCATCATCAAGAAACATGGCTACTGGAACACAGCTCTACATTTTCAGGCAGTTCCCTCCAGCCTCTTGGTTACATCTTGGATAACAAGGTGATATCTACTTAATGCATAAGGATAACCTCCAGGATAACTTCTCGACTCTGTTTGGAATCTCTCAGCCACTGACACTTTGTCTCATTTTACTCTTCCCCCTTTCAGTCGAGAAGGTTTTCTCAATCCCTTGATGCTGGGTCTCAGCTCATTCTAGAGTTTTTCTCAATCCCTTGATGCTAAGTCTCAGCTCATTCTGGGATTTCTGTCCCATGCTGCCAGGAATATCCACATCCCTGGTAGTCGTGTCCCATGTAGACAGGGGGAGGGTGGTGATCCTGCTTGCTGTGTTGGCTGGAGAGAGAGGCCACATCTGAGCAACAAAAGAGATTCTCTTGGGGGTGACTCTTAGGCTTAGTAGGCTTGACCTATCTCCTATGGGGTTAAGTTTCATATGAACAGACCCCAAGATTGGGGGCTCAGCCTATAGCTTTGGTTGTCCACACTGCTGGTGAGAATATCAAGAATTCAACTTGAGAAAGTTGAGTTTTCCTCCATTCTCACCATTCCCTGAAGGGGACTTTGCAAATACTTTTCCACTCACTGATCAAATCACTCTGGGATTCATCAGGGCATCACCTGGACAAACCAACAAAATCTCATGTCCTACACAAAGTTCCATGTACTTGAGGTATTCAATCAACTATCTACATAAGTTATATTAGGAGATGCACTAGTCAAAGTATAGATTTGTACAAAATAAATATTTTTTTTGCTTTAGTCTCACACATTAGTTGAAATTTTAAAATATTAAGTACCATCTATTTTCAGCACACTGCAGTAATGACATTCTTTTGTTCTTCCTCATGCAAAAACATTTTTTAAATTTGTACATGTTATCACTATCATTGTACACTCTAGGCATTCCTAGATTACACCATCTCAATCTTTATCGTCTATCTTTCTTTGTGATTTCATTTATGTCCCAGCCCTCCTCCCTCTATCATTCTCATATGTAGCTTCATTCAGTGTTTTAACATAATTGTATTACAGTTAGGTAATATTGTGCTGTCCATTTCTGAGTTTTTATATTCAGTCCTGTTGCACAGTCTGTATCCCTTCAGCTCCAATTACCCAATATCTTACCCTATTTCTATCTCCTGATGGTCTCTGTTACCAAGGAAATATTCCAGGTTTATTCACTAATATCAGGTCATATCAGTGAGACCATACAGTATTTGTCCTTTTGTTTCTGGCTAATCACACTCAGCATAATGTCCTTAAGGTCCATTCATGTTGTTACATACTTCATAACTTTATTCTGTCTTACAGATGCATAATATTCCATCTTATGTAAATGTTACAGTTTGTTTACTCAACTCTCTGTTGATGGACATTTTGGCTGTTTCCATCTCTTGGTAATTGTTAACAATGCTGCTATAAACATTGATGTGTAAATGTCCATTTGTGTCCTTGGCCTCGTGTCCTTTGAGTAGAGACAGCATATAGATGGGTCCTGTTTTTTAATCCATTCTTCCAGACTATGTCTTTTGATTGGAGAGTTTAATCCATTAACATTCAGTGTTATTACTGCATCGGTAGTACTTTCTTCTACTATTTTGTCTTCTGGATTTTATATGTCATATCTAATTTTCCTTCTTTTTACCTTTACTCATAGTCTTCCTTTCTACACTCTTCTCCACACCTCTCTCTTCTGTCTTCGTATCTGTCTCTAGTGTTCCCTTTAGTATTTCTTGCAGAGCTGGTCTCTTGGTCACAAATTCTCTCAGTGATTTTTTGTTTGAAAATGTTTTAATTTCTCCCTCATTTTTGAAGGACAATTTTGCTGGATATAGATTTCTTGGTTGGCAGTTTTTCTCTTTTAATAATTTAAATATATTATCACACTGTCTTCTCGCCTCCATGGTTTCTGCTGAGAGATCTGCGCATAGTCTTATTGGGCTTCCCTTGTATGTGATGGATTGCTTCTCTCTTGCTGTTTTCAAGATCCTCTCTTTCTCTTTGACCTCTGACATTCTGATTATTAAATGTCTTGGAGTATGTCTATTTGTATCTGTTCTCTTTGGGGTATGCTGCACTTCTTGGATCTGTAATTTTAAGTCTTTCATAAGAGTTGGGAAATTTTCAGTGATAATTTCCTCCATTAGTTTTTCTCCTCCTTTTCCCTTCTCTTCTCCTACTGGGACACCCACAACACGTATATTCATGCACTTCATATTGTCTTTCAATTCACTGAGTCCCTACTCATATTTTTCCATTTTTTTCCCTATAGTTTCTGTTTCTTATCAGATTTCAGATATTCTGTCCCCCAGTTCAGAAATCCTATGTTCTGTCTCTCGGAATCTACCATTGTAGGTTTCCATTGATTTTTCATCTCTTCTACTGTGTCTTTCATTCCCATAAGTTCTGTGATTTGTTTTTTCAGACTTTCAGTTTCTTTTTGTTCTTTCCTTGCCTTCTTTATATCCTCCCTCAATTCACTAATTTGGTTTTTGATGAGGTTTTCCATGTCTGTTTGTACATTCTGAATTAATTGTTTCAGCTCCTGTATGTCATTTGAATTGTTGGTTTGTTCCTTTGACTGGGCCATATCTTCAGTTTTCCTAGTGTGATTTGTTATTTTTTGCTGGCATCTAGGCATTTAATTACCTTAATTAGTTTATTCTGGAGATTGCTTTCACTTCTTTTATCTAGGGTTTTCTTGCTGGATGAATTTGTTTTCTGTGTGTTCTTTGACATTCCGTTCAGCTTTATCTGGACATGTAGCTTAAGTTTTGTTTAACAGAGGAGAATTTTTCAGTTCTTGTTCTTGTTTCTTGCCATGCTTGTGTGGTGCCTTTCCCCACACACACTTAGGAGGGCCTACTTAGATATTATAGACCCCAGCCAGATTTTCCCAGACCAAACTACCCTTCTATCAGGAGGAAAGAGTCATCTGCATCGGTTTTCCCTGAGGGTGACACAGCAGGTTGAAAGATTTTCCTGTGAAGTCTCTGGACTCTGTTTTTCTTATCCTGCCCAGTATGTGGCACTTGTCTGATTGAAGGTCCCACCAGCATAAGATGATGCAGTACCTTTAACTTTGGCAGACTCTTCCTGCTGGGGGCATGGTGGAGACAGAGGAGAGACTGTAGGCTGGTTTTAATGGCTTCAAATTACCAAGCCCTGGTGTCTGAATTTCTTGATGGAGGGATTCCACCTGGGTGGGGCTTCACCCCTCCCCTGGGGAAGGCACAAGCTCCAGATAAGCCCCCAAAAGAGCTCACTTCTGCTTATCCCTGGGGCAGTTGCAGCCTGAAAAGTCCTGCCACTGTATCCAGAGGCAATCAAGCCTTTGTAGATACACAGCCACAAAAACCTCTGTTTCCTTCTTTTTTTTCCCCCCCTTTTTCTGTCAGTCCTGCCCCCTTGGCGCCGGGGCAAAAATGAGCAACCTCTGCTTTGATCAGGTTCACCTAAGCTGGGGGCCTATTTTCAGTAGTCAGAATTTGTTAATTAGTTCCACAATTGGCGTTTGATTGTGCCCAGTCCCTGCTCCTGGTAAAGTGCTTTCCTTTTCCCTCTAGAAAGTGGCCTGTAGGGGAGGGGCGCTGGCCCCTACAGCTTTGGGAACTCACGGTTCTGGGCGGGGGGTGCTTGCAGCTGGTCCAGCTGGTCCAGACTGGAGTATGCTGTGTGTCTGGTCACTATCGTGGCTCTGGAAGCTGTTCTGTACTGTTTCTGGTTATTTAGTAGTTGTTCTTCAGGATGAATTAAAATGCGCACATTGTTAAGCCGCCATCTTGACCCGAAACTCAAAGTAGAATCATTTAAAATTTTAAAGAACCAAAAGTACCAAAAATATCAGTAAGGCTAAATATATTTGAAAGTTTTCTGTTTATAATTGGCTTGTTCTAAATAGTTCACCAGATTTTTCTGATAATCCTGACTAAAAGCATTCTTTGATGGTTTTGAATTATTTTCAACACACTTGATCAGTTTTTATGTTGATTATTACATGTTGCCTTGTGTTAGCATCATGTCTAGATCTCATCTCCTCTAAGTGTTTCTTCATATATTAACAATGTAGGTATTAAAGTGCTCTGTTTAATGTAGTATTTGAACCATCTTATGTCAATTAGATATGTTTTAAATTCTGAAACTAGTTTCATACAGTCAGCATCTCAATAAACTTAAAAAGAATAGAGTTTTTTCTCCCATAAATCTGGTTGCTATTCAAAGCCAGCCTGTGAGGTAGTTCTGTGTAATTGTAGCCTTCCTTCTGCCATAGAGTTTTCTGTGATAGTCTAAGTGAGTGCTGGGCAGTGTCTGTGCTCCCAGGGCCCGGCCACCTGGATGCCTGGGCTTGGGGTTGGGGTTTGCTCAGGTGTTCCCACCTTCCGTCTGTGGAGGCTCACAGTGTCTGTCACACTGCCCTCTTGGTGGAAATCACGATGAACCTGTTTACATAAAGTTTTGCATTTAGAAAATTATCTTCTATCTCTTCTTCCTATTTCTAGTTCATTCATTCATTGACTCAGCAGTTATTCAACAACTATTGGTACCCACTCTGTGACTTTTTTTAATTTGGCTTTACATTTTCTGTATTATCTTTTTAATTGAGGAATCTTCAGACACATGCAGTCCATACATAGTGTACCATCAATGGCTCACATTATCATCACGTTGGTGATCACCATAATCATTTCTAGAACATTTGCATCACTCCAGAAAAAGAAAAAAGAAAAAGCCCATACATTCCATACCCCCTTATACCTCCCTCTCATTCACCACAAGTAAGTCAATCTACCCAATTTTTCCTTTTATTCCCCCCACCCCCCATTATTTATTTATTTTAACGTTATTTTTTCACTCATCTGTCCATACCCTGTATAAAAGGAGCAATGAGACACAAGGTTTTCATAGTCAAACAGTCATATTGTAAAAGTGGTTTGGTTATATTAACATCTTCAAGAATCAGTGCTTGTGGAACATAGCTCAACGTTTCAGGTACTTCCCTCCAGCCACTCCAATACACCATAAACTAAAAAGGGATATCTATGTAATGCATAAGAATAACCTCCAGGATAACCTCTCTACTGTTTGAAATCTCTCAGCCACTGAAACTTCATTTTGTCTCATTTCCCTTTTGGTCAGGAAGGCTTTGCCAATCCCATGATGCCACTACCCTGTAACACTTTTCAAGGTGCTAATCATCTTCCTATCTCCTTTCTATCACTTTCTGTCACTTTCTATCACTTTCATGGTGATAGAAAGTATCTCCTTTCTATCACTTTCATGGCTGTTTTGACATTCTTTTGGGGATGGGGGGCAAGTTGAATGAAAAGTTCATGAAAGTGTTTTATTCATATCTTGTCTCTGTTCTTTCTTTTTCTGTCCTCTACCTACCTACTCAGCTTTCCTCATACCTGTTGTCTCTCACACATGCACACACACACATACATGTATATTTTTTATTTACTTCTGGGTTCCTTTTTTGCTATACTTTATTTTAGTTCAGAATGGCTTCTCATAGTGGAGCAATTCATTGGGGAAAATTCAAGTTTCAGTCGTCAAAGTGTTGTTGTGGCTCCTTTATTGAAAGAAATGTCCTGCTTTTCCAGTGTGGGTCTCTGGTTAATGACATTAAGTCCTCTCAAGCCTTAGCCTCCAACTGCCACCTCACTTCAGTTCCACAAAGGGGAACTAGTGATACTAGTTTATATTCTAGGTTTTAAACTTTTATACACATCCTTTGTTCCCTTTCCTGTTTTCTCTCCTGTTTCCTGATTCCACACACCCCACCCTCTTCCTGAGAACCAGTGTTGTGTTCATTTATAAATTCATGCAGAAGGATAAAGGAGAAACTGGAAAGAGGTTCTGCCCACCTGTATGCTTCCACCCCAATTCTCAGAGCAGAATGGAAAGGAGCATTCTTGGCTCAGGATATGGGAATTGAAATGGGATTTTTGCCCCACTTCTACTCTTCCAGCTTCCTGTCTCCTGCTCTCCTTCTGAGAAGGAAAAGAGAGTTCTCTGTGTTCTGCATTTTTTGAGAGTCTCTGTCTGGATGTCTTGAATTGCTGCAGAGGCACAGTCTGCTCTGGGATGACATCTTACATGTTCATTGAAAGTTCATTTCAGGGGTGTGTGGTGGAACAGCAGGCAAGTTTGGTTTTGGCAAAGACTTCAGGGAATGTTCTTTCTTCTTGCTGTGCTCTCACAATCTTTCCAGAGCAAATTGTTATCCTTTTGGACCAGATGACAGTTAAAAACCACATGCCTTATAGTGGACTTATTCATCAAATAAAGAAAGATTTAGATGGCATGCCTGACATACATCTTGAACAGCCATCCTAAAAATATATTTGTTTTTATTTGAATGTTAGGTGATGCCTGGAGGGTGATTTATTTGCAGTGGGCATATTTTAAGTTAAATCACATTAATTTAGTTCTGTTTGTCTCTTTTTGAATCCTTTATAAAATGAAAAAAAGTAAAATAGAACTTAGACTGCGGAGTTCAAATACACGACTATAGTTTTCAGCCACAGGCAATTTTAAATAAGGTTCAAGGAGTAGCTGGGAGCTCGTGGCTTCCCTTTCTAGGGGTTGGCCTGTGGCTTTTGCTACTCTGGCTGCATCCTCAGTATGCCTATGTTATGCCTTCCTTTCCCCACCATCCATGGGGGTTAGGGGCTCATTGATCAGTTAACTACCAGCCTCCTCTCCCCACTGGAGACTTGGAGCATGGGGCACCTAGTACAAGTTCTGCAGGGCCTGGCCAGTCCCTCAGGTTGCCATGAGCACTTGCCCTCTGGGGCTCTCTGGCCTTACCCCCCTAACCACTGTGCACTCAGTGTGCACTCAGGTTTCTCTCTCATGGTTCCCACCTGTCCTGCAGGAGCTCCACACCTGGGAGGAGGAGCTGACGTGGGCTGCACTCCAGCAGAAGAACCTGGAAGAGCTGCTGCAGCACAAGGAGAGGAGCTGGCTGAGTGGGAAATCGACAAACTGAAGTGGGAGCTTAACATCATCCTCCACCAGCTGTGCCAGGAGAAGCCCCGACTGAAAAAACGCATGGGCAAGTTCAGGAAGAGCCAGCTGAAGCTAAAGAATGGCAACTGCATCAGCCTTCCCTCTGGTCACTGGCCAGGAGCCTGCTGGAAGTGAGAACAGAGAGCCTGTTGTGGGGTGGGGGAAGGGCTTGGTGTGGGCAAGGATCCCTACCTACTCTGTCCCAATAGTGGGGACTGAGCTTTTGGAAACACAAGACCTAGGGTTTCAAAATGGACCTTTGTTGAAATCAGCCATTCTGTTCAGTAGAAAGATGCTGGCCTGCTGAAAATATCGCCCACTTTAGGGGCATTAGTGACTGTGACTGAACACAGAAAATGAACTGATAGGTGAGTGTGGTCCAGGCTGCTAGAAGCATGGCTGCTCACATAGGCACCTTTCCTTTTAGGCAGACTCGGAGAAGGAAGCATGTGATTGGGGTGGGGTGGGAGAGCAGTTTGTAGATTTCAAGGTGTATATGTGTGAGACAGGAGAAATCTTGCCTTTTCAGAATAGCTCATGTCAAGGTTTATTTAAATGGCTAGTTCTCTGAATGCACTTGAGTTTATGTTTAACTCACAGGACTTTGATTTACACATAAGCTTTAGAAACACATTGGCTAAAAATATATACATTTTTGACTTGTGAAGACTCAGAAAAATGCAAAGAAATATGAAGCTATGAATTAGAATCTTTGTGTTGTACAGTGCACCCATTGAAGAAGGTAAGTGTTCAAGTGTATGTTTGTATAGATAAAAAATGTTCACTTGCGTTCTGACACATAAGGCCCAAGGAAGCAAGCTTTTTAGAAGTATAAGGAACTAAGGAAAAATAGCATGATAGGAACAGCAGTGGTTGGCTTTCAATGGTAGCTTAAGTATAGACAAGGGAATTAATTCACTGAAATTCAGTGAATGTGTTCATGGGATGTGTTTACTGATCTCCTTGTTGTATATCTTTTTCTTTTCAGACAACCTTGAGTCTTTGAGTACATCTTGAGCATATAACATGTGTTGAGCATATTGCCACGTGCTGGGAATACAACTTGGTGGGGAGACCCAGGTGCAGACAAACAGCTGTTGTTAGTCCTCTTTGACAGATGAGGAAAGTGAAACTCAGAAATTCAGAGCTAAGCACAAACCCTGGTTTACTGTCCTTAAGTTCTACATTCTTTCTGCTGTACCATAACTGCCTTTGGAAGATAGAGTTTGGACCATCTCCCTCATTTCCTTAGGTTGCTCTCACCAAAGACTAGTTCTTAATACCCACCTCTATCCCCACTTAGTAAAAAGCATCAGTCCCCCTCCTTTGTTCCCTGAGAAAAGGGGACAAGTACTAATAGATCATATGAAATAGAGAATTTTAAGTTAAATTTCCTAGAATAATATACAAGGTCTCATTGTCTAAAAAGCTGTTCTAGATATATAATCATATATAACCTGTAAGTCTGTATTATATAGACAGCTCTCTGAAGACTGTCTAATGAAAGGTCACTCAGAAAATGAATTTTCCTCCTTTCCATATCTCCACCTTCCATTTCCCTTTGGGAAAAAGAGAGAATTCTGAAAGAGAACATTTTCCAGGTGAACAATAAGCTTTTCAGGCCTGTCAGTTTTCTTACATGAATGTCATTATGGGAAAATTCAAATGCACATGCTATCTGTCAGTCTTTCCTCAAGCAGATTTCCAGCAGAAGTTCATGGTGCAGGCATCTCCATCCATGGACAAAAGAAAAAGTCTGATCAGCAGCTGCTCTAGTCCTCCTACAGGCCCCACCATCATTCCTTGCCTTCGTGCCATCCAGTGTGAGACTATTTCCTAAATTATTTGGGGTCAGAACACACCAGGTGTCTGCTATGTCCAGCCACCAGCGGGTTCAGGCTTGCTCCATCCATAACTTCTGCCACCTGTCCTTGACAGCATGTATGTACATGTGCATACATACACATACCCATAGCCTTTCCCTTTGTCTCTGTCCATTAACTTTACTATGGTCTCTTCTACATTTTATTCTTAGTCAAATATCAGCAAAGGGTTTTGGGGGTATCAGTGGTAGCTCAACTGATTTACAAAGTGATTTGCAATCTAGTGTCTTGTGTCGATACAGGTTGGTACCCTGGCCTGGGGCCCAGGCATGTCCTCTGCCATATTTGGACATCATTGTTTTTCTTTTGTCCGTCCTTTCCAGGGAAGGGCTTTTGTAAAGTCTGAGTCCTGAAGAAACTTGTTAAATACTTTTTATGGTCAGCTGGATCTGGACCAATTTTGCTTTTATTGCAGTGTGAAAAAATAAATAAATTAAAGAAATAATTTTCCTAATTTAAAGATAGATAGATTTCATCAAAACAAAGGGGAAAAAATTAAATTAAAAAAAGCAGGGACAGGCCATGATGGCTCAACAGGTAGAGTTCTTGCCTGCTATGCCATAGACCCAAGTTCAATTCTTGGTGCCTTCTTGTGCAAAAAAAAAAAACAAAACTAAAACTAAAAAACAGGGTTTATGACTTTTACTGAAAGATAAAAATCACTGGGGTCTTTTACATGTGTCCACAGTTCACTGGAATTGATGGGCACTTTCATATGCTCTAAATTTTGCCTCAGTCCCCTCAACTTCCTGTTTGATGGTAACTGGCTCCCTTCACACAGTTTAGATAGAAGCCTGGTCCCTGAGGGTTTGACTGTTGCTCTAAGGTATCCATGTCAGAAGAATGCTCCTTTTCTCTTATGTTTCATATTTCTCTAGTCCTGTTCATTTCCCATCACCGCCTACTCTTGACTTTCTTCTCCTTAAGCTTGAACTCCTCATTTTCTCTGCTTCCAGATCTTTCTTATTTTGCAGTTTTGCACTTTTCATCTTCCTCAATCCCTTCTCTTCTTCTCTCCCACCTCTCTTCTCATCACCCACCCTTGCCTCCCCATCCCACCCAACAGAGTAAGTTGCTTAAGTCAGATCTGTTTGGAACTCTGATGTTTGGTTGGTCTGAGCTTCAGCTTTGCATTGGACTTAGGGGGATTTAGGAAATTTTTCTGTGTGCTTTGAGAAAGATAAATGATTGGTGGCTGAGACCTTCATTACTTTCCTGGCTCTACTTGGGTACAGAGATTTTTTTATGAAGTTGAACTTTTTCCCTGCAGCTCCAAATGTGGGTGTTGATCTGGCAGAGTAGAGGTTAATCTGGGAAGGGCTCTGTATGTCTTTTTCCAGATCCCACCCATCCTTTGTAATTCACAGTGACACCAGGTGAAAGCAGAAAAACCTGGGGGCACAGCTCAGTCATTCCTAAGGAGGAAGGTGAGGAGGAGGAGAAGAGGGGCCCCAGTGAATAAGGAATGGATATGGGGGCCCAGTACTCTTGGACAGAAGGAACTTGCCTCGGGAGATGAAGGGTAAGAGCCAGATAATGTGAAATTCTTTCTCACTGAAAAATGGATACACTATTTTAAAATACCTTTTTCTGTTTTGGGTGTTTCAGTGGTTTCTGAGAAATCACCTGATCTTTACAACAGAATTTTCCAGTCTCTTTGTTCTCTGGAATTTCCTAGGATAGAGATCAGCAAACTTCTTCTCTGATGGACCAGATGGTGAATTATATTTTAGGCTTTTCAGGCCATAGGGTCTCTTTCACAACTAATGAGCTCTATTGTTGTAATGCAAAAGCAGCCATGGACCATGGACAGTATGTAAATGAGTGAGCTTGTCCAGTAAAACTTCATTCATAGAAACAGGTGGTGGGCAGGTTTGGGCCATGGATTGTAGTTGCCAACCCCTATAGGTGTCCCACTGAAAGTGGTGAGCAGCCCAGGTATTAACCAGATATAAGTATTCTGGCTAAGTATGCTACTTACACCTGGCTCTTCCTTCCTCTTTAAAGGTTTGTTCAAGAGAGGGATCATTAGCACGATTCCAGATAAGATTTGCAAGGTGGCTATAAATTCTAATAGGTTCAGTGGTTCCACTTCATTTAAATGTATTTCCTGCTTTGGTATTAAATGTAATTTTATTTTGCAGTAGAAAATATTAACTTTTGGCGTTTCCTTCCCCCATATGTAAATTCGCCCTTGTAAACTTTCGAAACATGTCAAAATATATGATGTAACTTTCCTGATTCTCAATTTTTATTGACATAAAATGTCAAGTAAAGACCTCTTTAATGCCAGAGGTTTTTGAGAAACTCAGGAAGATAATGTTTATATTTTAGTATCTGTCAACAGAATAAAATATGTAATGACAAAAGTATCTTGAATTCAGTAATGTTAACTGAATCTGTGTTTTGTGAATCTTAGCATTGTAGTCCTTTTTTAAAAATAGTACATATTGAGGAGAAGCCAAGATGGCAGCTTAGCGAGGTACGGGATCTAGTTCGTCCTCCAGAATGCTACTAAATAACCAGAGCAGTACAGAATATCCCCTGGGACCACATCAGTGACAGGACACACAGCGTACCCCAGTCTGGACCAGCTGCGAGCCCCCCAGAACTGTGAGTTCCCCAAGCCAAGATGGTCAGCACCCAACCCCAACAGGCTGCTTCCCAGAGGGGAAAGGAAAGGGACTTGACCAGCAGCAGGGGACGAGCACAACTTAGCTTCAAGTGTGGAATTAATTCACAAATTCTGACTACTAAAAAGAGGCCCACAGTTCAGGTGAACCTGGTCAGGGCAGAGCTGGCTCATTTTTGCTCTGGTGCTAATGGGGCAGGGCTGATGGAAAAAGAAAAAAAAAAGAAACAGGTTTTTGTGGCTGTGTTTCTGTGGAGGCTTGGCTGCCTTTGGATACAGTGGCAGGACTTCTGAGGCTGCAACTGCCCCAGGCATAGGCAGAAACAAGCTTCTTTGAGAGCTTGTCTGGAACCGGTGCCTTCCGCAAGAGAGAGGTGAGGCCCAAACTCAGGTGAAATCCTTCCCTCAAGGAATTCAGACACCAGGGATTGGTAATTTGAAGCCATTAAAACCAGCCTACAACCTCTCCTTTGTCTCCACCACGCCCCCAGCAGGGAGAGCCTTCCAAAGTTAAAGGAGCCACAACATCTTTTGCTGGTGTGGCCTGCAGGCAGACAAGCAGCACATAGTGGACAGGACAGGAAAAACTGTGTCCAGAGACATCACAGGAAAGTCTTTCAACCTGCTGGGTCTCACCCTCAGGGAAAACCAACACAGGTGACTCTTTCCTCCTAACAGGGGCCAGTTTGGTCCGGGAAAATCCAGCTGGGGTCTATAATACCTAAGTAGACTGTCATAAGGGGGGGCACCATACAGGCAGGGCAAGAAACAAGAAAACAAGAACTGAAAATTTCTCCTCTGTTAAACAAAACCTAAGCTGGAGGTCCAGAAAAAGGTGAACTGAAGGTTAAAGAAGAGATAGAAAACAAATTCATCCAGCAAGAAGACCCTAGGTAAAAGAAGTGAAAACAATCTCCAGAATAAACTGCTTAAGGTAAGTAAATACTTAGATGCCAGCAAAAATAACAAACCACACTAGGAATATTGAAGATATGGCCCAGTCAGAGGAACAAACCAACAATTCAAATGAGATACAGGAGTTGAAATGATTAATTCAGAACATATGAACAGACAATGAAAACCTCATCAAAAACCAAATCAATGAATTGAGGGAGGATATAAATAAGGCAAGGAATGAACAAAAAGAAGAAATCAAAAGTCTGAAAAAGCATATCACAGAACTTATTGTAATGAAAGGCACAGTAGAAGAGATGAAAAAAACAATGGAAACCTACAATGGTAGATTTCGAGAGGCAGAATGTAGGATTAGTGAACTGGAGGGCGGAACATCTGAACTCCAACAAGAAAAGAAAATATAGGGAAAAAAAGCAAATTTAATTCCCAGAGACTCAGGAATTGAATGACAATATGAAGGACATGAATATATGTGTTGTGGTTGTCCCAGAAGGAGAAGAGAAGGGAAAAGGAGGAGAAAAACTAATGGAGGAAATTATCACTGAAAATTTCCCAACTCTTATGAAAGACTTAAAATTACAGATCCAAGAAGTGCAGCATACCGCAAAGAGAATAGATACAAATAGGCATACTCCAAGACATTTAATAATTAGAATGTCAGAGGTCAAAGAGAAAGAGAGGATCTTGAAAGCAGCAAGAGAAAAGCAATCCATCACATACAAGGGAAGCCCAATGAGACTATGCGTACATTTCTCAGCAGAAACCACAGAGGTGAGAAGATCTTCTTCACTGCCCTCCCTCATGGCCCCAGGACTGTGAGTGTGAAAGTGTGAATGTGACTCCTGCTGCTGGAGCTTGGGTGTCCACATGGAGCCCAGACATGCACCTTGAGGCCCTGGCATGTTCCCCCATCTCGGGGCTGTGAGGTGACCGGGGTCCCTGTGCCTGGTGCCCGAGGAAATGCCCTGGCTGCACCCCTGGCAGGGTCCTCCATCTGGGGGCTGTGGGGTGACCGGGGTCCCTGTGCCTGGTGCCTGAGGAAATGCCCCAGCTGCACCCCTGGCAGGGTCCTCCATCTCGGGGCTGTGGAGTGACTGGGATCCCTGTGCCTGGTGCCCGAGGAAATGCCCCGGCTGCACCCTGGCAGGGTCCTCCATCTGGTGGGCTGTGGGGTGACTGGGGGACTCTGTGCCCAGCACCAAAACCTACACAGGCTTGCCAGCTCCTGTCCCAGCTGTCATCATCCTTCACTCAACCCTTCCTCTGCCTCGTGGTTGTCAGGGTGTGAAAATGTTGGAACCAGCACCCTTGTGCCCACAGAACAGGGAGGTGCCTGGGTGGGTTTGCATTAAAGAGTCACCTTTTCTCTTCCAGAGAGCTCCTGTCCAGTGACGTGATGATGGAGTTCAGCACGGCTTGCATCTACCTGCATGTGACTGTGAGTCCCAGGAGCAGTTCACGGTAAGCCCTTGTTGGCCTGGGACCCCAGGGTGAAGCCGTGGGTTGCTGGAAGCATGTGCTTTCCCTGGTGAAGTCCGTCGCCTTGGTCTGAAAGGTCTCTGTTCCTCTCAGAATGCAATGGTGCTTTAGGTGAAGACCCAGCTGCATCTCTGCAGCCCTTAAATGGTGGGGTGGAGCCTGCAGTGGGAGAAGCCTGCTGTGTAGAAGGAGCCTGTCATATGTGGTGGAGCCTGCTGTGTGGGTGGAGTCTGTCATATGGGGTGGAGCCTGCTGTGTGGGTGGAGTCTGTCATATGGGGTGGAACCTGCTGTGTGGGTAGAGTCTGTCATATGGGGTGGAGCCTGCTGTGTGGGTGGAGTCTGTCATATGGGGTGGAGCCTGCTGTGTAGAAGGAGCCTGTCATATGGGGTGGAGCCTGCTGTGTAGAAGGAGCCTGTCATATGAGGTGGGGCCTGCTGTGTGGGTGGAGTCTGTCATATGGGGTGGAGCCTGCTGTGTGGGTGGAGTCTGTCATATGGAGTGGAGCCTGCTGTGTAGAAGGAGCCTGTCATATGGGGTGGAGCCTGCTCTGTGGGTGGAGTCTGTCATGTGTGGTGGAGCCTGCTGTGTGGGTGGGGTCTGTCATATGGGGTGGAGCCTGCTGTGTGGGTGGAGTCTGTCATGGGGTGGAGCCTGCTGTGTAGAAGGAACCTGTTATATGTGGTGGAGCCTGCTGTGTGGGTGGGGTCTGTCATATGGGGTGGAGCCTGTGTGGGTGGAGTCTGTCATATGGGGTGGAGCCTGCTGTGTGGGTGGGGTCTGTCATATGGGGTGGAGCCTGCTGTGTGGGTGGGGTCTGTCATATTGGGTGAAGCCTGCTGTGTAGGGGCAGAGCCTACCAAGTGGGGTGGAAGGTGGAAAGCCCAGAGGGACAGAGTGCTGCACGCAGGTGGCTCTGGGACTTCAGAGGAGTGTGGCACCTGCAAGGCTGTGTATGGCCACTTGCAATGGGTAGAGTCTGGTGGGAGCCAGCTACAGACAGGCCAGACCCTCTGCTCAGGATAGGTGGAGGCACTTCTGAGCAGGAACCACTCAAGCAGGATTTTGGAAGCTGTTTGCTGGGTGGGAGCATGATCGTCTCAATACCCCGCCTGTAGGGAAGCCCCAGCTTCCCTCACAGTGGACCGTTTCCTCACCTGTCCTCCATGCTTCCCCACCCTCACAGTGTGTGCAGCACCCATGTGGGATCTTTCTTCCCCATGAGGCCTGGTCTGTGTCATCGGTTCCTCCTCAAGCCAAGCAGAGGGCTTAGCCTTGGCAGGAGCATGGCCCCACCTGGGGCTGGATGCAGTGATGGGTGCAAGTGCCTAGGCCAGTGTGGGGAAAAGCGTGACATTGGAGGGTGCATAGGGACAGAGGTGCCACCTTGGGTACAGGGGCAGTGGGGAGTGGGCCAGGGTTTACAGTGTTGTTAAATTGGGACATCTGTCCCAGTGATAGCAAGGAGCTGTCCTCACCCAACCTGGGCCCTAATCCCAGCCTCACTTGGCCTCTCTGCCTCGTCTGGCCTCACCCCTGCTGATGTTCAGGCACCCCCACAGCGCCCTGTCGTCCGGCAGAGTGCGGCCGGCATACAGGGGTTGGGGTGCATGGACAGAGCAGTGCCCAGTGGTGCTCCACCTCTTCGTCTGGAGCTCATCCAAGAGTCCGCCCCTCCGCCTGTTACCTGCTGGGGTGATGGCACCAGGCCAGCCCGCCGGCTCCCTGCTCTTCTGTGCAGCCCTCTCCCACCAGCCCAGCACTGTCTCCCTCATGCTGGACGTGGTGAAGTGGATCCTGCACTCCAAGGCCTCCGGGAGGGCTGGGTTTCACTGGCCCTGGTAGTCATCCTCCCTGCACCAACCCCCTGGCCTCTGACTGTCAGAGGAGGGAAATTGAATTTTTATAAGACTAATAGTGGCGGAGCAATGTATTTTAGCTGAGTCTGATTTAAAAAATAGGCCATTATTTGAGAGAGGAAATTGAAATGCATTTTTCTTGTATGTAAATGCTGTCACAAATATGAATGGGGTCAGAGTCCTGGCCTGTTCCCAGAATGAAGTTGCCCCTCCTGAGGCAGCACATGGGGTGGGGTCCTCACCTGGGGGTGCTATTCCTCACCTGAGCCCCCCAAGGTCAGGTCCTACACGCTGTTGGCCCCCACTTAGCCAAGAGGTTGCCCCAAAGCTGTGCTCTGGCCCCGAGGCCCAGTCATCTCACCTTAAGTGACCGGTCAAGTCTTGATGCCTCACGTGTACCTGCCCAGAGCCCCCACTCAGCAACCTGGCCTGCAAACTTGCCAGCCCCCACAGCCTGCATGCCCCTGGGAAGCCTGGCACTTGGGGGTTCAGGGGCTTCTGCAACTGTCCAGACAGTACACCAAGGCCCAGTTGAGACCATGTGGTCAGATGGGGGCCTAGGATGTCACAGCCCTGGGCAGGGGCCAGGGGTTCCTGATGGGGAGGGGAGCAGGCCCATCAGCCCTGGCCCCTGAGAGCACCTGCAGCCACCCTGTGGTGGGGAATGAGGCAGCACTCATGGGCTGGCGTGGAGGGCGGTTTCCCCTATAGGACTCCATGCTGAATGGCCAGCTCAGCCTCAGGAATATGAGGCTGGGAGGCCCAGTTTAGGAGAATGGAAGATCTTCTGGGGGTGTTGAGGATGGAAGGGGCCCAAGGGGTGGGGAGGTGGGGTGTGGCAGGGCGCCCTGCATGGCTGGGTCTGCGGAGCTGAGCATGTCCTCCTGGGGCGGCCATCCCCTCTGGAATGGGTCTTGGGTCCAGTCCAGCCTCCGGGTACTCACTGGGACCTTCCCTTGTGTGGCTTCTCATCAGATCATGGAGGGCAGCCAGGCCACAGGGTGAGACCCTAAGCTCAGTGCTGTGACTGTGTTTTGTCAGCCACAGCTTGGGTGGGCTTAGGTGAGGCCGTGCATGTGGTGGGCCTGCCCAGGACAGTGCCAGGTGTGAACAGCACCAGGTGTGGACAGGACCAAGTGCTAGAACAGTGCTGAGTGCTCAGGAGAGTGTGCTTTGTGGACAGCATTGGGTGCTCAGGACAGCACGGGGTATGGACAGTGCAGGGTGCTCAGAACACCACAGGGTGTGGATAGTGCTGGGTGCTCAGGACTGTGCTGGCTACTCAGGACAGCACCGGGTGTGGACAGCACTGCATGCAGACAGTACTTGCTTGTGGACAGCATCTAAATGTTAGCTGCTGTTGCTGCCTGCCTTCCCCCCTAGGCGGCCTGTGTTTGCTGAGCCCAGGCCTGTGCAGCCCAAGGAGTCAGTCCATCCAGTTCTCATCTGTTACAAGGAGCACTACAGGGAGATCTATGTCACTTTACTTGCTTTCAGCCAGTGCTTCCAGTGGGCTTCACTGTTGGCCCACGGGGAGGACGATGTTGAAAGTGAGGAGTGGTGGGCAGCAGGGTCTGTGTCTGACGTAGAGCTTCAGGGATCAGCTGAGACTTAGGGGCAGTTGGAGCAGATGCCCCAGCACCCTTGTGGTTTGGGTGGTTGGGTCACCAAGATGGCACTGCACACAGATTTTCACTCCCATGCTGGCCCTCTTGTTCCCCGCCTGGCAGCAGTTAGCTCCAACATACCCTGTACTCTCCAGCTCAGAGTCTTTTGTGGCTCTCATTTCCCTGAGAAAACGCCCACAGCATAATACCTTCAGGGTTTTTCCAGCCTGAGTCCCCTCCCCCAGAGCATCTCTGGTCCCACCTTGGTCCTGGGTCCCAGCCACACTGCTGACTGCTGTGCAGTTCTTGGAATAACCTACATGTTCCTACCCCAGGGCTGATACTTGTGCCATCCCTGGGACACTTCCTCACTGCAAGTGCATGGACACCCCCCCACCTCCATGTGGCCTCTGCCATGGTGTCCTGTGGGCAGGGAGGCTGCTGGGTGAAGGATCTGGAGCAGCCCTTGTAGCCCCTCCATCCCTCTGGGGCATTGTGCTCAGTGAATGGCTTTGGGTTGATGGCTGAGTTCCCAGGGGCTGAGTAGTGCTGGGGGTGGGAGGGCCCATGAAGTCCATCTGTGGATTAAATGTGAGTGCCTGTTACCCCCAGCAGGGAGGCAGGGGTCCACGTGCATAGAGCTCAAAGGTGAGTCAGGTCGAGGAGCCAGATGGGAGCCCTGGGGTTGTAGCTGTCTCAAGTCACGGGCTAATGAGCTCCCCAGGTGCCGAGCTTGGTATTGGCCTGTCCTGGGAGGGAGGCATCCTGGAAGGCTCATAGAGCCAAGGAGGACTTGCAGGAGGAGGGCAGGCTCTGTGTCCCGGTTGGGGATTGCTCTCTGCCTGGCGGCCAGCCTCCCAAGGCCCTAATTCCTTCCTGTGGCTGCCCGAGAGGATGACTCTGTCCCACAGGGCCCTGGTGGAGAACCAGAGGCCACAACCTGTCAGGAAGGCCATGGCTTCTGAGTGGGTGGGCCCAGGGCCAGGGGCTGCACTGTTTGGTATCTGTGTTACAACCTTAAACGTGTTGGGTCTCCTGCAAACTTTGGTGAATCAGCACCCCAAAAACATCTCTGTATGGATTCCATATTGAATCACCAGCGAGTTTTTAAGAGTTTCCAATTCTGTCCTCTGACCATTGGGAATAGAACATTAGCTTTGTTTCCAAAAGAGAGTCAAAGAGAGGAAATTGCTGTGTCCTGGAGGGTTCCTGAGAACCCGCCGTGCTGCACACCAAGTCCTAACCAACCTCGTGGGTCATTCGAGGACTCTCCATGGGGTGAGCTGAGTCTGGGGATCCCCGTGGTCAGGGAGGAATGCTCCCCAGAGACACCCATCTTGAAACCTGGGTCCACACCTGCCACAGAGATGGCCACCTACCTGGCCTGGAGTACTGGGGTCTGGCATCAGTGCAGCTCCAGCAGGGGTCAGGCTTTCTGAGGGTCACTGCACCCCTGGTCTCAGCATGCACCTCCCCTGGAGGACCTTTCCTGCTGTTTCCCTTGGGATGGGTGTGCCTCCATGGATATGATTCAGTTGAGTCCTTCCCGGCCTCTGGCGCTGAGCAAGTGCTTTGTGGGGTTTGTGACCTTCTAAGGGGATTGCCTGGCCTCCTCCAAGACACGAAACCATGCGGCCCACAGAGGAGCATAGAAGACTCATCCCTCCTTCCCGAAGCCAGGACATCGGAAGAAGGATGCCATGGCAGTGACTTCCCTGGTCCCTGGCTTCCAAGTGGCTGAATGAGGTAGAAATGGCAAGCTTATTTTCATATGATTTCTTGTCAACTTCTCTGGCTGCAACAGCATGACATCACCCCAGGAAGCGTCATAAGTGTTCTTTCCTGATTGTCTGGCCTAGGAATGTCAAGAGAATGGGAGAAAGGGGCCATGGGGCCATTGCCAGTGTCGAAATTGGTCAGTCATGACCCTGAAGCCAGGCTGTCTGTGGGGCCTCTCTTCCAGGCCTTGCTCTGGACAGGGCCCAACAGCTGCAGAGAGACCCTCAGATCCCATAGCTGTAAGTAGGGTTTGTGTTGAACTGAGGCACAGAGCCCAGAGGGTTCATGCTGAGTCGATGAGGCAGCCTCAAACCTGTAGGGTGGCAGCTGCCTCCATTGTCCAGGCTTCCTCCAGGGGTGTTGCTGATGGCTTGGCCTGGGACAGCCAGTGCCCCAGCCCTGCTGAGCAGCTGGTGGGCCTGTCCTTTCCTGATGCCATTGGCACAGCCAAGAAGCCTCCTTCCCTGGAGGGCCTGATGTCTTTTGAGGGCAGGCTGAGCCCAGAAGACTTTCCCCCTCCCTGCAGACAACTGGGAAGGATCTGTGGGCCCTGTAAATCTGCTCCTGTGCCAGAGCCTTCTGGGCAGCCTGGCGGACCTGAGTTCTGGGTGCTTGTGGTTGTTCAGGACCCTGTAGCAGCATGATGGAATGAATGCCAGTTAGTCTTGCTTGTCTTGAGATGCATTTGATTACTAAGGTGCCCTGAGTTTGGGGCTGAAACCCCAGTGCACCATGCAGCTCCACGCAGCCTGGACTGGGAGAATGGAGGTACTGAGGACAGAGGGAAGGAACGCAGGGTACAGGTGCTGGGACAGAGGGAAGGAGCCTAAGGTGCAGGTGCCAGGACAGAGGGAAGGAGCCTAGGGTGCAGGTGCTGGGACAGAGGGAAAGAGTGCAGGGTACAGTTCTTCAGAGGAAAGGCAACTAACTTTCAACTGAGATTCTTTATTACATGGGTAGCCATGGGGAGGGTGTGGAGTGGGGAGTAGTATCTCCACTGGCCTTCTTTCCAGACCTCTGGGTTCCAGCAGCTTTCTCTGGGGTGATTCCTTTCTGTATCTCCAAAAGCCTGGGCTGAGCTGTGAGTGCTGTGATGAGGTATGCTGAGCTGCTTGGGTTGAGTGCTCTCATTTAAGCTTCCAGCCAATTAAATGAAGCATCATTCATTGCAGCAGACATGCCTCCTCACAGACTGCAGATGTGACCAGCAACAGATGAGCTTCACATGCCATTGGCTTATGTCCACAGCAACAAAACTAGGCATCTTCACCTGGCCAAGTTGACATCTGGACCTAACTACCACAGCCAGTAACATGCAGGGTTTCTCCCTCAGCTGGAAAGGCACATGGCCAACATGGCAGCATCTGCTGGTTTACTCTCCAGGCCTCTTGCTTATTGACGCTTCCCAGGAGATGTTTTCCTTCTTCACCATCAAAGGTCGCCAGCTGGTGGACTCTGTGGTTCTCTCATCCTTCTGTTGTGGTTCTTTGGCTCTCTCATTCTCAAAACGAACTTTCTCCAAAATGTCTCTTCTTTATAGATTAATCAAGTCCCACATAGAATAGGTGGAGACGCATCTGCATCTAATGAAATTTAAAACCCAGAATTGAATGAATCATAAATCTGGATATAACTTAATCAAATTTCTAAATGATAGTACTGGATAGCGATTAGAAGAAATGGTTGCTTCCACAAGATTGATTAGGATTGAAACATGGTTTTTCTAGAGGATGTAATCCCTTTCAAACCAGCACATGCCCCTACACAAGTTCTCAAGCAGAGGTGTGAGCTTCTGCAAGAGAGCTCTCCAGCTGTCTGCCACAGACTGGCAGTGGGTGGGCTTCCCAAGGGGGTGGGTAGGGTGCCAAGTTGGGAAGTGGGGTCTACACACTCCTGGCTGTGAGCGCCCACACTGCCATGTCCACACCTTGGATGGGCTCTCCCCATGTGGATCTAGAGATTCAGGGAAAAACCATTCAAAGTCTGACTGTGTTCCTTGTGAAAATTTGTGGAAACTGAGAAACTGGTTCTGAAATTTATAAGGAAATATCAACACCCTAGAATAGCCCGAACAACTTTGTGAAAGTACAAAACTGGAGGCCTCCATTACCCAACTATGACGTGCCACAGAGCTCAGCTGAGTGAGACAGTGCCGGGCCAGTGCAGGCCAGGTGAGCAACCAGAGAACAGTGCCAAGAGCCGGGAGCAAACCTGTAAGCAGACAGACTTTTGAGAAACTCACCAGAGCAGGTTCATGGGGGAGGGGACAAAGTTCTCAACAAATGCTGCTGTAGCAGCTCCATGGCCATAGATAGAAACAGAACCTCGGCCAACCCTGACAGCAAAACATGTTAAAAAAATGAACTCAGGTTGACCATAGGCCTAAATGTAAGCTAAAACTGGAAAACTTCAAGAAAACAGTACATCTCATTACATCATTACATCCTGAAAACATGGGTTTTAGAAAGATTCCTTATATGTTACACTTGAAGCACCAAGTAGTGTAAAATTCAAGATCAAATTCAATTAGAGTTCATCAAAATGGAGCCCATTTGCTCTTCAAAAGACATTTGTAAAAATAAGCAATTCACCACCTAGGAAGAAAAATTTGCAAACATGTTGAAGAACAGACTTGTACCTAAATACTGTATAAGTAATGAACTGCCAGGACCCAGTAAGACAAACACCCAGTTAAAGATAGTTCAAAGTCTGAATGAACCCTGTTCTAGTTTGCCACCTGCTGAATGCAACACAACAGAGATAGATTGGCTTTTAATAAAAGGGGATTTATTTTGTTAGTTCTTCAGAGGAAAGGCAGCTAATTTTCCACTGAGGGTCTTTCTTACATGGGAAGACACAGGGCGATCTCTGCTGACTTTCTCTCCAGGCCTCTGGGTTCCAACGACTGTCCTCAGGTATTTGCTTTCTGCATCTCCAAAGGCGTGGGCTGAACTGCAAGTGCTGAGGTGAGGTATGCTGAGGTCCTTGGGCTATGCTATGTTGAGCTCTTTCATTTAAGCACCAGCCAATTGAATCAGACATCGATTGCAGCAGGCATTCCTCCTGGACAACTGCAGATGTAATCAGGAACAGATGAGGTTCACATGCTGCCAGCTCATGCCCACAGCAGTATAACTAGGGATCTTCACCTGGCCAACTTGACACCTGAATCTACCTCCCACAGACCTCTCACCCAGGATTCAGAGGGGCAAACCATGTGTTCGAGATGCTCGAAGTGCAGTCACACCACTGCGTTCCCAACATTTGCTAAAATTAAAAAGACTGATCACGCCAAGTGTGGGCAAAAATACAAGGGAACTGGTACTCTCACAGGCTATGGGTAGAATGGACAGTGGCACCCTACCCAGAGAAGCATCCAGCAGCCTCTTGGAACATTAAAATATGCCTCTCCCATGACCCAGCCATTCCATTCCCAGGTATTTCCCTAAGAGACATGGAGGCCCACACGCATGAAACTGTTCATCGTTCATGGTTTGGCTTCATTCATAATCGGTAAACATGACAAACTACTCAGATCATACTCAGCAGCAAATGGATAAACGCTGTGGTACATCTGTGCTGTGGGACATGCTCAGCAATACACAGGAAAGAGCACCCATAGTACCTGGGCATGGATGAATGTCAGCGTGATGTGCTGCATGGAAGCAGCCAGGGAAAAACAATGTGTCCTTTGGATTCCATGTCATAGTCACAAAAAGGCAGTCTGTTCCCTAGCAACAGAAAGCAGATCGGTGGTTTCTGGGGAGGATGTGAGGTGGCAGGGGTGGGTCACATAGGGGCCAAGGAGACTTCCAGGTGGCAGACTCACCGGGGTGGGTCTGGTGGGTGGGTCCAGGTGGGTGGGTCCTCAGGAAGTAGGTCCTTGGGGGCAGTTCCTTGAGGGTGGGTCCCCAGGGAGTGGGTCCTCAGGAGGCGTGTCCTCTGGGGCAGTTCCTTGAGGGTGGGCCCCCAGGGAGTGGGTTCTCAGGTCCGGGTCCTTGGGGTGGATCCTCCAGGGATGGATCCTTGGGGGCAGGTCCTCAGAGGCAGGTACTCAGGAATGGTGGCTGCTTAGACCAGCAGCACTTGGGACCTTGCTGGGCCTATGGATTCCAGGGCCCCAACTGTTCCTGTGGACTCATAACCTGGGGTAGGTCTTCCAGGCACTCTGATGGAATTTGAGCCAGAGTTCTGACCCTCCAACTGCCTCCATCCCTCCGACAGGTATGGACTCCAGCCACTGTGGGGTCAGTCCTCCCAGGCCACCTACCTCCCCTTAGGAGGTAGATTAAGAGCAGTTAATGAACATTTGTGGGTTCCTTCTATTTAGTATATTTTGTATGTCAGTCTCTTTTTTTGTGATTAAGAATTGTTCAGAACTAGGTGTATTTAGAAAAATCTTGACATGTAGAGTAGGACAGTGCCCACAGGTTGCTGGTGCCTGCTCAGTAGATGTGAGCCAGGGGCGTCTATATTTCCAAGGAGGTGTGCAGAGGGCTTCGCAATTCCAGGTCTGCTTACACCAACAAAACTTGTTGTTCCTAAGTTCTGATGTTTATTCATTGTCCAGCAGATCTTTCCTGCCACCTTGCTGTGGGGTCACTGGCCTTGCCCGTCCTCACAGGGTAATGGGGATCCCATGGTATGCTCCAGGGGCTGCAGTCCTGGTGGCCATGCCTGGCAGGGCACTGAGGTTTGGGTCTTCACGGCACCCCATGTCCCATGCTCTGGGTGCTCTGTCCAATGCCAGGCACCCAGTGGTGTCCTGGAGATCACAGACCAGCATCCCCTGGAAACCGAATGCCTCAGGAAGCCTTGGGTGCATGGTTGTAGCCAGTGAGAGTTGCCCCGTGCCCCCCAGGAGGCCCTTCCCCACAGAATCAGCACAGGTCACACTTAAGATGCACACGGACAGGCATGCCTCCTTCCATGCGGCCCTGTGATGGCAGTGCACAGGTCAGATTTGGCACCGTGTGGGCTGTAATTAAAATGTACAGAAATTAAACATGATACTCCTGCTCTGCCTGAGAGGACGCAGCACCCCTAGATGGGTGTCCACCTGGGCTCTGGGTGCCTCCTGCTGCTGCACTCCCATGGATGTCCTTTATGCCTTGAGTGCTGGTAACTGACAGCTGGGGTGCTCAGCTGTGCTCAGGTGACAGGGAGTGATGGTGGTGTCAGGCTCACTGTCTTCCCCCGGCCCATCCTCTGCTCACCTGCTGCCCGGTCCTGCCTGACAGTTCCCATTCTGGATGCGATTTGGGGAGCTGGTGGCTGCCTTTTCAAACCAGTTGCCAGTTGCTGACATGTACATTCTAAGCACAGGGCATGCCTGTCAGGAGACAGGCCCCAAAAGTCAGGGCTGGATCCCAGGAAGAAGTGGGCAGCTGGGATGTGGCAGGGAGGGTGGCACCCCAGGATGGGAGGTCAGCAGGGACAGGGGAGGGTGGTGCCCTAGGGGAAGGGGTCAACAGGGACAGGAGGTAGTGTTGTCCCGGGGAAGGTGTCAGCAGGGGCAGGGGAGGATGGTGGTAGTCCCGGTTGAGAGGACCAGCAGGCATAGAAGAGGGGCAGCAGGGAGGGAGGGAGATTGCCCGGGTCCTGAGGGTTTCATTTTAAATTGGAGTCTGGTGGGCGGCCTCCTGTCCGGACCTCAGCCAGGCTGCACTTGCTGGGGCAGCCTCCTCCCCAACTACAGCCTCTCTGCAGTGGGCAGAGCCACCTCTCCTGTCTGAGCTCCTGCCCCAGACTGTTTTGTCCTGGAGCCTACAGTTCAGGGGTGCTGGAGTGTCGGTCCTTGGGACGTGTTTGGCACACAATATCCTTGTTTGTTTGGTTTTTAAGAATCTTGGGTTAGAAAGCAACAGAGTTTTTAGCTTGCCTTTTATTTTTTAATTACCTGTTTTATTTACACACTGCTGTAATTGGTTTATTTCTCAGTAGGCCTGTGACACTGAACACAAATGTATCATAGTATTATATATTTAATTATAATGACAATTTTGAGTTGTAGATTTAAGGGATTTTTCTTCCAGGCAGTTCAGGTCACTTTATAAACATTAGCCAGTGTTTCCAGCTGCTGGCTTTGTGTAAAAATGATGATTCCATTTTATCAAAAAAGAATACTAAAAGTTTCTGGATTTTTTTTCTCACCTGTCTCAGGACTTGTTCCAGGAACTGGAGGTTTTGATCTCCTCATTGAGCATCTGCTTGATGTTCACTAATCTTAATGCCTTTTTCTGTATCTTTTAGCAGTTCATCCTTGATTTTGAATTGCTCCCTCTGTGCCTTAGGGTCGCCTAAGCCTGTGGGTGGTGGGCATGGAGCGGATCCTGGGGCTGTACTGAGCAGCCGTCCCAGGGGCACCGGGCTTTGCCCACGCTGAGCTTCAGAGCCTGAGGCTGCACCTTGGAAGCCGCACGTGCTGGGAGGGCCTGTTCCTCCCACTGACCTGGGACTAGGCACGCTGGCTGGGGGGACTGAGTGGTGTCCTCATGAAGGCCATCGAGGGGACCTAGGCCAAAGGAAAAGCGCGGGTGGCGCAGGATGCAGTGAGATGCCTTGACAGCGTGCTCCAAGGAGGAGCCAGGGCTCTCTTTTACAACAATCTGTGTAGTCCTCCCTGGTGTGACATGCCAGGCTTGCCTTGGGTGCCCCAGGCACATGGCGCCTGCGTGCCCTCACTGCTCTGTTATCCCCATGTCCATCTTTTCAGTGCTGGGGCACAGAACAGCCTCAGCATGAGATGGAAGGACCTTTCTTGCCTGTTGTTTTTCTAGATGAGCAGTTGACAATGTGAGACAAGGAGGGGGCAGGCCTCCTGGGTTCTGACATAACCAGCCCCCCATAACGGTGTTTTCCATAGACTGCATCCTCACCCCCCAGGCTCAGGGACAGCTGACCCTTGTCCCCCAGGCCCACTTGTGCTGACACAGGCTGTTTCAGACCCAGAGCTGGGACCCTTCTTGGCAGCTACAAGTAGGTTTCCCTCCCTCTGGGCCTGAGGCACACCAGAAAGGGCTCTGAGGGAGAGCAGGTCTGAGTCCATGAGAGGAGCAGCAGGTGGACGGCTAGACTGAAGGACAGTTCATTCCAGCCTCCCTCCTGCAAACCTGGGGTGATATTCAGTGGAAACTCAGAAAGGGCCCCATCCCATCTCTTGGTTCTTTTGGTTAGTGTCTGTTAATGACTCTCCTTTCCTACATCTGTCCATCCTCCTACCCTGAAACCCACATAAATCTTCATGGTGGGTTTGCATCTTTGGAACGATCCTGGTTGGATAAAGGTGTTGGATCTGACTCTGCTTTGGTGCTTGTATGTGCAGCTGGGACCAGGCTCACTGTGTCACTTTGGGAAAACCCTGTGTGGCTTCTGCTGTCACTCCCAGCACCGATGAGGCACCCTCCCTTGAGTTGGTGCTGCAGAGGGTGTGCTGACCATTGGGTCTGGGAGTCACCAGCTAGGTGCCAGCTGCAGCGTCAGCTTCGCAGAGCTGTGAGAACGCAGATTGCTGGGTCGTGACCCCAGCTGGTCTGTGAAAACCAACCTCCATCCTGGCTTTCCTCTTGCCAGTGCCACACCCCCTTCTCCCATGCCCCCCTCTTGGTCCAGCTGGGGGTGGCCTGGGGCCTCAGAGTGAACTTGCCTGATGCACCACCTGCATGGGCACTTCTGTGTGATGGGGAAGGATGCTGAAGGCCAGGTCATGGGAGCACAGGGACCCTAGCCATTCCATGTCACCATGCCAGTTCCATCCAAAACAGCATGGCAGATGGCAGGGATGGACTGCGCTGGCCGTCCTCAGCTCTGCTGTCTCTGCAGCTATCTCCTCAGTTGTCCATGTCTTCTCCCACACCTGTGGGACAAGAATCATGGCGCCAGCAGTCACCACTGCCACGAACATCTCATGGAGAGCACATCCACCTCGTGCCCACCCCTGCACTGGGGCTGATGGAGGGTCCACTGGGGCACCATCTCCCAGGAGCTGTCCTGCAGACCTACCACTGGGGCCCTGTTTCAGAGCTGCTGGAATAGGGGCCTGCCATTGGCACCTCCAGTATGCTGCATGGATGTGTCTGCAGGGACATCTGTGGATGGTGGTTACCAGGGGCGATGCCCACTCGGGGCCTGTGCCCCCAAAACTCAGATCAAGTCCGTGGGCTGGAGGTCCATGGGGTGGAGTTTGTTGTTTGGATTTTTCGTGCTCCACGGTGGCAGCATCTCAGCACACCACTGTGTTCTCTGATGGATCAGTGGGATTCGGCATTCCTGGGGCATGCTTCTTAGTTCCTGGAGGCAGTTCTGGGCAGCACAACCTGTGAGTCCAGCATAACTGAACAAATTCAGGACAGTCACAGCTGTTTCAGCTAATACTTCTACAGTAAGATCATTATGTTGGTTTGGTAGTATACTATATGGAACACAGATTTATATACATAGTCAACTTTATTGGAAAAGTATTCACAGCACTTTGTTCTCTAGAGTCTATTCTGTTTTCTAGAGTCCTTTGAAAATATTTAATTTAAAAGGTAGTTTTCCAATATCTTCTTTTAAGGAAAACTCTTGTAAAGGACTCAGGCCTTTCTTTTTTTTTTTTTTTAGCTGCTTTTTAAAAAAAATTTATTAATTAAAAAAAATTGCAAGAAAGAAACACAAACATTTCCAACACATACACTCAGCAGTTCACAATATCATCACATAGTTGCATATTCATCATGATCATTTCCCAGAACATTTGCATCAATTCAGAAATCAGTCCTTTCTTTATAAAGCATCTTTTCAAAATCCTTTCCAATCATCTCTTTAATCACTGCTGCATGAGAAATGTTATGTGGAGCTTTCACTTGTACACCTATGTATTTTTAGACACTTTTATGGCTAGAGTTTAATCAAACATTACAGTATACTAAGAAGATCAGCAGAGGTGAGTTTTCTACCTAGTGGGCCTCTGGTCAGTGTTTCAGAAAAGCCATCTTGCATTTTCTGAAGCTCAGGTCCCAGCATTTACTGCGTGAACATCAGGTTTCTTTGCAATCATGGCAGTGTCTTGGGGAGGAGAGCAGAACCAGGAAACCTCAGGATTTCAGATTTAAGTCAGGAATGCAGCATTGTCCACCTCTGTGCGGTCCCCATTGAGAGGATGTGGTGCTGTCCATGCAGTCTCTGTTGGGCCAACACAGTGCTGTCTGCCTCCATGCAGTCCCTGTCCCAGCACAGTG
This sequence comes from Tamandua tetradactyla, assembly GCF_023851605.1. Classification (NCBI taxonomy): domain Eukaryota; kingdom Metazoa; phylum Chordata; class Mammalia; order Pilosa; family Myrmecophagidae; genus Tamandua; species Tamandua tetradactyla. Next base: position 3,547,524 of record NC_135354.1, read on the forward strand.
CCAGGACTCTGCATCTGCTCCCAGAGGCACTATACCCAGAATGAGCGTCAGTGACTGGGTTCTTGGGTGCTCATTTTAATCCACTAGCTGATGTAATTAAACTAAGGCCTTTTGGCCCCATGAGCAGCCCCAGTTTCAAGACTGACTGACAGCAAGAGCACGTGTTCTTAAGGGGAAGCCAGCTCACACAGGCCAGAACAGAGCACGGTGAATGCCAACCAGGCTAGGAGAAGACAGTTGCGAGGCCCCGGGCTGTGGCTGTGGGAAGATGACCCACTGAAACCTGCACTGCAAGTCATTTGCTTGGAGGGACGGGGCAGCTTTCAGGAGGGGGGGAAATGGCTGATGTAGGCCTCCCAGTCACCCACCCTGCTCTGCAAGCAGCCAGGAACTGCCTGGAAGCTGGGGGCACAGGCAGGATGCAGGGGCCCATCCTGTGTGCTAGCACTGGAGGCCTTGGACAGCCTTTGTCCCAGTGGCTCTGGCTGTCAGAGGTCTATACCTGTTGCCCTCTGGGGATCCCCTGGGTGAATCCTCTCCCTTCAGTCTACCATGTGCGTGGTGAGAGCCCCCACACCCCTTGCAGGCTTCCTGGAAGTTTCCAGGCATGGATTTGTTCCAGTTTTATTCCCTCCTTTTCAGGAGACCTTGCTGATAGTGGCACAGGTTTCTATAAATGAGCAAAGCCAGCAGCCATGCTGGACTCAGGCTGATGGACAGAGCCATTTTGTAAGCAATTGCAAGATCCTCAGCTTTTGAGTCAGGTTCGAGCTGTGCATGGGGGCACATGGACAGGAGGGTGCTGGGACATCCCAGTGGCATGTGGATCCTCTGCTGAGATTTATCCCTGACAGGCCTGCTGCCTCCAGATGCTTTCATTCTGAACCACTGTGGATGGCAGTTTTCAGGCCCATTTCTTTTACAGGCTTTTCCTTTGAGTTCAGGAATTGGGTCCCACGCACATCTGCTCTCGGCCCCCGTATGGCGTGGCCAGACCTGGGCCCCACTGTCCTCTGTCCATACCCTCAGGCTTTGCGATTTCTCACTATTGGGGGCCTCCTTGTTCTGCGTTGTGAAGTTATCTGTGTGGAAGCTCAGAGCAGGGTCACATTTAGAGGGACAGGCATGAAAAATTGGTGAATGCACCTGTGGGGCCACCCACCAGCCCTCCATCCCTGGGGTCGGGTCTGCACATGGGAGTGAGGCTCATGCCACAGCTGGGACTGGCACCGCACCACAGGGTGCCATGCCTGCACTTTGGCCACCTTCACTTATCCCTTTGGTTTGTCAGTCGGATGCTCCCAGTCCCTGGTAGAAGTTTGCTTAAGAACTAAGCATTTTCCTTACAATGGTACCTATTCCTCTTTGTCAGTCTGAGAAAGAAACTTCTGCATGTTTAAACTCAGTTGTTTAATTGATGCTGTGTCTGTGGTGGCCCTAGAGGTGACAGTTCTGCCTGTGCGCTCTGAGGACCAGGCCTCTCCCTGGTCTGGGCATGGGGTGTGCATGGCTGCCTTCCCCCCAGGGCTGGGCCGCAGGCTCTGACTGCATTCGAGTCCCAAGAATGTCCAGGCCGAGTCATGGCCACTGGCCTCATGTCAGAGCTGCCACCTCTCCCATTTTCTAGCATGTGGATGACCTAAAATAGATGCTTCTGAATTGTGAGCAGGAGCCCAGGAAGCTGTCCCAGCCAGGTGGCACCTTATAGCAGCAGCCGATGGGTCCAGGTCCTGGGCACGGCTGCCACGCTACCCTCCTGCCCTTGTGGTCAACTCTGGGGCTCCATTCAGTCTTACTGACCAAGGACCCCAGACCTCTTTGTGACCCCAAGGCCAGGCACTACTTGTGTTTTTCATTTGAAGATTCTTTCACTTTCAACTTATGCGAGCCAGTGGGGGCAGCCTTCTGCTGTTTGGAACAATGGCTGTGTCCAGTATGGGGAGGGGCACCTGCCAGGGAACGTGTATCTTGTGTCCTGAGGCCCCGTGGCACCTGCCTGTGGGCTCTGTGTGCTGAGTCATGACCTGCCCTCAATTGGGAGATCCTGTGTCAAGGGAGATGGGTACCTGGGGTCGCTTGCTTTTAAAATGTCTTGAGTTTAAAAAGAGTCACTTCTCTTAGCAGTTCCATAAGAATGCACTCGTGTGTTTCCCTTGATGGCTGCTCACACGGTGTGTACATGTGGGGGCCACATGGGTTTTGTCTTTCATTTTGATTTCGTTTAACTACTAAAACTTGTGCTTTTGCTCCCCAAATTGGAGGGAGGCGGGTGGTGAGAAGTCCCTGCTCTTGAAGAGATAGTCATTCTCAGCCCCAGGTTTGTTTGTCTGGAAAGCTCTGTGGATGTCAGAAGCCTGGGCCATCGGTTGACTGTTCTGATCTGCTCATCCAAAAGTGTGCATGAACTCCTCTTCCCCTTTGTGAGGCCCTGAGACAACGGACTCCCTGCTCCCAAACCCGCCATTGCGGCACAAATGATGAGGCATCTGGGGAGCCCAACAGAGGTCTCAAGGTGCTTGGGCCCTGGTCCCTGCAGCCAGGATATGTGCTTCCTCATTGTTGCTGCTCCTGGATATGGGTGTGCGGAGGCAGGGCTAGGACTGGGCCTGCTTCTTGGGGGCCATGGGCAAGCAGGACCGCTGGACCTGGGGTCTCTGGCATCCTGTGGGCGCATCAGAAGATGCTGCAGTTGCTGAGTGGCCATGTCCTGTGATGTCCGGGGCTGACCCCCTCACCTCCCCTTTCACCCTCCTGGACCCCTCCAGGTCCATGACCCTGGACAAGTCTGGGTGGGCTTCTCATCGCATCCATGGCATCAACTTAACCCTGCCCATGGCACCACAATGCACCACAGTGTGCAGGATGTAGGCATGGCTGTCTGCAGGCCCTGTCTCACCCCACCAGACCCCTCCTTGCCCCATCCAGCACCCCCACACTCCTGCCGGGGCACCCTTTACTGTACTCCAGGGGTGCTCTGTTCAGCCAAGTCCAGGAGGGCAGAGCTAGTGGCTGCTCAGCTAGGCATGGCTGTCCCAGGGCTCTGGCACCCTGCCTTCAGCGAGGGCCTCCCTGGGCACCTCCAGGGCCCCCGTTCTGAGTAAGTGCTGCCAGAGGTGAGCAGACATGTAGCTTTGAAAGATGCTGGTGGCTGTGGACCGAGAGGCTGTGTTTTCAGTGGAGGGTGCAGGAGAGTTTTCATTTACCACGTAGACCTTTAGCAGATGAAAGGAGAAAACTTTGCAGAGGCGCACACCCTCCCCACGCTGCAGGCTGCCTTCTTGGTTTCATCATTCTTAGCAGTAAACACTCTGTCTCTGTGCCTTTACCTTGACATGCCTCTTACACAAGGCACACATTCCCCACAGAGCTGTGTTGTGTCTGAGTGCTAGACTCCCCAGGCAGGGAGGAGAAGCTCACTTAGGCCCTGGGTGATGTCCGATGGTCCTAGAAGCCAAGCACTCTGGGTGCTTCTTCTAGAAGCTGAAGAGAAACCATCCTAGGAGATGGAAGGACTGTGTTTCTGGGCAAAGGTCCCCACAACAAATGTCACTCCTGCCATAGGGGTGGGCACAGCCAGAGATGCAAACCATAGCCCAGCCAAGTGGCGGCTGCAGGGTGCCTACCCACCATCCCTGTGCCACTGACTGCCAGGGGTCCTGCCTCTGCCTGGGTGCACACTGGGTGGCATGCCTGCCCTCCAGCTCAGTGAGGAATGGTCAGCATGGCAGGACAAATGTCAGAGGGCAGAGGCCTGGGGTCTGAAAGTCTCATTCACTTCTCATGGCCCGCTGTCTGGTTGGAACATCTGTTTGTCCAGCCAAGCAGGTTTGCTCACCTGTCAGTGTCCCTGGCCTGGGCTTGTGTGATCTTTTTGTCCTTCACACTCAGGGTCTACCATGAGTGCCCCTGTGTCTTTGTTTAGGCCTCAAACAGTCAAAAGTCTCAAGAAAGATCACTCAAAACTCCATGAACATAGTGGAGAGCCAGCCGCCTCCCATCTGCTGCCTTCTCATGGGTCTGTTCTAGTGAGGTGTCCTTGCCGTCCTGGGAGAAATTGTGGAGGTTAAAATGGGCAGGGCCAATCCGGGTGAGAGGAGGATGCCAGTGTGGGGCAGGGCCTCCTTCTGGGCGATGCAGGGGTGTGCACAGACTTGCTGCTCAGGACCCAAGGGGGTGACCAGTCCTCGGAGGCTTGGGGCCCCCTTGCTCCTCACCACCCAGGTGTCAAGACATTGGGAGCTGCAGTGCAGGGAGCAAAGTCTCCAAGAGTTGTATGGGTGCCCTCTGGGGTTGCTGGACAAGTGAAAGCCCCCCTTTTGAGCCATGCAGGGCTGGCCCACTGAGGATGGTTGGCCAAGGTCTTTCCAGCAAGCTGAAGAGGTGGCACCATGCTTCTTACAAAAGCCACTTCTCCTTCAGAGGTCCCTTGGCGGGGAAAGACAGGACCTGCAGGCCTGGCTGGCCTTGTGTCCTTTGTGCCCTTGACCCCAACTCTCCACCTCTGCTTTATTCATGACGAGTCTGCTCAGTTTTTATCAAGGCCTCTCATGAAGTGATGCCTTCATAAGAGTGGAAAACTCCTGTGAACCCTCTCATCTTGGGGGTGGTCCTGTGTTCCCCTTGGCACATACCTACAAGCCCCTTTTTTAGGGCAGGGCTGGGGTTCTGCACATTGTGACACATGGTGATTTTTATCTGGGAGCAGCCATAGGGATTCTCCCCTGTTTAGTCTGGTGCTTCTATAAGAGAACAGTGAGAATGGCGCTGAGTGCTTTCCGCACCTTTCCTCAGGTCTGCAGAGCAGTGTGAGGGCGACTGAGGGTCAAGGGTCTCCCCATGGTGCAGAGAGCGAAGTCCACGTAGCAACACTGCTACATTCTGTAAAAACAGAACAAAATGGTCACCTACCCATTTGTTATTTATAGTAATAAAAACGAAATGTGGTTCTGGAATTGAATTTTATAACTGTGTGACTGGAGTAACACATAGGGGTTTTGGTTTTGTGTTGGTTTTGATGTCATTTAGTAGTTTTAGTTAAACGTCTTGCTTTCTGTCATGTGAATTTATTTGTGATCCTATCTCCCCTTTCTGGAAACATTTTCCCTTCCTGTGTGGCCAACTTTGCATGAAATGACATGCCCACCCCCACCCCCGAGGACCAGGCCCCCTTCCAGGGGGCATCCACATATGTTCTCAGCCTTGCTCTGAAAGTGCTTCTACCCTACTTGCTTTCTCATTGAACCTGTCTCTTCCTATCTCCTTCTCCAGCCTGTTTTGTAACCCTACCCCCCACCTATGCGATTCTTTGCTACTGCTTGGTCTTCTGGAAATGCTGACTTCTTGGCAGTGGCTTTTTTTTTACCAGGAAATAATAGCTAGTCATGTGGTAAGCAGTGCCTGGGGGTGGGGGAAGAACTAAGCCAACATAGGGATTGGCTGGATGAATGTCATTTCTCCCTGACCTTTGTCAGTAAGGTCTACTTTATAACAAGGCAGTGAATGGGATATGTCTTTCTTTGGAAATCTTCTCCTGTAAGGGCTATTTATGATTTGGCCTCAGAGGTAGGGCAGAAAAGGTCTTTCAGACGATAAGCCTGAAGTGGCTGGCTGTCCCCAAGACAAGAGGTGCAGGGGTCACCTCTGTGATGGGCCTTTGTTTTCTGTTGCGACTGGAGGGACCTGGCCCTGGCCCTGGCCCTGAGGGGCTATGGAGACCCACCTGGGAAATGATTTCAGGGCAGCTTCTGCCTCCATGGCACACTTGAAGTAGAACACCTGGGGAGTGATTTCAGGGCAGCTTCTGCCTCCATGGCACATTGGAAGTAGAAAATCATATTTGACTGGCACACCCCTCCCAGCTGTGCCTGTTTCAATTTTAACATCAGTCAAGAACACACTTGCAGCCACATTCTGTTCTTTTTCCAGCAAAAAGGGTCCTAGCTCTGAGAGGAAATAATTCATAGCCTCGTCTAATTGGAATACTCTTTATATGACTCTTAAGGTACTCTCCTACCTGCTTTACCTATTTCCCATTTAGAACTCAAAAACATTTGGTGGAGTAGATGGTTTTGTTGTTTTGCTGATTTGACAGATGGCAAAACTGAGATGTATAGAGGTTACATAACTTGGCTGAGGTCTGTGTTCATTTTAAAATTGTTATTTACCCCTATATAGCCATGTTCTCTTAAAGTTTGATCCAGTCTTATGGGGGCAGCCATGTTCTTTAATCCTGATTTAGTATTGTAGAGTGGGATCTTCTGATTAGGTTGTTTCCATGAAGATGTGACACGCCCAATCGTGGGTGTGGTCTTCTTTGGAGATATGACCCTACCCATTCAAGGTGGGTCTTCACTAGTTTACCTGGAGTCCTTTAGGGAGAAACATCCTGTAGGAAGCAGATGTAGATATTTGGAGAGCCAACATGGACACAGACATTTGAAGATGCAGAGCCCAGCCGATGTCACCACATGCCTTCCCATGAGATACTGAGCAGGCCAGAACCAGAAGGATCCCCAGGGGCTGAGAGCACCATTTGAAACCAGAAGCCAAGAGAGGATGCAGCCATTTTTGGTCAAGGTATAATTCTCTGAGTGCCTTAGTTTGAAAGTTTTTATGGCCTTAGAACTGTAAACTCGTGACTTAATAAATCCGATTTATAAAAGTCATTTCTGCCATGTTGCATTCTGACAGCATTGGCAAACAGAAACAAAGTCTTCTAGCCAGGAGGAGGCAGGTGAGGGACTTGAACTTGGTGCCCTCACCCCAGAACCTGCCTTCATCACCACTCTGCCTTGACCATGCTGGCAAAGGGACCAGAGTAAGGAAGTAGGTGTGAACCAGAGTGGAAGTATTGGAGGGAATGTTAGGTTTTGGATGTGTTGATTTAGGAATGGCTTTGATTGGGTAGCCAGTAAATTTGTGGGTTTTAAAACTTAGAAGACAGGTTTTTGCTAGAAGTTGAGATTTGGAACTAACCAAATATGAGGAATGGTGTAGGACTGTATTTTATTGAGCAGATCTGATTTAACATTGCGTTTTGTGTTTATTATTGCATTTAGACCTTCCTGGAGGGAGGATTAGAGATAAAGACTCCATTTTGTAAATGAGGCTTTTCTGACATTGTGTCCTTGCCCAAGGCACTAGCTAGAAACTGGTGGAGCTAAAGGTAGATTTAATGAACTACAGATAGGCCAGAAAAAATATTTTAAATGAAGCATGGAGAGACAGAAGGAGTGGTGTTTTCATGTCCTCATTGCTAATGCACAGACCATGTGATGAGCTGGTTGATACACATGTTTATTGGCTTGTAGTTTTGAGGTCAGGAGAAGTCCAAATGAAAGCAATACTAAGTGATGCTTTCTCACAGAAGACTGTGGTGCTCAGGGCTGGCTGCTGGTAGTTCAGGATCCTGGGCTCCTCGGTCACCTGGTATAGTAGTCAGGGTTCTCTAGAGAAGCAAAACCAACAGGAGATAGCTACAAATTTAAGATTTATAGAAGTATCTCACACACCTGTGGGAATGCTACAGCCCTAAAAACCATAGGGCAGACTGCAGACTCCAACTCTGAGGAAGGGTCTTGATGAAGTGCACAGTAAGGACTTGCTGGCTGAAGAAGTGAAAATCCTTTCTACTCCTTCATGGTCCTCAACTGATTGGATCATATCTAACTGATTAAATTTTCTCCTTTGTGGGAGACATGCTCTTAATTGATCATATGTGTAATCAGCCACAGGTGCAGTCAACTGACTGATGCCTTAATAAACCAACATTCTCATTTATCAGCCAGCCATGAAATGACCTTGCAGTAACAGTTAGGCCAGTGCTTGCCTGACCTGATACCTGGGTGTCATCACCTGGCCAAGTTGACACGAGAACCTGTCATTACACCTGGTAATGCATGTGGTGGTTTTTCTTTTCTCTTCTGAACTCTTTTGAGTTCCAGCTTCTGGCTGTTCCCTAGGGCTTACTCTTCCTGTGACCTTCCCTATGTGGCCCTTGGTAATAGGATTAAGACCTATCCTGGGCCACACTTATCTGAAGTGACCTCATCCTATTTATAAGAAATGGACTCAACTCAAAACCATGTTTCTCTGGGATGTATAGCCCCAAACAACTGTGAGTAGGGAAGGAGATAAGTAAGAGATATAAAAGGTATGTGGTCTAATATATGTGCAATTGGAGTCTGGAAAGGATAGCACAGAGGGTGGAATGAAAATCATTTTTGTGGATTAAATAAGTGACAAATTTCCAAACTGAAGAAGGACCTCAATGCACAAATTCAAGAATCCCAACAAACCCCAGCAGATAAATTGTCCACTGATGTTCCTAGTGGCACTATTCATAATTGCCAAAAGATAGAAACACCTAAGTGCCCATCAACAGAAGAGTGGATAAATAACATGTGTCATATACATATGAGGGCCTATTATTGTGGTCCCACAGCATATGACAACATGGCTGAACCTAGAGAATGGAAAGTTGAGTGAAATAAGCCGGACACAAAAGGATAGATATAGTATGATTTCACTATTATGGCTCTGGTAAATAGAGCAAACGTCAAATCATATGGCCCAAGAAGTTAATCTGCACTCGCATTTAGCAAGGAACTACATGTTGCATCTTTGTAGCTAGAGAATGTAAATGACTTCCCAAACAACGGTTTCCATGTTGCACATTTTTAAAATTGCCCATTCATAATAAAGATTTTTTACAAAATTAAAAAAAAAAAATCCAGTCCTAGATATATAGTAAAGCTGCAGAGAACCTTAGACAGAGGAAATCTGAAAAGCTTCCAGGGGAAGAAGAGTAGTACAAAATGAACAAGTAAACTGGCAGCTAACTTCAGCAGAAAACATCAAAAGCCAAAGGACAGTGGACTCTTCATTGTCCAAACAGGAAGCAGTCTATATAGAATTCTGTATCCAACAAAAGTGTCCTTAAGAATCAAAGTGATATAGACTTTTTTTTTTCATGGGCAGGCACCAGGAATTGAACCTGGGTCCCCTGGCATGGCAGGCAAGCATTCTTTCCTGCTGAGCCACCATGGCCTTCTCTGATATAGACATTTTAAAAAAAATTTAAGAAACAAGCAATGCACTTAGAACCACCACAAATGAATATCTTAATTAGCCTAACCTTAGGCATATTTAATAAAAGTATCCAAATAATGACTGTAAATATTGTGTTTGCACTGTACGTTTCATGAACTAATTTAAAATTAAAGAAAGGAAGGAAAAATCTATAGATATAGATACCAAAGTTTTTTAGATTCTAAATATCATACATTATCTTAAAGATGATTTGATTAGCAATGAAAACTGTACATTCTCAAAATATCAAGTAGAAAGTAATTACAGATATGAACTTGGCTATACTAGTGACTTTGTTACAAACATTTTCAAATTATTGATTTCAGGAATTTGTTTTATCTAATGATACTACAGCTGCCTATAGTAATTTTTTATCTTCTTTTGTAAAATATAGCATATATATACAAAGCAAAGAAATAAAAACCAATTTCAAGCCACACTTCAACAAGCAGCTACAGGACAGGTCCCAGAGTTTGTCATGGGCTACCATGTCCTCATCTCAGATTTTTCCTTCCAGCTCCTCCAAAACACTGGTGGCTTTATCAGACCCATAATGAGAAGATCCTATGGTATCTGTCCTTTTGTCTCTGACATCTTTCCCTCAACCTTATGTCCTCAAGTTTCATCCACATTATCATATGTTTTTTTGTTGTTGTTTTTACTTTTTGCATGGGCAGGCACTGGGAATCCAACCCAGTTGTCTGGCATGGCTGGTGAGGACTCTGCCACTGAGTCACCATGGTCCACTCTATCATATGTCTTGGGACATCATTTTATCTAACTGATTCATAATATTCCATCAAATGTACGTACCACATTTCATTTATCCACTCATCTTTTGAAGTCAGCTTAGCTGGGTAAAGAATTCTTGGCTGGAAAGTCTTTCTCTTTCAGGATCATGAGTATATTATACCACTGCCTTCTCACCTCCATGGTGCCTCTTGAGTATTCTTAACTCAGTCTTCTGTGTCTTCCCTTATATGTGATAAGTCACTTTTCTCTTGCTGCTTTCAGGACTTTCTGCCTCTCTTCAGCATTTGACAGACTGACTAGTATATGTCTTGGAGTGGGCTTATTTGGATTTATTCTATTTGTGGTTCATTGGGCTTCTTTTCTTTGCATATTTATGTGCTTTATAAGAGCTAGAGTGCTTTCCCCCATTATCTCCTCAACTAACTTTCTAGCCCTTTGCTCAGCTCTTCTCCTTCTGGGACACCAGTGATTCTTATATTTATGTGCTTTGTGCTGTTCATTTCCTTGCAATCCAGTTCCTGGGTTTCCATCTTTTTGGCCACTTGTTCTTTTGTGGATTTGAATTCGATGGTCCTTTCTTCTAGCTTGCTTTTCCTTCTCCCTCTTCAAAGCTGCTGTCATATGTCTCCAGGATATTTTAAATTTAGTCAACAGTAGCTTTTGTCTCTGTGAGATCTGTTGTTTTTCTATTTATTCTTTCAAGCTCTACTTTATGCTCTTTTAGTGTCTTCTTGCTCACCTTTATGTCATTAGCGGGGCTGGGCCTGGCACTCTTTGGGTTGTGATATGGCTTAGCATGGCTCACTGCCCAATCCCTGCCTCCCCATCTGGGCCCTACTAGGCCTACAGGCCTCTGTAGGCAGAGGGGCATGGTAGGTTCTGGGCACCAGCTCAGGAATCTCCGTATGCAGGGAGAATATGTTGACTGGCTTCCGGCTTCCCCATGGGAGCTCCTGGCTGTGAATTCTCCCAAGCTAGCTGTGGGGGGAGGCAGGAGTGCAGGGTGAACTGTGGCTTCTGGTCCCACAGTTCCTGCCCCAGCCTGGGTAGACCTCTGGGTTTAGCTTCTTAATGAAAAATTGCTAGGAGGAAGGCTGGCCTTCAAAGCTGTCCCCAGCCTTAGCATTTGTGCTGGTTTGTTTCTTAAGGCAGAAACTCCTAATAAATGAACATTTTTCACTGCCACAAAGGGGTGATTGTTGGAACTAGAGGGAGTCGGAGCCCCTGGCATCCTCCGCCATGCAGTTCCCCCACAGTGCTCAGTGTCCAGCAGTGCAGGGTCATGGTTAAAAAGCTGGAAAAAGACGAGCATGGGGAATGCACTGAAGGACAGCTTCCCCAGCCTTGTGGCTGCTGTGTACCCACTGGATGTCAGGTATTTTTTTCTCAGCACAAATGTAACAGTTATGAAAGCCCATTTTTAATGTTGTATGTATCTGCAAAATGGTTTTCTTGTTTCTGTTAGTAAACTGTTGCTAGTTCTAGATCTTGGGGCTCCAGCTCTGGCTCATGTGCTGCGGTGACCAGTGCAGGGGTGGCCTTCCACGTGCCGGCTGTGTGGCCTTGTGCTTCCCTGAATGGTGTCGAAGTCTGGTAGGTGGGGACCTGGTGGGCCCTGTGTTGGGTGTGGATTGTTTGCAGTGACCTAGGCACAGGAATTTGAGCTTTCCATGACGTGGACTACAGCAGGTCAGCACAGCTGGTGGGAATGCTATCCAGAGCATGTGGGTGCAGACAAGTAGACACAGTCCTAGGCACATGGGCTTCATCCTGGTCAGGTGGGCATGGGCAGCTGGGTGTGGACATTCTTCCTGCCACCCAGGATGGTACAGTGGACTGTCCCTGCCCTCCTCCTGTAACTTACACACTGATGCTGGCTTTCCTGGCAGGGTGGAGGTACATAAACCCCAGACACAGCCCCCTACCCACACCCAGCGGGACATGGCCACCTGCCCACACCTGGCAGGACACAGTCCCCTGCCCATGCCAGGCAGGACACAACCCCCTGCATTATCTCTTTGTTAAAGAAAGGGGTGTGGCTTTGACTGGAGAATGTAGAGGGCAAACCATGGGTGAACGTGGAAAGTTGAGGAAGTGTGTTGAAGTGAATTTTGTTTGTGGTGGTCAGTGCTGACTACAAGTTGATGAGCTTGTCTAAGGGAGTGTGGTTTCGTAAAGGCCTGGTTTCAGTGTGTTAGACAAGAGCTGACTCAATAAGGAAAGTTGGAGAAAGTTGTGAAAGGGAATTGTTGGATGTACTCAATGCTACCCCCAAAACTGATAGGCTTGTTTGCAATATTTTGCAAGAGATTTTTGTGTCAACAGCGTATCCATAAAGAACTGGAGTTTAGTTTTCCCTATTAAGATAATGCAGATGATTGGTCTGATCTTAGTGGAAGGCTATAATAAGATTTCTTGACTAGAAGGAAAGTGCTCTGAGTACTCTGCCTAGAAGACAAAGAATCTGTGCCATATGAGAATAAAATTCCTTGTTGAGGTTTAGGTTGACCTTATCATCCATTAATTTGAAAGACTTTATGTGGTCACTTCCATTAAACAAGGAACCCACTATTGTGTCACAATAACCTATTAACATAGTGTTCAAACCTGATGTCTTTTGACATTTTTTGCCCTCTGCAAATCAAACCCTAAAGGCTATCTTTTGTTTAAAGCTGCTGCAAAGGATTTGTTCCTTTTAATATTTTTTTCACTTGAACACTAGTGTTTATGGCACAGTAGCCAAAAATAGAGGACAAATGTCCATCCACAAGTGAATGGATCAACCAAATGAGTACATGCACACAACAGAATGTCATTGGGCATGAGAAAAGCTGAAGTTATGGGATGTGCTACGACATGGAAAAATCTTGAAATATCATGTTCAGTGTGACAAGGAAGACACACAAGGACAAAAATGTAATGATACTTATAAGTGTTTACTAGAAATGGTAAATTCACACAGATAACAGATTCCAGACTACTGGGGGGTGTGTGTGATGGTGAGATGGGGAAGGGAGCATATTGGCAAACTTTTTTTAAAGATTAAGTTAATAAATCCATTACATGTTTACTTCACATTTCTTTGGGGCACAACCTACTTATTGAGAAGTAAAAGTGAAATAAAAATAATCAGTATCACTAGGGTAAAACACCCTATCCCCCCTCTTTCTTCTGTACTGTTCCAGGTATCAATAAATAGAGTTGCTATTCTGACTTGGGTGCAGACCCTGTTCCCACCTCCTTCCTCTGTGCTTTTCCACATGTCAATAAATAAGTTTCCTTATGTCAGTTAAGAAGTTTCCCCATACATCAATAAAGCCCCACACTCCATTAGCCAGCCCCAGCCTCTCTATTAAACAGGGCACTCGCCTGCATTCAGGATATAGAAAGTGTCACAGAGTTACAGTCTTCACACTCTGAGGGGACATCAGTCTTGCCACCAGCCCATGCCCTTGCCTAAATGAATGTGTAAATACTGCCCAAAAGGGAAGCTGAAGAAAACGGCACCAGTGTGCCCACAAGTGCCTCTAATAGGGGGCATCTGAGCCCCTGAGGATAAAGAATGTATTCACCCCCCTAAGTTGGAGGTGGATGAGTCCCTTGTTCTAAGGTGACAGATTGGTAGTTCTGGGCATGAGAGTGTATGTGTTGAAGACTTCCATTTATTCCAAAAAGGCAAATTATGCTCATTCTGCAGTGGAAGAAAGTCTACAGCTCATCCCCATTAATTCTTGAGCTGCATGTCAATAATTCTTCTACCTGGAGATTCCAAGGCCTGATGTCATCAAGCAGGTTTCTACAAGAAAATGTCCTGCCTTCTTTGTATATACATTCTTGGGGGCTTTTTTCCAATTTTTAAAACATTTTTTTTTATTTTCAATTTTTTCGTCTTTTTTTTTCCTTTTAATTGTATTAGAACTAAATATGCATAGCTCTGAAAGTAAAACCTAGTCCTATCCTGGCCAAGGTAGCAAGGGGTCTAAGAGGCTGAAGGGAGCCCCTCAGGGGCCCTACTTTGCTACTCTAGAGATAAAGGGTGGTAGGAAAGGGGGTCAGGAAAGGGGGTGTGGAAAGAGTGGTAGGGATAAAGTGAGGGCCAGAGACAGGCTGAGATAACCAGAACTTTTGCTTCTTCATACTTCCCAGCCTGGTAGAAGAACGGGATGCAGGGATTATCTCCCAGGCCATGGTGATCCTGGGGGTATTGAGTCTCACATAGCAGTTGCATTTTCTGCTGGACAGTGGGAGTCTTGGGAAGAGTTTTGCCTTGGAGGGCTTCTCCCTTAGCAGATCCCACATCATTTGCCAGGTTCCCCTCGGGAAGGTCCTGTCCATTGTCCAAGCTCCTGGGGGGCTGGGGACACTGTTGTGTCCTGACCAGCAGGGCTCTGGGCAGCTGCCAGAAACATGCCATGCTGTCCTTTGCACTCCCCAACAAGTGTTTTGTTGAGCTCCTGCATCTGGAGCAGTTTCACCTTCATGTCTTCCTTGTCATTTGTTAAGCAACTAATGTCCTCTTTTACACGGTAATGCTCCTTCATTACTGCCCTCTGATTTTGGTAGAGGGCAGTGCACTCACCAATTGTGTCTCTCCAGATAGCTGCAGGCAGTGATGCTCCAGCTCTTCCATCCAATCCTTCAAATCTAGTTTATCTTGCAAAATTTCTGCAAAGCAGTGCTGCAGCTTCTTCGTATCCCCTTGCAGAGCCTGATTAATGTCCCCTGATACAGTTTCCCCAGTGGTCCTGGCGGGAGGGGACGCCTCTCCCCTATGAGCCAGGTGCTGGCAGCGTAGGTTTTGCTCCTTCAGCTGCCTGCGAAGTCATGCCTCCTCTTCTTCAGCACTAGCTAGGGCCAATTTCAACTGGAGAGAGTCGGAGCCCCCGGCATCACCCGCCATGCGGTTCCCCTGCAGTGCTCAGTGTTCATGGCTGAAAAGCAGCAGCTAGAAAAGGACGAGTGCGGGGGACGCACCCAAGGTTGGCTTCCCCAGCCCTGTGGCTGCTCTGAACCACTGGTGTTCAGCTATTTTTTTCTCACAAGAAATGTAACAGTTATGATAGCGCATTTTTAATGTTGTGTTTATGTATCTGCAAACTGGTTCTCTTGTTTCTGTTAGTAAACTGTTGATGGTTCTAGATCTTTGGGCTCCAGCTCTGGCTGACCTGCTGCGGTGACCAGTGCATGGGTGGCCTTCCACGTGCCAGCCGTGTGGCCTTGTGCTTCCCTGAATGGCGTCGAGGTCTGGTAGATGGGGACCTGGTGGGCCCTGTGTTGGGTGTGGATTGTTTGCAGTGACCCCAGCGCAGGAATTTGAGCTTTTCACGATGTGGACTGGTGCAGGCTGGCACAGCTGGTGGGGATGCTATCCAGGGCATGTGGGTGCAGACATGTAGACACAGTCCTAGGCACGTGGGCTCCATCCTGGTCAGGTGGGCTTGGGCAGCTGGGTGTGGACATTGGTCCTGCCACCCAGGATGGTACGGTGGACTGTCCCTGCCCTCCTCCTGTAACTTAAACTGATGCTGGCTTTCTGGGCAGGGTGGAGGTGCAGGAACCCCAGACACAGCCCCCTACCCACACCCGGTAAGACACAGCTGCCTGCCCACACCCAGCAGGACATAGCCCCCGGCCCACACCTGGCAGGACACAGTCCCCTGCCCATGTCAGGCAGGACACAGCCCCCTACCCAAACCCAGCAGGACACAGCCCCCTGCCCATACCTGGCAGGACACAGCCCCCTGCCCACACCTGGCAGACACAGCCCCCTGCCCACACCCAGCAGGACACAGTCCCATGCCCACACCAGGCAAGACACAGCCCCCTGAATGATCTCTTTCAGGATCTTAAGTATATCATGCCACTGCCTTTCTGCCTCCATGGTGCTAGCTGAGTAGTCTGAACTTATTCTGTATGTGGTTTCCATTGTATGTCTTGGATTGTTTATTTCTTGCGACTTTCAGAATTTTCTGCTTCTCTTCCCCATTTGGCAGACTGATTAGTATATATCTTGGGGAAGGCTTATTTGGATTTATTCTGTTTGGAGTTCATTGTGCTTCTTCGACTTATATATTTATGTCCTTTATAAGGTTTTGGAGGTTTTTTCCCCATTTTATTCTCAGCCACTCTTCCTAGCCCTTTATCCCCTCTCTTCTCCTTCTCAAAACCAATGATTCTTATATTTGAAGGCTTTGTTTTGTCTATCATTTTCCTGTGATCCAATTCAAATTTTTCCATCATTTTGCCATTTGCTGTTTTGAATGTTTGCAATCAGTTATCCCGTCCTCTAAATCACTTATTCTTTCTTATGTCTCTTCAAATCTGATGCTGTGTGTCTCTATTATGCTTTTTATTTGGTCAACAGAGCCTTTAATCTCTGTGTTATCTGCTATTTTTCTATGTGTCTTTCAGATTCCTCTCTGTGGTCTTCTACTGTCTTCTTGCTCTCCTTTATGTCATTCGCTGTCACACTTATTAAGTAGATTCATATGAACATCTTTGATTAGTTGTTCGAATGTCTGTGCCTCCTCCTGTGTTTTAATCTGGTAGTCAGTTATTCTTAGTGATCTTCTGCTGTTTTTGTTACATGTAAATACCTTGATTTACTTTGGGGCTTGATTTTTTTCACTAGTCTGTGTTTGTGGGATGGTTGTAGAGCAGGGAGTAGGGTATGGGGTGAAGCAGTCAGTGTGGTGATTTGTTTCAGGACAGGTATTGGTATAGTTTGTGGATATTAAGCTCATGCCTGTGAACATGGGTGCTGAGCATCCAGGGCAGATGCAGCTGTGTGGGTGCACAGATCTGGGGGACAGTACCCTGGTGTGTAGTGGTTGAGGACGTGGGGCCATTTATGTGCATATGTAAGGCTGTGGCAGCAAGTCTGCATTATGCTTTTGTGGGCTGGGGGTAGGTGTGACCAGGTTGTGCTGTCTGTGCTTTCACAGAGCTGTGGAGCATGACAGAGGGCTGTGTGCTTGCACAGGTATAGGAGAGCCATAAACTGATGCTCAGATCTCAGGGGCCGTGGGGTGAGGCTCTGTAACACAATGGGCAGGGAGGCAGGTGTAGCCCTGGTATGAAGGCACTGGGACTTGTTGGGGAGGGAATGCTTGGAGTGTCAGCAATGGGAGATGGTGAGGGGATTCTCATGCATGGGGCATGGCGTGAGTCATGGGGTCACAGGCTGTTCTGGTGAGGGTAACACATTCAAGCAAAACCCCCAGCTTACTTCCTTCTCCCTGGCTCCCATCCATGCACTCCTGTGGGCTCCATACCACTGTGCTATGCTCCAGCTTTCTGCTGCTCAGCTCCTCGGCCTCTGCAGCCAGGGCCCTCTGAATGTGGTGCAAAAGGCTCTCCCATGTCAGTTGCACTCTTTTTTGTTTTTAATGATCATTCCGTTCTGCATATATAATCAATAATTCCCAATATCATCACATAATTGCATACTCATCATCATGATCATTTCTTAGAACATTTGCATCAATTCAGAAAAAGAAATAAAAAGACAACAGAAAAAATTCATACATATCATACACCTTGCCCCTCCCTTTCACTGATCATTTGCATTTCAATCTAACTTTATTTTAACATTTGTTCCCCATATTATTTATTTGTATTCCATATATTTTCAGTTGTACTCTTGAATTGCCACCTCAGCCGCCCTCCTGTCCCTTCTCTAACTTTTCCATGGAGCAGGAGTGAACTCAAGCTACCCTATTCATTTATCTTTCTGGAAATCCTGGTTTTGTTTTTTGATATTTTCTATCACATTTTTTCAAATTCCTTTCTCTCCTCCCTCTTTCCTGCCTCCATCTCATGCTTTTCCAGGGATGGGTTTCTTCGGGTGAATTCCTCAGCTGCTCTGAGTATATCACAGGAGGCTTTACTACACTTTACTACACAACCTGTGTACAGAGAGCAGTTTCAAACGTGTATAAGAGAATAAGCAATTCCTGCCAGCAGCCTGATGGTTTCATGGGGTAACTTCAGTTCCAAGATGCAATATCATGCTCCCTGCCATGTGTTTATTGCCTCAGCATCCAACACGGCCCCATGTCCCTTGGTGTCCATCTCTCAGGTCCCTCGGCATCTATCCCTCATCTCTGTCTGTGTCTGGCCTGGCCCCACCATCCTTTGGCATCCAGCACAGTCCCGTCATGTCCGTTTGCTGTCCAGCACGGCCCTGTTATGGTTCTTTGGTGTTCAGCACCACCCCATCGTCTCCCTCGGTGTCCAGCACAGCCCCAGTGTATCCCCACGGCACTTGCCTCAGCCCCATCATGTCCCTTGACGTCCAGCACAGCCCTGTTGTGTCCCTGTGCAGGCAGCTTCCTGTCTGGGGGTCTTGTCTCCTCTCTCAGTTATCAGTTGGTACTGGCAAAAGTGCCATTTCCTCACCACAGCTGTGAGCTCTGCTATTGCCAGCACTTAAAGAAACGTAGAGCCAACGTGGTGGCTTCTGCGAGATGCTGTGGCCAAGAGGCAGGGCCGTGTTGGATGGGTTTCTGCAGCAGGCAGAAGGCTCTGCTGGTGTCCCGGGAAAGGGGCCTCTGTGAGACCTCACTGCACTGTCCCTGTAGCCCCGTGATAGCTGTGGAGCCAGAGGCCTCAGCAGAGCTTGCGCGTGCCCCATGCAGCCCCTGAGGGTGGTTCTTGGGCACGTGGACACCACGTGACATTGCCCCCATTGTCACCCCTGTTGCCACCCCATGAGACTGGCTGAGGCTCTCACTTCCCTGTCGTGTTCCCTGACTGTCATCCCTAGTGGTCTCCTAGGGTCCCCGACACCTGGCTCTTGATGCATGTGACCCGACACAGTCCTGGAATAGGAGCTGGTGTTTGGCTGGGACACTCTGTGGGGAGGGGACATGTGTGGGGCCTCTCCCTTTGCTATCAGCTCTCAGCTCTGGTGTCAGCTCCTCAGCCGTGGACAGTATGCCAGCCGCCCAGTGCAGGGAGGGTGGGGAAAGGACATGAGAAAGGACTGTAGCAAAGGAAGGATGAGGTGGGTGAATTCAGTCTCAGGGACTCTGTGCGCCTGCTGTCCCCAAAGCCTCCCATCCTTCTCTGCCTGGGCTGCTTCATCAGGGTGGGACTGAAACATGCAGAGGCGGCCTTGATTTCCCCCGTGAATGGGCTCACATTGCTCCTAGGACTTTTTGGCGTCTGCTGGGCACAGCTGGGCTCCTGGCTCTTTTCCAGCTCCTCCGTAGGCTCCCTCTGTCCCACTCTGCCCCACCCTGCCAGATCCCAGAGCCACCAAAGTATTTGCCCCTCATGCTTCCTAGGAAGCCCCCTTCCTCCTCCTGAGCTTTGAGCTGCCATGGGACCCGTGCCCTTGAGACCCCAGTGTCCATCTCATGGGTCCTGGGGGATGGTGCAATGCATGGAGCCTCCCGTGGAAGGCTCTGAGTATGCATCTGGGTGCAAGCACCCCTGCTGTGGGCAGTGTGTGGCCTGTCACCTGCGTCCTCCCACAGGCCCTTTTTCCATCAGCTTGCCTGTGCCCAGCTGGCACATGTGCCACAGTCCATTGGGGGTCAGCCATTTCACTTGGGATGAAGTGCCATTGCTAGTTTAAATGGGACAGAGTTCGGAGGCCGTGGCATTCACCCATTTCAGTGCACACTTCACTGATTTTCAGGATGTTCACAAGGCCTATTTTTGGTTCCAGACATTTTTAGCATCCCAGACCCAATAACAGTAACAGCCCCTCTCCTCACCCACCCCAGCCCGAGCCCCAGCCCCCGGCACCCACTCACATGCCTTCCATCTCTGTGGACATCCAGTTGGTGGCCTTGCTCCTGGTTCCTTTCACACAGCCTAACAGCTTCAGGGTCTATCCAGGCTGTAGCATCCCTCAGAGTGTTGTTTCTAGTTTGGGCTGAGTAATATTCCATGAGACATGTAGTTTGTTTATCCGTTTGTCTGCAGGACATTTGGCTGTCTGAGTAATACTGCTACAAAGATTTGTGCTGCAAACGCTTGTGTGGATGTAGGTTTTTAGTAGGACTGGGAGTGCTGGGTCATGTGGTAACTCTGTTCACTTTTTGAAGAACAATCACGCTGTCCTCCAGTGGCTGTGTGGGTTTATACTCCCCCAAGCAAAGCCTGGGGGTCCCGGCTTCCTCACACCCTCTCCATCACATGCTCCTGCCCTTTTTTTCCATCTTCGTTGTCCTATTGGGTGTGAGGTGGCATCCCCTTCTGAGTTTGGCTTGCGTTCCCTCGATGACCATGGTGTGCCAATCTTTTCATGGGTGTCTTGCATGTTTGTCTATCTTCTTTAGAGAAATGTCTATTCAAGTCCTTTGCCCATTTTGTTATATATTTTTATCATGTAGGCAGGCACCAGGAACCGAACCCAGGTCTCCAGCATGGCAGGAGAGAACTCTTCCACTGAGCCACCATCGCCCACCCCCTTTGCCCATGTTTTAGTTGCTTAATTGTGTTTTATTGTTGAGTTCTATATATATTCTTGATACTAGGACTTTAACTGATATAGGATTTACAAATACAGTCTTCCATTCTCTCTTTCATTTTCTTTATTGTATCCTTTGAAGCACGAAAGATTTTAATTTTGATGAAACCCCATTATGTACTTTTTCTTTGCTTGCTCATCCTTTAGGTGTCAAGAGACCACTGCCTAACGCAGGGTCATAAAGATTTTCCCCACATTTCTTCTAAGAGGCGAGGTCCCTGTTCCTGGGCAGCAGGTGGATGGGCTCCCTGGAGGCCTGCTTCCTCTCCCCTCCTTACTCTCCAGGGCCCCAGAGGCCACCATGGGGTCGCACCCCATGGGTGTGGGCCCCGCCTTGGCATGTGGGTGGAAGCACCATAGGGAATTCAGGGCATGGGTATCTGGTGAAGATGACGCAGGTGGAGGAGCGGTGGTGTGAGGGTGCGGTGGGGGCCACCATGGCATCAGCAGAACTGGGGTGCCTGGAGGTGAGGATGGGGCCTCATCCAGAGGCACAGGGTGGAGCGGTCAGGGCACAGGGCTGGGTGAGGAGTGTCTGGCCAGCCCTCTCAGGCCGTCATGTCCTGGAGCTGAGGCAGGCGTGGCTCAGGGGAGGCTGTGCACGTGGGACGACAGCAAGGCTGTGGACGAGTGCGGGACACACTGAGACAGTGCACCCACGGGTGCGTGGAGGGACCCTCTGGCTGGCCTGGCCAGGCATCTCAAAGGGCCGAGTGCGGAGGTTGAGTTGGCTACAGCGGAGTGACTTTCTGCTGCACAGCAGTGCTGAAGCCCAGGAGCCAGTAGTGGGGGAAGATGGGGGCCAGTGTGAGGGTCCTGGGGACTCTGGCCATGAGGAGTGAGGGGAAGGAGGAGGTCAGTGGGGGTCTTCTGGGCCTGGTGGGCTGGCGGAGGTCCTCAGGCTGTGTGGCCAGAGCCCGCGAGGCAATGCAGCTCTCTCGGCTCCCTGCTTTCTGTCATTTTGGGCAAGGGTAGGTGCCATGTCCAGGGCAGCTTTAGCTGAGTGCACTGGCTCTGAGGCCCCGGTGGCACCTGAGGAGTGGACTGGCCTTGTACAGAGTCCTGGAGAGGGCACAGCTGGCAACCTCCCCTGGAGGAGTGTCAGGGAAGACTCCGGAATCTTACCTTGCTCCTCCTACCAGTTCTCGTCCAGCGAGGGGCTCTCTTCCATGGGACAGCCCCTGCGGGCAGCTGTGGGAACAGGCAGTGACACCCCACCCAGCAGGCCCCGGTGAAATGGGCCGTGTTCCCAAATCCCTTTCACTTTGACCGCTGGCCCCTCCACATCTTGCTGTCTTTCCCCACTGGCTCAGCACTGCTGGTGGTGCTTGTGGTGGTGGAGTTCGGCGTCCTGGGATATACCTGCAGAGCCAGGCACTTCTGCTTCCTGCCAATCTCACCCTGGAAGCCTCACATCACGGCACCCCATCCTGAGAACCTCCTGCTGGTGCAGCCGACTGGCTGTGGGTGAGCCTGGGCACAGGCTGTGGGTGTTTCTGGGATTCAGTTGCCCCTTCTGGAGGATGAGCCTGTCTGGAGATGAAGGAGTGATTGCGGTGAGAAGTGGCAGGAGCTCGCCGGGAAGAGTAGTGGCAGCGCTCAGTCCCATCTCTCCTGCTCCTTTGTCTGGCTCAACGTTTAGGGGTCCAGAAGGCAGCCTGAAAAGGGATGAGCCTTAGGGCTTTTTAGCAGAGAGGGAGCCAACCCCTGGAGACCCCCGTGCTGCTCTGTGACCCTGGGAGGCTCTTACTTTGACCTCTGGATGGGGGAGAGGGCTCCCACTCCCTGACAGTTTTTCTGGGTGCAGGGTGGGAGCTCACAAGACCTCCTGTTGAGGGGAGCCCATTTTGTCTCTAGGTGAGAATCGTAAGATCAGAGAAGTTAAGTCCTTTCCTGAGGGCACATTGCAGGATGGCATGCAACAGGTGGCACTGGAAGCCTCCTTGTCCCCCTACCCTTGGGAAGGGTCTCCCAGGCCTCACTCCCTGTGGCACAGAACCATAATCCAGCACCTCTGTTCATGTGGACCCCACCTCTCCTTTCCCTGGGTCTCAGCCCTGAGCACCTACACCCTGTGTTTTGTCCACCCTAGATTCACAGGGGACATTGGACCCACATGTTGCTTCCCAGAGCCCCGGCAGAGCCATCTGGACACCCCCCCCGAGTCCCCAGGGATGCAACTTGGCAGTGACCCGGGTGGATGATGGGTCCCTGGGCCAGGGCTTCCCAGCAGAGCCACCTATGCTGTGACTTCTTTGAGCTTTGAGGCTCTAGTCTCAGGTGAGCAAGACTCCTGCCCCCAGCCCCTTCCTTGTGGGCAGTGGGACCTTGCCTGGCTTCTCTAGGGCTGCCTCTTCCCCAGGCCAGGTGGAGGCCTTTGGCTCTGACCTTCAGTGGCTATGCTGTCCCTGGTGTGTGTCTCCGGTTTGGCCCCCACCTCAGCCCTGGGGAACCTCCATCCCTCTTGCCCCCCATCCGGTTAGTTCTTACGTCTCTCTCCCAAGTGTTTGCATCACAGAGATTTGGGGGCTGGTGATATCAGCAGGTCTGACCCCGCTATCCCGTTTCAGGTGGGGAAATGAAGGCCCAAAGAGAAGGCAGGGGGCCTTGGTGTCTGTGAGTCTGTGGTGGAGCAGAGAGCGTCTATGCCTTGGGCTGGCTGCTGTCCACTTGGTGATGGGGTGGCCATCCCCCAGGGCCTCACTCGGTGCCCCATGAGCAGACACTCAGCCTGAGCTTTCCACAACACTGGTGGAGGGCTCTCCTGTGGGGGACATCATCACCTCCTTCACCTACCTTTGTTTATTCAGGAATTTCAGGGCCCAGAAACCAGCAGGAAGGAGGGGTGGACATGGCCCTGCCACACAGGGCCCACCTTTCCTCAGGGAGACATGTGGTGGCCTCAGATGGTGCCATGGGAACTGTCCCCCACATTGTGGGTAGAGACCTCAAATGAGGACAGGGAGGCTGTCCCTATAGGGCCTCAGGGCTGGGACATCGGGATGGACAATGTCGGCAGCCTGGGTTCCAGGACCGGTGAGGGGAGGCCTAGTCCAGCCTTGGTGACCTCCAGGCTGGATGACCCTGGGCCTGGCAGGGTGGTAGACACCCAGCTGCCTCATGCAGCCTCTCACATGGCCCTCACCTTTCAGGGTAGCCTGCCCGTTAGACCAGAAATGAGGGAGTTCTCTAATTATAGCCCCATCTGAGGTCTGGGAGGTGGGACCCAGCCATCTGGAACCCCAACTGGTGTCACCTGCTGTGGAGTACCACCATGGGGTGAACCCTGGGCTGTGCAGGGAAAGCCCTGGACCTCAGGCCACACAGCTGCCCAGTGGGGACCTTGTGCAGGTCAGTTGCTGAACCAGGCTGCCTCGTTGGTCACATGGGGTGGACACTGAGATGCCCCAGGCACTTGGCACAGACTTGGCTCCTGTGATTACTCAGGGTTCTAGTGGATGCCTCAGAAGTTTGGCTAAGAGTGAGTGTGCAAATGCACAGTGGGCATTTCAGTGTGGAGGACATTCCAGGAGGGCTTCCTGACAGAAGTGACATTCTGTCCACCCCTTGTACTTGGGGTCCAGGTACTGCTCTGCCCACATGTCCCAGGCCTGTCCTGACCACCTCTCCCTGCGGCCTCAGCTCCCCTCTCCATACGCCTCAGCCCCATTCTGTCCCCTACAGCCCAGTACCTAGTTTGCCACTATTACCTTCCCGCTTAGGATCATAGCAGGTCCTTCCTGCAGGCCTGGCAGTGTTTAGACTAAGCTCTGCTTATGGAAGCTTTTCAAGGGAGACATTTCTTCCTGTGTGACGCTGCCATGGTCTCTGATGGGAGGGACTCTCATGTCCGGTTCTCTGTGACCATCTCAGTCCCTTCTCATTCAGGACCCCAGGGTTGTGGTTGTGGGCCCTGCCCTGCCCTGGCCCTGGGGTCACAGACTTTTTGTCTGTGGGTAGGCTCTTCTGGCTAGAACATTCCAGAAGTCCTGAGGCAGCATTTCTGGTGTTTCAATCTGCTCCCAGCCTGTGCTTTCCCCTCCATGTCTGTTAAAAACAAAGAACATTTGTGGGCCCAGCAGTCCACACGGCCCCCACTCCTGCATGCCGCATGACCCTCTGTCCCCCCGGTGTCGTGGCTCCCTCCTCTGAGGGCGCTGGGGCTGTGTTTGAGTCTCCTTGCTGCTGTAACAGGTGGCTGCAAACTGGGTGACAGCTCTGTGGAGTTTCTCCTTTCCATTCTGGAGGTGAGAAGCCTGAAGCGGGTCTCTCTGGGTTCAGCTGTCTGCAGGGCTGGGTGCCCCCGGAGCCCCAGCTGCCCACTTCCAGCCTCAGGCAGCTCTGGCCACATCCCTTGGCCTGTGGCCCCTCCTCCTTCTGCAACCAGCAGCCCAGTGCTCTCTCCTCACTGTCTGCCTCCTCCTCACATCCCTCTGTGACTCTCACCTGTTGCCTCCCTCTAACAAAGACCCTTGGGGTGACAGTTGGCACCCCCAGTGATCCAGAGTAGCCTTGTCTCAGGGTCCTTCCCTTGGTCGCATCTGTCAAGGCCCTTTTGTGGAGTGGAGGAACGGCCAGGCTCCAGGGTTGGGACCTAGGCCATGGCAGGGTATATGCATCCGGGCCGTGCTCCCTGCAAGCCTATTGGAAGGTTCCTGATGCCCAGCCTCCCCACCACAGCCCAACGACCCAGTCACGAACATTTGCCAAGTGGCTGACAAGCAGTTCTTTGCGCTGGTGGAGTGGGCCAAGCAGATCCCACACTTCTCTGAGCTGCCCCTGGATGACCAGGTCATCCTGCTGTGGGCAGGTGAGTGGACATGCCCAGGGGGCTGGGGCAGGGGCTCTGGGAAGGAGAGGGACTGGGGGTGCCCTACATGGATGGAGTGATGCTGGAGTGCCCCTTCCTTGTGCTCCCTGGGGCTGTCGGGGACAGCCTGTCTCCGGGCCTCGGTTTCCCTCTCCTCCCTTGTGAGGAGGTGGCTTTGGGACTGACTTCTGGAGAGGTCAGGGGTTGGCCAGACACCAGGGTCTGTGGATGTGAGGGGCCCTCAGGGAGGGGTTGTGTTGGCTGAAGCTACTCAGCCAGCCCAGAGCCCAACCTTGCACCCAGTGAGGGCTTCAGCTCCTCTTCTAGGCAGGGCTCACAGTGTGGGTAGTGGGTGTACAGAACGTGTGCAGAGTGCAGCGATGGAGATGCCAGCCAGGGCCATGGGGAGCCAATCCCTCCCACTGTGGAGTCCAGATCCCTGTTCTCACCCATTCTCTGCTGAGCAAACGGGTGGGTCATGGGTCTGGGGCCTTAGCGCAGGTTCCCATCTGGTGAGGGCTGCTGGAGTCCCACCACAGTCCCAGGGAATGGAGTCTCCTGCCCAGCAGGCTGTCTTCTCCATGCTTGCCCCGAGTAGCAGACCTCATAGGGTCTCTGCTGCCACTCCACAGGTTCAACACTGGCCTGAGTGGTCTTAACCAGATACAGGAGAATTGGCCTCGTGGGAATGGGCCTTCCCGTGCCTGCTAGAAACCGGAGTGGGTGTCTGTCCCCCCTTTTCCTGGAATCCAACATGTGACCCCTATGCCCTTTGGGCACTGACTTCTTACAGGATTGGCTCAGAGGTATCTGCCCAGAGGTACAGGTGTACCCACCCCCCTGCCCTTGCCGCCCCTCAGGACCTGTGCAACCCTGGCCTTGGGAAGGCCCCTGCAGCAAGGTGGGGGCACCTCCTGGAAGAGGAGGGGGCTCTTCCTTACACCAGACAGAGCCTGCTGGGAATACTAGTCACTTATCCAGCATCTTCCACTGTGACTCCCCACCTGTGACTGGCAGGCAGGACGCCTGGGCAGACCAGAGGCCTGGGGCCGAGTGGTCATGGTGGCTATGCCCGCCGCTTCTGATGTGACATCTTGCCCGTGGCTGGGGCATTAGGACCTGGCTTCCAGCTCAGATGCTGACCCACAAAGGTGCCAGTGGGAGGGGAGGATGCTGAGAGACACCAGCCACCTCCATGGCCAGTGTGCCTAGGGCCGCTCCAGACATGATGTCAGCCAATTCCAGCCTGCTGTGCGTCGCTAGCTCCCTCTCTCGTAGAATGTACATGCATCCTGCCCACAGAGAAGGTGTTCTTCTTAGCCTGGGGACTGGGAGGGCCTATGCTGGCAGAGTGGCTTGGTGCCCAACCTCGAGGCTCCAGCTCTGCTGATGCCCAGCCCTAGGGGCTCTGCTCACTCTTAAGCACCCTCCCGTTTTCTGATCCTCTGTGTCAGAGGCCAGTGGCCCTAATACAGCAGCCCCCAGACCAGTTGTGGTTTCCAGCCTGGTGTCCAATTCCCTCGTGTCAGCTGTTGTAGGGCCAGGTGCCCTTCCTGGGCATGGGTTCACCCACTTGTCCGGCAGGCATTTAGAAGTAAATTGCCCCTAAGTTTGCTGCAAAAAGGACTCTTCTTTTTTGTTTTCCTCTACCTCATTCCTGAGGAGGATTTGGCTTAGCTTGCAAGATACCAGCACAAGGTAAGGAAGGAGCTGGCATGTAGGCCTGGGGAGCAGAGGGATGCACCAGCTGGGTGCAGCAGTGTGCTTGCCCTGCCTGTGTCCCAGCACCCTCCTGATCTGTGTGTCCTGGGCCCTGGCCAAGGAAGGCTCTGCACTCAGCAGCCACCTCCTGCCCTGCCGTGCTCCTGGCCTGTGCCAGATACCATCCCAAAGTATCTCAAGGCAGTGGGAGAGGTGGCCACCCAGAAGAATAGCTGATGCAAGCAGCCAGGCCAGGTCCAGAGAGGCTGGTATGAGGGTGGGAGATGCTGCAGCAGGTTCCAGTGGCAGGGTGAGAACATGTGGGACCAGTTCTGCCCCTTGCAAAGCCCTGTCCCCAGCCTCCTGGGCTGCTTGGTTCCTGCCCTTGGGCAGCAGAATGTTCATCCCCCGGACCTGGTCGGGAGAAGGAAGGGAGGAGGGGCCCTCCCTAGGAGAGCACTCATTAATTAGGACAGAAAAGCCAACGTCCCAGGGCCACATGAAATAGTCTCCATATGGGGTTATAGGGAGGGACCAGGGGTGGGGGGTGGGGGCAGAGCCCTAGGTTCTAGTCCTAGCTCACTGTGTGATTTTAGACAAATCCGTTTCCTTCCCTGGGCCTCAGTTTCCCCATATGTCAAGTGGAGATGGGGGTCATCTAGATCAGTGTTACCCAAAATGTTGACACTTCAGACCTTTTGTGGTTCTGATAGCAGGATCCTAGGTCGAAAAGAATTGGGCAATGCTTGGCTGGACAAAGAAAGATGTTTTCTCTGTGGGACTTGTCAGAGCTCTTAGAATGCCAACATGCATTTTGATGGTGCAGAATGGTGGGCAGAAGGCCAGGCTCTGTAGAAAGGGGTTGGGGAGTGCCAGGTGCTGGCTGTTCTCTGTGTCCTCCATCAGTCACCCCTTAGAATGTTCCACGTCCCTGGGAGCACGGCTTTGTCTTCATGCCATTCACACTGTGATCTCAGTGGGCCCAGAAACTGCGTGGGGCCATCCTCACCGGCACACCTGAGCCAACATGCTGCATGCCTGCAGGCCAGGGAGTCACATACCTGGGGGGCAGGGTCAGCACACCTGTGAGGGGTGAATGAGGTTGCCATCTGACAGTGTAGCCAAGGTGCTGAGGGCATGGGCACAGGTGGTTCCTGCAGTCACTATTCTCCAGGACGAGTCATCTCGCCAGTTTCTGGGAGCTGTGGACATCCTCATGGACAGGTTTCTCACACTTATGTTTCCATACGCTTTTCATAGCCTTCTGACGTCCGTTTGGTCTGTGTGTATTAGAACCTCCTATAATACAGTGTCTTGTTGGCCATGTGGCTCTGACATGCCTTGTCTGGTTTAATAATTTACCTTCCGCTTATCACACATTGGTGTCCAAGAGTTAGCTGTCAGGAATAGCCTGCACGCAGCTGTTCCAGGGCTGTCCGAGAGAGAATCCACACAAATCGCCGCACACATGCTCTGTGGCATGAGCTTTCCATGCACATGGAAAAGGAGCTTCTGTGAGCACATGCATCTGGAATCTTCTGGGCTAAACAAACACTTACAGTGGGAGCTCATTGCGGGACTTCTCAGGACCTTTGCTGTGCTCCTGAGAATAGTGAAAGGAGAAGGCAGGAAGTCATTTCCCAAACTCAGGTGCTGGGGAACCTGTTTTCCAGTGAAGCACGCCATGGGGCTTGGGTTTCATGGAGCCCTGCTGGTGAGGACGGCCCCACGCAGCTTCTGGGCCCACTGAGATCACATTGTGAATGACATGAAGGCAAAGCTGTGTTCCCAGGGATGTGGAACATTCTGAAGGATGACTGATTGAAGATGCAGAGAACAGCCAGCTCCTGGCAGTCCCTAACCCCTTTTTACAGAGCCTGGCCCTCTGCCCACCATTCTGCACCATCAAAGTGCATGTTGGCATTCTAAGATGCCAGCCCTGCCTTGGCAGAGGTGGATCCTGGACAATATGTGCTGCCTTTGGGGGGTTGAGGAGGGGTTGGGGATAGGGCAGTGCTTCAGTTCGTGAGGACAGGGGAGTGACCTTGTGCCTTCCTCTCCCTAGGCTGAAATCAGCTGCTCATCGCCTCCTTCTCCCACTGGTCTATAGCCATGAAGGACGGTATCCTGCTTGCCACCAGCCTGCACATCCACCGGAAAAGCATCCACAGCGCAGGGGTGGGTGCCATCTTTGACAGGTGCGGTCAGATGCTCAGGGTTCCCCCCACTGGCCCATGTCAGGCCACCCCCAGCCCCTTCATGCCAGGCTCACTGCTTTCTGCATGTGAAGGTCATAATC
Source organism: Tamandua tetradactyla (assembly GCF_023851605.1). Taxonomy (NCBI): domain Eukaryota; kingdom Metazoa; phylum Chordata; class Mammalia; order Pilosa; family Myrmecophagidae; genus Tamandua; species Tamandua tetradactyla. The sequence goes on from NC_135354.1 coordinate 3,576,660, forward strand.
TTCCTCCTGGAGAATGTGGGACACTCAGAAAAAGGCCAGGAAGAGAGCTAGAGCCCCTTCTAAGCCCACACCGGGGCCCAGTGGTTACCGCAATTGCTGTCAGGGTTTACTGGCTTTCAGTCTGTTTATTAACCCTGGAAGTGTAGACTTTTCCCTAGAAACAGGTAACTTACTTTGCAGATACAGTTTTGTAAGAATGTGTAGACTCACCATAGATGCTTCCAAGCTGTGCCTGGCACGCATTGAGCTGGGGCATGGTGGAGCAAGCTGCCTACTTAAACTGACCCCCGAGACCCAGTTCATGGGCATGTTGAGAGCCCTGTGATGATGTCTTCAGGTGGGCCTTGGACTCCTCAGCCCCCACCTCCACTGTGTCAGCATTCACATGGACGGGGCAATGTGGGGTGGAGGGTAGACATATGTCTGAGAGCCGGCCACCTCTCTGCCTCCATTTGAGTTGCTCTCAAACACCAATCCCATTCATCGTGCTGCAGGGTGAGGAGGAAACAGCTGCCCCAACCCCATCCCTGTCTAGGCCCGGGCTTTTTGGAGACCTGGATGTCAGCTCCAGCTGTATGGAGAGCCTAGGAGAGGGGCCTGCAGCATTGGGGGCTGTAAATGGAAAGGGGCAGGAAGAGGGATGGGGAGACAGGAGGACTCCCAGGCCAGCCTCCCTGTGGGAGAGCTTGGAAGCTTCAGGTGGTGGCTGATGGTGAGCAAAGATCACCCACCTTCACCACAGGGGAAAGATTGCTGCCCCACAGGACGGTTCAGGTGGGGCTGACTGGCAGGCCCCTGGGAGCTCCTGGATGTAGTCCTGGAACTTGATCTCTGGGGATGTCAGCCTGTGCCAAGTGTGAAAAGTATCTTGTGGTCACGTGGTGGAAAAGTGCTGTTTTACACGAGGCAGTATCTGTGCTGCAGGACTTCACAGAGCCTTTAACAGGGTATTGTATAGAGCGAGCCCCAAAGGAGGCTGCTGGTGGCAGTGCTTCTGCCATGGGGATCTCCTCTTATAGGGCACATATCCTCATTGATCCCACTTTAGGGAATAAAGCTTCAGCCATGTACCCAGCTGATGCATCCTCACCCAGCTCATAGAGAGGAGAGGATGACAGGGGCACCAGGTCTTATATTCTCTGCCCTTCTCCTGAAGGGACTGAGGCCTTGGCCTTGGAACTTGGGCTCTCCCTGCCCATCTGTCACATGCCTAAATTTCAGACACCTGAGGTCTGATTTCTTCCCTGGAGAATGTGGGCATCTGAGCTCCTGCCCTCACATGTCTACTCTTCCGTGTTTTCCAGATAGACCATGTCCCTGCCCAATCCATAGTCCTCCACCCTGGGGTACTGTGGCTCACCTCCAAGGTCCCCTTGGCCTTCCACCTGAAGTGTTTTCTGGGGTCTGGTGGCAGATTGCTTGGGTTGGATAGGGGCCTAGCCTCAGAAGCTTCCAGAGGGGCCAGTAAGATTCATCACTCAGCTGCTGCCTCTCAGGCACCCCAGAGAGGAGTCCCCACCTCTCCGATGAGGCTAGGTAGGGTTAGGCCACCATGGAAATCTGTGGCTTGGGACAGAAATGGAGATATCCCATGTCTGCCGGCTCATGCTCTAGGGAGGCTGTGACTGGGCAGGTGTGGACCGGGCGTCCCCACAGGCTGAGAGGCCCGGCCTGCAGCTGAACGGGAGAGGGCACAAGGATGCTGACCCACACCTGCCCTTCTGCTCTGCTCTCATGAGGCTCTGCTTCAGTGCCCAGGCTCCTGCTCATAGAGACCTGCAGGGAGGAAGGAGGTGGGCCATGACTTGAGCCAGACCAGGGTGGAGGGGTGTGTGCTCCAAGATTTCCTCTTTGCCCTTCTCTGCAGCCCCATGGGCCAGATCTGGCTGCCCAAACCCCCTGAGTCCTGGGGCCCCCAAGGCATGAGCTGACAGGTGTTGGCCTTCTCCCCCACACGGTACTGATGGAGCTTGTGTCCAAGATGTGGGACATGCAGATGTACAAGACAGAGCTGGACTGCCTGAGTGCCATCATGCTCTTCAACCCCGGTACACCACCCCTTTAGCCTCCAGGGCCCCCGAGATTCAGTCACCTCAAACTTGGGGCTCTGGGAGCTCAAGAGACCCTGGATTCTCCTGCCAGCCCCACCACTGACTATCTTCTCGTTCTGAGCCTCAGTGCCCCCCTTGAAACTAGGAAGGGCAGTCACGCCTTCTGCATGTACCTTCATGAAGAGTGGATGAGGTTGTTTGTGCCAATGTCAGGCCAGTCTCTGCATGCAGCAGTTGTAGTGACCAGCAGTCCTCAGTAGCCTCAAGCTCCTACCCTTTGCACCAGAATTCTCAGCTCAGGAGAGCAGGATTTATTCCAGAACATTCTTGGACCCAGTAGCCTTCCCTGAATGGTGGTCACCGCATTGCCAAAGGCAGAACATATCCTTCTTAGGGCCCTGGTATCCTGGATGTTGCTGGGATGTGGGGCCTGGGCATGGCCCTGGGAGGGAAGGCCAGATCTGTAGAGGTCCCCTACTGGAACGTCTGCTGGTCCTGACCTTGCAGCTTAATGGGAAATGCACCTGAAAGCTGCCACCTGTGTGCCATCGACTTCTGGCCTGAACAGGGGCATGTGGGATGCTTCCTCCAGGAAATTTGGGAAGGGGCCTGGTGGAGTGGGTACTGGGGAGGTGGAGGTGGGTTGGTGGGGCAGCCCATTCCGGCTCTTGAAAGCCTTGCTGAGTTTGGGCTTCACCTTGGGGGTTTGAGTAGCTCCTCAAGATTTTGGTGGGGAGAGAGCCAACCATGTTTTTGTGACTGAAGACTCACCACAGCTGGAGAAGACACAGAACAGGGGCTGCTGTGAGCATCTGGGTTACTGCAGGAAGCTGGGCATGGCAAGGACTGGCCACTGTCAGGTCTTGAGGCACTGGGACCCCTGCCCTCCTGTCACCTCCCACTCTGGGACCTGGCTGGGTGGCGGTGGGGAGAGCCCATTTCTAAGCATGTGCCAGCACACAGTTGTGTGCACATCCATGACTGAGCCAGTGAGGGAGGCTGTCACAATCTCAACCAGCTCTGGTGGGATCCCCACTCAAGTGCCCAAGTGGACTGCCTGTCCATGCTGGCTCGCTAATGTGGGGTGCTGTGGGAGGGAGGGGAGACCTAGCCTGAGCCAAGGGTGGCCCAGGTCTGGAGCAGGCAGGACCCATGGTGGGACTGTGTTGTGGGCCAAGCCCTTAGGGCTATTGGTGGGGACAGAGCCCACAGAGGGCCTGGCGGTGCAGAGCCTGTTGGGAGATGCCTGGGTGGTCGAAAGACTGTGGAGGAGCCTAGTGGGGGTGGCAGAGCCCTCAGGGGTCATGGTGAGGGGCAGAACCCATTGGGGAGCCTGGTGCCTTCCCAAGTGCAGACTCCAGGCCTCTGTGACATTCATGCTGGGCCTTGGTGCCCCTGCTGGGAAGCCAGCCCACTGAGATGGGCCATGGAAGCCCCATCCTAGACCTCAGAGAGAGCAAGTAGCAAGCCTGTCCCCTTCAGAGGCCCAAGAGCTGCAGCATCTTCTGCAAGTGGCAAGAGGAGAGGGTGGGCTCCAGCCCCTGCCCCAGCTCTGGGATGGACTACATTTGGCCGGGGCCAGACCCAGTGCTAGGTGGGCCTAGGGCAGGAGCTGGGGAGCCCAAGAGGGACTTCTACAATGCAGACCCCCAGGATGCAGATGAAGAGCCGGCTCAAGAGCTCTGGGTACAGGTCAGGAGGGCAACTTGGCAGGTGCAGGGAGTGGTGTTGTGGGCCAGGGGCTCAGCATCAACTGGTGTGAAGGGCTCTGGCCACCTCAGAAATCCCTGTGACTTCAAACACAGTGGCACCAGAAATGGTCCCTTGGTCCTTCTCGGGCCCTGGTGGCTTTGGTGGCCTCAGGCTGTGTGCCTGCAGGCTGCCCCTCCAGACCCTCCAGGGTCATGGGCTCAGCCGGTGTGTTTCCAGGGTCTTGTAGCCCACTGCACAGATCAGGGTGTTTCTGGGGAGGGAGATTACAGGTGTCTTCAGCAAAGGCCACTGTCAGCAGGGGTCTCTTTCAGTTGCCATGGCAACCAGGGCAGGAGAGAAACCAGGTTCGACACTCAACCTATGGGGAAACTGAGTCTTGAGGGTCAGGGCCAGGGCCCAGAAAAGTTCACTGTGGGCACCCCCTTGTTCCCCAGCCATGCTGCCTCTGGGAGTGGGCAGGATGATGTGTCTGGCATGTCCCAGTTCTGGGGCAAGGGGTTCTGACTGTCTTCTCTCTCACAGACTCCAAGGGGCTGTCCAACCTGGCAGAGGTGGAGGCACTGCGGGAGAAGGTCTACATGTCCCTGGAGGCCTACTGCAAACACAAGTACCCAGAGCAGTCTGGGAGTCCTGGGTTCCCAGTCGGCACACAGGAGAACGGTGGGGAACGCAGAGGATTAGTGGCGAGTACTGTCAGTTGTCCTAATTCCACTCCCTCCTCAAGAGGGTACCTCCTGGCCCAGGCAGAGGGGGGTGGACCAGATGGGGCACCCCTCTGCACCCCCGGGGCTCCCTGGGCCCACCCTGCAGACTGGCACCCACAGGGTTAACTGGGCCCACTCCCTTCTCAGCCCTCATTTGGTTGGCCTGTTTTTCCTGGCCCTCGGCCTATCTCGCCAGCTCAGCAAAAACCACGAGCTCCCTGGCCCCGCTCCAGCTGCGAGGCTGCCTTCTAGCCTTCAAGCTAGAAGGTTGTCCCACAGCCAGCCACGGGCTTTTCCCCTGAAATGAGGCATTGTTGGAGATTAATGGGGCCACGTGGAGTGCCGGTTCGGCCTGGAACCATCCTCAGCCTCTGTCACCCTGAGCCTGGAGTGGCTGACTCTGACAATTGTCCTCCGAGACACATGCCCCCTTCCCCCTCCCCAACTATGACTCCTGCTCAGTCCCCTCCTCAGGAAACTCCCCAGGGGCGGGGCCAGGCCCTCTCACCCACCCACCCCCAGGCGTCTGCCCACCTCCCTGCCCGCACTTCTGGCCCCAGCTCAGCAGAGCCCTTTTTGGGGAAGTGGCCCCAGGCAGAGGACCAAGGGGAGAGCCTCTCCTGAGCATCCCGGCTATACCCACAGAACTGTGGGAGGAGCTTGCTGCAGCAGAGACCTGCTACCCATCCACAGTGGAGGCCCAGCACTCAGCACCCACATGACTCCGTGCCACCACCAGGTCCAGCATGTCACCTGTGACACTGCCCTCTCATCTCTATCCCCACCCCCCTATGCCAACACTGGCCCCACTGCCTCTTTCTAGGACAGCTGCCACAGCCTTTAATCTCCCCATGGCAGTCAGGGTCATTGCTGATAACTTGTACATCCATTCACATGCTTTCTCCACTACTTAAAATCCTTCTGTGGCTCCCCACTGCCCTTGGTGAAAGCCTTGTCTTTTAACCTTCCCCAGAGTCTTACACAGCCCACCCCAGCCACTGGCTCTTTCCCAATCTCTGCTTCTTTTGGGGTCTGGGTGCTGAACCTGGTGGATGGCAGGGTTGTGGGGGTGCTGGGGTCCTGGGCCCCCACTGCAGATGGGTAGCAGGTCTGTACCAGAGCAACCCTGAAGTCTCCTGCCTCTCAGCCCCAGCCTCCTGTGTTTCCTCTGCTCACGGTGCCCCCTTCTCTTCTCAAAAGACAACCTGGCCCCGATGCTGTCCGCATCTGTGAGCTGCTGCAGCACTTCCTGCAGCAGGCTGGAGGTGGTGGCCCCTGCAGCTCACCCACTATGCCTTCCCACAGGTTCACCAAGCTGCTTCTGTGCCTGCCAGCCCTGTGCTCCATCAGCCTCAAGTGCCTGGAGCACCTCTTCTTCTTCAAGCTCATCGGGGACATGCCCACCGACACCTTCCTCGTGGAGATGCTGGAGGCCCTGCACCAAATGACTTAGGCTTGCCCCGTGCCCGCCGCCACCCCTCAGCACACCCTCCCCTCCCCTCCTCTGCCTGGCCTCTTCGGACCTTGAGGCTCAGTCTAGTGCTGCTCTGCCTGAGTGGCGCTTGTCATTGGGTCATCACTTGGTTTTGGCCAAGGGCAGTGGGTTTCCCAGGCGGCAGTGGGAGCTGTGAGGACTGGGGTCAAACCTACCTGGGTCGTGAGTGTCTGGGCATCCTGGGCCCTGGAGCCCCGGGTGGTGGCAGGGCGGGCTCATTTGGGTTGCTGTTTGCTATTGCTGGTTTTGGAAATATCCCTGTGTGGGCCTCCCATGGGGAGCGGCCACCTCCACCTCCCCAGTATGGGGCCTGCTGGCCCACCAGGGAGCAGCAGGTCAGGGGCAGGCTGGTGCTTCACTGCAGAAGACCCCCAGCCCCTGGGAAGACCAGAGGGAACTATGGGACTAGCATGCTTCCCTTGGCCCAGAGAGATGACTGCGTGGTCTTTCTTCCAAAGATAACTGGCAGTCTAGCCCCGAGCCCGTGAGAACACAAGCTGACCTTGGGGTGGGGGGCTGCTGGGGCGTGACCACCCGCCCCTCCTTGGCACAGTCCTGGTTTTAGCTTCCACCCATGGTCACATTCAACTGCAACCTCCTGCCATCTAGCCACCCCTGAATCCTCTTTGAGTCTGCTAGATGGGCCCAGGTGAGCCCCTGTTTCCTTGAGGGCCAGCCCAGTCTCAGGCATGGCCAGGTGTCACTCTCCAGTGGCCTTCCTGGTCGGGCATGGACCGTCTTGAGGCAGATTGCTGATGTCTGAATGCCCGCAGCACACACTGGTCTCCTTTTTGGCATCCCTAGGGCTCACAGGATGGGAAGGAGCAGGATTGTTGGTGGGTTTTTCCCAGGGGTCTTCAAGCAGCAAGGACGTTTGGGGGAATGGAGGGTGGCAGGTGCCAGAGGCATGTGGGAGCACAGGCCCCAGGGGGTGGGGGCACTGCATCCCTGCTCACCACCTTCCAAGGAAGGGCTCAGCAGGCCATGTCCTTGAGCACTGCTTGGTCACTGCAGCCACGGGGCTCCACTGGGGGACTCCTCTCAGGCCCCCTTCACTGTCTGCATCCCAGCACCTTTACATCACAGTTCAGCGGTCCCCAAGCCATTGTTTTGTTGTGGGCAGTTTTATCCACTCTGAGCTATACCTGAGTGCCCCTGGGTCTCTGTTCCAGTTGAGGACTCAGCTCGGGCTGCCCTCTGCCCAGTTGCCCTGGGCCGAGCTTCCTGCCAGCCCTGAATCCCTCTGACATCTCAAGCCCAGCCCAGGTGGGGTTCTCTGCCTCCTGGGGGGCTCTCAGGTTGAGCTGACCTTTTTGGCACTGTCACCCCCACATTCATGTTTTGGATCCTGTGTCCCTAGCATGTACCACCAGTGAGCATCAGAGCAGGGTAGTGTGATTGGTGGCTGGAGACTTCTCAGCTCGCCAGGGGAAGTTCTGCAGTAGTTGGGGGAGTGTAGCTGGGCCCCCACACTTCCTTACCCTGCCGTGCTCCCTGAAACGGGGCTAGAGCTGCTCTCCTCCAGGTCTGTGCCCCATCTGGTCCAGAGAGTGGCCCTGGGGTTCCAAGGGGCTGGGCAGGGGAACAGACTGGCTTCCAGGGCTCTGTGGGAGAAGAAACTCCATTCTTTGCCGTCCAGGAGTCCTGGCCAGAGCCAAGTGTGAGGTACCTGGGTGGAGGCTACAGTAGAGCCTGGGCTTGGACGGAAGTCCATAAAATATTCCAAAAACATCTTCCTCTCCGGGCCCTGCCTTGGAGCTGCCCTTTAACATGGAGGGTGCAGGGCTGGGTGAGAGAGCAGGCATCTGGGATAGGCGTCCCTGCCACGGGCTCATTGCTGGCCTGGCTCGGGAGACAGTCTCCCACCTGTCTGTGCCCCTAGACACCACCAGAAAGTGCTGGCAGCCTTGGGGCACACGGTGTGACTGGCAGAGTTACAGGGCACTCTTGGGGACTTCTGCCCACTTGGGGGAAAGTTAGAAAGCCTCCACACCCACCCAAGAGCCCTTGGTGCCTTCTGCAGCCAACCCCCCCTGTGGCAGAAACCCAGGGACAGGCCAAAAGCTCTGCACCTTGGGGACCCCTGCCCTCACCCCTCAACCACCACCCTTGAGCACTGCAGGCCTGTTACACCTTCATGGCCTCCTCTCCACCTCTGGTCTGGTCATCGTAAATGCAAGACTCTGGAAGGGAAGCCTGGGAAAGGGGCAGCTTGCTCGGTAGGAGTAGGACGTTTGTTTAACCAGACCTTTAGGATTCTTACAAATATGGTTCAATTAAGGTGATTTTTTGGGTAATTATTATTATGTTATTATTTTGGTGGGAGAACTTTTAATTTTCTGAAGATAGCACCACCATCAGCTCGTCAGCCATCTGGGCCTGGCTGTGCGACAGGAAGCCAGGAAGGCTGGACCTGGAAGGCTGCCCGCTGGGCCTCTGGAATGTTCCACGGCACCACCCCCCACAGTGCCGATGCATGGAGCAGCGAACACACCTGTGCCTGGGTGTGTACAAATGGCAGACCCAGGGCCTGGCCGCACCACGTCTGTTGATATCCGTGGCACCGCCAGAATGGCCCAGATGCATGCAGCCTCCAGGGGGCGGGGGTGGACACTGTCACACGCTGGCTGTTGGCACGTTGTGGCATTCCCAAAGGAGGCCAGGACCTCCAGGGCGCCAGCGTGTGGGGAACCAACTGATGTCCCCATCGTGGAGTCGGGGTGCAAGGCCAAGTGCCCATCCAGGTGTGTTATGCACAGAATGTACATAGGAGCCACCTGCCATCAGCGCACAGCATCGTACAGCAGCCACCCACCTCTCCTGTTTATTTTTAACCAAGACTTCTCTTTCTCCTATGCATTTGCTTCATGTAAGCAAGTCCCTAAGGACCCCTCCTTTGGTGAAATCTGGGTTTGATTGAATATCTCAAGGCAAGGAGATGCATCTATTTTAAGACACTTTGGAGCAAACAGTTTTTGCAATTCCCAATCTTTAGCAAAGCCTTAGATGGGATGAATCACTAACACTTCACGCTTTAGAGAGGGTGACAAACACACAGAGTACAGATAAGGGAAAAAATGTATAAAGCATCGGGAAAGGTAAAAAATATATTTTTGTACAAATGTAATTTTATCCCTCATATACTTGGATGATGTGGTCGGTGGGGGTGGGGGACTTGTTTTGTTTCTGCTTCTAGAGATTGAGGCGAAAGCTTTGTCAGACGGTCCAACACGGAGAGCAGAGGAAGGGGCACCTGTGACACAGCATGAAGGCTTTGTACCAAACGGCTTCAGATACACGTATTTTCACCTTTGGGGCAGGAGGGTGGACCTGAAACTTTCAAGGGTTTTCTTCCCCTTTCGAGTAGTTTTTACAGCCTTGCTCTGTTCTGTCCTTGCTGCTAGCTGGCCTTCCAGCAGCGCTGACTGTGAAATTACTTCCCTACGTGATTGTTCTCCAAAAGAAAAAAAAAAAGTTGCAGCCACAGCTGCCAGGGTTTGAGGAACAATGGTATTAGAATTGTGCAGGAAAAAAAAAAAAACCAAGAAAACTGTGAGAGGAGAAACAAAATATGAGCATTTAAACATATATTACCATTCAATTCTCATTCATTCCATGTCAGGGTCTTCCTGTTCGGATTTGGGAGTCGGCGAGTCTGGGGGCTTGTGGGAGCCACCCCTGTATGCAGCGGGAGGGCCTCCTGCTGGTCAGCCCAGCCACCCAGGCCCCAGGTAGGGAACTGCCCAGAGAAGGTCTCAGGTGCCACCCAACTGGTCTGTGGAGACCCCAGGCTTCAGGCTCTCTGCACTCCCAGCCCACCCTCTGTCTCTTCCCTGCCCCCTGGATGGCCTGGGGGTGTGGGCCCCTCTTAAGGGGTACGGGTCATCAGGGGAGTGGGCACTTGCTGCGTGTTGCTGCCTGTGGGGCCCCATGCCCATGTGGGTCTGGGAGGGGGAGACCTGCAGCCGGGGTGGCCAGGTAAGTGGGGTCTGTGGTTGCTGGTGGCCACTTCCTGCCACCATCTGCCCTATTGCTGGCTGGCCTTGCCTGGCACTTCCATGCTGTCTGGATGCTTAGCGGCACTCATGGTCCCCTGAATGCTTCGTGCACTTCTGCGTTACTAGCCACTCTCCCCAGGGGCATCAGTGCACCCTGAAGTTAGTAACATGGCCTTGAGCGTCCTGCCTCACGGGTGGGCAGAGGCATTGCTGCGGAGAGTGAGTGCGGCTCTGGACGCTTTTGCAGTGGGAGACAGTGACCCCTTCAGGGCGAATCATCCCAAGGCTTCTTCTGAAGTTACCCCTCACGCCTGCACCACCAGGGAGAGATGGACAGGTGGGTGGTAGGGAAGAAAGGCCAACCCCTGGAGGCAGGACACCCACACTGGCATTCTCCCATCACCCCAGGGATGCCGTGGGGATCCCCGAGACCCAAGACCCCCAACCTCGACTGAATGTAGTGGGTGCAGAGGACACTGCAGAAGCAGAGATAATTTCCTTGTTTAAGAGCTGCTGGCAGCCCCCACTGCTGATCCCCGAGGGGACTGTCCTCCCTGGGTAGGTGTCCTCCACCAGGAGCCAGCCTGCGCTCTGTCCCCAAGCCCACAGGAAGCATAAGGCTCGGGGGTCTCCAGGGCGACAGGGAGGTGAGATTACTGCATCTCTGTATCTGTTAGCCCGCTACTACCACGTGACTTCACTGGATCAGCTTACTCTAGTCTGTAATAAAATCCTGCTCCGTGTTGCATGGCCCCTTCTTCATATGGAAGGGGGTCAGCCCCGGGGCCTAGACGTTGAAGGGTGCTGCTCCCTGAAGAGGGAGCCTTCCCTGAGCCCCTGGCAGTGCGGCCTCGGAACCATCAGCCCTGCTCTTCCTCACCTGCTGTCTGCGCACAGGTGTGGCGGACACTGCTGGGAGCTCGGGCTGGGTGCCATGAGGACCAAGCGGTGGATGTGGCAGGGGCCGAGGGGCACACATCGAGCTGCCATCCTCCCAAAGGCTCTGGCCACACACATTCTGTGCTGAGGGCAGGCATCCCTGACTCAAAAGCCATCCTGCCTCCCACCCTTTCCCCCTGCAGGTGGGCTGTCCTGCTCATCCAGGGCCATTCCCAGCACTGAGTGTGGCATCCATGGTCATCTCTGCCTGTGAGTGGACACACTCTGCACCAGAGGCCTGGTGGGGAATGCAAGGGAAGAAGTGATGGGTGTGCGCTTCAGTGGGCACCAAGGTGGGGATCCCACTGAAAGTGGGGGCTCAGGGGCAGGGGCCTCTTGGGGCAGGCCAGGCCAGAGAGGACCTTCCACAGCCCCCCGCACCCCCGGTGCAGGGCATGGGCTCTTCATCCCAACTGGAGCAGTGTGGAGGTCCAGAAGCTGGAGTTGGGTGGGCTGTCCCTCTTCTGGCAGGTCAGGGGTGGCCTGGTCCAGAGCAGGCAGGTGACTGAGGTCCCAGTGTGGGCCTCTCCCTCCCTAGCCCTGAGGGCACCAAGTGTTCTTGGGTGTTCTTGGTCCATCCTCTAGGGAGCTGTTTGGGGTAGGATGCTTGGAGGAAATGTCAGGGCATCCTGGGGGAAGGTGGAGCTGAGAGGTCAGCTGAATCCAGGCAGGGTGGGGACTTGCTGCTGTGAGCCCATTTGGTGTCCCCTGAGTCCCCCCACCTACCCCACAGCCCAGCAGAACACCCAGGCTGCTCCTGGGCACTGCCTGCAATCTGGCCTCAGGCCTTTCTGCTGCCTCTGGTTGTTATAGCGACCCCTGCCCCAGGTCATCCCTTTGGAGAGAGATGCTGGGTCTGACGAGTTTATCACCAGAAGATATAGTTTATCACCGGCCGCAGGCTTGGACCTGGATAGGAGAGGGTGTGGGCAGTGCTCAGGACTCGGCGGGGAGGAGGGGGCTTTTGTTTGGATGGGATGTGAGCATCTGCTGCACCCCAGCCTCCATGAAGGGTGCTGGAGCTCCAGCAATGGGAAAAACACGCATGGGAAACTGCATTTTCTATTCTCCGAGAGAATAGAGAGAATGAGGGGTGGGGGTGAGGTCCACTTGGTCTCTTGGGAGTCCTCCGAGTGGGGAAAGCCTGAGCCAACCTGGGGGGGGGGGGTGCAGGGTCATTGTTGAGGCGTGCAGACCCCCAGGGTAGCCCAGGGGTCCCAGCCTCACTCCCACTGGGGCAGCATAGAGCCGGATGTAAGAGGCCAGCCTTCGGCCCATGACCTTTCTTCCTGTCCCCAGAGAGGAGCCCTCATGTCCAGTGACCTCACAGTTGGACTGCACAGGCCGTTTTCCACCTGCACTCAAGTGGCGTCACGCCCTACAGAGATGGTCTGAGAGAAGGCAGAGGGAAGTGGGAGGGGCCGAGTACCCTAGTTAGTCCCCTGCCACACACAGACCCCCCAGCCCCTCGGAGGGAGGAGTCCTGCTCTGACCAGGGACGAGGCTGAAGCAGACCCCAGCCCCTCCGCAGGACTGCCCTGAAGCCCCTGGCCAGACCTCTGAAGACATCTGGAGACGGCACTTGCCCCCTAGGGTTGGTGCCCAGAGCCCCAGTGTCCACTCTGTCCATGGTGGCCTCCCTTCCCCAGGCCGGGAGCCACAGACAAGGTGGCACTGCCCCCTGCTGGACATGCAAGGCAAAGCTGGCTTGAGCCCTTCCAGGCCTTTACAAACCTTTCTGGAGCCCCGTTTGCAGTGGTTCTCATTTCAGAAACCCCCAGAACTTTGTGAAATGCTGACATTCAGCTGCACCCCTGGCAGATGAAGCCCAAATGAGTCGGGGCAGAAGCCAGCATCTGCATTTCTTAACCGACCTCCTGTGATCCCAAGCATAGCAACCCCTGGGAGCACCATCCTACTGTGTACAAGGACCCTCAAAAAAACAACAATGGTATGGTCACATTTAGAAAATGATTATAAGAAAACAGGGGCCTAGAATGTAAAATTTTATAGCTGACACATTAAGTCTGGATTGGTGATTATTATTTCTGGATTTTGAGAGGCTGTTTTACATATATAACCTGATTTTAGAGAGAAGAATGAAGCCGAACAGGTTGGGGTTAAAGTAATTCAGAACATAGGGGTGGGTAAGGAAGACAGTGCCTATATTTTAGAACACACATACTCTTTGAGACCAATGGAAGAATGGTTTATTTGATCTGGAACTGAAATTTTCTGTAGTGCATAATCTAATTCAATGTATCTGTATAGCTCATTTGAACAATTGAAACACAGGAAGCACAGAATAAGAAAGAGGTCCTTTAATCCTGTGTAGATTATTATAATGCCTGGAAACATCCTAGAGTATATTAAGATAATTGAAAAGTATTGGCAAATTCCCCTGAGGGAGGGGAGAAAGAATATGGAACTATTAAATGTTACCATCAGGGAATCCCCTGATACTGTGTCAAACTTTAGGAACACACAAATCAATAGGCTATGCCCTGCATCCTGAGGCTTACTCTTGTGAAGCTTAGGTAGGTAGTGGAGAAGCTTAGACTACCTATAGATATGCCTCAGAGTTACTTCTGGAGGACCTCTGTTGTTGCTCAGATGTGGCCTCAGTCTCTCTAAGCCTAACATGAAATCATTGCCCTCCCCTCTATGTGGGACATGACATCCAGGGGTGAAAGTCTCCCTGCCAATGTGGGAGAGGACTCACAGGGATGAATCCAGACCTGGCACTGTTGGATCAACAATTACATCCTGACTAAAAGAGGAAAAAGAAGTGTAATTCATAAAGTATCAGTGGCAGAGAGAGTTCAAATAGAGTCAAGAGGCTACTCTGGAGGTTGCTCTTATGTAAGCTTCAGATAGACCTTGGTACCTATCATAACCTGCCAACCCCCAACCAGGACCATTCCAGTCAATCTTAATGAATACCTAGGCAATATATAAGAGTCCACAAGGGTTCCAGGCACTAGAGTAACGTGCCAGATACCTCCAACCTCCAGATGGGTCCCTGATCCAAATAAGTCCTGAAACCTAGCCCAGCCTCTCCAGAACATCAGATAATTCCATTTCCCTACCTCATATTAGTGACAGAACCTTCCAATATAAAAAATTTAGAATTGCTGTAGCCCAAATAACCTCAAAGAGAGGAATGGAAAGATTAAAGGTGATGGTGGAATTATACATAGAAGATAGAATTTAAAAAATGAATATGAATGCTGAATCATTAAATTGATATCTCTTTCAGTCTCTAGTATTTTAGGGCAGCTAGAAGTAAAAACTTAAAATTGTGAAATTGTAACCCATGTCAAACTCTGAAATATGTTCTACGACTAATTGCAGTGCTGTGCTTTGAAATTTTTAGCCTTTTTGTATATCTTTGTTATTGTTCACAACAAAAGAAGGAAAAATAATCAATGTGATGATAGAAAAGTATTTAAGCCCTTTAACCACCTATATTCTGGAGCAGTTAGAAGGAAAAATATGAGAGGCTCATATGGTAGCCCATGGCAAACTCTGGGATCTATTCTGTAACCACTTTTTGAAGAGTGCTTTGAAAACTATTGCTTTTTTATTTCTTTGCTTTGCATATATGTTACACAGTAAAAAAAAAAATTTTTTAATAAAAAAAGATTCCACAAGGGTTCCATGCACTAGAGTAACTTTCCAGAAACCTACAACCTCCAGATGGGTCCCTGGTCCAGATAAGTCCTGAATACTTTCAAACTCATTCTATGAGGCTGGCATTATCATGAAATCAGAACCAGACAAAAACATTACAGTACAACAAAAAGAAGAAAATTAAAGACCATTATATATCATGGAAATAGATGGAAGATTCTAAACAAAATTTTAGCAAATCTAATCCAACAATATATAAAAGGAATAGTGAACTATTACCAAATGGAATTTACTGGAGGAATGCAAAATTGGTTTAACAGTCAAAAATCAATTATTGCAATTCATTATATTAACAAATAAAATATAAATATCTTCTAATCATCTCAATTTATGCAAAAGTACTTGACACAAATAAGTACCCATTCCAGCTAAAGAAAAGTTTCTGCAAAGTAATAATAATAGGAAATTTTCCCAACATGATAAATGTAGGTAGGAAAAACCCCACACAATACATAATGGTGAAAGATTGAATGCTTTCCCTCTAAGCTAAGGAAAAAGACAAGAATTTACATATGCACCATGTCTATTCAACATGGCATTGTGGATACTAGTCAATACAAAAAGAAAAAACATACAGAAAGGAAATAAAGAAATCAAACTGAGATTATTTGTAAATTACATTATTCTCTATGTAGAAATTGTGAAAAAATTAACTAAAAAGTATTAGAAAGAATAAGTAAGATTAACAAGGATGCAGAATCCAAAATCAATATAAAAACCAACTGCAGGATGGGCCATGGTGACTCAGCAGGCAGAGTTCTTGCCTGCCATGACAGAGACCTGGGTTCGATTCCTGGTGCCTGCCAATGTAAAATATAATAATAATAAAATAAAACTGTAGTTGAATATACTAGGAACAATCAGAAATGAAACAAAAGACTTCTTTTTAAAAAGCACTCAAAATATAAAATATGTAGGAATTAATTTGACAAATATTGCGAAAGTCTTAAACAATGAAAATGAGTAATATATTGCTGAGAAAAATTAAAGCAAATGTAACAAAAAAATGAAAAGATATGCAGTGTTCATGAGTTAAGAGGTCAATTTCCCCCAAATCTACAAATTCAATCCCCATCCACATATTTGCAGGAGTTTTTGTGAAAACCAATAAACAGATTTTAAAATTTACATGGAAATGTAAAGAAATTATAATAGCCAAAATAATTTTGAAAAAGAACAAAGTGGAGGAAAATAATACGTAGTTTTGAGATTTATCATAGAGCTACAGTAATTGTGGCAATGCTTTATTGACATAAAAATAAACAAACAGATTAATGGAACCAAATGGAGAGTGCAGAAATAAGTCCAAACATATATAGACCACTGAATTTTCACAAAGATACAAATACAATTCATTGATGAAAGACAGTCTTTTAACTAATTTTGCTAGACCACTTGGATACTGTGGTAGTTAGATTCAGTTGTCAACTTGGCCAGGTGAAAGCACCTAGTTCTGTTGCTGTGGACATGAGCCAATTGTAGGTGAATCTCATTTGTTGCTAATTACATCCGCAGTCGGCTAGGAGGCGTGTCTGCTGCAATGAGTGACATTTAACTTAATTGGCTTGTGCTTAAATGAGAGATTGCAACGTAGCACTGCTAGCAGCTTGGCATTCCTCATCTCAGCACTTGCAGCTCAGCCTGGGCCCTTGGAGGTGGAGAAAGAAATCACCCCGGGGAAAGTTGTTGGAACCCAGGGGCCTGGAGAGAAGACCAGCAGAGACCATCCTGTGCCTTCCACGTAAGAAAAGAGCCTCAGTGGAAAGTTAGCTGCCTTTCCTCTGAAGAACCAACAAAATAAATCCCCTTTTATTAAAAGCCAATCCGTCTCTGGTGTGTTGCATTCCGGCAGCTAGCAAACTAGAACAGATACCCGTATGCATAAAAATAACTTTGCTCCATACTTCACAGCACATTCAAATACTAATCCAAAAATGTACCATATACTTAAATATGAGACCTAAAATTATAAAATAAAATCTTATAAATAAAATAAAGGTTAAAATCTTCATGACCATTGGGTCTGGCTAAGATTTCTAATATATGATACTAAAATCATGATCCATAAAATAACTTCATCATAATGTAAAAATTCTGCTCTTCAGAAAAAACTTGTTAATAGAATGAAAAGACAAGCCACACACTAGAAGAAAATATTGGTATGTCATGTGTGTTATAAAGGATTTGTATTCTAAATATATAAAATACCCTAAAAACTCAATAATAAGAAAACAAACAATCCAAAAAAAGAAATGAACAATGGACTTCAACAGAAACGTCAAAAAATAAGATATATAGTTGGCAAATAATTATATAAAAAGATGTCCAACACTATTAGACACTAGAGAAATGTAAATTGAAATCACAATGAGATATCATTATGCACCTATCAGGATGCTAAAATAAAAAGAACTAATCAAATGAAGAATTGAGAAGATGTGGAGGAATTGAAACTCTCATACGCTTCTTGTGGGAATGTAAAATTGTACTAACAGTTTAGCTGTTTCTTAAGAAGTTAAATATACCTAACATGTGGTTACTACCCAATGAAAGCACTCATCTATAAAAATCAAAGCAACTTTGTACCAGTGGTCAAAATTGTGTCTGCAACAAATCTATAATTTACAAAATTGCATTTGTTTAACAATTGATCATAATGAAAAAGAATACATTTAAATACAGCTGAATTTACTCAAGTTCTATATGTCTCCATGTCAAAATAAGCTATATCACAATTTTACTTTTCAAATAGAAAATCACCAAATACAAGTAAGCAAATATAACTAAAAAATGACAATGCCTTAGGTAGCTATATAGAGAGAATTCTACTATAAGATTTAGAAAATGGAAATTGTAGCATTAAAGGCAATATCAGTTATTCAATGTGAATTTTACTATATCTACAACAATCATCTGAAACTAATCATAGAAATGACTTCTATGAAAAATATTCAAATACTTACAATAACATATTCCTCTAAGTGGATTACCAACATAGCAATTTTCCTAGTCAGATCTGTAGAAATAAACAGATTTACTATTATTGAAATTCAGAAGCCCCATATTCTTCTTGAAACAAAAATACATTTAAACTCTACATTAAGACATCTTTAAAACTATGTCAAATGAAAATTTTAAAAAGCAAAGTTATTAATTGTAAAAAGCCCCTCTATGAGCATAACTGAAAAAAAAGCAATAAAAGGAAGAAAATAAGCATATAAAGGACAAATAATAAAAGGTGTGACAAAGCAGATGGGATAGGATAATAAGCATGGGAATATGTAATCTTCATAATTATAAAACTTGTAGCTAAGAATATACTCTTTACAATCTCTTAAGCTTAGTTTATGATATGAAGAGATTATTTTGATTACTGAACTTTCTCAAATAACTTGCATATCAACATCTAGACACCCTCATTGAATCTTAAAATTACCTCTTTAAAGCTTAATTCTATTCCATAACATAGTTTATCTGGATTGTTTTAAAATTGTTTCAGGTCATTTTCAAACTACTGAAGTTTGCTTTTTTTTCTCATTGGTAGGCACTGGGAATCAAGCCTGGGTCTGCTACTGAAGCTTTAATGGAACATAACCTCTATTCTTGACTAAAAGTATAATTTCAGTTATTTTAATTTCTCTTTGTTATTCAGTTCAGAATCTTTCATTTTATTCTTATTTATAGAGTCCTAGCATTGTGAAGTTAATTATTTATTAAGTTTTAAGGCCTCAATAGTTATTTTAAGGGACATCATTAAATGCATTGATGCTGTTTAAATGGTTACAAAAATATCATCTGTATACTACTTTAAGTTATTTTCCACTTGTTTGAAATTAGTTTTATGACGGGCTTTATTTTTAGAAGTTTAAGATTTACAGAAAAAACTGAACAGATAGTGGAATTATCATTTACCCTGTGCCCACCAAACACAGAGTTTCTCCTGCTATTGGCATTTTACAGTACTATGGTACATGCATTCCAATTATTGAGGCAATACTGATACACTTTGAGACTTAAAGTTTGTATCTACAAGGTAGTTGGAACACTGCCAGGCTAGACCACTCTCAGTTAACTTCTAAACTTGGTCATTTTGTACAAGGTAGTTATTCTAGTTTGCTAGCTGCCAGAATGTAACACACCAGAGCCAGATTGGCTTTTAATATAAGGGGATATATTTTGTTAGTTCATCAGAGGAAAGGCAGCTGCAACTTTCAACTGAGGTTCTTTCTTACGTGGGAAGGCACAGGATGGTCTCTGCTGGCCTTCTCTTCAGGCCTCTGGGTTCCAACAACTTTCCCCGGGGTGATTCCTTTCTGCATCTCCAAAGGCCTGGGCTGCTGAGATGAGGAATGTTGAGCTGCTTGGGCTGTGCTACATTGAGCTCTCTCATTTAAGCATGAGCCAATTAAGTCAAATGTCATTCATTGCACCAGGCATGCCTCCTAGCCAACTGCAGATGTAATCAGCAACAGATGAGGTTCATGTACCATTGGCTCATGTCCACAGCAACAGAACCAGATGCCTTCACCTGGCCAAGTTGAAAACTGAATCTAACTACCACAGTAGTGTAAATATGGGAAGAACACCTAAGGTGGTGGTTTTTAAAAATATCTTCCTGAACCAGCAGCATTCACGTGACCTGGCAATTTATCAGGCAATTTAGTTTCTATTAACTAAAGTCTGTGGTTTACTCAGATTTCCTTAGTTTTTTCCTAGTGTCCTTTTGTGTCCTTTTTGTAACCTACCCAGGATACCACATTACATTTAGATACCACGTCTGAGGCTCCTCTTGGGTGTGACTGTTTCAGGCTTTCCTTGGTTTTTATTCCCTTGACATCTTTGAGGAGCACTGATTTTCATTTTGAAAGATGCTCTTCTACTGGGTTTATCTGATGCTTCCCTCAAGATTCTACTGAGGTTATGGGAGTTTGAGTATGTAGTGAAATATGTAGTACATATGTAGAGAAAACCTAGTGGGTTTCTTGGAGGTGAAACCTTTGAAAGTGTGGGGCTCCACTAAGATTGGGAACCCAAGAATTTCTGACTTTCAAACTTGTCCACACTCAGCATCATTTAAGTGCTCTTACTAGTTAATAGCTGCAGTGGCTTCCACTCCAGGCCACAGCTTGTCTCATCTATGATCCACCATATTTACCCACCTTCCAGATTTTGGTGCAGTGGCTTGCCCTGTGATGTGAAATATCTGATAAGTCTAAGAAACATCACTATTTTTTCATTTGTTTAGATTTCTCTTGCATAAGGATGGGAGTGACAAATTCCAAACTCTTTCCATGTTCAAAATTGAAAGTGAAAGATTCCTTCTCCATTTATTTCACTTTATTGATCTGGATTGTTCATAGAATCTGAAATAATTTAATTCATTACTGTTCCTAGTCCCTTTGCACTTTATATGGAAAAGAAATGCTAAAACCTTCCCCAACATGTTGCTGTACTTAAACAATTTGAGGCAAGTCTTGGGGTACTTATTAAAGCAATCCATTTTACATGTTTTCATTGTATCATGGCTTTGCACAGCCCTGCAACATTTCTTAAGTGTTATGAGATCATTTCCACTTGGTTCTACAGTTAATGCTTATTTAGGATTTATATATTTACAAATTAATGCTCTTTAATTCCAATGCATCACAAACCTTACCTAGAAACACTTTTCTTCCTGTCTTAACTACAGTCTTTAAAAGTTTTTTTTTAGAGACAGTCTGTTGAAAATGAACTCTTTCAGTTTGGGTTTGTGTGAAGATATTTTTATTATTTACCCTCATTCTTCAAAGATATTTTTACTGGGTGCAAACTCTAAGTTGATAGTTATTTTCCCTTAGAATGTTGAAGAAAAAGTTTCAGTGTGTTCTAACTTTCATTTTTTGCTGTGAGAAAATAGCTTTCAATCTAGTTTTTCTTGTTTAAAAGTTGTTTTTCCTTTCTGCTTTTAAGAACTTCTCTTTGTGTTGTTTACAGTTTCACTAGGACATATCTATATGTGGATTTAATTTTATTTATCCTGACTCTATTGATTTCTTGAATTTGTTGGTTCACATCTTTCACTGCTTCTGAATAAACTTTCTACCACTTTCCACTCATTAGTAGTACTTTTGCTACCTTCCTTTTCTCTGTCCATCTTAGATTATGATTATTTATAGATTAAAATTTTGTACTCTAGTCATTCCGTGCCATTTAACCTCTCAAATTTCTTTTAAATTGTCTCTTTGAACTTCATTCTAATAATTTCTTTGATTTCTTCTTTAGAACCTCTCTTTGTCTATATGTAATTTTCTATTAAACCCATCCAATGACCTCATAATTTCAATTATCTTTGTTTTTTTAATTTCTGAAAGTTGTTTGGCTCTTTCTTCAAACCTTTTTGGACTTCATAATTTCTTGTTTATACTCTTATTTTGAACTTTAATTTCTTCAAACATATCAATCACAGTCCTTTTAAAATATCTCAGTTTCATTGCTGAAGTCTTTATAGATACATTTCTGTGGTCTAATCCATTTGGTCTTTGTCATAATGATATCATATTTCATTGCATAGTGAGTAATATTTTCTTTTCTGTAAGTTTCTATTTATTTGTGAACTTTCATTTGTGGAAATGTTTTGAGGCCTGTGTTAAAGGTGGGTTCTTTAAGGAGACTTTATGTTTTTATTTGCAAGGTAGTTGGAGCACCACTTGTCTAGAACACCCTCAATACATTTCTAAACTTGGCAGTTTCATGTGAAATGGTATAAATATTGGCTGAAAGCCTAAGGTAGTGGTTTTAAAAATATCTTCCTGAACCAGCAACATTAACATGACTTGTTGAATTGGAATCTCAGGTGGGTCCCTGCCAACTGTTTTAATAAAACCTCTAACTGATCCTAACTTATGCCGACATCTGAATTCTACTGTTCTAAGGAGAGCCAGCTGTAGCCACACATTCTGCAAGGCTACTCTCTTACTTTCAGTTCAGGGCTAAGATTTGTGAGTGTGTATTTTCTTTGCACTTTTGACTTGGGAATGAAAATAGCACTTGAGGATTGTAGTCAAATTTCACAGAAGTCACAGCCTTACAAGAAGCTGGAGGGCCTGGTTTCTGATTTAGGGCCCCTGAAGTCATGGAGATCTAAGATGAATGGTGAAACTCTTTTACATCTCTCCTCTTCTTTCTGGCCCCAAATCTTATATTCTTATCAGCTTAGCGATGTTTTTCAAGTAGTTTTGTTTGCTTTATTTATGTTTTTTGTTGCTATTTATTTGTTTCTTTTAAATACACCATTTTTGTCTTCAGCAGAATAGTATGTCCAAGTACCTAGTGGGACATGTTGCATGCAAATGTTTTTATCTTTCATGACAGGGTTATTATACACCCTTTTTTGCTGTTATTGTGCATTGTTTCTTCTAATGCATATTCCACTAATTCTCTCTTCATCCATGCCCAACACACCGATAAAAAGATGAGTATATCTAAAACATTAACTAGTGGAGCTCAAGAGCTCTTGAAAAAGAATTTGATTGGAAAAAGTATCCTGGAATAATCCTCCCAAACACAACATATATTTATAAAAATCAAAAAACAAAAATAAAACAAAACCCAAGAAAAAAAATTGAAAACCCATTAGTTCAAAGGATCCAAAGAAGGCAAAAATTACACAGTGCAGTCTACCTAGGAAAGACAAAAAATGCAATGGGTGAAATTTGTGACCTAAGAAGTCTTAAATTAGCAGAGAAACCATAGCATGGAGAGAACAACAGAAGAGTGAGCCTAGAACCTCCTGTAAAGAATTTCCAGATACCTTGCTGACAATTAGCAATGCAATGTTTGGGACTCAGGGGAACCAAACAAACAAAAAGATAATTGAAAAAGAAAGAAAGCACCCTGAAGAAGTGTACATAACAAAGTGGAGATTTACTACTTCACAACAGGAGAGACAGACTTCAGAGTTTAGTCCAGCCAAGTTAACTGTTTGCTGGAAATATAAATTAGCATTCTTCAGATGAAAATAACAGAATCAAAATCTCTGCAGTATATCATTCAGGATGTCCTGTAATATTATTAGATATGCAAACATTTAGGAAAATATGATTCATAGTCAAGATAAAAAGCCAATCCCAAGATAACCTATATGTTGTAATTAGTAGACAAGATGTCTCAAGCAGTTATTAGAAACATGTTCAAGAATTTAATAAAGGCATGTTTATAAAGAATGAACAAACAGCTAATCTTAGCACACAAGTGGAAATTATAAAAAGGAAACAAAATAAAAATTTTGCCAACATAACACTGAAGTGGTATATTCATTGGTCAGTATAACAGATTGGAGAATGCAGAAGAAAAAAGTCAGTGACTTATAAATTAGATAAATAGAAACTATCCATTCTGAAGAACAGAAAGAATAAAAATTGAGAATGATAAATAAAGCCTCAGAGTTCTATGAAATAATATCAAGCCACTTAACATAAATGTAATTGAAGTTCCAGAAGATGTGAGAATAAGATATTTTTTTAAAAAAGGAAAGGTTAAAATTCTCTCACAGTTGGTGATAGACATCAATATCCAGAACTAAATTCTTATAAATAAAAGTGAAAAGAAAACTATGGTTAGGCACATATTAGTAAAATATCAAAATTCAGAAATAAAAAGGAAATTGAAAGCAATCACAAAAAAAGAGTCATAGTCCCTGCAGGAAAATAATGATGAAATATTGCAGTTCACCAATAGCAAAAAAGACCAAAAGGAAATAGGACAGTATCGTTAAAGTGCTGGACAAATATTTTAATCCCTAAATAACTAATAAAAATGTGCTAAGAGATATAGGTGAAAAGTCAGCAAAGGATTCAAAATGGGATATTAACAACATATTTGGTTAACCCAAAAGAAGTAAGTGAAGGAAGAATAGAGGGAAAAATCATATGGAACAAATAGAAAACAAATAACAAAATGACAGACCTAATTTCAATCACTTCATCATACTGATTATATTAAATATAAATAGACTGAACACATCAGCTAAAAAGTGATAACTGTCAGACTGGACACGAAGTAAGATCCAACTGCATACTGCCTACATAAGATGCACTTTAAATACAAACCTACAGACAGCTTGCAAGTAAAAGAATGTAAAATGACATATGCAAACCTAATCATAAGAAAGCTACAGTGGTATATTATTTTCAGTCCTAATAGATTTCAAGACAAGGAATGTTATGAGAGATGAAGTGGGATATTTCATAATAATAAATGGTAGGATTGCTACATCAGAAAGACACAATAATTATAAGTATGTGTGAGCCCAATAACAGTGCTTCAAAATATATAAAGCAATGACTGAAAAACTGAAAGAGAAATACACAAGCTCACCATGATATTGGAGATTTTATATGATGGAACCACTGTGTGAAAATCAGCATGGATATAGATTTAAATAACTCTGTCATCCACTTTTACATAATTGAGTTTTAAAGAGTACTATACACTGAAACTCTTGAATATATCAAAATAAAAGTTATTTACTGGGCCATAAAGCAAATCTCAATAAATTTCAAAATGCTGAAATCTTACAGAGTGTTTTCTCTCACTATAATAAAATTGAATTGGACATCCATAATAAGTATCTAGAAATATCTAGATAGAAATATCTAAATATTTGTGTCAAGGAAGAAATCAATACAGAGATTAGGAAATATTTTGTACTGAATGATGATGACTATATAGCATATCAAAAATTTGAAGAATGCAGCTATAATAATGCTTAGGGTCAAACTGAGAGCTATGAATGCATTTATGAAAAAAAATAAAATCAATGAAAAAATTGTACTTCTTTCAAACCAAGATTCATATGAGAGTGAAGAGGAAGGCAATAAAATAATGAACAATCATTAATTGACTATTAACTGGAATGTTCCAAGCAAACCACGATTATATTTATCTTTCTTTGATTATTCCCACTTAACAAAATATCTGATAAATCACTGGCACTTCAAACACTGATGAATGATGATGACATTTATTTCAAGGTATGTTTATATATTATGACCAACTGGTTGAAACTTGTCCACATAATAAGATATGAATATAACTGAGCACTATGTTGATAGAACTACAAGAAGCTACAGCAAGCATGCTAATGATTCTTAGCAAAAGAATTATAAGTATTTTAGTAAGTGACTTACACTATTTGAATAGAAAAAGAAAAATTACCTGAAAAGATTTCCTATAAAAGTTTCTAGATAGTGCATTTTATTGAAAGTGATTTTACCAATGTGAATGGAAAAAAAATTACTTCTGTTTATGTATACAACCACTTTTGCACAATTGGCATGCATTTAGTAAATCACTGTTCTAAAATATGCAATGTTCCTCATACAGTTGTAGTTTTTCAATAGGACAAAATTTTAATGTAATCCAAAGTAAAATTTGTAACATCTGCCTCAAATTGGTTCCCTAGGAACAGACTGAAATGGAGGGCTGGGAGCAGAAGGTATAATTAGAAGTGCTCAAGGGAGATGCACCTCTAAGGATGTGAGGAAGGCCAAATTGGGCAAAGAAGGAAGCTCACTCATAGAATGCATTAATTTCTTGGGGCTGCCATAATAGAGTACCTCCGAAGAATCATCCACTTTAATACTTCTGGTATATAAGATCATCAAGTGTTGCTTTTAATGTTTCTAGAATTCTATCTGAGAACTACTCACTTCTGTGCCATAGACAGATGAGAGTATCACTGACAGCTTCCCTGGCTTGTCTGTGTATCAGATTTCCTGAAAATAGGCTTCCTGATTTTCACTACTCCAGTCCTTCTTCTGGGATCAATATATCTTATGGTGACATATGATTTACAGATCAAACCCTAACTGATGCAGCCCCAAGTGTTTTGGATGGTTTTTCTGGCTTTAGCAAGAAAATTGAGCCAGTTCATTTTCTACATAGCAAAAATATTTTGAAAATAAGGGAAATTATAGATAGGTCTATGGACTATTGTGATCATTTACAATGTTAAGCCTATTTTTAAGACTGTCAAGCTATATTTAAGGCAATTTATAATAAAATAATATTATGTTGAATCAAATGCTTTTGCATAAATTTTTGGCAATGAAGAAAATTGAAGGAGAAGACATGTATGTTGGCATTATCCTGTAAAACTACAATGGAATAGTCATTTGTTCTAACACTTAATGAAAAATTCTGCAAAAGTTACCATTATTTGTAAGGACTAACCTGGAATTCAGGGCTATGAAAAGTTTGGTGAGGGGTGGGCCGCGGTGGCTCAGCGGGCAAAGTGCTTGCCTGCTATGCCGGAGGACCTCGGTTCGATTCCCGGCCCCAGCCCATGTAACAAAAACGGAAAAACAAAATACAATAAAGCAAGAAAATGTTTGGAAATGTTTCCCTTTCTTCCTTCCTTCCTTCCTTCTATCCTTCCTTCCTTCTCTCTGTCTTTCCTTTAAAAAAAAAAAAAAAAAAAAAAAAAAAAAAAGTTTGGTGAATATGAAGAAAAAGAGTTAGAAGGGGGGTACTAATCTATGTGGCTGCAGAGAATGAATGTTGTAAAACAGCATTTTTAATCTGTGTATAAGGATACTTAATTGGAAATGTCTATTTTTTTTAGAAAAGTATAAAGAAGCAGGAGGAAGTCTACAAAGACATCTTTTCCAGCAATGTAATGAGCTAGGTTTTAAGAAAATCCCTCTCAATAGAACACGTCTTATAATCTGTGTGTGTATACGTGTGTGTGTGCATATATAATGCATGTGTTGAATTGGAATTGATGAAAAATAAATTCCTTTAGCAAAAATAATTGATTGAAAAATGATGGTAATTGTAGAAATCAATAAGAATGACAACAGGAATGGCAAGAAAGTAAAAATCTAGAGCAATAAGTAAACATTAGAGTTGACATTACTTTTGATGTGAAGGCCTACGGGTGGTATAATGTCAAGTTTTAAAAGATCATATCACAGAAGCAGGTCAGAGAGAAGGCAAATCCTTGGCACTTGTAGGTTGGGAGGTGGGGGAAAGCAGGACATATATCTAATTGGATTTGTAGGTAGAGAGAATAGACAGAACAGAAGAAATAAAATGTTTACAATGTAATGTACACAGATAAATTTAAATAAGTATGTAAAGGACTTTTACACAGAAAACTACATATCATTTAAACAAAATCAAGGAAGACCTAAATAAACAGAAGGGCATTCTGTGTTCATGTGTTGGAAAACTATCATTAAGGTGTTAACCCAAAAGCAACCCAAAGATTCAATGAAAACCTAATCAAACTTCCAGCAACCTCCTTTGCAGAAATGTAAAAACCAATCAAAGTTACATGGAAGAGCTAGTGGTCTTGAATTGATAAAGCAACCTTGAAAAAGAAGAATGAAGTTGGAGGACTCACACTTTCCAATTTAAAACATATTCCCAAACCATAATAATCAGAAGAGCATGATCCAGGTTCAAGGACAGACATATAGACCAGTGGAATAGAATTGAGAGCTCAGAAATCAACTCTCACATTTATGATCAACTGATTTTTAACAAGGTAGCAAAGATCACTGATTTAGGAACAATGATCCTTTAAACAAATGGCACTGGGAAAGCTGGAGTTCTATTTGCCAAAAAAATAGGAGGACTCCTATCTCAAGCCATATTCAAAAATCAACTCAAAATGAATTGAAGACCTTAATATAAGAACAAGAACTGTCAAACTCTTAGAAGAAAACATAGGTTAGCATCTTCAGGATTTTGTGTTAAGCTGTGGTTAATTAACTTCAATCCAAAGCACAAACAACAAAAGAAAATATTGATAATTGGGGCCTCATCAAAATTTAAAAATTTTGTTCCTCAAAGGACATTATCATGAAAGTAAAGCAACCTACACAATGGGAGAAAGTGTTTGGAAACCATGTACCCACTAAGGATTAATATCCAGAATATATAAAGAAATACTTTCAATTTAACAAAAAGATAAACAAAGCAATTAAAAATGGCAAAAAACTTGAACAGACATCTCTCCAAAGAAGATATTCAAATGTACAGAAAGCACATGAAAAACTGCTCAAAATCATTAGCCATCAGAGAAATACAGATCCAAACAACAATGAGATACCATTTCACATCCATTAGAATGGCTGCTATTTAAAAAAAGGAAATTATCAAGTGTTGGAGAGGATGCAGAGAAATAGTAACATTTATTCATTGCTGGTGGCAATGTGAAACAGCACATGTGCTCTGGAAGATTATCTGGCAATTCCCCAGAAAGCTAAGCAAAGAAATACTTTATCACTTAGCAGTCCCACTACAACTTTAAAAAATTGAAAGCAGTGACTCAAACAGATATTTGCACACTGATGGTCATACCAGCATTATTCACAATTGCCAGAAGATGGAAGTAACCCAAGTGTCCGTCAGTAGATGAATGGATAAACAAAATGTGGTCTACATATACAATGGGATACTATTGAGATGTAAAAAGGAATGAAATCCTGATATATGCAACAACATGGATGAACCTTGAAAACATCATGTTGAGAGAAATAAGCCAGACACAAAGGACACACATTGTGTGATCTCACTGATTTGAAATAATTAGAATAAGCAAACTCATAGAGTCAGAATATAAGTTACCAGGGAATGGGGTGGAGATAGGGAATGGAAATTTAAGGCATAAAATATGTCATTGGTAACAGAAACCAGCAGGAGTTAGAAACAGGGTAAGATAATGGGTAATTGGAGCTGAAGGGATACAGACTGTGCAACAGGACTAGATACAAAACTCAAAAATGGACAGCACAATAATACCTAACTGTAATGTAATTACGTTAAAACACTGAATGAAGCTGCATCTGAGCTATAGTTTTTTTTGTTTGTCTGTTTGTTTGTTAGTGTCTTTTGTTTTTTCTTTCTTTTTTAATTATTATTATTTTTATTTTTTTCTCTATATTAACATTCTATATCTTTTTCTGTTGTTTTGCTAGTTCTTTTCCTAAATCGATGCAAATGTACTAAGAAATGATGATCATGCATCTATGTGATGATGTTAAGAATTACTGATTGCATATGTAGAATAGAATGATTTCTAAATGTTGTGTTAATTTCTTTTTTTCTTTAATAAAAAAACAAGGAAAAAATTTAGAAATAAAAAAATATATATATACAGGGTTGCTGTTTGAACTGATAGAAATGTTTTGGTAATGTAGGATGGTAATGGTAGTACAATATTTTGAATGCAATTAACAACACTACAATATATATCTGAATAGGATTAAAAGGGGAAATGTTAAATTGTACATATGGTAATAGAATTTTTTTAAAAATCCATGGAATTATACTACACAAACAGGGGGGCCTAAATTGAACCATTGGCTTTAATTAATAGTACAATTATAAAAATGTGCTATCATCAATTGCAACAAATGTTCCACCTCAATGAAAGCTGTTGGGGTGGGGTGGTATATGGGTATGGTATATATCCTGTATTTAATGTATGGCTATTCTATATATGCACAACTTTCTCTAATAAAAGGCAAAGAAAACCATTAACTTAATTATAATGGTTAAGCTTTAACTTCAATTCTAAACTGATAAAAATAAAATCTATAACTTTCAAACCAATGGAAATAACCACTGGAAAAAGTAGTTGTTCTTCCAAAATTATATAAGAAAGAAGAAGAAACATAGAAAAAACAGAAGAGATAAATACAAAACAACATGAGAATGATTAATAAACATACATCACTGAATATAAACAACTTAAAAGGGCTAAATTCTGCAGTTAATATAGTGACTATTTTAAAGAGAAAATAATCATTATATGCTGACTACAAAAGACATGTAAAAGAGAAGGAAACAAAACTTAGTATGGAAAAGTACCATACAGGCAAAAGTTAGCTCCTTCATAAAACTGAAAAAAATATGAGTCTCTGGTGAAACTGAGTAATCAGGAAAAAGTAAAGAAACAGTATTAGGAATAAGAAAGAAGGCAGAACTAGACAGGATGCAGCAATTAAAAGCAGTGAGATGATGTGAATATCTTCATGTGGAAGAATATAAAAATTAGCTGAAATGGACAATTCTTAGAAAAAATATAAATTAACAAACCAGAGACAGATGAAATAGAAATTTGCAAGTGTCCTATCATAATTAAAATAATTAAATGAAAGTGTGCTTAGTGTCATAAAAGAAGTTAATATAAGGCATATCAGTGTCTCAAAGGAGAATGGGATCGATTCTATTTGCCCCAGCAGGGAAGCTAATCAGGGAACACTTTTTGATATGCATCTTGAGCATTAATAAGGACTACCTGTGAATATAAAAGCACAACAATATGCAAAGGCAGAGAGCTATATAAAGATTTAGTAAATCCATACTAGTAGCTCTGGAAAATTGATAATGAAAATACCCATAGATTCTCACAGTAACTTTAAATGTCACATGTGAATATGAAAATGTTTTTAAAAATGCAATTGTCCAGTGTTGAAGTGAGGCAGGAGATGAGAAAAGTGAGATAATTAGGGTAGATGTGGCATGTCAAACCAAAGGTTAAATAAAATACAGTTAAATCTTTTTATTTCCTATTTTTTATTCTAAGAAGAATTTAAAAAATTTCTGATAGCTATGCATCCTTCAATGGTTGATTTTGCTTACACCTTAGATTCTATGTTCAGAACTGTGGAGATAGGGGGATCTACTGAAGGATTTTTATGTTTAGAGATTTAGATTTGGGTTTCAGCATGATCCTGATGAAAGATTTGAAGGAAGAATGAGGTAACAGGAGAGATAGCAGTTAGGGGGTTGTTACAATAATCCAAGCAAAAGGTGATCAGGATTCAAACTATGACAACTGTAGTAGGGATGAATTTCATCACATAGATCATAGGCTCAGGACACATTGAGGTTGTTCATCAATATATGTATCTTCTAAGCACCAAGATTTAAGTATATGAGACAAAACTAAAGATCGGCAAAGTCCAGAGGTGGGCAGTTTTATTCACTAGAATTGCTCCACTGGGATTTCACAAGAGAAATTTAAAGTAAGAGAACTTCTTTACAGGTGTCTGAGAGTATTGGTCTATGGATAGAAATGATGTATTGGGAATCATATAGGCAGCCACCCAGTCTTCTGGTCCAAGGCTCTTTTTTCCATATTCAGTGGATTTGGGGGCCTTGTCAAAGATCAGTTGACCATAGATTTGGTGGCCTATTTCTGTGCTTTCAATTCAATTCCATTGATCAGTTTTTCTACCCTTGTGCCAGTGCCAAGATGTTTTGACCCTGTGGCTTTATAATGAGTTTTAAAATCAGGAAGTGTTAATTCCCCCTCTTCATTCTTGTTTATTAGGATGCTTTTAGCTATTTGGGGCTTCTGGATGAATTTGATAAGTAACTTTCCCAAGTCTTCAAGGTAAGTTGGAATTTTGATTGATATTGTGTTGAATCTGTAGATCAATTTGGGTAGAATTGACACCTTAACTATGTTTAACTTTTCTATCAATGAGCAGGGAATGTCTTTCCACCTATTTATATCTTCTTTGGTTTCTTTAGGCAGTGCTATGTAGTTCTGTGTTCAAGTCCTTTACATGCCTATTTAAGTTCATTCCTATATAGTTGATTCTTTGAGTTGCTATTGTGAATAGAACTTTTTTTTTGTTATTTGACTCTTCAGGTAGTTCATTGGTTGTGTATAGAAACATTACTGATTAATTTTATATCCTGCCACCTTGCTGAATTTGTTTATTAGCTCAAGAAATTTTGTTGTAGATTTCTCTGGATTTTCCAAGTATAGTATCATGTCATCTGCAAATAATGAAAGCATTACTTCTTCCTTTCCAATTTGGATGCATTTTATTTCTCTTTCCTGCCTGATTGCTCTAGCTAGAACTTTTAGTACAATACTGAATAATTGTGGTAACAGAGGATATCCTTGTCTTATTCCCAATATATGGCTCTCTCTATTGAGTACAGTGCTGGCTATAGGTTTATCATATATGTCCTTTATCATATTGAGGAATTTACCTTTGATTTCTACCTTTTGAAGTGTTTTTATCAGAAAAGGATGTTGAATTTTGTCAAATGCTTTTTCAACATCAATCGAGGTGATCATATGGTTTTTCACTTTCAATTTGTTAATGTGCAGTGTTACATTAATTGATTTTCTTGTGTGAACCATTCTTGCATCCCTCATATAACTCCCACTTGGTGATAGGGTATAATTCTTTTAATGTGTTGTTGGATGCAATTTGCTAGTATTTTGTGGAAAATTTTTGCATCTATGTTCATTATATTATGGAGATTGGCCTATAGTATTCCTTTTTTATTGCATCTCTATTTGGCTTTGGTATTAAAGTGATGTTAACCTCATAAAATAAGTTAGGTAGTGTTACTTTTTCTTCAAATTTTTGGAAAAATTTGAGGAAGACTAGTATTAGTTCTTCTTGGAATGTGTGATAAATTTCCCCTGTGAAGCCATCTGGCCCTGGGCTTTTCTTTATAGGAAGATTTTTTTATGACTAATTGAATCTCTTTGCTTGTGATTGGGTTGTTAAGATCTATTTCTTCTTGAATCAGTGTAGCTTGTTCGTGGGTTTCCAGTAATTTCTCAATTTCATGTAAATTCTCTAGTTTGTTGGTGCATACTTGTTCATAGTATCCTGTTATATTTTTATTTCTTCAGGGTCTGTGGTAACCACACTCTCATTTTGAATTGTGTTTTTATGCATCTTCTCTCTTTTTCTCTTTATCAACTTTGCTACTGGTCCATCAATTTTATTGATTTTCTCAAAGAACCAGCTTTTGTTTTATTGATTCTTTCTATTGATCTTTTGTTCTCCTATTAATTTAACTCTTCTTTAATCTTTGTCATTTCTCTTCTTCTATTTGTTTTGGGGTTAGTTTGCTGTTCCTCCTTCTCAACTTCCTCTATGTGTACATTTAAGTTCTTTATTTTTGCTTTCTTCTTTTTTAATATAGGCACTTAGTGTAATAAATTTCCCTCTCAGCACTGGTGTTGCTGCATTCTAATATGTTGTAATCTCATTTTCATTCATCTCCAGATAGCTGCCAATTTCTCTGGCAATTTCTTCTTTGACCCACTGGTTTTAAAAGAGTGTTATTTAATCTGTAAATATCTGTGAAAGTTCTCATTCTTTGCTGGTTATGATTTCCAGCTTCATTTCATTGTGTTCAGAGAAAGTGCTTTGAATAATTTCAATGTTTTTAATTTTATAAAAACATATTTTGTGTCCCAGCATATGATCTGTCCTAGATAATGCTCAATGAGCATGAAAGAAAAACATATATCCTGGTGTATTGGCATGTAATGACCTATATATGTCTGTGAGGTCTAATTCATTTATTAAATTGTTTATGTTCTCTATTTCCTTACTGATCCTTGGCATGTAATGACCTATATATGTCTGTGAGGTCTAATTCATTTATTAAATTGTTTATGTTCTCTATTTCCTTACTGATCCTCTGTCTGTTCTATCTATAGAGGAGAGTGGTGTATTGAAGTATCCTACTACTATTGTTGAAACATTTATTCCTCCCTTCAGTTTTGCCAATGCTTCCCTCATGTACTTTGGAACTCCTTGATTGAAAATACAAACATTTATGGTTGTTATTTCTTTTTGGTGAATTGTCTCTTTTATTAAAATATAGTTCCTTCCTTTTCTTCTATGATGTCTGTACATTTGAAGTTTATTTTATTCTGATCTTAGCATGGTTACTCCTGCTTTCTTTTGGTTCTTGGGAGAACTTTGATGAGTGATTCAATCTCTTTACTTGTGTTTAGTTTGTTGAGGTCTTCCTTTTCTTTGTGAGTCACTATTAGTTGTTCATGCTTTTCTAGGAAATTGTCCATTTCATTTAAGTTTCCTAGTTTGTTATCATATACTGGCTCATAGTATCTTATCATTAACTCCCTATCATCATTAGCTATGTTATTATTAGCCTGGTCAGTTGTTATGGTCCCTCTAATTTCTGATTTTATTTATTTGCATCTTCTCTTTTCTTTTTTCTATCAACCTAGCTAATGGTCCATTGATTTTGTTGATTTGCTCAAAGAACTGACTTCTGGCTTTATTGATTCTTTCTATTGTTTTCAGATTCTCAATTTCATTTATTTCTTCTCTAATCTTTCCTTCTGTTTACCTTGGGTGACTTTTCTGCTCTTTTTAAGCTCCACCAGGTGGAGTTTAATTTTTGCTCCTTTTTCTTTCTTTATATAGCCATTTAGAGCAATGTTTCCCTCTCAGCACAGCCTTTGCTGCATCCCATAAGTTTTATATAGTCTCTTTGCATTTTCATTTGTCACAAGATATTTTCTGATTTCTTTCATAATTTTGTTCTTGGTCTACTGGTTCTGTAAGTGTGTGTTGTTTAGCCTCCACATATTTGTGAATTTTCCTGCCTTCCCCCATTATTGTTTCCTAACTTCATTCCATTATGACTTGAGAAAATGTTTTGCATAATTTCAAAGCTTTTAAATTTATTGATACCTGTTTTATGACCTAAAATGTGGTCAATCCTGGAGAATAATCCATGAGCCCTTCCAAAAAATATGTATCCTTCTGTTGTTGGGTACAATGTTCTGTAAATGCCTATTAAATCTAAGTCATTTATTATATTATTAAAATCTTTTTCCTTATTGATTCTCTTTCTATATGTTTTGTCCATTGATGAGAGTAGTGTATTGAAGTCTCCAACTATTGTAGAGACATCTACTTCTCCCTTCAGTGTTGGCATATTTGCCTCATGTATTTTGGGGTACTCTGGTTCAGAGCATAAATATTTATGATTGTTATGTCTTCTTTCCAAATTGTCATTTTTATTAATACTAGTGTCCTTCTTTCTGTCTCTTAATTATTTTATATTTGAAGTTTAATTTGTGTAATATAAGTATAGCTACTCCCAATTTTTTCTGGGTGTTTTTTGCATTAGATATCTTTTTCCAGGCTTTCACATTCAGTCTTTTTTGTCCTTGGGTCTAACATGAGTCTTTTGTGGACAGGATATGGATGGATCCTGTTTTTTTTTTATTCTTTATTTTAAATCCATTCTGCTAGTCTATGTCATGATTGGGGAATTTAATCAATTAACATTTATTGTTATTACTGTAGAGGTAGTACTTTTTCAGCCATTTTTCCTTTTATATTTTATATGTCATATTCTTATTTTCATCTCTCTTTTTACTCTTTTTGTTACCCTTACCAATAATCTTTATTTCTACACTTTTTTCCATACCTCTGTCTCTTTCCTGTCTTGTCCTATCTTTCCATAGTGGTTCCTTCAATATTTATTTTAGAGCAGATTTCTTGTTCACAGATTTTTTCAGTGTGTGTTTATCTGTAAATATTTTAAAATCCCCCTTAATTTTGAAGGACAGTTTTGCCAAATATAGAATTCTTGGTTGGCAGTTTTTCTCTTTCCTTATCTGAAATGTCTCATACCACTCTCTTTTCACTTCCACAGTTTCTGCTGAGAAATCCTCAATTTTTCTGGCTTTGGTATGTGTTATAGAATAAATGACAAAATATTCAAAGATAAATTAATAATGTTCCTTCTCAAACTCTTTCAAAATTTGAACTGGGGGGAATACTTTCTATTTCATTCTATGATATCAAGCCAGGTAAATAACCACCAGAAATGAAAGCTACATGTCTCTTCAGGTTTTCAAATAGATGCAAAAATCCTCATCAAAATGCTAGCATATTTAATGCAATAGCATATTAAAAGAATTACACACCACATTCAAGTGGGTTGTATCCCAGGATGCCAAAGTGGTTCCACATACTAAAATCAATGTAATACACCACTTTAATAGAATGAAAGAAAAATCAGATGATACTTCATTTGACAGACTCAGTATCCTTTTATGACAAACATAAGAAATATGTGTATAGAAGTTTACTTCCTCAACATAACAAAGAATGTATGAAAATACCAAGGCTTGCATTCATCATTTACCTGGTACTGAATTTTTTCTTCATCAATTGTGCTTCTACACACCAACAAAGAACAATTTAAAATGCAAATTTAAAAAAAAGCCAGTCACAATAGCATCTAAATATATAACCCTTAAGAAAAATCTAACCAAAATGCTGAAGAACTTGTACAGTGAAAACTAAATTACTGCAGAAAGAAATTAAAGAAGACCTAAATAAATGGCAATACATCCTATGATCATGAATTGGAAGACTTAATATTGTTAAGACACCAATACCACCTAAACTCATCTACAGTTTCAGTGCAATATCTGTGCAAATTCCAGTAGGTCATTTTTTTACAGAAATGTAAAAGCTGAACCTCAAATTTATATGGAATCACAATATGTCAAGAACAGACAAATAAATATTTTAAAAGGACAATGAAGTTGGAGGGGTCATACTTGATGATTTCCAACTCACTACAAAAACACAGTAATTAGAACAGTGTGGCACTGACAAAATGACAGACCTATAGACCAAAGGAATAGAAGTAAGAGCTCAGTAATAAACCCTATGAATCTATGACCAACTGATTTTTGGCAAGTGTGCCAAGTACATTAACTGCGTTAACTTGGAAATCATAGTCTTGTCAACAAATGTTGCTTAAAAACTTCATATCCATATGCAAAAGAACGAAGTTGAACTCCTACATTAAACCATGCACCAAAATAAACTCTAAATGGATCATGGACCTAAACTTATGGGCTAAAACTTCAATACTCTCAGAAGAAACAGAGAGGAAAACATTCAGAACTTTGGATTTGGTGGGTATTGCTTAGTTTGGATGCCAACAGCATAAGCACTACACTCAAAAAATAGATTAAATTGATTTCAACAAAATTAAAAACTTTTCTATATCAAAGGACACTATCAAGAAGGAAAAAAAATACAAGCTACAGAATGAAGAAAAATAATTGCTAACTCTGTATGTGGTAAGTCTTAAATATCCAGATTATATAAATAACTGCTATAACTCAATAAAAATGTATATAGCCCAATTAATGAATGAACAAATGACTTGAATAAACATTTCTCCAAAGAAGATATACAGATGGCTAATAAGCACATGAAAAGATGCTAAAATTATTGGTCATCAAGGAAAAGCAAATCAAAGCCATAATGAGATAACACTTCATACCCAAAATGATGGCAATTACTTAAAAACAAAACAAAATTGAAAATGAGTGCTACCAGGATGTGGAGAAATTGTTACCCTTATGCATTGTTGGTGGGGTTGTAAATTGGTAGGCAGCCACTGTGGAAATCTGTTTGGTGGTTCCTTAGATAGTTAAATATAGAATTACCAATCTCACATCTCAGTATAAATTGTAAATAATTGAAGGCAGGGACTCAAACAGATATTTGTACACCAACGTTCAAGGCAACATTTTTCAGAATAGCCAAAATGTGGAAACAACTTAAGTGCCCTTCAACACATAAGTGGATAAACAAAATGAGGGATATATATATGTATAATGGAATATTATTCAGTCACAAAAGCAATGAGATTTTTATACATTCTAAAGCATGGAAGCAGCATGTTGAGTGAAATAAGGCAGACACAAAATGGCAAATATTGTCTGATATTACTTGTATGAAATAGATAGAATAAAAGAAATAGCACACAGTAGATTACAGTTTATACAGCCTGGGCTCCAAGGGGAATGGGTAGCTATTACTTAATTGGCACAGAGTTTCTTATTGAGATGGTGAAACCATTTGGGTAATGGGTATGGTGATGATAGCACAATATGGGGAATGTAATTAAACCAATAAATTGTACACTTCAAACTTGTTAAAATAGTAAACTTGAGTGGTATATGTGTTACTGAAAAATAAACAAAATAAAATCCTCCACATTTAGAAGAGTACCGATTTCTCTACATTCTTGCAAGACTTATGTTCTGTTTTGATTTGTTTTTAAGCAATAATCATTTAGAAGGAAGTAAATAAAAAAGTCTTTACAGTCTTGTGTTGGTAAATATTTAGTGAGTGAACCATGAAAATCATTAATCATAAAAGTAAAGTTTATATGATTGAGTTCATGTATACTAAGAAAAGTTATTTATCAAAGTTTCCATTAAAATGTGAAAATGCATGATGTAGAATGGAAGAACTACTTACAATATATACGCAATAAGATATAAACATCAAAAACATATAATGAATTTCCATAAAACAATGAGAATAAAGAAATGAACAGATACTTATAAAAAACTAGGCCAAAGACTCAGAGAGGTCACAAAAGAAGCATCCAAATAGCAAGAAATATTTAAATGATATCAAGTTTACTAGTCATCAGAGACAAGTAAATTAAAGGGCAATATCACATGATTTATGATCGTAAAAACACCTGAATAAGTACAATGAAAGACAGGCAACACTAAATTTGGACGTGTATGTTGAGTAATCAGAACATCATATGCTGCTGTTGTAAGTATAAATAAGTATACTATCCCCTAAGGCTAAACATGCATCTTCCCTGTTATCCAATATTTCCATTCTTGGGTATATGCTCAACAAAAATACAGGTACCTTTTTTTGCAAATTACAGTGTACTAAAATTTTCATAGCAATGCTATCCAAATACAGCAAAAGCTCTAAATTTCTAATGTCCACTAGCAGTAGAAATAAATATATTATTTGCTATTTATATAATTGTGTACTGTACAGAGTAAAATTAAGTAATGCTGTAGAATATAACTATGTTTGCAAACATAATATTAAGGGAATGAAAGTCAGACAAAATAGAATGCATTCTGAAGGAGTCTAATAATGTAAAATTTAAGAAACTGACAGCACTATTTTTTTCAAAGTGGTTTGTGGTTCCTTGGAGAATGTGGAAGGTAGTATGAAGAAAGTTTCTGAAGTGCAAAAATTCCTCCTGATCTCTTGATTATCACAGAGTTACATCTGTTTTCCTTTTTTTAACACTTCCTTTTATGTGTGCTTAGCTTCAAAATAAAAAAAAAATGAAAATTTGTCAGGATGAAATAAAATGACATGCAACTGAAAAAGAAAAATGTTTTGAAAATGAAAATGGGAAACAACCTTTAGAAAAGGAGTTTATCCCAGTGAAAGAGTAGCCTTAGCAATAATTTGACCTAGAATTATTGCTCCATTTTCATAATAATAAGATAAAGATAAAAACAGTTCATGGCATGTTAAGAAAGTCCTAGAAAACAGCTTGAGGAGTTGGATTTTCCCTTGTTTAGATTAATTAATCTTACATAAATGGTACTCAAAATGTAAACTCTAAGAAGTTTAAATGGCAGAAATGGGCTTTGGAATCATCTTGACTTTGGATTTTTATTTAATTATTTTGATTTTAAAATATGTTATCATCTTTTTAATACTAGAGCTATGAATTCTAGTAGACTAGGATGATATATGGCCTTCTATTGACAAAGTTAAATGGCTAAATTTGGTGTTTTTATATATACATAGGAATAACAAGAACATAAAGATAATAAAAAAATAAAAAGAACTGCAATATACATTTTTTCAGGTTAGATAACCATATTATCCTACAGACCACATACTTGAAAAGAAGATAAGAAACAATTATAATAATTAGTTGATCTCATACTCATCACTAACTGTTTCTTGGTTTATTGAGACAAGTTGGGGAGAACTGGTGCATACTGATTAATATGGTGATGATAAGGAAAGAGTTATTCCTCAGATTAATTAATAATTTTATAACATGTAGCATAAAATTAAATTTGGACCAGATTTGGGATAGGGAATATGGAAAAAATGCTTAGTATATTTTTCAGTGACTTTCCATAATAAATAAATGTTATTAAAATCAATAGTATGAAGTAAATATAAAAATGTACTGGATAAGAAACTGTTGAGGATTTGTCACTGCCAGAATTATATCATCAGAGAAATTGTGAACCATTAGATTAAAAAAGAGTGAGTCTGCTTTTCTAGGGATTTATCTCCTACTTAATGGACAGCAGAAGAAGTTTATTTCTCACAGTATTTTGAGCCCTATGGTACATTACTAGAGAAAGTTAACAACAAAAAACAAAAATTATGTATGAAACCACCAACAAGGCACATAATCCCCAAAGAGGCAAGATAATGCAATTGAAAAAATGACAGATATATGCCAGTAGCATGATCAAGAAAGGAGTAAACTAGATATTCCATCAAACCTAGTAAACCGATTAAGGCA
This sequence comes from Tamandua tetradactyla, assembly GCF_023851605.1. NCBI lineage: Eukaryota > Metazoa > Chordata > Mammalia > Pilosa > Myrmecophagidae > Tamandua > Tamandua tetradactyla. Next base: position 3,616,411 of record NC_135354.1, read on the forward strand.
GGAAAGAGGAGCAGTGCCTTCGCTGCCATGCTTTGGAGATCACAGTGCCATGGAGGACACCACATATTATGAATTATGCCATATTATGGACACCGCACAAAGAACACATGGTGCCAATGCCACTACAGTTTCAGAGCCTCGTGTCATCACAATGTGGCTGGAATATTTGAGTGCCCACTTTCATGAACAACATTGTTCAGGCTTCAAACAATATCTTCACATTCATTACCCAGTGGTCCGGCCACCAGGAGATCTAGTTCCAAGTATCCAGAAGTTTTACAGGATTGCCATAGCTGACAAATGTGCAGGACACCGCTTGTCAAAGTGGAGGGAACTTGAACAGGGAAAGCTCTCAGATTAGAGGAAAACACAACTGTTAAATCTTTCTATCAGAGTCAATGAATTCAAAAGATTCTTACATATCTGTACTGCTTCTGGTATTGTTATGAGTGAAAGTGTCACACTTATTTCTATGGCTTTTAAAATATGCATGAATTAGTCTACTGTTTGTAACATTTTTCCATGGTGCTGAGGAAATTTTTCAACATTAGCTATTCATTATTATTGTCATATCATATGAGTGAAGTGTAATATGAATTCTTTAGTCTGGAAACTAGACTTCCAAGCGATTTTAGTAAAACATTTTAATTTTATATAACAACTTCAGGCCCATTTAAATAAATTTAATCTTACATGTTGATATATATTAATTCTAATTATGTTTCCTATCAATGTTAATGCATAATTTTGAATAATTTTGGAGAAGGAAATTATATTAAAAACATGCTTGAATCATAACTTTAAGGTTTGAATTTTTACATTTACTTCAACTCATATTTTTATAAATACAGATTTAAATGTTATATACTTCATTTGACTATAATTTTAAGCCTCTGTATCAATTGAACCCAAATTCTATGGAAACTATGATTAGAACAATGTAAATTAGTGGACTTACTGACATCAAGGCAAGTAAATGAATTTCATGGAGAGAATAGTAAGGATTTGCATATTCTAAATAGCCTTAGGTTATTATTAAAACAAACATTTCTAGCATATCAGCAGGACTCAGACTTGCTCAATATTAGTAGTACACAGTCATCTTTAATATTTTGTTGACCTTTAGTTTTATGAAATGATGGCTTTGTGCATATTTGTAGATTTTGCTGGACTAAAGGCATATTTGTCAAAGTAGGAGGTAAGAATATATTTAACAGTTCATCAGCTTTGCTTAGAACTTTAAATTTCTTCTTGCACAAGTGTTTGAGGTATATCTGATTAAACATCATATTGTTGGTGGATCCAGAACAAATTAATGGGTTTCTGTTCATCTGTTATTCAGACTGGCAAGAAATAGTGTCTTATGATATCTTATCTGGGAAATAAAAAAGAAACATCTAGAGAATAGAGAATCTACAGACAGAGGCAAATAAATGAATATAAACAGAATTGTGGTATGGAAAAACAGGGACTGCAGCTCAGGGTAGAAGAGGAACACATGAAAAGAAAGCAAGGGATTAAAGCTCACTGTCTTTAACTATATTCCACAGGAGGCTAAAAGTAATACAGCTGTGTGAATATAAGAATCTTTTGAGTGTTTAGTATAGCATAATGACAGGTGTTATTATTTTCATTTTAGTTACTAAATTAAGCCTGAACAAAAAAAATGGCTGCTCAACACCATATTCTTTCTAAAGGATAGTGCTGGAACTCACACTCTAATTTCCCTTGCTGTGAACTGTACTCTTTCTACTGTGCTCCCTTTTAGAACCCAAGGGATTGTGGCCACAGAAAACTTGTTTAATCATAACATATTTTCTTGATTTCTTCCTTGATTTTCTAAATGCTAGGTTGAAGAGAATGCTTTTAATATGTGAATAAAGAACCACTTTAATCTGTGCAATCCAAACAAGTCAGTAATACACATGATTCTGCAGATTCCCATCAGATTTTTCTAATTATCATCATTAGCAACCCTATATAAATTGTTACAGAAGTAATCTAGATGTTATTCATAGATAAAAGGAAGTTATATATACTCTGTCCTATTGATTAGATAATCTATGGATTCTATCAATTGTAGAAATTACCTGTGATAGAGTTTAGGCAAGCCAAATTTATTTTCCCACCTTTGTAAAAAAAAATCTGGCATTGTAATCATTTTTAAATACATCAATAAAATAACATTCACATAAAGTGAATTTTAATGCACATATTTACAAAGTTTTTTGGATATTTTTATTGCCTTTTTGTTGACCTTTAGATCAATAAGTATAATGGTATGACTGTAGGTTTTAGATCCTAATATACTTCTCTGATAAGAGCACTAGCATAAAAATGATGCTGCTCTATTGCTCCTGAAGAAATTCTTAATATCAGGATGTGTTTCCAGGTTCTTGCAAAGTAAAACACTTTCATGCCCTTTGCCTCTTACCTTGTGGAAAGACTTATTTGTTATCAATCTTTCAGGGAAGACTTTCTCCTCTTCTATTGAATCAGACATTCTTGGTAAACTAGTTCTACTTTTAAAAGACAGAAGTGAATGCCCTGTAAAATGTAAAATATAAATAAATAAATAGAATAACTAAAGTAGTATGTCACCATATGAACTTTAGCTGGGTTCAAAACACTTCAAAACAATAGGATTTTTTAATGTTTTTTTTAAATTAAATATACAAACTTTTATTTGGTATGTTTTTCCAAAGACCAGGTGCTTACAGATAGAATAAACATTTAGATAAATCTGCTAGCAATAATGCCTATGATTAATATTTGAAGGGCAATTCTGAAATTGCTTGATCTTTATATTTCTTTGAACTACAACTAAATAAAAAATAACATCTAACGTTTAACACAGATTTTTAGGATTTCACTTGCATATAAAAATAATTATGATTTTAGAAGTATACAAAACTCTAGTTAATAAATTAAAATCCTAAATTCTTGAGCACATAGTCTAAATACAATATAAAATGGCTAAGATGAATCCTTTGTTTCTTATTCCTTTTGATATGCTGAATAAACTAAACAAATTGGCATTTTACAGGGTTTTATCATCCATCAAACACATTCACATGATTTTTTTATTTCATCCCTATAATATTCTTGGGGCATACTGTATTTTTCTTACTAGTGATCAGAGGATTACAGCTCAAGATTTTTACCCTAATCTTTTTAGGGTAAAAAAAGATTACCCTAACTTAGAAGTGACATTAGGACTATATCCATACCTCAGAACCCAAGTTCTAAATAAAAATCAAACATTACTGTTTTATTTAAGATACAATAACAAAAACAAAGTAATCAACATAGACATGTCTGAGTTCAAGTTCTGGACCCATTGCAAAAACCATAAGACACATATACTTTCTTTATACCTTGGTTTCCTTATCTGTAAACTTGGGAGTGTCTCTCACATAGTGTTGTTTCAATAATCAACAGGGATACAAAAATTACTATGATTATCTTTTGCATAAATTTATAGTAGTCCTTAACACCACTGTATACAAAATCAACATTAAGAATTTTTAGAAGGAAATATAAACTTGGAAAGCATGATTTGTTTGGACAAGGTATTACAGTTAAAACTATTACTTAGTAATTTCAAAACAGCAATAATTTTAATTGTATTACCCTCCTTTCAAATAAATTATCATATCAAAATGGCATGCTGTAGGTATTCATTAATATTGATTTATTTCTATTCTATATAATAAACATTTATGTGTTTTGTAAATCAAACTGCTTACATCAGCTTTTAGAGTGGTATTCTCAAGTATGGAGAGAGAAATTTATGTAACTGCCAGGCAAGACTTTTATCCTCTCAGCAATTTCCCCATCTTTCCTACACTATAGTTTATTTCTTTGTGTTAGTTTAAGTATTCCTCTCTTGAAGGAAATATTACAGAATACCTGTGCAATTTTAAGGAACATCAATTAATTGCTGTATTGAAGAAACAATAACTATACGAACAAGAAGCTGAAGGAGCTTAAGTGGAATAAACACAAAGAGAACCACACATAGGCACAACATAGTCAAAATGATCCATGCCAGACACAATGAGAAAACCTTGAAAACAGCAAGAGAACAATGACTCATCATACACAGGGATAAAATTAACAGTTGAATTCTTATAAGACAATGGAGGCCAGAAGTTGGGAGGATGATGCATTTGAAGTGCCAAAAGTAAAAAATATTGTCAGGAAGAACCCTATAGCCATCAAAACTATCTTTCAAAAAATAAACTGAAATAATTGCATTATCAGACAAACAGAAAATTGCAGAGCTTATTGCTGGCAAAAATACTTACAAGAAATGCCAAAGAAATTTCTTCAGGTTGAAAACAAGTGACAATAGAAAATAGCTAGACTACACATACAAACAGAACAAAACAAAATGTCAATTATAGGATATTATGTAGGAATGATAAAATATAGTTTAGTTATATATATATATACAACTTCTCATAGCTGATTTTAAAACATACAGCAGAGGGTGCCTGGGTGGTTCAGTGGTAGAATGCTCACCTTCCATGTGGGAGACCCAGTTTCAGTTCCTGAACCATGAATCCCCCCCAAAAAAAGCATAAATCAATATATATACCATATAACATAAATAAATGTTATACATGACAAAAATAGAACAAAGAAAAAGTGTAGGGAAAAAGCTATATTGGAGTAAGGAAATAACAACAGATAGTAATTTGCATCCACTTGCAAAATAATAAAGAATTCAAGAAATTGCATAAATGCCAATATAACGCATTCAATAAATATATATTTTTCTTTCTTCTCTCAATCTCATTAAAATATATAGGACTATATAAACTAATAATTATTAGGTATTGCTGGGTTTGTAATTGAAGCAGGTATAATATGTATAACACTAAAATTACAAAAAAGGGAGAGAATGAAGCTATATATGAGGAAATATGTTTAATTTATAAGAATTGCTAATATAAATCTGAAGTGGATTATCATAAATTAAATTTTATATGTAGGTCCTAGAGTATGCATGAAGAAATTAACACACCCACAAATATATTTTAAAATGTGTTAAATTGGTTAAAATGATAGGCTAGAAAATTCAGTTAATGTGAAAGAAGGCAGAAAAGGAAGAACAAAGAAGCAAAAAAATACATGCAATACATAGAAAATGAGTGTATCATTTCAGTATTAAATGCAAATCGATTAAACAATCCAGCTTCTAAACTGAGTGATGAAAGATGGGAATTAATTACCTAAAACCTTACAGAATTTTAAAATATATTTATAAGAGAATACTATGAATATCTGCAAGCCAAAATATGCATAACTTTATTATCATGGCCAAATTCCTAAGAGGCAGAAAAACACTGAAACTGAATGAAGAATAAGTAGAAAATCTGGCTAGAGCAATAATAAAAAATGATATTGAATTAGTAATTAAATACTTTTCCTCAAAGAAAAGCCTGGGACAAGATATCTTCACTGGTGAATTCTGCCAAACATTTAAAGAAATGTAACTATCAATCATTCAGATGATAGGGGAATGGAAACTTCCCAAATCATCTCTGAGGTCAGTATAAGCTAATAGCAGACAAAGATGATACAAGAATAGAATATTATAGACTGATATCTCTAAATATATGCAAAAAGCCTCAACAAAATGCTAGCAAACAAAATCCAACAACCTATACCAAGGATTATACAGTGTGGTCAATTGGGATTCATCCAGAAAGGAAGGCTGGTTTACAACATGGACATTAATCAACATAAATTAATAAAATACATCATGAAAAATTATAGCTGACATCATATTTATTCATGGAAGCTGAATGATTTCCCACTAAAATCAGGAACAAGGCAAGAATGCTCACTCGCCCCACTACTTGTTAACATTGTACTGGAGACTCTAACCAACAAAATCTGGCAAACAAAAGAAGTAACAGTTATTGAGAATGGAAAGAAAGAAGTAAAACTATCTCTATTTACAAGACCACATAATTTGTGCCTAGAGAATTGTGTGGTCTTGTAAATAGAAAATCTTAGGAATTCCGATAAAAAAATCAGAACTAATAAAGTATGCAAGGTTGCAAGATAGAAGATGACTATACCAAAGTAAATTGCACTTCTTCACACTCTGTTATCCATTGAATTATGTCCACCACAAGACATTTTTAAGATATAACCACTATCCTGTGGATATAAATGCATTTGTAAATAGGATTTTTGAAGATCCCATTAAGTTGATGCCAAAATGAATCATATGGGCCTGAGTTCATATGATAGGAGTCCTAATAAACAAAGGAAATTTGGACCTGGGAATAGGAATGAGGAGGATATAAAAGGAGACAGATGGCTATTTGAAGGAGGCAGAGACTGAGTCATGGATTTTTGGCAAGCCACCACCATGACCCTATGGAGCTCAGAGAAAAATGGCCTCCCAAACCATCAGATAATAAATCCTTATTATTTAAGCCAATTTGTCTGTGACATTTGTCATAGCAGCTCCAGAAAATTAAGATGCACTATAAGTGAATAACATAAAAATGAAATTAATAAAATTAATTTGGACCCCAACCTCATATCCTATGTGATAATTAACTCTAAATAGAAAGAATATAGATCAAAATATAGTTGTTAAACCTATACAAGTATTAGAAGAAAACATAAGAATTGTTTTTGTTTCCAGGTTGTTAAAACAATTACCATACAAAGGGTTGGCTTAAACAATGAAATGCATTGACTCATGGCTTTGGGGCCAAAAGAAACCCAAAATTGAGGCATAGCAAGGTAAGCCTTTCTCCCCAATGATTGATGTTCTAAGGCTGACTGGCTATAATCATCGATTCTTGACTTTTCTGTCATATTATACATAGTTCTCCTTCCTCCTGCAAATTCCCCTGGCTTCCAGGTTTTAGCTCCTCCAAATAGCTTCCTCTGTGACCTTATTATAAGGTGTCCAGTAGTAAGATTAAAGCCCAATAAGACTCAGTTAGACTATACTTTAACTGGGGTAACATCCTGAAGATATCATATATACAATGGACTAACACACATCAAAATGCAGACAAAAACTAAAAATATTTCCAAACTGGGTGTCTTGGTGAGGGTTCCTCAGGGAAACAGAACCAGAAGGAAACATCTGTAAATAGAATGAGAGTTCATAAAAGTGTCTCATTCAACTGTGGGGATGCATGAGTCCAAATTCTGTTGGGCAGACTGCACGCGGGCACTCTGATTAAGGTCTTTGAGGCATTCCCCTGGAAATGCTATCTATCTGGTTGAAGTAGAGGCAAAAGTTCTCTCTTCTGACTGCTGAAGCTATCACCTGCCCCCTTAAAAGCCTTAAATTGATTAGATTAAATGTCTCATTGAGAAAGGCATTCCCCTAAGCAAGATAGAATCAGCCATAGATGCAATCAACATATGATTTAAGCCAATGAAATGTCCTCACAGCAACAGGTAGGCCAGTGCTTGTTTGACCAGACAACTTGGCACCAGCACCTGGCCAAGTGGACATGTGAACATAACCATCACAATGGGGTACACAATTCAGTCTTCCACAGGAATAAATCTTCTGAACTTTGGGTTAAGTGATAATTTTTTAGATGTAACATCACAATTTTAAAGGACAAAAGAAAAAAAATAAGTTGGACTGCATAAAAATAGAGCAGCTTTGTGCTGCAAAGCAGACCAACAGGAAAGTGTAAAGACAACCCATTAATGGAGAACATTTTCACAAGTCATTTACCTGATGTAGTATTTGTAGCCAGAATACATAAAGAACTCTTAAACTCAATTACAAAAAAGACAAAAAAACCAATTAAATGGGCAAAGTATATGCTTAGACTTTTTTTAAAGACACGTAGGAATTGTAAATAGACACATTAAAATATGCTCAGTATCATTAGCCATTAAAGAAATACAAATTAAATCTACCTTTAAGGGTAGCTATAATATGAACACACATAACATAACAAATACTAATGAGGACATGGAGAAATTGGTGGTCTCATACATTTGTAGTGGGAATGTAAAAAGGTGCAACCACTTTGAGAAATAGTGTAGGAATTCCACAAAATGTTAGACATGCTGCCATATTATGCTCTTAGATATATTCTCAAGAGTAATGGAATTATATATCCATGCAAAAAGTTGTATATGAAGGACTTTCACAGCTTATTTATAATAGCAAAAATGTCAACCACCCAAATATCCATCAACTGATCAATGGATAAATATAATATGATGCATCCATACGATGGGATGTTTTTGGCAATAAAAAGGAATAAAGTATTGAAATATTTTGAAAACGTTCTGCTATAAATCCACCATACACAGCATAATTCCATTTATGAGAAATTTCCAGGATAGACAAATTTATAGATATAGAAAGCTGATTAGTGTTTGTCTGGGATTTCAAAGGCAAATTTGAAGGAGGAAGGGAAGTAAATGCTGATGTGTATGACTCTTCTTTTTATATGCTATACAGTGGGAGTCACATTTCATTCTTTTTCCATGTGAGTATCCCCTTATTGCAGCACCATTTGTTGAATTTTTGTTTGTTTTGGTTTTTTGTTTGTTTGTTTGGGAAATACATGAGCTGAGAACTGAACCCAGGTCTCCTGCATGGCAGGCAAGAATTCTACCATGAACCACCCTTGCACTTCCCTGTGTATGGGTTTTTTTGAGCAAGTGTTCCAGAACTAATTTATAGTGATGATTACACAAATATGTAAGTATACTAAAAATATTGACTTGCACGGTTTTGATGGTTGAAATTTATGATGTGCAAATTATATCTCAATTATGCCTTAATAAATTATCCTATAAGTGTATAAAGGACTTTAAAAATTGTTTAAATGTTAACAAATTTGGATAAAAACTTTCATATGAATAAAATGAAGACAAAATAGAAGCTTAATGAATGAGTCCTGAAAAACTCCATTTAGTTGTTCCTTATTTATTATTATGAAAAAAAAGAAGAGTGATCGCATCACTTAGAATAGACCATTATACCAGAGTGTTATGGATAAAAGGATATTAGTCAGCATTCAAATGCAATATTATTTGCTTAACTGACAAAATATATAATGCACTTCCACAACAGCCAAACAATGAAGAAAAAATAATTGCATTATAATCTTACTTTTGCATGGCATGTGATATAGCATTGATTATACATTTTGCTGTATGAATGAGACTTACAGATATTTTAAGCAGATATTCTTATGTTTGTCTTTGTAGACAGATTCATCTTAAGAAATGCACCATTTTAAAGACTCTTATTTTATGATTTCTAAAGTATAAATATGAGCTAAAATATAATATTCTACTATGTTCGCAACTGGTAAGGCAAATGACAGATCTAAATTTTGTGTGCTTGCACCTTAAATTAGCATTGACATTTTATAATATTATTGAGTCTACCTTCAATAGAACTTCACCACCTATGATTTGTGGGGAGAAAAAAATGTTTGGGAATTAACTATTATAAAATTAACATACAGAAATGTTCTGCTTCAAGATCAGATTTTCTAATCAAATGCTAACCTGGCTGAGTGATCTGTAGGCTCTGATCTTTGTCTCCTGGTGTTAGGCCCATGACTATTTTACTATGTTAACTTTTGTGGAAACAGGGACTTTGCAGTTGTAATGAATGCTACTAGTCAGTTAGCTTTAAATTATGAAGATTATCCTAGATGATCCATGTGGACCCAATATAATCACTTGAGCCCTGAAAGGTATAAATGGAAGTCAGTGGGATGCTTAGTGCCTGTGAATCTGACATGTTTTAGATAGCTTGAAGTTAGAGAGGGCCACATGAGAAGGCAGGCTGGCAGCTTCTTAGAGTTGGCATAGAAAAGCAGGGTTAATCAATGCCCACAATTCTGCCAACAACCTGAAGCAGATGTTTCCTTGATACCCCAGGTAAAAGACCATCCAGGCCAATACTCTGATTTAGGCCTTGTGAGATCCTGAACAAATAATCAAGCCATGTTGTGTTATACTTCTGACCTAGTAGAAATCTGAAATAATAAATTGGTGCTATTTTAATCTGCTAAATTTTTGGTAACTTGTTACACAGCAATAGAAAGCTAATATACCTGGGCTAGTGAAATTTAAATTGAAGAAGAGATTTTATCAGACAGTAAATTCTACATAACTGCATTGCTTACCTACTCATTTAAAATTATTCTGAAAACGTTTGTGTGTTACATTATGTATGATCTTTTTTCTTTAGTTACAAAATTGGTATAAAATGTAATATGTTGCTAATAGTGTTTCTTCTTACCACTAAGTAACAATATGCTTTTATTACATGTGAGTTTATTTTAATTGGTTCAATTCTAAAATTTGTGTATTGAAGTCTGAACAAACAACTGACATATGCCCCTTTGTATAAAGTGATCTACAAATGAATGGGTTATCACAATGTGAACAAAAAGATTTAGTCACCACCAAGGTCAAAGAAGAGTTTGGCAGATAGATCCTAAGAGGCCACCAAAGGGCTCCTGTAGTCAGATATCCATGTTTTGCATAATTCTCCTCCCTGAGCATGGGCAGGATTTGCAAATTATTTTTAAGGAATAGACTATAGAGAACAGATGGAATGCCATCTCACGATTGTTACATAATACTCTGTCCTCATTGCAAACTCACTATATGGTATTGTTGCTAGTTTTGAAGAAGCAAGCTACCAAGAAACTTAAATTAATCTTGTCAACATAAATCAACTGAAAGTAGACCCTTTCCCAAACAAGCCTCCAGATGAGAACTCAATCCTAACATATCTTGATTGAAGACACGTAGAGGAGCCAGCTAAACTGCCCAGATTCCTGGCCCACAGAAACTGAACTAATAAATACATGCTTTTTTAAGCTTCTGAATTTGCAACAATGTGTTACATAGCAATAGAAAACTAATATAGTTAAACCATTAAAAATACCCCAGAAAACACTATTTTTCCCCCATTTTGATCACTTCGCTCTCCATACTACCAAAATATAACCTCTATCCTGAGTTGCAAAACTTAGTGTTCTCTATTTATAAATTGTGTGCATTTTGGATAAACTAATACTCTCTCGCGTTTGGCTTCTCTTCCTCAATATTATGTTTGTAATCATATTGCTGCATGTAGATAATAGTTTGTGAATTCCTATTGGAGCTTATCATTCATTCATATGCATGTGCCAATTATATTAATATAATAATTAATATAATGACATTAATATAATGCAACTACAAATGAATTATTTTTGATCAAATTAATATAATGCAGCTATAAATGCATTTTATTTTTATCAAATCTTTAACATTTCATCTTTTATTTCCCTTAGAGAAAAGAAGATTAGGTTTGAACAGTGGGTCCTAGACTGCTTATTCATCTAGAGTTGGGATTCCAACCAGGATCTCTGACTCCAAAGTCTATGATTTTTCCACTTGTGCAGTGTCTTCCATAAAAGCCTTTTTAAACATATTAAACAAACTTTTACTATCTTTCAAATGCCTATACATTTTTTCATGATTGTTTTCCTTTTCAAGATTTCCAGTATCATGCATAGATGCACAATTCTGTTTTCATATTTTTAACTGTGTATCAATAAAAACTTATTTATTGAACCATTTTCTGAAAGTTTTCAGACATTCAAACTACATTCTACAGTTAAGATACAATTCTTTAAAAAGGGGATCAGAACTTTCTCCTAGTTATTTTTCATAATAGAAAACCTAAAGGACCAATAATTAAGCTAGTGATTCTAATTAAATTCTTGTAAACTAGACTCAAAGGGAAAGCATTTCAACACAGATAATAAATAATTTGGAATAATAAGGGTGTTTTATGAAGAATTTTAAAATTATTTCACTGTGAATGACAGACTACTCAACATTATTTATAAAGCCTGTCAGCTTATTAAAATCGGTTTTCTAAAGCTGCAAGTTATATTTAGCAGCATATCTTTCCTTATATTTTGTAATTCATTAAAGTTTCCTACGTATTGTGAAATGATTATGGGGCTCCAACTGAATTGATGAAACCATCAAAATACAGATTATCCTCTAATTACAACTCAAGTTAGAAGATATATTTCAGGCATACGAGCTTTAAGATCCAATATGCATAATAAGAATAAAACCAATTTACCTCTATGACACATTTGGTGGGTAATGTGTGTGTGGGGGCAATTTGCCTCCCCCCATTTTTTTCTGCATGACAGAATATATTCTTCATAGATCAGTATCTTACTTATGCATTTGACAGCATTATTATATTTTGGAAATTAACTTCTCAAACCCCTTCATTCAGACTGATCATTGTGGCAGAAGGTAATTTTTAGGAAAATAAGTCTTTGTATTTTGAAAACTTAATGTAATCCAAATTAGCTTTTTTACTCTGGCACATGTTTGCTGCTAATGTTATATTTTATTTGTTTACTTATTATACAAGTTGATTTGTGATGTATCAATGGATTAACAAAGATTCAAGCATTATATTCAATATTTAAATACTGGCTTACACCTCAGTGGAAGGTTAGCATTGAGTAGGTTAACTTCTTTCTGGCTTCCTGTTCCTACCTTCAAAGTGATGATACTAATGTTGCTTTGTTATGCATTAAATACATCTATGTACCTATATATTATGTATAATATATAGTCCCTACTACATGGAATGTCAATTGTTAGATATTATTATTACTATTAAACTTTTATCATTATGATTGCTACTCATGACCTTTGCATTGTAATTATGTGCTATCTATGTTTCTTCCTTCTGTGAACTCAACATATAACTTTTATTTTTCAGTATCTTAAATGTTACTAAGATGATTTGTGGTTGTTAGAAATTCTCCCTGCTTCCCTAATGCATTTCGCTTGAATGCTTTTACACGATATTTCTAGTCTTCCAACTAAACTTATTTCCCATCCTTTAAATAATAGATATTTGTATTATCTAAATTGCATTTGTATTTCTACCAAAAATGATGCTGCAGTTTAGGCAGTGAGCATTTATGAATACATTTGCTCTCCTAACCACTCAGTCCAAGTATATTAGTGCAGTTCTATTTGATAATAACTTTCTGAAATAAAGTACTAAGCATGAAATAAAATAGAGGAAGAAGTGACTTTGAGGAAATTACCATATACTATGGAAGATAGACATACAGACAGATAATTCCAACCTCCATTGTTTCATTGTGCTCTAGAAGACAAAGTCTTAGAGGGCAGAGAGAGAAAAGACAGAAAAAGTTCCTGTGAATGTACTATCAATGAAGTCTAAATAATACTGACTGGATATTGATTAGGTCATGAAATTGCCAGTGTAAAGAATGGATTTGTTGGTGGTTTATTAAGGCATAGAGGGAAGAGCAATGGCTGTGAATTAGACAGCAATTGTGGCTGTGAAAATGGAGATAAGGGGATTGATGTGGAAAACGCACGCAACTAGCACAGTTAAGACCTGACCTCAGTATTACTCAGATAGTATTCACATGTTAAGAGTAACAGAGAAGTTTCACACAGCTATTTTTTTCTTTTAATTATGATAATAAACAACAACAGCAAACAAGGATTTAGTTTGAGGGATGATCTACTGATCAGCTGAGATTCATGTGCTAACAGAAAATCCTGGAAGATATGTCTAACAAAGCATTAATATAGAAAATCTGAAGCTTGATGAAGATATTAAGGTAATAATTATTTAGTTTATGGTATTTGTTGATAGCATTATGGTGTATAACATTATCCCATTTCCAGAAATTATACATTTTATTTAATGTTTTTTTATTAAAAAAATTAACTAACAACATTTAGAAATCATTCCATTCTACATATGCAGTGATTCTTAATATCATCACATAGATGTATGATCATCATTTCTTAGTACATTTTCATCGATTTAGAAAAAGAAATAGCAAGACAACAGAAAAAGAAATAAAATGATAATATAGAGAAAAAAAATAAAAATACAAAATACAAAAAATATATAAAAAAACAAAAAACAAAAACAAACAAGCAAAAAAAACTATAGCTCAGATGCTGCTTCATTCAGTGTTTTAATGTAATTACATTACAATTAGGTAGTATTGTGCTGTCCATTTTTGAGTTTTTTTATTTAGCCCTGTTGCACAGTTTGTATCCCTTCAGCTCCAATTACCCATTATCTTATCCTATTTCTAACTCCTGATGGTCTCTGTTACCAATGACATATTCTAAGTTTATTCTCTAATGTCGGTTCACATCAGTGGGACCATACAGTATTTGTCCTTTAGTTTTTGGCTAGTCTCATTCAGCATAATGTTCTCTAGGTCCATCCATGTTATTACATGCTTCATAAGTTTATTCTGTCTTAAATCTGCATAACATTCCATCGTATGTATATACCACAGTTTGTTTAGCCACTTGTCTGTTTATGGACATCTTGGCTGTTTCCATCTCTTTGCAATTGTAAATAATGCTGCTATAAACATTGGTGTGCAAATGTCTGTTTGTGTCTTTGCCCTTAAGTCCTTTGAGTAGACACCTAGCAATGGTATTGCTTGGTCATATGGCAGTTCTATATTCAGCTTTTTGAGGAACCACCAAACTGCCTTCCACAGTGGTTGCACCATTTGACATTCCCACCAAGTGGATAAGTGTGCCTCTTTCTCTGCATCCTCTCCAGCACTTGTCATTTTCTGTTTTGTTGATAATGGCCATTCTGGTGGGTGTGAGATGATATCTCATTGTAGTTTTGATTTGCATTTCTCTAATGGCAAGGGACATTTAGCATCTCTTCAGGTGCCTTTGGCCATTTGTATTTCCTCTTCTGAGAGGTGTCTGTTCAAGTCTTTTTCCCATTTTGTAATTGGGTTGGCTAATATCATCCTCAATGGGGAAAAATTGAAAACTTTCCCCCAAAGATCAGGAACAAGACAAGGATGTCCATTATCACCACTATTATTCAACATCATGTTGAGGTTCTAGCCAGAGCAATTAGACAAGAAAAAGAAATACAAGGCATCAAAATTGGAAAGGAAGAATTAAAACTATCACTGTTTGCAGACGATATGATACTATACGTCGAAAACCCGGAAAAATCCACAACAAAACTACTAGAGCTAATAAATGAGTACAGCAAAGTAGCAGGTTACAAGATCAACATTCAAAAATCTGTAGTGTTTCTATACACTAGCAATGAACAAGCAGAGGGGGAAATTAAGAAACGAATTCCATTTTCAATTGCAACTAAAAGAATAAAATACTTAGGAATAAATTTAACTAAAGAGACAAAAAACCTATACAAAGAAAACTACAAAAAAACTGTTAAAAGAAATCACAGAAGACCTAAATAGATGGAAGGGCATACTGTGTTCATGGATTGGAAGACTAAATATAGTTAAGATGTCAATTCTACCTAAATTGATTTACAGATTCAATGCAATACCAATCAAAATCCCAACAACTTATTTTTCAGAATTAGAAAAACCAATAAGCAAATTTATCTGGAAGGGCAGGGTGCCCCAAATTGCTAAAAGTATCTTGATGAAAAAAAACAAAGCTGGAGGTCTCAAGCTGCCTGACTTTAAGGCATATTATGAAGCCACAGTGGTCAAAACTGCATGGTATTGGCATAAAGATAGATATATTGACCAATGGAATCGAATAGAGTGCTCAGATATAGACTCTCTCATCTATGGACCTTTGATCTTTGATAAGGCAGTCAAAACAATTCATCTGGGACAGAACAGTCTCTTCAATAAATGGTGCCTAGAGAACTGGATGTCCATATGCAAAAGAATGAAAGAGGACCCGTATCTCACACCCTATACAAAAGTTAACTCAAAATGGATCAAAGATCTAAACATTAGGTCTAAGACCATAAAACAGTTAGAGGAAAATGGAGGGAGATATCTTGTGAATCTTACAATTGGAGGTGGTTTTATGGACCTTAAACCTAAAGCAAGAGCACTGAAGAAAGAAATAAATAAATGGGAGCTCCTCAAAATAAACACTTTTGTGCATCAAAGAACTTCATCAAGAAAGTAGAAAGACAGCCTACACAATGGGAGACAATATTTGGAAACGACATATCAGATAAAGGTCTAGTATCCAGAATTTATAAAGAGATTGTTCAACTTAACAACAGAAATTATACATTTTAATCTTATTTAATTCTAAGTACCTACCTACCTATCTATCATCTCTATCAATAAATAGTTTAAATGTGGATAGTTTAAATATGCAAGTTAACATACAGTTATCTTAATTGGGTGAAACAAAACAATATCCAACTCAACATTGGTTAGAAGACACTCACTTAAATTTAAAGGTGAATATTTATTGAATAAGAGAAACATTTACTATACAATTAATTCAATTGAATTGGTTGTAAAAGGCTTTCCAAAAAAAGATAACACCATGCCCAGATAATTTCACTGGTAAAACAGTGACCTTGATAGTTTAAGGACTACTTGTTATGTATTTTGTAGGAAGTCCCTTAACTTGGGTTTTCCTGATGTGCTTTGAGTAGACCGGGATGATGATTTTGGGAAGAAACACAGTGCTGAAGACCACGTTAAAGAGCACAGGAGATATATTTATTTATTCATATATATATATATATATATATATATATATATATTATATCTATATGGGTTCGTGAGTATTTATTTATACTTAATTCCAAATCACATCATTCTGTTGTTCAAATTGTAACAGCTTAAGCTACTAGGAGATTTTTCAGGCTGGTGCCTGTGCTCTTTGATATGCCTTTTTTTTTTTTTTGAGCACTTTATTTCCTGGCTCATCTTATGTATTTCTTGCCTCAGCCCTAAATCCAATAACTTCTGTAAAGACCCTTGATACGTTTTATTGGAAAATGGCATTAGAAATCAAGACCTATGCACTGGACATATTGCTATAGGGATGTCATTTTCCTAGATTATTATAGAAGACAGAGTAAGTAAATACATGTATAAGTACTAATCTATGTATACAGACACATTTATAGTTATTTCTGTATTGATTTCTATCGACATTAAGGTAAACTTCATTCTATGCTGAAATCTTGATTCTAATTCACTAAGACCTCGTTTATCCAAGGTTTCCACCACTGCCTATTTCTAACCTCCCACTACAAAAATTAGAAACCACTCACTATTTATTCATTTACTTCTTCCAAGACTGTTTACATATAAAGCAGTAACAGACTTGTAAGCTTCTACCTCCATGAAAACTAACACTTCACCAGTTTGAGAACATTTATTTTGAACAGCTCCTTTTTCCTATACTCTTAAATGTTTAGTCAAAACACTTCACAAATAATGTATGTAAACACCCTTTTTTCCCCATCTGATTGAGTTTTTGTCACATATTTGCAATACGGTTAAGATTTTGCTGTTGTTTGTTGTAGTCTGAGTCTGCTTGCCTCATGAGTTCTCCCAATATCCTGTATGATTCTTTGGTTAAATTTGGCATATTAAGGTTCATTCTTGTGTTGTAAAATTTCTATGGATTTTGCCAAATACATAGTGTTTGTATCCAACCTGCAGTGCCATATAGATTGGTTGCACCACTCTAATTTTTATTTTTACTTTTCCTAGTCAAACACTATACCCTCCCCTAAACCCTGGAAACTACAAATCTTTTTTCAATACCTGTATTTTTTGTCTTTTTCAGCATACCATATAAATGAAGCCATTTGGTATGTTTTTAAGTTTGATTTCTTTCTGTCAAAATTAATGTAAACTACTTTCTATGCCTATACCATTTGAATTAGTATACCAGCAGTCATTGAGAGTTCTTGCTGCCCTCTCTGCACTCTTACCAGAATTAAGTATTGTCTGTTAAAAAAAACAGTCATTCTATTATCCTAATTAACAAAAATGTTGAATTCATTTTCATGTATTTATGTTCTTTATGCACATCTTCTGAGGAGTGCCTGTTCAAATCTTTTGCCATTTTTAATTGTTTTGCTTTCATATTGTTCAATTTTAAGGTTTCTTTGTATATTTAATATATAAGTCCTTTATCAATTTGAAATTAAAAATATTTCTCCCAGTCTGTGGCTTGACTTTTCATGCTCTTATCAATGTTTTTTTGCAGAGAGAGCCTTTCTAATTTTGATAACTTTCAATTTACAATTACTTTAATTCATGGATCACACTTTTGAATTCAAATTTAAAATTCTGTCTGCAAACCCAAGGTAGTGTATATTTTTGTTTATGTTGTTTTCCTAGTAGTTTTAAGTACTGTATTTATGAATATGACCCATCTTGGTTTAATATTTTTGTGAAAGGTTCAGTATATGTTGAAGTTCTTGTTCTTTCTTTCTTTCTCTTTATTTATGGCTGCTCAGTTGTTCCAGTCAACACCATTTATTGAAAAGACTATTCTTTCCCACTGAATCGGGCTTACACATTTCTTGAATATATTCAAACTCAGTTCAATATATTTGCAAGGTTGTATTTTTCCCATTTCTTCCATTGATCTGTTCTTCAAATACCACATCACATTGATGACTGTAGATTTATAGAAAGCCATGATATTGGAAAACATGAGTCTTCTGGTTTGGTTTAAACTTCTCAGAGTTGTTCTCGCTGTCATAGTACTGTTGCCCTCTCTATAATCTGAAAACAATTTTGCTGATCTCTACAAGAAGTGCTTGATGAAGTCTTAACAGGATTACATTGAATCTGTAGATAAAAGTGGGAGTAATTGATGGAACAATAGTATTGAGTCTTCCAATCTGTGAATATGAAATATCTCACCAACATTTTAGATCTTCTGTTATTTCTTCCACACTATTTATAATTTTCTGAAAAAGTATTCGGAACTTATTTGCATATTCAATATAACAAATACTAAATACTTCATTTTATGATATTTAAAATGTTAATTTTCATCATTTAATTATTAATGTTTTATAGGAAATCAATTCAGGGTTTTATATTAATGCTGTGTTCTGTGCCTTTGCTAAATTTGTTTCTTAGCTCTAGGACTATTCTCTCCTAGTTTTAAGCTTAATTTGCTCTTATTCTCTAGTTTCCTAAAGTGGAAGTTTAGGTTCTTGATTATGGATCTTCTTTTTTAATATATTAACTCTGTGCCTTAATTTTCCTTGTAAGCACAGTTTTAGCTGTGTCCCATTTATTTTTGTAACTTGAATCTTAATTTCAGCTAGTTTAATATTTATTTATTTCCTTCCAGACTCTGTTGACCTATATGTTTCTAAAAAAGTGTTGTTCACATTTATTGGGAATTTTCTAGCTATCCTTCTACTATTGACTTCTAGCTTAATTCTGTCATGATCTGAAGCAAAAAATTCTGTGTATTTTTTATGCTTTTCCATTCATAAATATATAAGTTTTATGGCTCAGAATGTGGTCTATTTTTGTGGCTGTTCCCTGAGAATTTGTGAAAAATCTTTAGTCTGTTCTTGCTGAATAGAGTGTTATATAAATGTCAATTACATCAGCTTACTTGATTGTGCTATTGAGGTCAATTATATCTTTATTAATTTTTTTGTATACTTTATCTATCAGTTCATGAGAGGGTGGCATTGAACCTACCTATAATATTTAATTTGGTTGTTTCTTCTTTGATCCGTCAGTTTTTGCTTCATGAAGCATGGTACTTTGTTGTTAGGTATGTTCAGGCTTAATGGCAGGTTTAGCAAATGTTATGTCATCTTGAGATTTGCCCCTATTATCACTAAGTAATGTCTGTGTTCAGACAGTTATTAAGACTTATTCTTTCTCTGAAATGAATGTGGTCATTCCTGCTTTCTTGATTTGTGCTTGAGTGGTAAATGTTTATCTATTCAACAATATTAATCTTCATATTCAAGTGAGTGTCTTGTAACCAATGTTTAGTTGGATCTTTTTTTTAACCCAATTAAAATATCTGTATGTTAATTTGTATATTTAGACCACTCATAGTTATACTATCTATTAATAGATAAATGATAGATTGATAAATAGGTAGATAGATAACTATACTTTTTCAAGTGTAATGCTGATACTTTACACTAGCATATTTCAATTCTGTCTTCCCACTCCTTGTGACATTGCTGTTATTCATTTCACTTCTGCATACGCTATACATAACAAAAACATTGCTTTAATCTGTCATTTACCTCTTATACAAGTATGAAAAAGAAAGATTTTTTGACATTTATTTATTAGTTTTTTGATGTTCTTCCTTCTTTATGTATATATTATTTTCTAACATATATTATTTACATTCTACCTGAAGAATTTTCTTAACCATTTTTCAGGTGTTTCAGCAATTAATTCTTTAAAATTTTGTTCTCCTGAAAAATTTTCATGTCTCTGCCACTCTGAAGTCAATTTTCTTTAGATACAGCATTCTGACTTGAAATCTTTCTTTGTTCAATACATTCATGATTTCACCTCACAGTTTTATTATTTGCATGGTTTCTAATGACAACTCTTTAATAATTCTTACCCTTATTTCTGCTATCCACAGGAGTTTCTCAGAACTTTTAGCTCTCAGTTAATGTGCCCTTATCAATAATTTTGCAACTGAACATTAATGATGGAGTACTCAGAATATGTTCATAATCCAAGATAGAATCATTTTTATGCCAATATATATTAGAAAATATGTGTTCTCATAATTAAAATGAACTAGTTCCTTACAACGTCTCATCTCTTTCCAGTTGGGACAATGATATCATGGGTACCAGTTATTTAAAATTCACCACTAGTTTTAGATGTGATGAAACACATCTAAACACTATGACTCTGGAATAAACACTAACTACCACCTGAAATCAGGACTTCTATTCCAACATAGTCTGAATATATAAGGAAACAAAGCATGTTTTTCTCAAATTGGTCACTAGGTAGGAGTGGTAGCAAAAGAGTTCTACCCTTTGGTTCAAACACAGATGAATTCTACTTTTAGGGACTGTAATAGATTGTTTCCACTGGTAGCTGCAGCAATTCTTCTCATCCCATATATCCTTGGCAAATGATTTCATCCCTCCACCCTTCAAGAAGTGGAATGTACTTTCCTTTCCTTTAAATCTGACTTGTCCTGTGACTGTTTTGACCAACGGAGAGCAGAGAAGTCTTCTCAAGTTCTAGTAGCAGGATTTAAGTGGTCTTAAAAGGATTCTTGTCTTTCCCCCTTGAAGCTGTGGGCCAAGAAAAGAAGTCTACTGGAGAAGCCAGATGAAGGAAGACCCTGGAGGATCTCTTGGGAGATCTAAGCTACACAAAGGAGAACTAAGAGGTCTTATCTATTAGCCAGTGAACAGACATGTGACTGAGAACATGACAGATGTGGTAGCCCCAGCCAGGTGACACTGAAAGCAGCTAAATGGCAAAACCCATCTGACAAAATATAGTATCACTTACCAGATATTGAGTAGAGATATCAATGAAGCTAATCTTGATAGGATTAAGGTATATGTGAAGATTGAGTAAAGGAGCCTATCACTCATATTTTAAACTTCAACTTCTGTGTGAGACTAAAGGGAGAGATTTTATTTGGTTCAAAATTTATATTATTGGTAGTACATTTTCTTATTTAACTTGTATGGTCAGTTTAGTTGAACTTCATAAGCACATGGAATTTTGAATAGAGAGTGAGATTTTGTTGGTTTGTCCAGGTTAGTGTGATGCCCCTATAAATCCCAGAGTGATTTGGAGAGTGAATAAAGAAAGATTTGCAAAGGCCCCTTGGGGAAATGGGGAGAAAGGGGAAATATTCAACTTCTCTATTTGGAGAATTTCTGATATTCTCACAAGCATGGAGACAACCAAATCAATAGGCTATGTCTTGGATCTTGGGGGGTTCCCCCATGAAATTATTCCTTCAAAGAATAGGCTAAGCATTAACGAATTGAGAAAACCATCTTGACCAAAAGGGGGAAGAGAGAAATGAGACAAAATAAAGTGTCAGTGGCTGAGAGATTCCAGAGTTGAGAGATTATCCTAGAGGTTATTCCTTTGCATTATATACATATATCCCTTTTTAATTTATTGGAGTGGCTAGAGGGAAAAACCTAAAACCATAGTGCTGTGTTCCAGTAGCCTTATTTCTTGAAGATGATTGTATAACAATATAGCTTTTGCAATGTGACTGTGTATTTGTGAAAACCTTGTGTCTGATGCTTCTTTTATCTAGGGTATGGACAGATGAGTAAAAAATATGGATAAAAATAAACAAATAATAGGGGGCAAAGACAAACATAAATTGGGTAGATGGAACTACTAGTGGTCAATGAGAGGGAAGGTTAAGGGGTATGGCATGTATGAGTTTTGTTCTTTTTCCTTTTGTATTTCTTTTTCTGGAGGGATACATATGTTCAAAAAAAATGATCATGGTGATAAATATGCAACTATACCATGACATTGTGAGCCATTAATTGTACACCATATATGGAAAGTTTGTATATTAAGAATGTCTGTATGTTTGTAGGTTAAGTTTTACTGATAAAATATTTACTTTTAAATATATAGTATCACCCAGCTGAAGTTTAGCAATCCACAGAATCATAAGAAAATTGTTTTTTTAATGTTAAGACATTCAGTTTTTTATTGGTTAACTCTGCAGCATTAGATAACTGAGACAAGAATATACCAAAAGAAGAAAAAAGAAACCAAAACATAACATTGAAATTAATTCAGAAACCTTATGATTACTTATAAAATCTACATTTTGAAAATATTCTAAATAGATTTCAAAATAAATCAAATAAATAATTATGAAAATACCAATAACAGCCAATATTTTAACCTAATGGAAAATAAATAAAAATATAAAATCAAAGAACCCAAGTAAAGCTGTTTTAACCTTAAATTTGAATTGGTATTTGTGCTGGTTTGAAAGGAAGTATGCCCCCTAAGAAAAGCCATGTTTTAATATAAATCCCATTTCATAAAGGTAGAATAATTTCTACTCAATGCTGTATGTTTCAAACTAATGAGATCATCTTCCTGGTTGATGTGATTTAGTCAAGAAGGGTTTTTAAACTGGATTAGGGGATGACATGTCCCCACCCATTTGGGTGGATCTTGATTGGTTTATTGGAGTCCTATAAAAGAGGAAATATTTTGGAGAATGAGTGATTCAGAGAGATTCAGAGAAAGCAGAATGATGTAGCCATGAGATGCAGAGAGTACATGAGCCAACAACCTTTGGAGAAGAAGAAGGAAAACGCCTCCCGGGAAGCTTCATGAAACAGGAAGCCAGGAGAGAAAGCTAGCAGATGATGCTGTATTCACCATGTGCCCTTCCAGCCAAGAGAGAAGCCCTGACTGTGTTCGACATGTGCCTTCTCACTTGAGAGAGAAACCCTGAACTTCATCGGCCTTCTCGAACCAAGGTATCTTTCCCTGGATGCCTTTGATTGGATATTTCTATAGACTTGTTATAATTGGGACATTTTCTTGGCCTTAGAACTGTAAACCAGCAACTCATTAAACTCTCCCTTTTAAAAGCCATTCCATTTCTGGTATATTGCATTCTGGCAGCTAGCAAACTAGAACAGTATTATAAACTTATTTTCCTCTTAAAATTATTTTGGGTCTTTCCACTAAAAAGTTCACAAAAAACGATGAGAACTTAGTAGAAATGAACTCATCATGAATCAAGATTTTGATTTCTATGTAGTATTTCCCAACAGGAAGAATTAGGGTCACTTCCAAAAATGTCTCAAAACAAGGAATCCCTCAGAAACCAATAGGGCCAATTCAAAAGGACACAGAAGTAAGGGCTCCAAATATTAAAGAAAAGGACAACTGAGGAACAAAGTAAATCATACCTGCACTGTGTTAAAAAATATCAAATTTTTATCATTTAAATTTTTATAAGCTAATTCATATATTTATAATATTACAACAAAACTCCACATTGGCCAATGTAGGATTTTCAATGTAATCAACATACTATTCTTATAGAAAAAGAAAAAAAAATGGAGCTCATGTCTTAATTCCATATCTGAAATACATCTTGGAGTAACAAAATAGCAAATCACAGAGAATTTTTATAGAATATTTTAAATCAACCATTGCAAAAGGATTTACTACTAGGAGAATGCTATCATTAGATTTTGTAACATCTAATCATAGGCACTGCTCATCAATGGAAGTTAATATTAGATGAAGCATTGATGAGGAATTTTATATTGAGAAATTAGTTTAGCACCATTCTACTGAGTTATAGAAGTAGGGCATAACTACAAATATAATTTTTCTTTTGTATTTAAATCTTGGCATGAAATGACTGAATGATTTTCGCACAGTAATTCAGACATTGATTAGAAGATCTCAGAAAATTTCTACATTTGAACTTTTGCCTAGAAGTCATTCTAATTAAGAAAATTTCTCATCATTGTATTTGGTTAAAAGCAAAACCTAAAAATTGCAACCAAGAAAGTCAAAATACATACAATTTCATCAGATTTCCAAGACTCAAATCGAACACATGGAAATTTAAGGGAAAAGTCATGAACAAAATTTTCATTTACAGTACCATGACCTTTAATGGAAAGCGCTATAACTGTGGCACAGTTTCCATATTTTAAATCACATACATGCACTATAAGGTGATTGAAAGCAATTGTTTCCATTTTTATAAGCGAATGGCAGTTACCTCTAGTATTTTCTTTAAACCATTTTGCCTATTAGTTATGTTTTCTTTTTAGGAACCATGTCCCCTTTGAAAAGACTAAAATAAATGATGTTTAAAATCACTAAAAACAACCTATTATCCAACTCCACTGTGCTAAAAATCAGGAGACATGGGCTATAGTCCTCTCTCCCTATTGTATGACTTTGAAATTTTGTCTGGCTTTAAATTTTCTAGACCCTAATGTCTTTAGCTATGAAATTAGGGAGAAACATTAGCTAAAAATTATATGATTCTGTAATTCTATAAGCTATTAGCAATGCTGTTAAATCTCATGATAGTGTTATTCTCATGTAGTAGGAAAATTTTCAGAACTGTAGATCACTTAATGGCAAGTGCTAATTCATCAACAGTACCTCCCTGCTGCTTATATGAAACTGCCACTTTTTGTGTTGATAGACTCATACTTTGTCCAGGGGTTATCAATATAATAAACATATTTTTCCTTCTGAAATAGTTGTGACATTTATTAACAGGTCAATATGTTAGTACATGGAATGACAGTATGAAAAGGAGCACCTATGCCAATGTATTTGATTCCTAAGCAGTTATTCTCCCAACTATTCTCATTTTACCAAGTCATTTTCTATTCTCTTAATAGATATCATACAATTCTTACAATCTTGAATAAGGTTTATTCAATTTATTTCAATTCTAAATGTTTTTCTCATAAAATATCATTGAATGAGAACAGGAAAGGCAGAAATATCCAAGATCAGATAAACAAGGACAGGTTGAAACAATTCCATGAATGAGTCAATATCACTACATTAGACAGTAACTACTTAGAGATAAAATGCTTCTTTCACAGTTGTTCAATTTCAGTTACTCTTGGTCAACCTTAATTTTTTATGCAATAAAAACAAGTATAAAAGACTTTAAGCATGTGACTATGTGAGATTTTTGTGTAATAAACAAGCTGTGCTTTCTATTTGTAGGCTGCAACTTAGCCAAAGTAAAAACTATAAGCTTAAGTTCCATAGATTTAAATCCTAGTTATGCTATTTCCTTTTAAAAAATAAGGTTATAGCAGACACTTTTCTCTAACAATCCATACGCAAACTTTTACATCATGGAATCCCTTTAATTATGCAGATTTCTTTTCAGACAATTTCAGTTTACTTTGCTGCTGCTTTATAAAACCTATTACAATCAATATTAGCAACAACTTTCAATATTACCAACTTCATTATTTGTATTACGATTATTCTGTCTGGATTTGCTTGCATCGTTAGACATTTCTATTTTGATACTTTCTTGATGTTGCCAGGACATAGCTCTCTTTGAAGCATGCATGTATGTAAAAACATTAGTTTGAAAGTGAAATTTTCTATCCCATAGGTGACAGATGCCCGACTTTTATTTTTGCTTATTAAAGCTTACCCACCCATTAGACTACTTCATTCTTATAAAAGAATGTCTGCATCTGTAAAATTGTGCTGTATCTTAAAGAAACCTATATGATATATTTAAGATAAATTTTGAAGTCACAGAATATGGCGTTTTGGAATTTTTGTTAAAAAAGCTAATCCATCACTTAGTCCTAGATCACTAGTTTGGTAGGAAAATCGTCAGAATTATTTCTTTTTCCTCAGCCTTTGTAAAAGTTTTCCTAAGATCTAGAAGGACTTGGAGATTCCTGGAAAATGTAAAAGAAGCTTCAATTATCTTTCTGTCAAATAGGCTTTTGGTAGCATTGTTGTTAAAGTTAACTAATTCCTCTATTGCTGAGGACACCCGCTTTCTTGTTATTCATAGCATATGAGAAAATTTTCCTTTTCTTCCTAGACATCCAATATAATCTGTTCCAGAGAAACAGCCAAAGATTTTATGTAGTTTCTATTCATTTTATTTGGTTACAATTTGTCTGAGACAAAAGTACCCAGGCTATGACTGTTCATTTAAAACAGAAGGATGCAAATTTACCAAAAAAAATATAAATCAACTGTTTTATATTTCAATAAATCATACCTTTACTACTATTAAATTTAATATTCTTCAATACAGAAAGCAACTGTATTGTAGTGTAAAATACCATCTCTCTCTAGGATATATTACAATTGGCAACTTCTAGAGATTCAAGAAGACATTTTATTATCACTTCATATATTCTTGCGTTCAAAGGTAGGACTCATGCTTTGAAAATAACAGTTTGCAGAGAGAAAAGAAAAATAAGCTACCTGTTTGTGGTGGGCATAGTGGTTTTGATTTTCTTATGTTGACCAAAATTGATTTTCTCCTTCAAATATATCTTAAACTAATAGTTTGTGTTTGCGTCATAACCTGAATGAAGTAACTTACTTATTAACTCAATTGCTTTCTGTAGATGTATTGATGGATAGGCAGAAAAATATAGATATAAAGACAGATACAACAAAAATACAGACATTTTTGTAATCAACACCAGACACTCTGGTGGAAAAGTCTGTCAGACATTACATTTTGTGATATTAAATGAAAATAATCTGCATATGTATATCAATGTATTGTAAAGGACAAAGCAAAGAAAACTATGTTTAATAATAATATGTATATAAAATATCACTAACTGATATATTTAATACTTACTGTTACACATACTATAAAATATCATTATGCATATTTAGTGGCCATACATAGCTTGAGAATTGTGCAGACACAGTTCTTTTCCTGCAGTGTTACGCAGAACCTCTGCTATGCTAATTTGAATGGTGAATCTCTTACAGAAAGATAGCTTACTTTGCTTTTTCCAACCATATTTGACTATGGAAAATGTTCATCACGGAGAATTCCAAAAGACTTGCATTCTATAGAACATTCCTTTTAAATGGTTCAATACTACACTTTCTTGGGAACTTCAGAAGCCTTCACCACAGAATTTATTCTTCCTCCAGTCACCTTACTTTCTATATGAGGCATACTCCTCAAAATCTTCCATACTATTTTTGAAGCTGATACACTGATGAGACAGTAATTCTTTAATATTAGGGGTAAGATATAAGTTTAATGCTAACTACAAATGTCTTTTTATGGAGTTTAATATTTTTACAATCTTGCTAGAAATATGAAATATCTGACCTTTACCATTTCATGTAATTCTTGAAAATTATTACATTTCCTACTGCTTTGACCTTTTCTCTATGCTATTATTTGATTAGCTTTTCTTTTTCATAATTTCCTAGTAATCCAGACTTTATAGGCAAATCATTCATAAAATCTGTTATCCTCTTACAGGTCTCTTTCAAAACTGACAAGAAGATTGAATCAATTTAAGAAGATATGGTTAACATTTTATATTATATTTAATGTTATATAAAAATAGAAATATAAAGATAAACCCTTGACTGTGTCTGAGTCTGGTGTCTCTATTTTCAATACAATGCAATTGAACTTGTTTTTAATCTGATTTGACAATTTCTGCTCTTTGATTGAGGTGATCAATCTTTTCAGATATCATGTAGTCATTGATTTGATGATTTTATAACTGCCATATTGCTATTTCTTTTCAATTTCTCTCATGTTTTTCCTGTTCCTCTACTCTTCATTTGCTATTTTCTTTTATGTTAAACATGTTTTTAGTATGTAATTTGTAATCTCTCTGTTGATTTTCTATTTGCTCTATGATGTACAATTTGTACCTTAATAAATCACAATCCATTTCTCATTTTACTAACAATTCCAATAAAATATAGCAATTTAGCTCAATAATAGCTCCATGTCCTTTTACAGCAATATTTGTAATAAACCTAACACCAAGTGTTACACTAATTGATTTATATGGTCTGTATCTTTAATGAAGTTATACAAAACAACAAGAAAAATTAAATGTGAATGCATTGTATATATAGCAACATATTTACCTGTCTAGTGCTTTTCATTTCCACTGGAGTTAATTAATTGTTCACTCTGGCTAGAGTTTATCAATTTCATTGATCTTATTTCAAAGAACTAGCCTTTCACTTTTTCTTTGATATTTTTCTATTGTTTTAAATCTCAATTTCATTTCTGAACTTTTAGTTTTATTATTTCTTATCTGTTTACTTCAGATTATTCTACCATTTTTTCATGGAACATTAGGTAATTACTTTTAAACCATTCATCCTTTCTAATATGCACATTTAATTTAAAAGAATCTTTCAAGCACTGCTTTACCTGCCTCTCACAAAAAAATGTACTATATTGTTTTCATTTTCATTTGATTTAAAATACTGTCTACCTCCCCTGGTGAATTCCTATTTAATGAATAAGTTATGTAGAAGTAGTTGCTTAATTTCTAAGTATTTGGCATTTTCCAGATTTTTAATTGTAGATTTCTAGTATAATTCCCTTGTGATCAAAAAAGGCACTTTGTATGTCTCCAATTCTTTCAAATTCATAGATATGTCTGATGGCACAGAATATCTTCTATATTGGTAGATGTTCCAAATACACTTAAAGCTATGCATTATGCTTCTGTTTTTGTTTATAAATATTAAGTAGGTCAACTTTGTTGATATTTTTATCAGGTCTTCTATATCTTTACTGCATTTTTGTCTACTTGCTATGTTGCTTTGGGAGAGATGAGTGTTAATGTCTCCAATGATAACTGCTTTTTTCTATTTCCTTTTTGAGTCTATCAGATTTTGCTGCAAGTATTTTCAAGCTTTGTTAAGTTTATTATGATTTTTCTGTGAATTGATCAGATTTTCATTATGTAATGTCCTTCTCTATTTGTGGTAATTTCATTTTTTACATAGTTTTACTTTTATCCTGTAATTATTCTATATGTTTACATAAATTAGATTTCTATATAGACATACAAGTCTTTCTTAAAATCCACTCGACCATATCATTAATCAGGTCTTTTATAGTTTATATGTAATGAAATTATTAATAACATCTTATGGTTTATCTTCTTTTCTGCTTGCTAGATTTTGCATTTTTATTCTATATATTGTTCCCTATTGGCTAATTATTCATAATTTTTGAAATAGTGGTTGCCCTAGAGATAGCAATATATAACTTTAATTATCAGAATCTACTTTCAAATAATATTAAATCACTTCACATTTAGTGTAAAAAACTTAGTATAGAACATGAAAAACCTAATTCCTCCTCCCTTTCCCTGTGTTTCTTTTTATGTTGTTTTTGACATATATTTAACTTTTACATATGTCAATATCCCTATAATATATTTTTTCTATTTTTCTTCAAAGAGTCAATATTCTTTTATAGCAATTTTAATTAATAATTATATATTTACTGTCTTTTTTATCATTTCCAGAGGTCTTTATTTAGTGGATAGATCCAGATTTCTGTCTGGTGTCATATTGCTTTTACCTGTAAATGATCCTTTAGTATTTCTTAAGACACATCTGTTGGCTATGTATTTTATCAGCTTTCATTTGTCTGATAAGAATCCTCCTGTTTGTTTGCTTGGCCCTTGTTCTTAAAAGATATTTTTAGGGAAACATAGAATTAAGTTGATGGACTTGTTTTCACATTGTTGTATTTAATATGTAACATATTGCTGTGTTTTCTGTTGGTTTTGGTAGTTTCTTACAGGAAGCCTGCTGTAATCTTTCCCCCCTCTTTATGCAATATTATGTTGTCTGAAAGATCTTCTGTTTATCTTTTATTTCAACCACTTGAATATATTGTCCATGTGTTTAAGTGTCATTCTTGTCACTTGTTTCTGTATTTATAATACTTGCGAGCCTTTGAAACTCTTAAATGTTTAAAATTCTTTATAATTTTTTTTAAAAGTCTCAGTATTGTCTCTTCATGTATTTATTCTCTCTCTTCTAACCCTCTCTCTCAGGGATGCAACTACTCTTATGCTAGAATGCTTGATATTTTATAATAGCTCTTGAATATTCTATTTTTTATTTGTTTATTTGTTTGCTTTATTTTGTTTTTACTCTTTTTTCCCATTGTTTCACTTTAACAGGTTCTTGTGGTCTGTCTTCAAATTCACTGATTCTTTTCTTAGAAATGTTGAGATTACATATGAGCTCTTGAATGAATTTTCATTTTTGCTATAATGTTTTGTTTTTATTTATAATATTTCCATTTTACTCTCCCTCATAGTTTCATTTTGGCATTGAAATGTCCCATATTTTCATCTGTTGCAATTTTAGTTTGCTGAAGCTGATGAAATGCAGTATACTAGAAATGGACTGACTCTTAAAAATGGGGATTTATTAGCTTACAAGTTTATACAGTTCTGAGGTGAAAATATCCAAATCAAGGCATCAATAGGACAATACTTTCCTCTGGAAGAAAGACTGCTGGGTGATCTGGGACTTCTCTGTCACATGGAAAAATACATAGTGGCATCTGCTAGTCCTTCTCTCCTGGGATTCATTCCTTTCAGCTTCTGACTGTTTGTGACTTTCTTTCTAAGCTTCTGTGCATTTTTCTCTTTTGGTTTCTGTCTCTCAACTTCCCTGGCTTCTTTCTGTCTTTTATCTTTTATAAAGGGTTTCAGTAAGAGGATTAAGACCCACCCTGAATGACACAGGTCACACCTCAAGTTAAGATCCTTCTCATGAAATGATCCTGCTTAGAATGGGCCCATATATATATATGGGAATGGTTTAGCTTTAAGAATGTGGTTTTCTGGGGTACATTGAATTTGAAACCATCACAGTTGCCCATCTTTTTTTATTATTCTCTCTGGCTTTTATTATAGTCAATTTAACTGTCTGGTAATTCCAACTTCTGAGTCATATCTGAACTGGATTCATCTGGATCAGCATGCTAGTTCCTCCTCAGATCTGCAGTACTAAAGGAATTACTTTGAAATCTCTTTCCTTGTCCTCAATCTATGGAGTATCAGGTGCAGGTCCACGACAAAGAAACTGAGAATGTATGCAACCTCACTGAGTGTCTGGGTCTCCCATGGATTCTACATTGTCATACTGACCCATCATTAACCTTTAGTTATTTGCCAAAATTTGGTTGATTTTCTTATTCACTTGTGTGTATTTATGGAAGCAGCATCTTCCTCATGCTGTCCACCATACATAAACAAGTGTGAGCATCCCATCTTTTTTGGGGGAAGATGGTGTCTTGTTAACATTGCATTACAATATGGGGTTGCCTGGTGATCTCAGCTCTTTTATGGATTCAAGAAAATTGTAATATTGTAGTTGATCATCTGTTGTCTCCTCCATCCCCACATTGTGAGGGTGGAACTGGCATTATTTATAGATTTCTACATCCTAGGCAGAAACACAACCTGGCTCTTATTTTTATGTTTTGGTTCTGAACTTTTTTTGCCAGGATGGATAAGTAAGATATCAGTCAATATCAGGGACACACAACCACTTGAAAAAATAAAATAAAATGTGCAGCCTAAAAGCTAATAGAAGAGATAATAAAGGAACATTTTAAATTACTTGGTTCCAAAAGTAGGAAATAAGGAAAATTGGAACAAAATGGAACAAGTAAAATGATGAGAGACATAAACCCACCAAATTATTAATAATCATATTAAATGGAAACTGACTACAGATTCTAATTAAAAGGCATGTGTTGTAAGACCAGATTAAAAAAGGAAATGCATTTATAAGAAAAACTTTTTAAAGCCAAAGAGACTGAAGTTAAAATGTAGGAGAATTTTACATTCACACAGTAATCCTAATAAATGTCAGTGTGGCAATGACAACATCAGACAGGACAAGGAACATGACCTGAGGTAAGAAGGGACATTTCATAGCAATAAGAGGGTCAAATTCCCAAGAAAATCTAACCCTCTTGAAAACACACACATCTCATAACAGAGATTCAGAACACAAAGCAAAAGTGAAGGACTAAAGGGAGAAACAGACAAATCCACAATCATTGCTTGAGATTTTAAAACCACCCCTCAGTAAATAATAGGAAAAGTCAACAAAGAAATTCATTAACTAGAGAGAAGACTTCAATAACAGTATAAATCAATTGGATCTAAGTGATATAATTTATAGAGTACTAACAAAAGGACAGAACATATTCAAGTGCACATGAAACATTCACCAGGATAAACCAAATGCAAGGTCATAAAACAAGTCATAATATATTTCACAAAACACTGAAATCATTCAAAAGTTATTTTCTACCAACAATGGAATTAAATTATAAATCAATCACAAAATGGTATCTAAATACTCCCTAAATATTTGTAAATTAAACAAAACACTTCTAAATAAAGCAATTTCAAATATAAACTCATGAGAGAAATTAGAATATATTTTGAATGAATGATAATGAAAACACAATATATAAAAAATTGGGGGATATAGCTAAAGAAGTTAGGGTTGAAAGATAGTATCCTCAGTCGAAAAAGAGTACCCTCAAGAAACTACAAAATAAAGAGCAAATTAAGCATAAAGTAAGTAGACCAAAATTAAAGCAGAGATCAATAGACAAGCAATAGAAAAAGATCAAAGAAAAAAGGTTGATTTTTTGAAGGAGTTAGAAAATGGACAAATCTCTAGCAAGAATTATGAAAAGGGGAGAAAACATCACCAGTACTGGGAGTGAGGGTGAAGTATCACCACAGACAGCAAGGGGCTGCCAAGGTCAAATCACCAACTTGCATACCATCAAATTTAAAACTGTGCATAAAACTTTCTAATTCCTTGAAAAACAAGAACTTTCTCAATATGACTTAAGAAGAAATAGAACACATGAATAACTCTGTATTTGGCAAAAAATTTAACTGATAACTGACATTCTTTTCACAAAAAAATGCTGAGAGCCCCATGGATTCAGTGGTGAGTTCTACCAAACACTTGAAGAACAACTAATATTTAACAAAAACTCTTTCAAAAAACAGAAGAAAAGAATACTTTCTGACTTATTTTATAAGGCCAGCATTACTCTGATAGCTTTGTTTTTTGGTTATACAAGAAAAAAGATGTTACTGACAAAAATGACCCACAAAGTTAGGTACAATTTTTGGTTTTGAATTAACAAATAGAATAGCAATTTATAAAAAGGATAATATATCTTGACCAAGTGAGTTTATCACAGGAATATGTGTTTGGCTGAACTTTTAAAAATCTGCCACCATTTTCACTATATGGAAATAAAATCATAAACCAACTCATCGGATGCAGACATCATTTGACAAAATTCAAAATGCATTCATGAAAACAAATCACACTAAAGCAGGAATAGAAGTATGAAAAGAGTATCAGTGGAAGACAAACAGCTAGCCATACACTTCATGATGAAATACCCAATGACTTTTTTAATTGTGAAATATAACATATATACAAAAAAGCAACAAATTTCAAAGTATATTTTAACAAGCAGTTATAGAGCAATTTCAAAGTCTGATATGGGTTATAGTTCCACAATTTCAGGTTTTTCTTTCTAGTTGGTCCAAGACACTGGAGACTAAAAAGAAATATCAATATAATGATTCAGTAGTCATACTCACTTGTTAAATCCTAATTTCTTGGTTATAACTCCCCCTTATCCTTATTTTTAGTGATGTCTGAGTTATGCCCATTCTAACTTTTATCATGTTGAAAAGGGGTGCCAAAAATTTGGGACAAGGGGATAGAACTGGTTGATGTTCTTGGAGAGACTAATGCCTCTCTGGGTTTCAGGACTTACCTGGCCTAGGAATTATTCTGAAAGTTGTAGGTCTCTGGAAAGTACTCGGTGTGTACAACTTTTGTAGATCTCCAATAGGGCCCTGGGTGCTCTTTAAGATTAACAAGAATAATGTTGGTTGGGGTTTGGTGAACCATGGCAATTAGCTGAAGTTTGCAGTATGAGCAGCCTCCAGAATATCCTCTTGACTCTATCTGAACTCTCTTAGCCAATGATAAATTATTTTGTTACACTTCTTTTCCCCTTTTGGTCAGGAAGGCATTATCGATCCCATGATGCCTGGGCTGGGTTCATCCTTGGGAGTCATGTCCCAGTAGAGGGAAAGGGAATAATTTTACTTGCAGAGTTGGGTTTAGAGAGAAGCTACAACAGAGCAACAAAAGAGGTTCTCTGGAGGTAACTCTTAGACATAATTATAGTAGGCTGAGCTTCTCTACTACAGAAATAAGTTTCATAAGAGCAAGCCTCAAGATCAAGGTGTGCTGGTTTGAAAGGATGTATGTACCCTAGAAAAGCCATGTTTTAATCCCAATCTTATTTTGTAAAGGCAGCTGTTTCTTCTAATCCCTATTCAGTAGTGTATGTTTGAATCTGTAATTAGATCATCTCCCTGGAGATGTGGCTCAATCAAGAGTGGTTGTTAAACTGGATAGGGGGAGACGTGTCTCCATCTATTTGGGTGGGTCTTGAATAGTTTATTGGAATTGTATAAAAGAGGAAACATTTTGGAGAAAGTAAGAGGTTTGGAGAGAGCAGAGAATGGTGCAGTACCACAAAGCAGAGAATCCACCAGTCAGTGACCTTTGGAGATGAAGAAGGAAAATGCCTCCTGGGGAGCTTCATGAAACAGAAACCAGGAAAGGAAGCTAGCAGGTGATGCTGCATTCACCATGTGTGCTTCCAGCTGAGAACAAAGCCCTGACCATGTTCGCCATGTACCTTCTCACTTGAGAGAGAAACCCTGAACTTTACCAACCTTCCTGAAACAAGGTATCTTTCCCTGGATGCCTTAGATTGGACATTTCTATAGACTTGTTTTAATTGGGACATTTTCTTGGCCTTAGAACTGTAAACTAACAACTTATTAAATTCCCCTTTTTAAAAACCATTCATTTTTGGTATATTGCATTCAGGCAGCTAGCAAGCTAGAACACAAGGACTTGGCCTATTAACTTGAGAGTCACTAGTATTTGAGAGAATATCAGGGGTTTCCCAGGTAGAAAAGTTTAATGGTTTCACAGTTTTTTCTCACATCCTTCCAAGGTATTGCAGCATTTAGGATATACATATTGTACAATTCCACTAATACAGAATATCCAGAACAAGCACAGAAACAGAAAGTAGATTAGTTGTTGCCATTGGCTGAGGGCCAAAGAGAACAGGGAATGACAGCTAATGAGTACAGATTTTTTTTCAGCTGATCAAAATATTGTAAAACTGATCATGGATGTGCACTCATCAGTAAATAGGACCTGAGTCAGGGAATGATTGGATTCCTTAGATTTCAGAGAAAGCATGGTCCTGTCAACATCTTGATTTCAGATTTCCAGGCTCCAAAACTGTCAGACAGCAAACTCTACTGCGGTTTGAGCCAACCCCTTTGTGGTATCTGTTACAGCAGTCTTGGCAAACTAAGGCTACAACAGCCATTAGACCTAAACACTTCTGCTCATCATCACTGGGCTCAAGCAGAGGCACAGCATAATCAAAGTGCTGCAAGCTCATGAAAATGATCCAGTCTACAAAAGCAGCAAGAAAAAATGACATTTCCTACACAGAAATAATAATCTAGTAAAGGGCTGACTTCTCATGAGAAACAATGGAGGCCAGGAAACATAGAAGCATTATCTGCAAAGTGCTGAAAGAGGAAAACTAAAATTCTGTAGCCATCAAAAATGTCCAATATTAAAGGTGAAATAAGTATATTTTCAGACAAAAGAAATCTTAAAGAATATGTAATCAGCAGACCTATACTATAAGAAATGCCAAAACAATTTCTTAAGGCTAAAGGGAAATAATACCAGCTGGCTATATGAATCCTCGGGAAAGAATTATGAATGGAAGTGGTAAATGCAAAAGGTTATTTTGCATTTTTTTCTCTTGACTTTAAAATACATATAGTAGTATTATATCTTTTATTGGGGTTACAGTGAAGGTAAATGTAACACGTGAAAATTGTAGCATAAAGGACAGGGAAAGATATATACTCATGTAACTCTAGTATTTGTATGTAAAGTAGTAAAATATTAACTGTAAGTGGAAAGTAAAATTAAGGTAGTATATGGTAATCCCTAGAACAACTTCTAAAAAATAATTCAAAAGAACATTTAAGCTAAGACAAAAATAAAAATAGAAGTCTGAGAAGTATTCAAGTATTACAAATAATAATAAAGCAAGAAAAGAGGAAGAAAAACATAAGGAAAAAATACTAAAAGAGTAGACCAGAACTAAACCATATTATGTTAATGAACTAACTCTACAATTAGAAGGCAGAGATTTGTCAGGGTGAATTTTAAAAAACAAGACCCAACTACGCACTGTTTACAGGAGATGGTGTACATATATACACACAGATGGCTGAAGGTAAATGAAGGCAACACACAAACACTAAGCCCAATAAGGCTTATGCCTGATAAGCCTGATAAAACATATGCTAAGACAAAAAGCATTACCTGAGATAAGGGACATTTCATAAAAGGATCCATTCATCAAGATGATGTATGAAACACACCTGTGCATGTACCTCTTCAGTGCTTCAAAATGCAAAAGGAAAAATCTCCAAAATTATAAGTGGAAAATAGACAATTACAGTTAGAATTTTTTTTTACATGGGCAGTCACTGGGAATCGAACCCGGGTCCTCTGGCATGGCAGGCGAGCATTCTTGCCTGCTGAGCCACCGTGGCCCACCCTATAGTTGGAATTTTAATAGCATTCTCTTCCCTAGCTAAGAACAGCAATATGTTACATATTAAATACAACAATGCGAAAACAAGTCGTCAACTTAGAACAGCCTGACCACCACCCCTCCCCCCCAAAAAATTAGCAAAAATAAATGGTCTGAA
This sequence comes from Tamandua tetradactyla, assembly GCF_023851605.1. Lineage (NCBI taxonomy): Eukaryota > Metazoa > Chordata > Mammalia > Pilosa > Myrmecophagidae > Tamandua > Tamandua tetradactyla. The sequence continues at coordinate 3,653,672 of NC_135354.1, forward strand.
CAATGCTACCAACTAACATGACTTAATGTTAATTTATGTAACAGAATGCATATTCTGTTCAAGTACACATGATATGCTTTACAGAATAGAGCTCTAGGACATAAAGTTCAAAAAGACTGAAAACATAAGAATATGTTCTGTCCACCTGTAATTAAATTAGAAATCAGTAACTAACTAGGAAATCCCCAATACAAGAAAATTAATAGACTTCTAACTAATCCACAGTACAAAGAATTCACAAAGAAAACTTGAACATATTTGAACTGAACAATAATGAAAATAAAACACTAACATGTGAGCAGTAACTAATGCATAGTTTAAAGGGAAATTTATAACTTTAAATACTAATGTTAGAAAAGGATGTCAAAAATAAAATCAACTGAGTTCCCATCATTAAAAATTTGAAAGCAAATCAAATACAAGGTAAGCAGAATGAAGGAAGTAATAATAAAGATAAAAGCAGAAATCAAGGGACTAGAAAATAAACACAGAATAAGTTAATAGAACACTCAGTTTATTCTTTGAAAAGGTCAACAAAATTGATAAGCCTTCAGCTAGAATGAATTATCAGTATCAAAAATGAAGTAGGAGCCATCACTTCAAATTCTTGACATCAAAAGCATAACAATGAGCAGTATTAACCACTGTGTCAAAAACATGTGACCACTTAGGTCAAATAGTAAACTACTTAAAGTAATTTTAATCAAATTACCAGTGTAGACCTAGAAGAATAGCTCAGTATCAACTAAATAAACAGCATTCATACTCAAAAAATTTCTCAAGAAAACTCCAGGCCAAATTGGTTCACTGAGGAATTCTATTAAGTATAAGGAAGAAGCCATTTTAAATTTATAAAAATTCCTTCAGAAAATAAATGAGGAAACTATGAGGCTGATACATGCCTAATGCCAAAAACAAAGACACCCAAGAAAAGAGAATCACAGACCAATGAACATAGAATAAAAAATACTTAATAAAACTGTGGCAAACAGAATCCAATTATTTATATATGGAAAATAATTATGACCAAGTGAGATCTGTCAAGATTTTAATACTTGGTGATAAAACAATATTCTCCATATTATTAAGAAGGAAACCATAATTATTTCAACAATAATCCCACTTTTAGTAATTTCAAGAAAAGTGAAAACTAATATTCACAAGAAAACCTTTATCTGAGTGTTTCTAATACCATTATTCATAATCAACAAAGAAGCTGGAAACCACCCAAATATCCTTTTGGTGAATGGATAAGCAAACTGTAGTACATCCATATACAACAATCCTACTCAGTAATAAAATGAACAGATTATCAATGCATATCATAATATGGATAAAACTCAAAAAATTCATGCTTTTTAAATGAAAGAAGCCAGACACAATTCTATGTATTCGTCATACAAGTGTACAGCAAACAGTAAAATGTGAATAAAAGCAAAGCATCATTTCTAAATGTTAAATATTCCATTTTGTATATGTGATTTTGTGTTTATGCCTAGCCAAGTTAATACAAGGAATGTCATAAACACATTTGATTATTTTACCTCATCTTATAATTTCATATATGAATGAATGATGGCCAAAATATTTTCCCCTGTCATTGGATAAATAGGGTTTTTAAGGTATATACTCTGCATAAATTTCTTTAAAGGAGGTGGAGTTTAGTGAAAAGATTTCTGAAGATGATATATACACACAGTCATCCAATGTAGCAGCTGCTCACGAACACTGAACCACACTGCTGGCACCAGAAACAATATGAATGAATATTACAATCAAAAGAAATGTTTTATTCTAGTCACTCATTCTTTCAAAATATTTCTAGTAAATATATTAAGTGCCAAAGAAAGCAATAGTACATACATATGATTTCATTATGTATATAATTTTACAAAATGTGAAAATACCAGCAATAGGAAGCAGACCAGCAAGTGTTTGGGGACAAGGGGCAGGGAGAGGAGAGGCAGGGACTACGAAGGGTTATGAGGAAACTGTGGGCCAGGATGAATACGTCCATTATTCTGACTGTGACAATCAGGTCACAGGTATGTACACATCACAACTTATCAAGCTGTATACTTACATATATATACATTTGATGTATATCAATATGCCTCAATACAATTCTAGCAGATTAAAAGGCTGGTGATTTAATAACTATCAAATTAGGGTTTAGTCTGTTTATTTGGTTTACGAGGTCTTTAAAAACTGCTGATTTACAGTAAGCACTAAGCATTTTCAAAAGCTCAGGCTTATCCATGCAAATGGGTTCTACCCATGTCCAAAACTGAGAGCCTGGCCCTCAGATACTGCAGACCCTGCATCTGCATGAGCTTCTGCTGCTCCCTGTCCAACAAATGAGTTTGGAACAAAACCATTAAGTTTGTAAATATAAATCAAAATAATCACCATTCAAGTAGAAAAATATTTCCTATGCCAAAATTTCAGGGACTACATATATTAAACAGAGCACTCCATAGCCTCATTACCACCACAATACAAAACAAACACAAGTCTTAACAGCAAACAGATTATATCTAGAAGCTGTTACTACAAGGACAACAGTTTCACAGGAATTAAATTTTGTTAGCCAATTCCTCTTTGACCTGCTCTTATCCACAGCTAGTGTGATGTGATACTTAAAAGGAAGAGCCTCCTGTCTACTGACTGCACACAGCTTTACTGAAGGACTCAGCTCCTAGCTTTCAATTATTTGCAGCTAAGGCAGAGTTAAAATTAAGAATCCTTCCTGCCTTCTGCCCATATTCTCTGCTCCTGAATTTATGGACTCCTAATTCCAGGAGTTGCTCTAGTCTAGATAACCCTAAAAGAATAGAACATAGCTTATTCTTTCATCATTTCCTGATTGTAATTTTTCTGGGATAAATAACTTAGGAGCTAATCTTTCTTTTTTTTTTTTTTTACATGGGCAGGCACCAGGAAGCGAACCTGGCTCCTCTGGCATGGCAGGCAAGCGTACTTGCCTGCTGAGCCATCATTGCCCTAATCTTTCTTTTTCTATATAATATTGGCACATTTTATCATTTTGATTTTCAGTTACCCTGTTAAGATCTTTTATCTGTTGTGGGTTTTTCTGGCATGGGCAGGCTCTGGGAATCGAACCTGGGTCTCCAGCATAGCAGGATGAGAGTTCTACCACTGAGCCACCATTGCCTGCCCTACCCATGCGTTTTGTTTTTTTTAACTTACTTTGTTGAAACTTTCCTACTCCAATTACAAATCTGAATCCTACCTCTATTCTTGACAATTTTAATACTGATTTCATTCTTTACTTTAAAACTAATTTTATTTTTTAAATTCTTAGACTATATGAGCAACTACAGAGAAATCTAATCATACAAATAGAAAAGCTGTCTCTATGCAGCTGCTCTTCCAAATTTAACAGTTTATCAATACAACTATATTTGAATTCCTATGCATACAAATTCAACTTTTAAAATATTCAAATACATTTTGATTCAGAGGGTAATTTTCCACATATTAGAGTGATGTCATCAACACAACCTCATACTTTTTAATATATACTATTAAGTCTTCTCAGTGTCTGATTGATAAAATTTGAAGCTCTGAGAATAATTAAGAGCTATTCATAAAAGTGATACTGATAACAAACTACCTGATATCTAAGTTATTAGATGATATGGGGAAATTAATATAATTTAATTGATGAAAATACTTTATTTCCCAAAATTTGGTCTCAAAAAGCATTTGTTAAAAATGTCAATTGAATTCAACCTGGAATGTAACTGAGATGTGCTGTTAAACAGGCATTTGGTGGTACTTTATTTCTATTTGGCTTTCAGGGCAAGTAAATTCTTAGGTTATCAAAGGAAAAATGGAACAACAGAACAGGTAAGCAAACAGTGTAAACAAACCAGGTGTCCCTCCTGGTAATTAAAAACAAAAAGAAGAAACAAAAGCTGCAATTCTGGGGAGAAACAGACAGAAGATCAGTAACTTTACTCTCCTAGAGGCATGAGCAGAAATGCTTTAACAATAAGTGCTTAATGATGAATATCTGGTTCTCTCCATGCTTTACATCCTATTTTTATGCAGTTATGTTTACATTTAATTAGAAATTCTTTTAGGGCAATATTCAGCAGCTGTGCTGTGGATGTAACACTAAAAGACAAAAAAGCACAGACAACAGAATAGTAACAATATGTACATACCTCAAGTGAGTCTGCTAGCTCTGAGAGCTGACTAATTTTCAATTTAATAGCATCATACTTGTTTTCTGCTTCCATTTTCAAACTTTTCAGATTTTCTGTATTTTTTTTTGTTGTTCCATACTTTTTTCAACTAGTTTCATTTTGTTTTTATTTTCTTGAGCTTCATCTTCCTGGCAACATTGAAAGAGCATAGAGAGTAAACTAAAATATGGAAGTTATCTGTAGAAAAAGATCCTAAACAATTCTGAAAAAGAAACAACAAATTATAGAAAAACCAGATCAAAAACAAAGTGTAAGTGTAAATTAGGCAAGAGAAGAGACAGAAAAAAAACCTCAAAGAGCATTTTATGAAAACGCCTGTTGAATAAGTGCAACAACTTTTAAACATGTAAACAAAAGTTAATCCTATTCTAAAAATCTAGATATAACTGCAGATTGAAGTAGCAAGATACACCTTGAAAGAATATTAGAATTTTCATCTCCCTAATGAAAAATAAGGAAGTGGAAGAAGACACATTCTAAAATAAGAAAGGGAAACACTTAGGACACAAGTTATAAAATATCCTGCTTGAAGTTATAGTCAAAAGAAATAATCTTTGTTCTACTTTTTCTTTCAAAATATACTTACTTTATATAAATATATACATATTGTGCCAGACAATATATTAAGTGCTGAGTAAACAATAATACATAAGACAAAGTCCATACCTTTAAAAAATTCAGTAAAAGGAATAAAAGCAGGAAAATAAAAAGTAGAAAACAAAAAAATAATAAAAATAAACAATGAAGGCAAGTCTCACTAGAGTAATGTTTCATCAGAGTAGGGACTTCATCTATTTTGTTCTCAGCACTTAATATGGTTCCTGGTACAGATGAGGACACTCAATAATTATATGTTCACTTTAACCAGATTTTGCAATCTACCTAATTCACTGTTTACTGTAATTAAGAGGAACTAAGCTGAGTGTCTTAAAAACATGCCTAGAATTAAAGAGCAACAAAAAGGCAGTGAATTAAAATGAAAATCATTACCTTGGGAAAAAAGAAAACAATGTAGCCCTAGAGCAATTACAAATGAGTCAAAAATGGTATTGCTGCCTTCACTCCTTAATACTGACACTGATTAACCCTTAAAATGACTATGTGAACAAACACTTTGCTAGGCAATGTTTTTGGATCGGCCACTGTTCAGAAGCACATTAATTTTTGACAAAGTTTTATTCCATGTGATAGAAGACAAAATCAATTATTATGCATACAAGTGTATATGTAAATATCAAGGAATATGAAGCCTACATGCCAGTTTCTGCCTTATTTGTAAAAGGAGATAGCAATCCTAAAGCACAGCCTCAGTTAAAAGGATTTTTAAAAAAAATCTGAGAGTAAATGCCATTACCCTAAATGACAGTTTTATCCTTTAACATTACAATTAAATTGAAGAGAAGCAGTTTTATCTTTTAGCATTATATTTAAATTGAAGAGAAGCATCTCACCATGGTTGCAATATTTGCAGACTGGTGTTCTTCTATATTCTCAAGTTCCCGAATTTCAGAAAGACTTTTTCTTATTTTCATCTGAAAGAAAAAACTGATTTTTAGTAATAGAAATAAATTTAAAAAACAAAAACCTTGGAAAGAATGTTTTAATCCACAAAGGTCTACTATGCTATGATACAAAAGGATTCTGGAATCAACCAAAAGGGCACATCAGAATTGGTAAATGAACCAAAGAAGGTTACACAGAACTGCTACCTTCTGCCATGGGTGACCCATACTGCTAATCTGACCTCCACACCACTCAAGGTAAAAAAATATAAGTAATCCATTTTTTGCATTCAAAATCATGACAATTTAAGATTTAGAGAAAATATTTTTCTGAAACATCTTAAAGTCTAAAGTTAAGGAAAGCCTAATTCAACAATTCTCAAAGCATGACATTCTCTGAGACTCTTCAAAGAGGTCTGTGAGGTCAAAACTACTTACATAAAAACACTAAGATGTTAGTACAAGATGTTTCATAAATACATGACATGTAATATCACAACAGACTATGAGAAATGGGTAGAATTCTGTTGAACTTTATTAAGCCACACATTTAAAAGGTTGACAAAAATATAAAAAATACCAATCTTCTCACATTTGTTTATTTATTTTTAGTTTTGGGAAATATAGTTACTTTTAATGAAAATTGTTATATTAACACAATGAGTTTATTATTTTTAAAAAGGAATTAAAATATATTTAAAGTTTTTTCTTTCAATTTTTAGCCACATAAATGAAAGCTCTGTAAAGAGTATAAAGAGGCTTGAGACCAGAAATATTTTTAAGAACCACTGCTCTAAATGTACAGGGGAATCTTAAAAATGACTTGGAGGTGGTAAGTTGGGAAAATAAAATGATGCTTTGTCTTTTTACCTTTAACTCTTTGTAATGTAGTTGGCATCTTTTAAGCAATTCATTGTGCTGAATATCTTTCTCAAGGGCAGATAAATGTTGTTGAAGATTTAATAACTGTGCCTTCTTATTTTCAACCTCATTTTCCAAGTGGCTTGATGGAGTGGAGAGGATAAAAAAATACTTTAAATCTACTGCTCAAAATTATAAATACTTTAAAAACTTTAAAAAGAAAGGCTTGTTGGCAATCACATATGCAAAACCCTATACAGCTAAACCAGCCCAGTAATTTTATCAAGTTGCTAATAACAAAAACATCTTATATAGATTTTTTAAAACTAACCTGAAGGTTTACTTATCTCATTACCAGTACTTATGATATGATTGCCATGTGGAAAGAATCATGCATAGTAGTGAGCAGAGAAACAGTATTGAGATATGACTCACAAAAAGAAAAAAAATCAGGGGAATAAGATTTAACAGTAAAATGTGAAAAGGACACTGCTACCATATATCCATGATACTAACCAGGGCATAAGAGTGAGTCTGGGAGAAGTGACAACCAAATTGCAAGTTTTCATTAGTGAGGCAAACTAGGAAAAGATGGAAAGAAATGTATCAAGGTATAGAGGATGAAAACGGAATGATCGTCAGCTCAATTTTTACTGTGGGCAAATAAATACTCAAAAAGGGTAGAGAGTGCTGGGAGGACTCAGAGGACAGAGATGGATAAAGGAGGCAGGTGCCTGAACCATAAGGGCTTTCTGTGCTAGCAGAGCTGACAGGCTTCAGAGGTGACTGTGGCCTGCCTCACTAATCCAAGCATCTGCTTCAAAGCTGCCTATCTGAAAGAAGAGGAAAACCTCTGATGCTAAGAAAATCTTTCTCTGGTTCAAGGTGTCTGTTCTAGTTCACTAAGATGCATATTTCCATTACATTTTTTTTTTCACATTTTCTTGTTTTTATTATATTTTGTTTGTTTGTTTGTTTTTTACATGGGCTGGGGCCGGGAATCGAACCGGGGTCCTCCGGCATGGCAGGCAAGCACTCTTGCCCGCTGAGCCACCGCGGCCCGCCCTCCATTACATTTTAATATCCTATTTCTCTGAAACCATCTTTCACTCCATAGTTCAATTAGCAGCACTTTTTCTTTCTTATAGATAATATAACAGAGCACCTTAAATTTGATGAAACATAACTATACCACCTTGCTAGAATTTTCAAATTAAAGAGAAAATTTCATTGATGTTAGATGAATGAATGATAAATGAATGACAAAGTAGGGAAAGGAGAATAACTGTGATTATTTCTGATAAAATGGGGCCAGATGCAAAAATTTTACAGTCCCTTAGGACTCAGTGAGACAAGTTTATCATCTTTAAAAATGTATCTTTATTGACATGCAGTAGTTCTGCTAAAAGTAAAAAAATTACCATGTAATCAAACTTGAAACTTAAAAGCCTAAATCAAAAGTAAAAGCCAGCAAAAGTGAAGCTATTCTTTTATGAGATTTTCTGAACTTTGAGAATAAATATAAGCAATCAATGTAATTTTTGTTAACAAAATTGCTAAATTTACTTCAGTTTCTATTCTGGGAAGAACTAATTCAATTACACATCTTCATAGAGTGTCCTCCTTAGCTTTTAGTTTTTACATAGTAAACGAACATTTGTTACCCACTGAGAGATACATCACCCTGTGATAAGATTCCTTATGGCTGTTTGTGAGCCATATATACATTCCTCTACCTGCCCACCTACAATACATGTGGACCCTCTACCTGTCACTCTGATCTCTGTGTCTCTCTGGAACTTTTCATCACCTGATCCTGTATTTACCTATAGGCTAGCTCCCACTTCTCCAAATAAGTTTAATGAGAGCTATTCTGTGTGCTTTGTTTCCTGCTATATCTCAAGTGCCTAGAAAGGTGCTTGGCATATTAGGCACTCATCAAATACTTGTTGAATGAATAAAAGAATAAAATTTGAAAAACACACTTCAGAAAGTTATATACTCATGTTACAATATTCTGAAAAACCAAAAATCCATAGGCATTTTTAATTTTTTTTTCAGGAATTTATTGGCAATTTTTTTTTTTTTAAAGGAAAGACAGATAGAAGGAAGGAAGGATAGAAGGAAGGAAGGAAGGAAGAAAGGGAAACATCTTTAAACATTTTCTTGTTTTATTGTATTTTGTTTTTCCGTTTTTTGTTACATGGGCTGGGGCCGGGAATCGAACCGAGGTCCTCCGGCATAGCAGGCAAGCACTTTGCCCGCTGAGCCACCGCGGCCCGCCCGCTTATTGGCAATTTTTAAGATGATATTATGTAAAGCAATAACAGCATGGCTAATTATCCTCTAATCTTATGTGCACATGTCCCTGCATTCTCTGGGCACTTTCACAATGGAAAACTGCAATGGGATAATAAACAAAACCAAGACAATATCTGTAATTGCATACCTTTCTGTTCTGTATGAATTTCCTGACCATATGCATGTAACAGTTTTATTTATTTTTAAAGTATCAACAGAGACTAAGGATAAATGGGAATATGAGCTACTTTTGTTTTCCAATTAAAATTTTTCTGCATTTTTTTAAAAAAAGAGGCTGTTGACCCAGTAGCCATAGTCATGTCAGTGGCCTGAAGTGGTGAACTGGCTCACAAACAGCACCTACCAGGAGTACAATTTCTACATTCACTATTCTAAAACTACAAGTGCAACAGAAAAATTGCAAAATTTTAAAACCACAAATTACAGTTCTTAAAACTATCCTGTAAAAATCTGATTCCTGATGCTGCAAGCAGCTAATCTCTGTTAACATGCATCTATGTAATTCCAAGGATAGGAGAAAGTAAAAAAGCAGTAACCACCTGTCAAAAGTCAGGAGGTGGGCCCTTATCCTGCACTTTGTCTCACACACTTTTACAAAAATTAACTCAAGATAGATTAGTGGCCAAAATACAAAATCTAAAACCATAAAACTCTTAGAAGAAAACACAGGAAAAAAATTTCAGGATCTTGTATTCGGAAATGGATCCTTAGGCTTTACACCAAAAGCATGAACAACAAAAGAAAATTTAAATGAACTGGATTTCAAAATACTAAAAACTTTTGCACATCAAAAGATATTATCAAGAAAGTGAAAAGACAACCTAAAGAATGGTAGAAATTAGTTGCAAATCATATTAAGGGGTTGATATTCAGAATATATTAAGAACTCCCACAACTCAACAACAAAAAGACAGCCAAATTTAAAAATGGGCAAAGGACTAGAAGAGACAGTTCTCTAAAGACATACAAATAGCCAATTGGTACATAAAAAGACACTCAACATTTTTAACCATCAGGAAAACATATCAAAATCATGATCAGCCACCTACTAAGCAGGCTATTATTTTTAAAGTGGAAAATAACAGTTTTAAAATAATAAGGTAAGGATGTGTAGAAAGTAGAACTCATGCACTGCTGATAAGGAATGCAAAATGGTGTTGCCACTGTTGAAAACAGTTTGGCAGTTCCTCAAAATGTTAAGCAATTCCACTCTTGGATACCCAAAGAATTGAAAGTAGGAACTGAATAGACACTTGTAGGGCAATATTCATAGCATCATTATTTACAATAGTCAAAAGGTAGAAACAACCCAAATGCCCATCTACAGATGACTGACCAGAAAAATGTGATCTGCACATGTAATAGAATATACATGGATGAACCCTGAAAACATTAAGCTAAGTGAAAGATGCAAGACACAAAAGGACAACCCTTGTAGGATTCCATTTACATGAAACAGATTCAAAGAGAGAGAAAGAACTTCAGAGGTTACCACCAGCTAGTGCTTAGGGGGATGAGGAGTTATCCTTTATGGAGACAAAGTTTCTGTTTTGGATAATGAAAAAGTTTTGGCAATGGCCAGTCATATTGGTAGCATAACACCATTAGACTGTAATTAATGTCACTGAATAGTGGCTTTAAATACAGTTAAACTGGCAAATTTTGTTATATATACATATTACCACAATAAAAAAACACTTTTTTTAAGCAAGTAGGTGAAAAAGTTCGGATGATCAGAACACACTGCCTAGCAGAAAATCACGGTGAGGAGGCATTGAACAGGTTTCTGGAGGACAAGTCCGAACTGGCAAGCACCCTAAGTTCTTTCCCACCTTCTTGGGAGAACAGTCCATGCTGCTGGATTTTGAAGGAAGGAAGCCACAGGCCATGGGGGGAAGTTAAGGACCTATGAGTGGAATGAGCAGGGAGGAGCAGGGGGGGCATGCGAGGCAGCCCTAGCCATCCACATGTGCCTACAGACACAGGTGCCCAAAACCTACCTTAACAGAAGGAAGGAAGCCACAGGCCATGGGGGGAAGGTAAGGACCTACGAGTGGAATGAGCGGGGAGGAGCAGGGGGGGCATGCGAGGCAGCCCTGGCCATCCACATGTGCCTACAGACACAGGTGCCCAAAACCTACCTTAACAGAAGGAAGGAAGCCACAGGCCATGGGGGGAAGGTAAGGACCTACGTGTGGAATGAGCAGGGAGGAGCAGGGGGGGCATGCGAGGCAGCCCTAGCCATCCACATGTGCCTACAGACACAGGTGCCCAAAACCTACCTTAACAGAAGGAAGGAAGCCACAGGCCATGGGGGGAAGGTAAGGACCTACGAGTGGAATGAGCAGGGAGGAGCAGGGGGGGCATGCGAGGCAGCCCTGGCCAGCTACATGTGCCTACAGACACAGGTGCCCAAAACCTACCTTAACAGACCCAGATTAGCCCGCAAAACTCAGAAATGGAAGACTTCAAGCCAAAATGATGAAAAACCTGAAGCACAGCAGATGTATCAAAAACGCTTCATGATGTGGCAAAAGGAAATTAGGATGAAAATTCCTTTACTTGTGTTGCAGTTTTACCACAAAGCAGTACCACCTGTTACAAGATCTAGTTTAGGGAAGTTCACTAGAATTAGTCCAGGTGCTTACAGGAGTGGCACCTGATAGAACTTGTGAATTAAAAGAGAACGTCATTTGCTGTATGAAGTCACTGTACTCTGATCTAATTAAGTTCACATTACCTGTCAAGTACTTACAGGTTTGTGGGTTTTGCTTTTTTTTAATTCTATGCGGTGGGGTCACATTTCATTCTTTTCCATGTGACTATCCTGTTATTGCAGCACCATTTGTTGAAAGAATTCTGGGGATTGCAGGGAAAGTGTATGGGCTAGGAATCGAACCCGGGTCTCCTGCATGGAAGAATTACCCCTGAATCACCTTACCTATGTCCCTCTTAATGTTTTTTTGAAACAAATGTGACCTAATGTAGATGTACTTTCCTATAAATTAATCACTTGCTTTTGATTCTCTGATGAGTTTTAAAATTAATAATTCAGTAGGCAAGAAACAACCAAATGGTCTTAGTCCTTCAAAACATTTATCTGGTGACAGCTCTCTTAAAACCAGGAGTTAATCAATTATTGTTATATGGCATTTATCTGTGATAGAATTATGTATTTCTAAGTGATATTCAATAAACATTAAAGATGCTTGCATTTCTGAAAATAATTTTTTTAGCTTTCAAATATCACGCAACTATCATATTGCTTCTAGTCAAACATGACAGAAAAATCCTTTAAATATCATTAGAACCTGGTTTATTTTCTGTTAAAAAAGTTTATCAATGTGGGAAATAATTTTTTAAGTGATTTTTCCATTAGTTTTTAAAACAAAGGCTTTGGTCATTACATATCAGCATACACACTTTTTAGCTAAAATTGAAGCCAAAGATCAACCACAATGATAAGTTTCTGACCTCCTATTACTAAAATGGTAGAAGCAGAGATCCTGATTTGCTTGTGAGGCACACTTACAATGCCTTCTTACATTATGAGACAAGCACACTATACTTTAGAAGACTTGTGAAACAAGTGCATGAACCATTCTGAATTACACAGAGTACTACTACCACGGTATTGCTTTTACATATTGAAACTCATATTCATTTGAATACATACAATTCAGGATTAGTTAAAAATTAGGAAGACCTGTGTTATGACACATTGAATAAAAATTTATTACCCTAGAGGTCACTATTATACAGATGCATTCAAACACTATGGACTTCCATCTGTCCTACCACAAAAGCTCAGAGTCAGTTTAAAATATGAGATGAATGCCATAACATCAAGATGCTTGTCATTTAACTTTTTTCTGTTGTTAAATGAGAAGTTTTACTGAACTTTGTAATGTTCACTATCTTATGTGGCTCACATAATCACCCCAAAATGACTATTATTATTGGAAAACATAATTCTCATTTCCATTAGACAAGTTACTGAGAACACTTGCCAACTTTTGTCAATTTTCTTAAGCATTTATTCTACTTAAGTTCTAAGTTCTACTACTTAAGATCTAAGTTACTAATTCATATTCAATCTAGCAATTTATCCTGGAGTAGCTCAGTTGGAAAATCATGTTTAGTACCTGATATTCTTTTTTCATGCTTATTAGCTTTTCATTCAAGTTCCCAATTTGTCCCTTCCAGCAGTGCTATTTCCTGGGCATGTGTTTTAACTGTTCCAGATGGACTTTCTTTGGTTGCAAAATCCTTGAAATTTGGATGGAAGCACTGACGCTCTTGCTGTTGCAGAATGCCCAATGGCAGCAGTCCAAAAGAGTGAAAGTAATCTCTACCCCCAAGGACAAGTGCTTCAACAGTTGGGGGTGGTGGCATGTTCACAAAGGCACCATAAGGAAGCCTCCTGAGTCTATCTCTCCCCATCCTTAGACTTGAGGACAAGGAGAATGTATGGTTATATTCAGCTCCTTTCCAGACTCAAGCAAGACTTCTGCTGAGCTTTCTCCCAGGGACCATGGATCTTGGTGGGTTATGCTCTTTCCAGGATTCACTAAATTCCAGCCTCCCCTAAGACTGATGCTAGCCCCCAGCCTTTTCATAACTCCTTAGGGAGAAAATACAGCACCAGTTACCTGCATTGGGACAAACACACAGGACCAAGCTTCATTTATACCCAGATGTCCTGGGGTCACAAAATGAGAGGCAAACAGACAGGAATTGAGTAGTGGGTGGCAGTCAATTTGCCATCTCTCTAAAACAGTGAAAACCAAAGCACAGTCAGAGAAATGATAAGGAACTTGAGCCAAAATATAAACCAGGACACTTGTTCCCTTCCTGAGGAAAATCATCAGAAACAGTGGGCATAGTGATTTAAGCTGATTTACACTGAGTTAAACTTTTTATCTCTGCAGACAGAGAACAAGAATTAAAAAGGTGGTCCTGGGAACACATTTCTAAAATACTGTCAGCCCAGAATATTATCATCCAAGTGATGATAGAAAATGACTGTCAACCTAGAATTCCATATTCAGTTAAATGACCTTCTGAGACTAAACACTGAGGGGATCTCAAAGATCTTCACTGAAAGAACTATTTAAAAGGGGAAAAGGAAAGAAATTGAGCCTAAAAGGAAGCCATGGGAATACTACAGTAAAGCTAAACTTCACACCAACCTTATTTCAGAATCCACATCTCTGCTTAGGGACTTTGATCTTGTATTTTTAGATGAATAATAATGTCCTGCAAAAGCCTGATCACCATCAGCAGTAAAAGCTTCTCTACAATTCCTGGGTGGCTTCTGGGACTGCATTACTGCACGAGCTACAGAATTGTTCTAAAAGAACCAGTAAATTACATTTTAACAATTATGTCATACTATTTCTGATGCACAAAATTTCAAAATGTTACTAATCCTCATGATTAAGATAACTCAGGTTATCTATTCAAACTTTCAAATGAAATAACTCCACACTGCTAATAAGAATTTCAAAAAGTTTTAAAGAATCAAAACTATTACATTTTTTACAGTACCACAATACTATAATTTTAAAGTCACCTTTCATGACAAGCCAATCAATTTTATTTTTAAATTCTAGTACTGATATTCACATAAAATACTTTAAAAATATTTTACCCATTTTTCCACATGAAAACATTCATTTTAGACTAGGTCTTAATTTTTAAAAATGATTTTTATGACTTAGAAAAGATATGACTGAATAGCAAATTCAATAAAAGATACTTTGATTTACGTAGGGAAAACCTAAAAATATTTGAGCTCTGGAGGAAGTGAAAGGGATTTGACTTATCAGAGGCCTAGTCTTCTTCTCTGGGGACAGATCTTTACAACAGTATTTTATTGTTTCATTTCAAGTATTGTTCTAAAAATCTGAGTGAGCCAAACTTGTAAATATTTACAATATCAACCACAATACATACATTTGGATGATCAATGTCACCACTTCTCTCTTTTCATTAATGAGAAAAACAGACTATTATGTTTGTCTTGACTAGAGATTACTTTTTCAAGGGTCTTGTGCCTTCTCACCATATTTTGCCAATAGATGCAACCCAATATGGTGGTCAAGTCAAACAGGAATTGACATAAAAATATATATAAAAATGAAGAATAAATACTGATTTTTTTACAGAGCTCAGTTATAAGAAAAATAACTTTTAAAATATCAGGCAAAATACTTTTAAGAAGTAGAAGAAAGTAAAATATGCATCTGAAAGGGCACAGACAAAATGGACTTGGTAGTCAAGAAAGAATGAGCAAGAATTTTTATAACACTATAAACCAAAGGAATAACATCCATTTGTGAAATTATTTATGAATAGTCTGAAGTTGTAAAGCCCCCTAGAGTAGAAAAAGCACAAACCAACCAACCCTATTAAGATTACTATATAGATTTCCCAAATGATAAAAGTACAACGCTTAGGGTGGGCCATGGCAGCTCAGCAAGTAGATCTCACCTGCCATGCTGGAGACCCAGGTTCGATTCCCAGTGCCTTCCCATGCAAAAAAAAAGTACAGTGCTTAAAAATAACAACTCCATTATAAAAGAAGTGAAATACAAGTCGGCATAAGTATCTTTGGTTTTGAAAATTTTAAATAACATAACACACAGCAAACACCTGGACTTACTTTGATTAATAGCACTGTCTCTATTCCCCTCATGTCAATCAGGCTATTGGCACTGACAGCATTATCTATTTCTAAAGCTGTCAGTACTGTTGGAAACTCTGGATGATAAGCAGCTCTAGAAGACAAAAATACAAAAGGGTTAGCTTACCAGATTTCAATCAAATATATATTTTAATTGTGTGTAGATTACAGGTAGTAAGACCATGGAAAATACCTGATAACAACTGAAAATATACAGGTAAAAGGTTTATTTTTTTTACCTAGCAAAATTTATGCAATACTATGTGGCAGGCACTGATCTAAACATACCACAAATATTAACTGATTTCACCCTCGTAACAACCCTAAGTGTTAGGTACTATTCTGTCCATTTTCTTACAGGAATGCTGAGAAAGTGTCAGGGTTTATTAAACTCTTCAACATCATTAAACTAGTTAAGCAGACAGATTAGAATTTAAACCTGACAACTCAGCTGTACAACCCAGAATCTTCACCATTATGCTGTGTTGCCTTGTTAAGTATAAACTTCCTTAAATCCTTTACTGATATCATATGCAAAAGTCAATTAGTTAAAAAAAAAACACTTTAAAAACCTTAATTTTCCCATTACATGAGAATTATATGAGAAACAAAATAAACAAACAACAAAAAAATAAAGTTTATTATCACAGCAAAGGAAAGATGAGAGAAAAGATATCCCTATGAACTGTAACTTGGGGCTCACTAAAAGACATTCAGTCTTTCAACTAAAAATTTCAGACCTGTGAGCCCTTATAAGCACTGAAGAATGGACATGCCAAGAACAGGATGGGGCAATGATTACAAAGTGGGGATAGTGGGAACTTTCTTAGTCCTAGAATTCCAAAAATCAAAAGGCCTTTGTATATATGTTTTACATTTATTCATTCATTAATTTGACATGTTCTTACTGAGTACCCACTCTATGAAAGGTGCTGTTGCAGAGGATACATATACAGCCATAAAGAAAACAGACTATGTCCCTCTCCTCATGGAACTCACATCTCTTGAAGAGCAGGCAGTAGAGAAAGATGGGAAAAATGGTATACTATTTTTACACAAAATGGTCAGGAAAAGACTCACTCTCAGGTGACACCAAACAGACTGAGCATGGACATCTTGAAGAATTGCATATCAGGAAAAAGGAACAGCAATCACTAAGGCCCCCTGAGGGGTATGAAAGGTGAGAGGACGCCACCTGCTACAGCAGACTGAGGAGTGAGCCAAGTGCTCCTTTGGGCAACACCAGTGAGAGACGGTGAGACCAATCCTGGGGGCCACACCAATAGGTCCTAGTAAGGCTTACACTAAGGGACTCAGGACGTGAAAGTTTGAGCAGAGCAGTGGTATGATCTGACTTTACTCTGGTTGCTAAACTGAGACTGGGGGTAGCAGAGAATCAGAAGCAGATCATGTCTCTCAAAAGAGACATGATGATGGCTCTTACAAGAGTGGCAGCCACAGAAGTGTTTAGATCCTAGATATAGTTTTAACTTCAGGAAACAGGATGTGGGGTGGCAGAAAGGACTCAAGGATGAATGGGATTTCTGGCTAGAGCATCTGTAAAATAAAGACGGAAAAAACTGAAGGAGCAGGTTTTAAGGGAAAATGTAGGGTTTGGCTTTCAGATGTTAAGTCTGAAATTCTTGTTGGATATCTAACTGGAGAATATATTCTGAATACATTATGTTCTGGAATTTAGAGGAGAGAACAAGAAAGAGACATAATCTGGTATTCATCAGTACATGAACCATATTTAAAACCATGAAACTAGATGAGTTCACCCAGAAACTAAGTGCATGGAGAAAAGAGGCCTGGAGCAATGATATATTTAGAGGTTCCAGTTAAGGAGGAATAAGAAAAGAATAGTGAAAAAAAGACTACTTAGAGAATAAGGAACCCCAAAGAATAAGATCCTAGAAGCCAAGTAAAAAACATTTTCAGGAAGAATGAGATGATTTACGGAGTCAATCACTGTGGTTGTGTCAAGTCAGTGTGTAGTCAACACTCACTACTAAAATAAGCAAAGCGAGTTTCACTGGTATCCTGACATGCTGTTTGGTATATGGTGAGGCTTTCAAAGCCTAAATGCAGCAAATTCAAGAAAGAATGAGGAGAGAGAAATTAAAGACACAGACAACTCTTTTGAGAGACTCTTCCTACAGAGAGAAGCAGAGAAATGGGATGGCAGTACCTAAACCACCTCCTTGGGATATGGTTCAAGTTGAAGTAAAAACAAGGACTGATCTAGAAATGTCAAGTAGCATCAGTGAACCCTCGCAGGGTGTGAGGATAAGAATGGAAAGAGTGTAGGAGTCTAAGAGGGCAAGCATATGTTAGGAGATTCTGGTGAAAAGCAGATTCTTGCCAGTCTGTTGAAAACATAGGTTTCTAAGCTAGGAAGCAGTAACCATTTTTGAGCAGACACATGCCAATATATAAAATGAGATGCTACTATTAGCTTGCTCTAAAGCACCAAGTCACAACCACTCCTTCCTTCTGCTATACTTCTCAAGGGTTTAGTTCATACTGGCTTACAGCACAATTATCATATGCTAAGAGATGCTATAAAAGCAGTAGAAAAGAACTAAAAATAGAAAGGAATAGTAGCAAGAGAAGTCAGTGACAGGAGACAAGGAAAAGTTACCATGAAATAGGTTCACCAAAGTCAAATAGCAAGCCTAAAAAGGACAGGAAGGGCACATAAAAGCCAGGCACACAAAATAAGTTTCACCAGTAAGGCTAGTTAAAGATAGGCTCTGTGACAAAACGGTCTTCTAAAATTCAAGCAGAAAAGAAATGCACCATGATAAATAAAAATATAGAATAAAAGCATTTAAAATTTGCATTTTCATTTTTAATGTTTTCAAATATAAGAACTTGAAATCCTAGAATTTTAATGAAGAGCACCTTCTTTATACCTGGGAATTCTGATATGCCCACAAATGCATGAACCTGTTTGCAAGGAGGGAGCATGCCAGCCACTCAAGAGGAAATAATTGCTCACCAGGACAAGAGGAGTAGCTGGTAACCCCCAAGGATGCCATCCCTCACCAGTTTTGACCCCCATTTTATTTCATGGCAAAGTTCTGAACTAAGAAGGAATGGTGAAGTGTTCCAGACAGGGTCTCTGCTCACCTTCAGCAATCCTGGCACTCCTGAGAATGCAGCACTCTTTCCAGACTCTTCTCCCCTGACACCACACACTGCTGCATGGCAGTCACACTCAATGAGGGCTGCCCAGAACTCACACAATAGACATCTGATATAATTCTGCCACAAAGCAGAGAATGCAGGGTGAGTTAAAGAGGAAGGCTGCTGACATAATAAGACACAGAATGAGCAGAAACTTGAGTGATGAGAAGGGTGGCAGGGTGAAAGAGAAGTAAAAAATGACTCAGTCTTCAGTGTCCTTTAAGTTGATGAAGTTCGAGCATTCCTACATCCTAGCAATGGACCATGGTAAAAAACCTCATCTTCTCTGGTATTTACATAGTATATATATGGGGACCAGAGAACAAAATGGCAGGAGATATCAACATGCAGATGGTGACTGTGAATGGAGGGTGGGAGATGAGGAGGGAGCACTCAGGGCTCTGGTGACTGTGAACAAGGTGACATTCATGGAGAAGAAAGAGGAAAGGTTTGGCAAAGGGTAGGCATTCAATGTTGGACATGTCACATTTGAGAGACATATGGAACATTTAGGTAAAAATGTCTAAATGACTCATAAAATTCAAAAAGTAACAACAACAAAAAAGAATCTGGGTTTGATTTCAGCTTTTTTGCAAGATGGTATAACAGAGGCCAGATTTACCCTCTCAACTGAGCAACAAATAACCACATAAATTAGAAAACGGGTTTGAGAATGTTGAACATCAGGCAGTGAAGGACAGTGATTTCTGAGAAATGGGGAAACAAGAGGAGCCCTACAGTTGCCCCAGCTTACAGCCTCAAGAGAGGCAAGACCACGTGCAGGAAGGAGATCCCAGCAGACTCACCAAGTTGAAAACATGAGGCTGAGAGCCCAAGATCAAGGCAGCTAGAGTTCATAAGATAGAGCACCAAAGAGAAAACTGCACAGACAGAAAAGCTGAGAGGTCTGTGGAGGGTCCCACTTGAGCACTCAGCAAAGTACCCATCAATGTGTGCTGGTGAGGAAATTATCTGGGGCTGAGGAAAGAACCACTAGGAAGGATTAGAGAGAACAGTGTCTGGTGCTTACACTAGTTCTCAAATAGTGTCTAGTCTCACCAGTCAGATTGGAAAAATTGATAAGTTACAGGGCATTGGGTAGTGTACCCAAGAAACTCTCACCTCAGTAGTGGGGGAAATAGTTAGCTCTAGACTGAGCAGTGTACATCAGACCCACCTAAAAATCATAAAAGTAAGACCTGTGAGAATCAAACTGTTTCCAAGGTAAGTATGTCCTAGAACAAAGCTCAGGAAAATGTACAGAGATGCAAAAATATCTGATATCCAAAACAAGGTAAAATTCACACTGTCTGGCAACCAATCGATGATTATCAGGCATGCAAGGACATGAGAAAATACAATCCATAATGAGAAGGAACATTTATCAAAGCTGATCCAGAAGTGACATATATGTTAGCATTTTACAGACATCAATATAGTTACTATAATTATGTGGTAGTTAGATTCAGTTGTCAACTTGGCCAAGTGAAGGTACCTAGTTCTGCTGCTGTGGACATAAGCCAGTGGTAAGTGAACCTCATCTGTTCACTGGCTGGTGCTTAAATGAGAGAGTTCAACATAGCACAGCCCAAGCAGCTCAGCATACCTCATCTCAGCCCAGGCCTTTGGAGATGCAGAAAGGAATCACTCTGGGGAAAGTCATTGGAACACAGAGGCCTGGAGAGAAGGCCAGCAGAGATTAACATGTGCCTTCCCAAGTAAGAAAGAACCTCAGTTGAAAGCTGGCTGCCTTTCTTCTGAAGAACTAACAAAATAAATCCCCTTTTATTAAAAGCCAATCTGTTTATGGTGTGTTGCATTAGAGCAGCTAGCAAATTAGCACAGATTTGGTACCTGAGAAGTGGGGTGCTTCTGCAGTTTGCAAATATCAGATATGTTGGAATGGTTTTTTGGAAGGCTAGGGGGAAGACTTTGGAGGAACTGTGAAGAGAATGATGGAGAAGTCCCGGAGTGCTTGAAGAAACTGTTGGTGTAAATGGAACCACTGCAAATCTGGACAAAGAGGGACACAAAAGGGAAAAATTGGAGTTTGCAGAGTGAGAACCATGGAAGTTTGGGTCTGAAGCCTAGAAACCTCTAGTCAGGAGAGAGGACCCACCCATTACAAGGAGAGGGTGAGTTTGCCCTGAGGGCAGAGGATGAGTCTTCCATCTTCTTGCAGTGGAAGAGTTGTACAGCCTCAGGCCTTGTAGAAGGTATAGCATGCTCCTTGGGGACTAGGAGAGCCTACCTGCCACCACATGGAGAGGCGGAGGTGTGCTCTGGAAATGGCAGAGAGCCCAGGGGTGGACATGATGCCTGGAGAGAGTGGAACCAAGAAAAAGGTGGTCTCCTCAATGTTTCCCAAGGTTGATTTGGAAAGAGGAAAGCCACTGCATAGGTCCTTGGAAAGGGTGGGACTGCCATTTTCTAAAGCTGAAGGACAAATGCCTTTCAGACTTTGAAATCCAATGAAGTTTGCCCTGCAGGTTTTCAGAACTGTTTGGGTCTTGTGATTCTTGTATTCTTTCCATTTTCTCCCTATGGAAATGAAAAGCTGTATCCTGTGAATGTCCTCCTTTGCATATAGGCACCAGATAACTTGTTTTGAGATCCATAGGTCCACAGCCAGAAGAGAATGTGGTAGTTAGATTCAGTTGTCAACTTGGCCAGGTGAAGGTACCCAGTTCTGTTGCTGTGGACATGAGTAAATGGTATGTGAACCTCATCTGTTGCTCTTTACATCTGTAGTCAGCTAAGAGATGTGCCTGCTGTTATGAATGATGTTTAATTTAATTGGCTGGTGCTTAAATGAGAGAGCTCAATGTAGCACAGTCCAAGCAGCTCAGCATACCTCATCTCAGCACTTGCAGCTCAGCCCAGGCCTTTGGAGAAGCAGAAAGGAATCACCCCCAGAAAAGTTGTTGGAACCAAGAGGCCTGGAGAGAAGGCCAGCAGAGATCACCCTATGCCTTCCCACATAAGAAAGAACCTCAGTTGAAAATTAGCTGCCTTTCCTGTGAAGAACTAATGAAATAAATCCCCTTTTATTAAAAGCCAATCCAAAAAACAAAAAAATAAAGTAAAGAAAAAAGCCAATCCATCTCTGGTGTGTTGCATTCTGGCAGCTAGAAAACTAGAACAAATTGTATACCATTTATTTTTAAGACATAGAAGAGATTTTTATAAGATGCAAATTGAATTCCTAGAGAAAAAAACAACCATATCTGAAATTAAAAATAGCCTAGATGGGATTAGTGGAAGATTAGATAATGCAGAAAGGAAGACTTGTGAACTTGCAGGCATGGCAATACAAATGAATAAAAAAATGATGAAATCAAGGAGGAAAAAAGAGCATCAGGGAGCTGTGGGATAACAGTGAACAGCCTAGTACAGGTAGTTGGAGTCCCTGAAACAAAGGAGAGGGGAGAAAGAAAACTATTCAAAGAAATAATGACTGAAAAAGTTTCGAACTTGATGAAATCTAAGTTCACAGATCAAACAAGATTGACAAACCCAAAACACAAGAAAAATGAAGAAAACTACAAGGCAGAAAATAATCAAATTGATTAATGCTTATCTTAAAATATCAGAAGGGATGCTAACTGGAGCACTGAGCAAGTGGGAAGTAACAAAGCTGTGAGGGAACACCAAAATAAAAAGAAATAAGTGATAAAGGAAAGCCCATAAAATAGGCTGGGAAACATCTAGCAGGTGGAAGGAGAACCAAGAAAATGGTGTCACAGTAACCAAAGGACCACAAGGTTTCAAGGAAGATGTATTTAACAGTATCTAATGCCCAAAAGAAGGTAAATAAATATACATACAAAAACTGTATATATGTGTGTGTGTGTGTGCATGTATATGTATATAAAAAATGTATACACATATCCACTGGATATGGCAACAAGGACAAACTGGAGAATACACTGAATATTTTAGGGGCCAGGTAATAGTGGCAAGATGAGTGAGTGGACATTCAGCTCTAGTGATACTTTGTTTTTAAGCTGGTAAAGGCAAATCAGTGACCTAAAAGCATATTTAAGTGGGGAAAGAAGTCAATGGAACAGGAGAGTTTAAGGCTCAGAAAAAACTTGAAATAATTAAAGGAAATGGTTCACAAAGCAGGCAGGAAAGCATGAAATTCAGAGCACAAGGAGAAGAACCTTGGCTAGACAGACATCTCCTCTGTTGAGATGGGAGAAAGAAGTACAGGTGAGACATGTCTATGGGTAAATAATAATGTGGCGAGTAGCAAAGAGCTTTTATTTTCCCTAAAAATAGGGAAAAAGTCCACTTTTATAAGAAAGGGAACTATATTCCAAAATATCTGCTTGGGGCCAGGAACATTTCCATATATCTTTGTGGAGGTTATCTATTATAAACCTTTCCTGGTTGAAACTGTTATGTTCCCCAGAAAAGGCAGATTCTTAAATTTCAATTCAACATTGTTGGGTGGGACCTTTTTGATTGTTTCTATGGGAAAGTGGCCCACCCAACTATGGGTGGTACCTTTTGATTAGGTGGTTTCTATAGAGATGAGTCTCCCAAACTGAAGGTGGGGTTACTTTCCCAGGTGACAGAGAAACCCCAAACCATCACTGGCCCTTTCTTGAGTCAAGGTATCTTCTCTGGATGCCATGGTTTGGACATTTTTAAGACCTTAGAACTGTAAACTTGCAACATAACAAATTCCCTTTTTAAAAGTCATTCCATTCCTGGTATATTGCATTCCAGCAGCTTAAGCAAACCAAAGGAAAAGAAACACCTAATGAGATGAGTCCCAGGTGTCTGATGCATTCTAATATTCTTAACAGTAGTATTTTATGGTTCCTTCCCACATTAAAATAACCTGTTCAATATTTTTGTTAGTTTTTTAAAATATTTTTACTGTAAAAACTTAACACACAAACATATATCCTTAACATAAAAATATTCCATACATGGTGTAAAATCAATGGCTCACAATATCATCACAGTTGTACATTCATCACTATGATCGTTTTTTGAACATTTCCATCACTCTAATAAATAAAAAGAAAAGAAAAAACCCATATATACCATACCCCTCCCCTCTCCCCCACTGACCACTAGTATTTCCATCTACCTAATTTATTTTGCCCTTTGTCCCCCACATTATTCATTTATTTTTTATTATCCATATTTTTATTCACCTGTTCACACCCTGGATTTAAGGAACACCGGATACAAGGTTCCCACAATCACACAGTCACATTATAAACATTACATCTTTATACAATTGTCTTCAAGAATCTAGGCTATTGGAACACAGCTAAGCAGTTTAAGGTACTTCCCTCTAGTCACTCCAATCATCATAAAGCAAAAAGGGACATCTATATAGTGCATAAGAATAACATCCAGGATAACTTCTCAACTCTGAAATCTCTCAGCCACTGAAACTTTGCCTCATTACTCTCTTCCCCTTTTGGTCAAGAAGGCTTTCTTGATCTCTCGATGCCAGGTCCTGGGTTATCCCAGGCTTTCTGTCCCAAGTTGCCAGGGAGATTTACACCCTTGGGAGTCATGTCCCACATAGGAGGGAAGACAGTGAGTTCACATGCTGAATTGGCTTAGAGAGGGCACATCTGAGTAACAAAACAAGTTCTCTGGGGGTGACTCTTAGGCCTAATTTTTCGTAGGCTTAGCCTGTCCTTTGCAGGAATATGTTTCACAGGGGTAAACCCCAAGATTGAGGGCTTGGCCTATTGATTTGGTTGTCCCCACTGCCTGTGAGAATATTAGGAATTCTCCAAAATGGGGAGTTGAATTTTCCCCCTTTTTCCTCATTCCCCCATGAGGACTTTGCAAATACTTCATTATTCACTGTTCAAATCACTCTGGGATGCATCGGGGCATCACAATAATGATGACAAACCTTCAAAATCTCATATCCTACTCAAGGTTCCATGTACTGATGGCTCAATTTGCAAATTAAGTGTTTGGACCATAACCACTGTCAAAGTTCTGTACAAAAACACTCTTCAAAATGTTTACAAGGCAGCTAAAGTTGAGAGAATATTAAGTGTACCTAAGATTCCTGTCAATGTCCTATCAACAAAAGGATGACCATGCAACTTTTGCTATTCCAACAACTTGTATTTAGCAGCCTATTCTTAAAAGCCAAAACATGAACTTTGTCATCACCTGTTCTCATCATCTGTTCCATTACACTCTAATTTCCCACTCTCACCACAACCTTTCATCTTGCCAAGCTTCCCATGTCTGTTAAGCCTGCTCTCTTAACTTCATCCACTTTGATCGCAACATTTTCTCCCAGGCCTAACTTCCTTTCCTATATGAAGTTTCCCTCCTCTTCTTCTGTAAATATCTACTGTGCTGGTTTGAAACCCTTATGTACTCCAGAAAAGCCATGTTCTTTTAACCCTAAATCCAATCTTGTTGGGGCAGACTTGTTTGGGTGGGTCCTTCCCATTAGATGGGGAAGTGACTCCACCCATTAAAGGTAGGTCTTAACTAGTTTACTGGAGTCCTTAAAAGAACCAATAGAGAGAGCAACAAAATGAAACCAGACATTTGGAGATGCAGAAGGAAAGCCCCCAAGAGAAGCCAGAAGGACCCAGAGGAGCTAAGAGGGCCATTTTGAAGCCAACCGAGGAGGGCAAACAGATTTCAACAACTGCCTTCCCCTGCAGAGGAACCTGGATGCTGCTGACCCTCAGAGACGGGATCCTCTTCTCAGTGCCTTTGGATATTTTCACAGCCTTAGAACTGTAACCCTTAGAATTTACTTAATAAATCCTTGTATAAAAGCCAATCTATTTCTGGTACACTGCTTTCCAGGAGCTTTAGCAAACTGAAACACCCACCAACCCTAAAACTTTCTAAGCCTGCATTAATCCAACAACACATTTCATCCACTCACATAAACATCATTAATGAAATGATCCTATAGCCACAATACATTTGAACTTAGGTTAATTTAATCTTTCACTCTCCTGAGCTAGTCTAAACAGTCTTAAAGAGAATTATTTCCGAGCTTCCTATCCAATTCCTAAAGCCCCCATTCTCAACACATGAACATACCTCCTACTTTCAAGAAAACTCACATTATACTCTACAAGCTTAGCTCAATTTCATACCTCTTTATTCAATTATAAACACACTCACTCACTCACACACACACACACCCACACCCTAAAGGATTCCACCCTCTTCATGCACGCAGGCAACCTTCTAGCCTATGCTATTTGCTATTCCCACTTTAGGGTGTGGTTTTCTATTCTCTCTCCTCAAAACCTCTCTTTGTTCTACTTCCATTTCGACTAGTCTAAATTCTTGAAGTCTCGTGTTATTTTTTTAAAACATGGGCAGGCACCGGGAATCAAACCTGGTTCTCCACATGGCAGGTGAGAACTCTGCCAGTGAGTCACAGTGGCCTGCCCTTTAAAATTTTTTTGTTTTCTCTCGAAGTCTTTTTTTTCTTTTTGTGTATATATATATATTTTTTTTTATTAATTAATGGAAAAAAGAAATTAACCCAACATTTAGAAATCATACCATTCTACATATGCAATCAGTAATTCTTAACATCATCACACAGATGCATGATCATCGTTTCTTAGTACATTTGCATCGGTTTAGAGGAACTAGCAACACAACAGAAAACGATATAGAATGTTAATATAGAGAAAAAAATAAAAGTAATAATAATAGTAAAAAACAAAACAAAACAAAAAACCTATAGTTCAGATGCAGCTTCATTCAGTGTTTTAAGGGTTACTTTAAACTTAGGTATTATTGTGCTGTCCATTTTTGAGTTTTTATATCTAGTCCTGTTGCACAGTCTGTATCCCTTCAGCTCCAATTACCCATTATCTTACCCTGTTTCTAACTCCTGCTGGACTCTGTTACCAATGTCATATTCCAAGTTTATTCTCGAATGTCGATTCATATCAGTGGGACCATACAGTATTTGTCCTTTAGTTTTTGGCTGGACTCACTCAGCATAATGTTCTCTAGGTCCATCCATGTTATTACATGCTTCATAAGTTTATCTTGTCTTAAAGTTGCATAATATTCCATCGTATGTATATACCACAGTTTGTTTAGCCATTCTTCTGTTGATGGACATTTTGGCTGTTTCCATCTCTTTGCAATTGTAAATAATGCTGCTATAAATATATATAAAACTCTATATCAATTGTTTCCCACTCATTCCCCAATCCACTGCTTTTCTCACCTTACTCCAATGAAAATATTCTTGATGAGGTTACCAATAATTTGATTGTCAATTTCAATTTAAACTTGATTCAATATTATCCCAACAATATTAAACAATAAGTAATTCCCTCTTCCTAAAAGTCAAAATGGCCCTCTGAGCTCCTCTGGGTCCTTTCCTACATTTCTATGACACCACTCTCTCTTGCTTCACCCCTATCTCTGAATTTTCATTCTCAGATCTGGTATCTTTTTCCTCTGATCACCCACTGACTTTAAAAGTTCTAACTTCAGTTCTTCCTGTTCTCACTCATTTTTAATTTTTTCCTCAATTCCATCTACTCATGAAACTCAGGTACAATCTAGTGATGCCTCTTGAAGCATCCAAGGTGAAAGAAAAACAAGGGTGTCTATCTACTCACAAGAGATCTTAACTACATTCAGGAAACACTGCCCTACACAGGACAAGAAATACAACATGCCAGCAGGCTGTGCTAGGCTTCCTCTCCTGTGGGAGTCCTTGCAGCATTTCACACAGCTATCTGCCAACTATTCTTTCAGTACCCAAAAGACAGTTCCAATGCAAGAGGATATCCATCACAGAAGCCAGTGTCTCTCATAACGTTCTCACAGGAATAGCTTCCATGGTCATCATAAGGGAAATACCTCTTTAAAAGAGTGACAAAATTAGCTTCCCACCAGGTATTTAGAGTTCTCCAAGTTCCAAATGCAATAAACCAATCAAGAATCATTTTTACCACAAACAATGTTGCTTGAAAATTGACTTTTATCAGGTTTTACAAGCCAAAGATAAGATGGTGGAATCAAGAAATACATTTTCAGTAATAACTTTGAATGTATAACAGACTAAACTTACCAATTAAAAGATACAGTTTGGCAGAATGGATAAAGAAACATATCCAACAATATGCTGCTTACAAGAAATTCATCTCAGAGATGCAGATACAAATAGATTGAAAGTGAAAGAAAGGAAAAAGATTTTCCATGCAAGTTGTAACCAAAAGAAAGCAGAAGGAGCTATACTAATATTGGACAAAATAGATTTAAATGTAAAGACATCATAAGAGACAAAGAAGGAAACTATATACTAAATAAAGGGTCAATTCACCGAGAAGATATAACAATCAAAAATGTTTATGCTCCCAATCAAGGAGCTCCAAAGTACATTAGACTGACATTAGCAAAACTGAAGGGAGTGATAGATGCTTCAACAGTAACAGTAGGAGACTTCAACATACTACTCTCCTCTATACATAGAACAAGCAGACAGAAGATCAACAAGGAAATAGAGAAGTTAAATAACTTGATAAATGAATCAGATCTAACAGACATAATATAGGTCATTGCACCCCAAAGCACAAGGTTATAAATTCTTCTCTAGTGCTCATGGAACATTTTCCAGGATAGATCATATACTGGGGCATAAAACAGGTCTTTATAAATATAAAAATATTGAAATGATTCAAAGCACTTTCTTTGATCACAATGGGATGAAGCTGGATCTCAATAACCACCAAAGAATGAGAGCATTCACAAATATATGGAGATTAAATAACACAATGAGTGGGTCAAAGAAGAAATGGCTAGAGAAATCAGTAACTATCTGGAGATGAATGAAAATGAGAATACAACTTATCAGAATTTATGGGATGCAGCAAAGCTGTGCTGAGAGAGAAATTTATTGCCCTACATACCTGCATTAAAAAACAAGAAAGAGAAAAAATTGAGGACTTAACAATTCACCTGGAGGATCTTGAGAAAGAACAGCAAACTAACCCCAAAGCAAATAGAAGAAGAGAAATTACAACAATTAAGATAAATGAATTGGAGCACAAAAGAACAATAGAAAGAAACAATAAAACCAAAAGTTGGTTCTTTGAGAAAAATCAATAAAATTAATTGGGTGCTAGCAAGATTGACAAAGAAAAAAGAGACAATATGCAAATAAACAAAATCAGAAATAAGAACGGGTGTGTTACCACAGACTCTGGAGAAATAAAAGAAATATAAGAGGATACTATGAACAACTATACACCAACAAACCAGACAACTTAGATGAAATGGATAAATTCCTGGAGACACACAAACAAGATACCTGACTCAGGAAGAAACAGAAGATTTATACAAACCAATCACAAGTAAAGAGATTGAATCAATCTGCATAGAACAAGCAGACAGAAGATCAACAAAAATCTTCCTACAAGAAAAGCCCAGGGCCAGATGGCTTCACAGGGGAATTTTATCAAACATTCCATAAAGAACTAATACCAATTTTGCTGAAATTTTTCCAAAAAACTGAGGAAAAAGGAACTCTAGCTAACTCATTTTATGAAGCTAATATCATTTTAATATCAAAACCTGGTAAAGATACCATAAGAAAGGAAAACTACAGGTCAATTTCCCTAATGAATACAGATTTTAAAAAATTTCAATAAAAGATTAGCAAATCAAATCCAACAGCAAGTTAAAAGAATTATACACCATGACCAACCTGGGTTTATACCAGGAATGCAAGGATGGTTCAACATGAGAAAATCAATTAATGTAATACAGCACATTAACAAACTGAAAGGGAAAAATCAAATGATTATCTTGACTGATGTTGAAAAAGTATTCAACAAAATTCAGCATCCTTTTCTGATAAAAATACTTCAAAATGTATGAATCAAAGGTAACTACCTCAATATGATAAAGGGAATATATGAAAAACCGATAGGTAGCATCATACTCAACAGAGAGAGACTTAAAGCTTTACCCCTAAGATCAGGCACAAGAAAAGGATGCCTGCTGTCACCAGTATTATTCAACACTGTGCTAAAAGTTCTAGCTAGAGCAATCAGTCAGGAGAAAGAAATAAAAGGCATCCAAATTGGACAGGAAGAAGTAAAACTCTCATTTGCAGATGATATGATACTATACTTGGAAGACACTGAGAAATCTACAGCAAAGTTATTTGAATAAACAATTTTCAAACTAATAAACAAATTCAGCAAGGTGGCAGGATATAAAATAAATGTGCAAAAATTAGTAACATTTCTAATACACAAGCAATGACCTAGCTGAGGAGTCAGGTAGGGAAAAAATTTCATTCAAAATAGCAACTAAAAGAATCAAATACTCAGGAATGAACTTAACTAGGGATGTAAAGGACTTATACACAGAAAACTACATAACATTACTAAAAGAAATCAAAGCAGATCTACATAGGTGGAAAGACATTCCCTGCTCAGGGACAGGAAGGCTAAATATAGTTATGATGTCAATTCTCCCCAAACTGAATAACAGATTCAACAGTACCAATAAAAACTACCAAATTCATCTGGAAGGGAAAGAGATCCTGAATAGCTAAAAGTATCCTAAAAAAGAAGAATGAAATGGGAGGATTAACACTCCCAGACTTCAAAACCTATGATAAAGCCACAGTGTTCAAAACAGCACAGTACTGGCACAAAGACTGAAGCATTGACCAATGGAATCAAATTGAGAGTACAAACAATAGACCACCAAATCTAGGGTTAATTGATTTTTGACAAGGCCCCCAAATCCTTTGAACTAGGACAAAATAGTCTTTTCAATAACTGGACATGGAAGAACTGGATACCAATAGCCAAGAGAATGAAAAGAGGACCCCTGTCTTACAACCTACACAAAAATTAACTCACGGTGGATTAAACACCTAAATATAAGAACTAGAGCCATAAAGCTTCTAAAAAATGTAGGAAAACATCATCAAGACCTAGTAACAGGAGGTAGCTTCCTAAACTTTACACCCAAAAGCTTATGAGCAACAAAAGAAAAAATAGATAAATGGGAACTCCTCAAAGTGAAAAGTTTCTACACCTCAAAAGACTTCATCAAAAAGGTGAAGAGGCAGCCAAATCAATGGGAGAAAATATTTGGAACTCACACATCAGAGAAAGGTTTGAGTTCCTATATACACAAAGAAATCACTCAAGTCAACAACAAAAGAACAAACAACCCAATCATAAAATGGGTTAAAGATATGAATAGGCATTTTTCTGAAGAGCAAATACAGATGGCTCAAAAGCACAAGATTATATCATCTCAGTCTCTTGTTTATCTTTCCTTCATTTCCTTCCTTTATTGTCTATCTTTCTTTCATTGTCTTCATTCCTAATGATAATCTAGGAATGCCTAGAAGGTACAATGATAGTGACTAAATGTACAAATTAAGAAATGTTTTTGCATGATGAACAACAAAGGAATATCAATATTGCAGGATGTTGAAAATAGATGGGAATTCATATTTTAAAACTTAAATTTATGTGTAAGACTAAAGCAAAAAATGCTTATTTGATACAAAATTTATAATTTGACTAGTGCATTTCCTAATATAACTTATGTGGACAGTTTAATTTAACACTATAACTAGATGGAACCTTGAGTAGGGCATGAGATTTTGTAGGTTTGTCCAGATTGATGCACCGATAAATCCCAGAGTGATTTGAACAGTGAATAAAAAAATATTTGAAAAGTCCTCTTGGGGGAATGATGAAAACTCTATTTTCCCATGTGGAGAATTTCTGACATTCTCAAAAGCAGTGGGGAAAAACAAAGCAACAGGCCAAGCCCTCAATCTTAGGGTTTCTTCACATGAAACTTACCTCACAAAGTATAGGCTAAACCTACTTAAAATTAGGCCTGAGAGTCACCCCAGAGAACCTCTTTTGTTGCTCAAATGTGGCCTCTCTCCTCTCAGCCAATGGGACAAGCAAACTCACTGCCCTCCCCCTCTCTACATGAGACATAACTCCCAGGGGTGTAAACCTTCCTGGCAACATGGGATAGAAATCCTAGAATGAGCTGGGACTCAACATCAAGAGATGGAGAAAACCTTCTTAACCAAAAGGAGGAAGAGAGAAATGAGACAAAACAAAGCGTCAATGGCTGAGCGATTTCAAGCTGAGTCAAGAGGTTATCCTGGAGGTTATTCGTATGTATTATATAGATATCATCTGTTTAGTTAAGGTGTAATGGAGAGGTTGGAGGGAAGTGCTGGAAAATGTAGAACTGTGTTCCACTGGTCATGTTTCTTGAAGATGACTGTATAATGATATAGCTTTCACAATGTGACTATATGATTGTGAAAACCTTGTGTCTGATGCTCTTTATCTACAGTAGGGACAGATGAGTAAAACACAGGGATTAAAAATAAATAAATAACAGGGGAAACAAATGTTAAATTTAGTACACTGAAATGCTATTGATCAATGAAAGGGAGTGATAAGGGGTACAGAAAAAAATAGGGGAAGCAAAGGCTAAAATATATTGGGCAGATGGAAATAGCAATCAATGAGAGGCAGGGGTAAGGGGTATGGTATATATTAGTTTTGTTCTTTTTCTTTTTATTTCTTTTTCTGAATTGATACAAATGTTCTAAAAAATGATCATGGTGATGAATGCACAACTGTGATGATATTTTGAGTTATTGATTATATATGAAGAATGGAATGATCATATGGTAAAAATGTTTGTGGTTATATGTTCTGTTTAAAAAATAATAAAATAAAATAAAAGGCACATGAAGCGATGCTCATTTTCACTAGCTATATGGGAAACACAGATGAGATACCACCTCATATCTATAAGAATGGCTGCTATTAAACAGACAGGAAACTATAAATGTTGGAGAGGATGTGGAGTAACTGGGATACTTATGCACTGCTGGTGGGAATGTATAATGGTGCAGCAACTATAGAAGATGGGTGGTTCCTTAGGAAACTAAATGTCAAGTTGCCCTATGACCCAGAAATAGCATTACTTGGTATATACCCAGAAGAGCTGAAAGTGACAACACAAACGGACATTTGTACACCGATGTTCACACCAGCATTATTCACAATCACCAAAAGATGGAAACAAACCAAATGCCCATCAACAGATGAGTAGACCAACAAAATGTGGTATATACATACAATGAAATATTATGCAGAAGACAAAATGGTGTCCTGAAGCACAGGACAAGATGGATGAGCCTTGAGGACACAATGCCGAGCAAAATTAGCCAGACATGAAAGGACAGATACTGTATGATTCCACTTTTATGAGCAGCACAATGGTATAATCAGAAGCTTATAACACAGAATATAGGGGACTTAGAGATACATAAAAACTAGAGATGGGTAAACCATTAGCTAATGAGGTTGAACTCCAATGTAAGGGAATAGATAGGAGTGAAGGTGATCTTCTAGTGGGTCTAAAAGTAATATTACCATATTAAAGATTAACAAGATTGAAAGAGGTTGTACAGACCTACGTGTTCCAGTGATTCACAGTAGAAATATGAATTAGTTCTTGTAAGAATTGCATAAAGATACAATTCTTGTAAAAACAGTGTTTAAGTCCAGGGTACAGGGGGATAACTGCTATTGTATGCTATGAGCTATGTTCACAAGGAAACCATCAGCACTACCATAGCAACAGCAGAGGTAAATAATGGGGGATGGACAAGAGTTAAGAGGAGGTTTAGATTTCCTATTCAACGAGAGTGTGTTTATTGTTTTTCTTTCTCTTGGGAACAATGAAATTATCTAAAACAGAGAGTGTTGATGGACTGTGGACTTTTGACCTTCTACATGACGCCTGATGAATGCAGATGACTGAAGGATGCAATGACAGAGAAGTAGATTGGCGAATGATGGTGTATACTTATGAACGAAGGCTGTGCTGCTACAAAAAGGAGCAAAGTTGTGAGACATGCAATGATGTGAATGAACATGTGGGACATTTGATGAGAAAAAATAAGCCAGAAACAAAAGAACAACAATGGTATAGTCACCTTTAGAAAATACTTATAAGAAAACAGGGGCCTAGATTGTAAGCTTTTAGAGCAGACACATTAAGTCTGGAGTGGTGATTATTATTTTTGGATTTTGAGGCTGTTTTATATATATAACCTGATATTTAGAGATAAAAATGAAGCTGAACAGATTTGGGTTAAAGTAATTTAGAATGCAGGGGTAAGGAAGACAGTGTCTATATATTTTTGAACCACAAATACTCCTTGAGACCAATGGAAGAAAGGTTTGTTTGATCTGGAACTGAAGTTTTCTCTAGTGCATAATCTAATTCAACCTATCTGTATAGCTCATTTGAACAACTGAAACACAGGGAGCACAGAATAAGAAAGAGGTACTTTAATCCAATATAGATTATTGTAATGCCTGGATACATCCTAGAGTACAGTAAGCAGATAATCAAAAAGCACTGGCAAAGTCCCCTGAGGGAAAGGAGAAAGAATAAGGAACGACTAAACCTTACCATCAGGGAGTTCCCTGATACTATGTCAAACTGTAGGGACACCCAAATCAATAGGCCATGTCCTTGATCCTGAGACTTACTCTTATGAAGCTTATGTAAGTAGCAGAGAAGCTTACACTATCTATAGCCACGCCTAATAGTTACCTCTGGAGGACCTCTGTCGTAGCTCAGATGTGGTCTCTCTCTAAGCACAACTCTGCAAGTGAAATCAATGCCTCCTCCCTAGGTGGGACATGACTTCCAGGAATGAAACTCTCCCTGGCAACATGAGCGATGACTCCCAGGGAAGAATCTGGACCTGGTCCATGGGATCAACAATTCCATCCTCACCAAAAGGGGGGAAAGAAGCATAATTAATAAAGCGTCTGTGGCAGAGAGTTCAAATAGAGTCTAGAGGCTTCTGCGGAGGTTGCTCTTATGCAAGCTTCAGGTAGACCTTGCTACCTATCATAACCTGCCAACCCCCAACCAGGACCATTCCAGTCAATCCTAAAGAACACTTGGGGCAATATATAAGATTCCACAAGGGTTCCATGCACTAGAGTAACTTTCCAGAAGCCTACAAACTCTGTATGGATCCCTGGACCAGGTAAGTCCTGAAAACTAGCCCAGCCTCTGCAGAACATCAGACAGCTTCATCTCCCTACCCTATATTAGTGACAGACCTGCACAATACCAAAAATTTAGAATTGCCATAGCATAAACAACCCTAAAGAGAGGAATGGAAAGATCAAAGTTGATGATGGAGTTATACATAGAAGACAGTATTTAACAAATGAATATGAATGCAGAATCATTAAATTAATATCTTTTTCGATCACCAGTACTTTAGAGCAGCTAGAAGTAAAAACCTAAAACTGTGAAATTGTAACCCATGTCAAAGTCTGAGATATGTTCTACAACTAACTGTGGTGCTGTGCTTTGAAATTCATAGCATTTTTGTATATGTTTTACTTCATAAAAAACAAAGGAAAATAAGTTGATTGTGATGCTAAAAAAATACTTCAGCCCTCTAGGTTCCTATATTCTGGAGCAGCTGAAGGAAAAATACCAGAGGATCATATGGTAGCCCATGACAAACTCTGAGATCTGTCCTGTAACCACTTGTTGAAGAGTGCTTTGAAAACTACTGGTTTTTATTTCTTTACTTTGCATATATGTTAAACTACACAATTAAAAAGTAAAAAAAAAAAAAAAGTAAAAATAAACCAAAAACCTTACCTGATATGTGGTTTCCAAATATAGTCTCCCATTGCATGGGCTGTCTTTTTACCTTCCTGACAAAGTTCTTTGATGCAGAAAATTGTTTAATCTTAAAGTATAGCATTTATCTATTTCTTTTCTTATTGCTTACACACTGGGTGTAAAGTCTAGGAAAACACCTCCTCTCACAAGATTTATGATATTTTCCTACATTTTCTCCTAAAAGTTTTATAGCCTTAGCTCTATTGTTCAGGTATTTGATCATTTTGAGTTAATTTTTGTATAGGGTGTGAGATATGTGTCTTTCATTCTTTTGGATATGAAAATCCAGTTCTCCAAATACCATCTGTACTGGCTAGGGTTCTCTACAGAAACAGAATCAGCAGGAGATAACCATAGTTATAAAGTTTATAAAAGTGCCTCATGTAACCATGAGAATGTAGAGTTCAAGGTCTGCAGGACAGGCCACAAGCTAGTATCTCTAATGATGGTCTGCAACAAACTCTCCAGAGAGGCTGGCTGGACAACTGTGGGAATGTGAGGGTCCAAGGTCTGTAAGGCAGGCCACAAGGTGGAAACTCTGGTGAAGTTCCTCAACGAACTCTCAGGAAAGGGTGGCTGGACAACTGTGGGAATGTAAGGGTCCAAGGTCTGTAAGGCAGGCCACAAGGTGGAAACTCTGGTGAAGTTCCTCAACGAACTCTCAGGAAAGGGTGGCTAGACAACTGTGGGGAAAGAGGAGTCCAAAATTTGTCCACAGAAGAGTCCACAGCACAGCTTGTGAAGCTGATGACTCCAATGAAAGGTCTGCAGAAACTCCATAGGAGAGGCTCGCCAGTTGAGGCAGAAAGGAAAGACTCTCTTCTGACTCCTCCTTAAAAGCCATCCACAGTGATTAGATTAACTGTCACTCATTGCAGGAGACACTTCCCTTAGCTGATTACAAACACAATCAGCTATGGATGCAGCTGACATAATTATGATTTAAGTCCATGAAATGTTCTCATAGCAACAAACAAGCCAGCACTTGCCCAACCAGACAAGTGGTTCATATGAACCTGACCATGACACCATCTATTAAAGAGGCTGCTCTGTACCAGTTGAATTGGGTTGAACATCTTATCATAAACCACTTGTCTTTAGATGAGAGAGTCTATTTCTGAACACTCAATACTCAATACCAATTGTCAGTACATCTATCTTAATGCAGTATCAAGTGGTTTTGACCACTAGCTTTGTAATATACTTTCAAGTCACATAGTGTGAGATCTTCCATTTGATCATTCTTTCCCAAAATATTTTTAGCTGTTTGGGGCACCCTGCCCTTCCAAGTAAATTTGATTACTGGTTTCCTATTACTGAAAGGTAAGTTGTTGGGTTTTAATTGGTACTGATTTAATCTATAAATTAACATAGGTAGACTGACATCTTAACTATATTTAGTCTTCCAATCCAAGAACACAGTATGCCCTCACATTTATTTAGGTCTCCCATGATTTCTTTTAGCAATTTCTTGCACTTCTATGTGTATAGGTCTTTTGTGTCCTTGGTTAAACTTTTCTTGTAGTATCTTTGTCTGGCTTTGGTATTACAATGATGTTGGCTTCATAGATTGAGCAAGGGGCTTTCCCTCCTATTTGATTTTTTTGAAGAGTCTGAGCAGGATTTGTAGTAATTCTTTCTTGAATGCTTGGTAGAATTCACATGTGAAGCCATCTGGTCCTGGACCTTTCCTTTTTTGAGCTTCTTGATGAATGGTTCAATCTCTTTACATGTGATTGGTTTATTAAGGTTGTCTATTTCTTCTCCAGTCAATTTTGTTTGTTCATGTTTTTCTAGGATGTTGTCTATTTCATCTACATTGTCCAGTTTATTAGCATATAGTTACTCACAGTATCTTTTCATTGTCTCCTTTATTTTTGTGGGGTCCTTCAGTATGTACCCTCTCCCATTTCTGATTTCATTTATTTGTATCCTCTCTTTTTATTTTGTCAGCCTAAGGATCCACTGATTTTATTGATTTTCTCAAAGAACCAACATCTAGTTTTGTTGATTTTTTCTACTGATTTCATATCTCAATTTCACTTATTTCTGCTCTAATCTTCATTCTTTCTTTCCTTCTGTTTGCTCTGGGGTTCGTTTGCTATCCTTTCTTTACTTCTTCTATGTGAACAGTTAATTCCTCAATTTTTCCTCTTATTTTTTAAATATAGGGTTTTAGGGAAATAAAATTCTCTCTCAGTCCCACTTTCGCTACATCCCATTAGTTTTTATTTTTTTTATTTTTTATTTTTTAGCATGTACAGAAAATTTAAATTTCGGGAAAAATAAACATTTTTCTTTTTATCTCACACAAAAGTTAAAACTTTAAAATACAGGGAATATTATTCTTTTACCTCATATTTTGATTTACCTTAATTTTAACAAGATCAATTTCATTACATTTTTTTTTCCATTCTACACATGTACTCAGTAATTCTTAGTTTCATCACATAGATGTATGATCATCATTTCTTAGTACATTTGCATCAATTTAGGAAAAGAACTAGCAAAACAGCAGAAAAAGATATAGAATGTTAATATAGAGAAGAGAATTAAAATAATACTAATAAAAAATACATATATATATAAAAAGGAAAAAGTAAAAAAACAAAAACAAAAGATACAAACACACAAACAAACAAACAAAAAACCATATTTCAGGTGCAGCTTCATTCAGTATTCCCACCTAGTTACATTACACTTAGGTATTATTGTGCTGTCCATTTCTGAGTTTTTGTATCTAGTCCTGTTGCATAGTCTGTATCCCTTCAGCTCCAATTACCCATTGTCTTACCCTGTTTCTAACTCCTGCTGGTCTCTGTTACCAATGATATATTCCAAGCTGATTCTCGAATGTCGGTTCACATCAGTGGGACCATACAGTATTTGTCCTTTAGTTTTGGGCTAGACTCACTCAGCATAATGTTCTCTAGGTCCATCCATGTTATTACATGCTTCATAAGTTTAGTCTGTCTTAAAGCTGCATAATATTCCATCGTAGGTATACGTCACAGTTTGTTTAGCCACTCGTCTGTTGATGGACATTTTGGCTGTTTCCATCTCTTTGCAATTGTGGATAATGCTGCTATAAACACTGGTGTGCAAATGTCCGTCTGTGTCTTTGCCCTTAAGTCCTTTGAGTAGATACCTAGCAGTGGTATTGCTGGGTCATAATCCATTCTGCCATTCTATGTCTTTTGATTGGGAAATTCAGTCCATCAACTTTTAGTGTTTTTACTGTTTGGATAATATTTTCCTCTACCATTTTGCCTTTTGTATTATATATATCATATCTGATTTTCCTTCTTTCTACACTCTTCTCCATACCTCTCTCTTCTGTCTTTTCGTGTCTGACTCTAGTGCTCCCTTTAGTATTTCTTGCAGAGCTGGTCTCTTGGTCACAAATTCTCTCAGTGACTTTTTGTCTATAAATGTTTTAATTTCTCCTTCATTTTTGAAGGACAATTTTGCTGGATATAGGAGTCTTGGTTGGCAGTTTTTCTCTTTTAGTAATTTAAATATATCATCCCACTGTCTTCTAGCTTCCATGGTTTCTGCTGAGAAATCTACACATAGTCTTATTGGGTTTCCCTTGTATGTGACAGATTGTTTTTCTCTTGCTGCTTTCAAGATCCTCTCTTTCTCTTTGACCTCTGACATTGTAACTAGTAAATGTCTTGGAGAACGCCTATTTGGGTCTATTCTCTTTGGGGTGCGCTGCACTTCTTGGATCTGTAAATTTAGGTCTTTCATAAGAGTTGGGAAATTTTCAGTGATAATTTCTTCCATTAGTTTTTCTCCTCCTTTTCCCTTCTCTTCTCCTTCTGGGACACCCACAACACGTATATTTGTGCGCTTCATATTGTCATTCAGTTCCCTGATCCCCTGCTCAAGTTTTTCCATTCTTTTCCCTATAGTTTCTGTTTCTTTTTGGAATTCAGATGTTCCATCCTCCAGTTCACTAAGTGTAGCTTCTGTCTCTTTAGATCTACCATTGTAGGTATCCATTGTTTTTTCCATTTTTTCTTCTTTGTCCTTCACTCCCATAAGTTCTGTGATTTGTTTTTTCAGATTTTCTATTTCTTCTTTTTGTTCAGCCCATGTCTTCTTCATGTCTTCCCTCAATTTATTGATTTGGTTTTTGAAGAGTTTTTCCATTTCTGTTCGTATATTCAGCATTAGTTGTCTCAGCTCCTGTATCTCATTTGAACTATTGGTTTGTTCCTTTGACTGGGCCATATCTTCAATTTTCCGAGCGTCATCCATTATTTTCTGCTGGTGTCTGGGCATTTGATCAGATTTCCCTGGGTGTGGGACCCGGCTGGTTGAAAGGTTTTTCTGTGAAATCTCTGGGCTCTGTTTTTCTTTTCCTGCCCAGTAGGTGGCGCTCGTGGTGCTCGTCTGTCTGCGGGTCCCACCAGTAAAAGATGCTGTGTCTCCTTTAACTTGCCAATCTGCAGTCGCCCGGGAAACCACGCGTGGAGGGGGGTCGCTGGCTGCCGTGGCTTGGGGGAGTGCCGGTCCAAATTGCCCAGCTGGCCCGAGACGCCAAGCATGATGGGAGGGTCCCGCTATCCAGCATTCCCAGTCAGACCGGGGAGCCACGTGCGTGGAGGGGACCCCAGTCGCCAGCCGCCCCGGCCAGGAAAACACGCACCCCTTGGGTATCTCACCGCTGTGGATTCTCCCTGTCCATTCAGCCATTCCAGAATGGGGTACGCTGTCTTTTTGGTCTCTGTTGTGACTCCAGGAGCTGTTTCGTATTGTTTCTGTTTCTTTAGTTGCTTTTCTGGAGGAGGAACTAAGACCTGCGCGTCTTACTAAGCCACCATCTTCTCCGTAAGCCCACTTTTATAAT
This sequence comes from Tamandua tetradactyla, assembly GCF_023851605.1. Lineage (NCBI taxonomy): Eukaryota > Metazoa > Chordata > Mammalia > Pilosa > Myrmecophagidae > Tamandua > Tamandua tetradactyla. The sequence goes on from NC_135354.1 coordinate 3,694,076, forward strand.
CTGACCTGATATATTTTCTAGCAAGCACTACTTTTTTTGTCCATATCCCAACTTAAGATGGAAAAAAGGAAATGGGGAACGAGGAGAAAGGGGAGAAGAGACTGACACCAAGAAACAGACAGGGTGGGGAGAAATGGGACAGACAGAGAGTGGGACAGAAACACAGCAAGGAGAGGGAAGACAAGAAAGGAAGCCCATTAGTTTTTATAGGAGGTGTTTTCATTGTCATTTGCCTTCAGATATTTACTTATCTGTCTTGTAATTTCTTCCTTGTCCCACTGGTTGTTCAAGAGTGTGCTCTGTAGCCTCCATATATTTGTGAGTTTTCTGGCCCTCTGCCTGCTATTGATTCCCAATTTCATTCCATTTTATGACCTGAGAATGCATTGTGTATAATTTTAATCTTTTCAAATTTATTGAGATTTGCTCTGTGACCCAACATATGGTCTATCCTGGAAAATGATCCATGAGCACCTGAGAGAACTGTGTATCTTGCTGTTGTAGGGTGGAATGTTCTAGAAATAATCTGTTATGTCTAGCTCATTTATTGCATTATTCACAATCTGTTTATTTATTTATCCTCTGTCAACATGTTTTATCCATTGATGAGAGCAGTGTATTAAGGTATCAAATATTATTGAAGTGATTATTTCTCCCTTCAGCATTGTCAGTGTCTGTCTCACATATTTTGGGACACACTGGTTTAGAACATAAATATTTATGATTATTATGTCTTCTTGATGAATTGCTCCTTTTATTGATACATTGAGCGCTTGTTTCTTTAACTGCCTTATATTTGAAGTCTAATTTTTCTGATATTAGTATCATTGTCCTTCTTTTCTGGTTGTTGTTTGTGTGAACTATCTTTTTCCAGCCTTTCACTTTCAATAGATTTTAGTCCTTGGGTCTAAAGTCAGTTGGCTGTAGAGAGCATATAGATGGGTCCTGTTTTTAAATCCATTCTGTCAGTCTATGTCTTTTGATTGGGGAGTTTAATCCATTAACATTTAATGTTGTTACTTTAAAGGCAGTATTTTTTTCTACCATTTTGTTATCTGGATTTTGTAAGTTGTACTGTTTTTCTTCTCTTTTTACCCTTAATAGTCTTCATTTCCATGCTCTTTTACAGATCTCTCTCCCCTGTCTTTTTCTACTGGTCTATAATGCTGCCTTTAGTATTTCTTGTAGAGCAAATCTCATATTCCAAAACTGCCTTACAGAGGAAAACATTTTAAACACACCATCATTTTTGAAGGACAGTTCTTCTGGGTATGGAATTTTTGGTTGGCAGCTTTTCTATTTCAGAATATTAAATATACAATATTACTGACTTCTCACTTCCATGAGCTCTGCTGAGGAATCTGCACAAGGTCTTAATCAAGCTTCCCTTTTATGTATTGGGTTGCTTTTATCTTGCTCCTTTCAGAATTCTCTATTTGTCTTTGATATCTGATAATCTGATTAGTAACTGTCTCAGAGTAAGTGTTCTTGGGTCTATTTTGTTTGGGGTACATTATAACTTTATGTCTTTAGTAAATGATGGGAAATTGTAGAGATTATTTCTTCCATTAGTTTTTCTGAACCTTTTCCCTTCTCTTCTACTGGGAAACCCATAACATGTGTACTCATGCACTTCATGTTGTCATTCAATTCCCTGAGGAGCTGCTCATACTTTTCCACTTTTCTCTATCTGTTCTTTTATGTGTAGGATTTCAGATGTCCTGCCCTCTAGTTCACTGGTTCTTTTTCTGCCTCTTCAAATCTGCTATCATAGGTCTCCATTGTGTTTTTTAAAATCTCTTCTATTGTGCCTCTCATTCCCATAAGCTCTGCCATTCATTTTTTCAAACTTTTGAGTTCTTTCTTAACAGCCTGTATTTTTTTGGCCATATCTTTCCACAATTCAGTGATATTTTTAATATGATTTTGCATGTCTATTCAAACATCCTTAATTAGTTGTTTCAAGTCCTGTTTCTTGCCATGGAACTTTTTTTTGAGTAAGGTCTCCTCAGATATGATTGTCTTCAATTCAATTTTCCCAGACCAGATGGGCCCACATCTTAGAAGGAAGGTGTAATCAGTATCAATTTTCTCTGAGGTGTGCACCAGCAGGTTATCAGACTTTTCTATGAAACTTCTAAACTCTGTGCCTTACCTATCCTCCCCAGCAGGAAGCACTCATCTGCCCACAGCTTCTCACCACCATAAAGTGGTATGAAAGCTTTAATTCTCTTCAGAGGAAGAGGAAGAAGGCCAACTTAGGTTGCTTGTTTTCTAGCCTCTGGGGCCTGAACTCATAGAAGAAGGGCTACCACTTGAGCTGAGCCCCACCACCCCTTATCTTGGAGAAGATACAACCTTTAGGGGATTATCTGTCTCACTTGACTCAGTTTCTCTCAGACCTATCTTAACTCCACTCTTGCCTGGGTCCCACTGACTAATGAGAATGCCTGGGACTTTCTCTAATGATCTACTTGGGAGTAAAATAAAAGAATGAAAAAATTAGAAATTAAAAAAATAAAAGTTTAAAGTGAAATGAAAGATAACCCTTTTCAGAATCTGTCCTCAGTCCACAAGTTCCCAATAATCTAAGCTTGACCAACTCTAAAACCCCCCATCTTCATTTTATTCTGCTTCAGTTTATTTTTGTTTTCTGTCAGTCCCACTGACAGAAAATAAGCCTTTTCAGGACCTGATGCCAGCCTCTGGGTTTGCCAATCAGAGTTGATAAATGGCTGTATGCGCCTCCTTTTCTTGAGGCCCAGACCTTTTTCAGTAGTTTGTGCTCATCCAATTCAAAAAGCCTATGTTGCTTTTTAAAATTTTCCAACAGAAACACCCCTCTCTGCTGGGATGAAAATTCCTGGTTTCTACAGTGTTTACTCCAAGTTTATGTGGGCTCATGGCTTGCTTTCAACAGTCTAAATTTGTTAATTCCACAACTGGAGCTTGACTGAGCTATCTTCCTTGCTCCTGGTAGTGTGTGCTTCTCTGGGGAATCATCCTGCCACATGGTCATGGGTGAGGGAAGCCAGCTTCCACAGTCTGGTAGACTTACAGTTCTGTGTGGGACTGCGGCTGTTCCCCCTGTTCCAGACTGGTATACGACGTATGTGTGGTCACTGATGTCCCCCAAACAGTTGGTCCATACAGTTCTTTGCTATTTACTAGCTGTCGTGGAGGAAGAACTAAATTCCACACCTCACTATGCTGCATATATGCTCTTGCCCCACTTACACCTTTTATGCTTTTTGCATATAACATTCCATTTGCCTGGAAGACCACAAACTCCTTCCATCAGTTGACAATGCTTCAATTAAAACACTGATCATTTATCATCTTTTCTCAGAATTCATCCCTGAACTATCTACAAAGCATTAATTACTCCCTCATCTGAATTGAATCTGTGTCTTCAAAACTGGATCAATTAAAGCAATGTGTCAAAGGATAAATCAGAGACAGTGTGGCAGATTGGAGCAATATACCTCAGAAAAACAAGCTGTTTGACTGAACGCATCCCTGTGGTTGTGAACCAACCGTAAGTAGAGCCTTTCTATGAGGACATTTCAGTAAGGCCTGCCCCAACCCAATCAGGATGGGTCTTGATCCTATTACTGGAGTCTTTTATATGCAGATTGAAATTCAAACAGATAAGAGAGAAAGCCAAGGTAAACAAGAGCTGAAGATCAGTGGAAGCAGAAGAGAATGGCAAGACGAGTAGAGGCCGCCATATCCACCGCCATGTGGCAGAGGAGCCCAGGACCAAGGGCCACCAGTAGCCAGCCCCAGAAAAGTAGTCTTCAGGAAGAAACTATCGCCTTGCTGACACCCTGACTTAAACTCTTCCTAGCCTCAAGACCACGGGCTAATAAATTCCCACTGTTTAAGACAATTCATTGCATGTTATTTGCTTGAGTAGCCAAGAAAATTGAAATAGGCAATTAGTTATGTTTGCAAGCAAAGTTACTCTGATATGAGGGACACAGATATGAGGGATAATTAGACTTATCAATAAACAAAACTATGAAAGAAGCCAGTGCAGCCTTGAAAAGGTTGGCTAGGTCATTAAAGAAATTATACCTCCTGTTTATGGATCCTGTGAAATATTTTGAGAGTCTATCTGTGGATAGGCTATATCCAGGTAATGAGTAACAGTGCCCTTCCCTGGAGCCTTCATCTGAATTTGGCTCGGTGAACATCAAACCCTTCAGTATAATTTTAATGACCAGTATGATTATAATTATCAGCCTAATTTCCATGCCATAATGTATCTGTTAATCTGTATTTTCTCCCACAATAAACCATAAATACTTCAAACTCAGGGATTATCTCTTATTTATGTATCTCAAATGCCAAGAGCTAGCACCCACTAAAATTAAAGTGATTTGATGAAATTAGTATGGATATGATCAACATTAAAAATGTTTTAATTTCATCTGGCTTTCTACATGACTGAGAAAAGCAGAAACAGTATTAAATTACTGGTGCATTACCTCTGTCTTACATCATACATATCACTCTGAAACTCAGAAACAATTATCTGTGGCCGAGAAGTCCCTGGTGAATAAAACTTTTCATCAGTGCCTAAAGTACTCTTTCGTCAGCATGATTATGGCAACAACAGGCTTGCAGAAGTCCTTTTAAGCAAGATTCGATAGCCAAAGCAAGCTCAGGGTCCCAAAGACGAATGCAAGCTCCTAAGTGAAAGTAAGGTATGTAAAAGCTCATAAATATTCATGCTGAAATATTAATGTAATTCTGATTACTCGTTCATGAATGACTTCAAAAATTTTCAAATAAAGCAGTTTTCAGAGACATTACAGATCTTATTTTAACTCAAGGGGAAATTCCAACACAGCTACTCCATATACTGGGGAGAAAACCCACCAAAGCCTACAGGAAAAATAATTCTCCACTTCTAACATCAATCAACAGTGGGCTTTTTTGTGCAAGCTCATTCTACTCCAGCCTCTCAACAGTGTTCTAAAAATAAAGCAGATTCATTACTATTTTCTGTAAAGCTAATTAATATTGGGATTTTAGATTTCGGAGGGGATAAAAGAAACTTATTCATTGAAATAGATCCTAATATATATGTATATCTCATTTAAATGAAGAAACATTAGTATATACTTAAATATAATACTTTACTAACAAAATGCTTTTATTTATAGCATCATGTTAACTTAATGTATAGAATTAAGAGATAACTCCAGTCAAGATTGCGGCTTAACAATGTGCACGTTTTAGTTCATCCTCCAGAACAACTGCTAAATAACCAGAAACAGTACAGAACAGCTCCTGGGGCCACGTCAGTGACCAGGCACACAGCGTACCCCAGTCTGGACCAGCTGGACCGGCTGTGAACACCCCCCAAAACCATGAGTTCCCAAAGCTGTGGTGGCCAGGGCCCCTCCCCCACAGGCTGCTTCCCAGAGGGGAAAGGAAAGGACTTTACCAGCAGCAGTGACTGGGCACAATCAAACGCCAATTGTGGAACTAATTAAAAAATTCTGACTGCTAAAAATAGGCCCCCAGCTTAGGTGAACCTGATCAAAATGGAGGTTGCTCATTTTTACCCTGGCACCAAGGGGGCAGGACTGACAGAAAAAGGGGAAAAAAAAGAAGGAAACAGGTTTTTGTGACTGTGTATCTACAAAGGCTTGACTGCCTCTGGATACAGCAGCAGGACTTTTCAGGCTGCAACTACCCCAGGCATAGGCAGAAGTGAGCTCTTTTGAGGGCTTATCTGGAGCCTCTGCCTTCCCCAGGGGAGGGGTGAAGGCCCACCCAGGTGGAATCCCTCCATCAAGGAATTCAGACACCAGTGCTTGGTAATTTGAAGCCATTAAAACCAGCCTACAACCTCTCCTCTGTCTCGAAAAAACCCCCAGCCAAAGGTAGAGGTACTGCATCATCATATGCTGGTGGGACCTGCAGTCAGACAAGCACCACATACTGGGCAGGATAAGAAAAACAGAGTCCAGAGACTTCACAGGAAAGTCTTTCAACCTGCTGGGTCTCATGCTCAAGGAAAACCGATGCAGGTGACTCTTTCCTCCTGATAGGAGGCCAGTTTGGTCTGTGAAAATCTGGCTGGGGTCTATAATATCTAAGCAGACCTTCCTAAGTGTGTGTGTGGGGGGAAGTACCACACAAGCAGGGCAAGAAACAAGAAAACAAGAACTGAAAATTTCTCCTCTGTTAAACAAAACCTAAGCTAAATGTCCAGATAAAGCTGAACGGAATGTCAAAGAACACATAGACAACAAATTCATCCAGCAAGAAAACCCTAGATAAAAGAAGTGAAAGCAATCTCCAGAATAAACTAATTAAGGTAATTAATGCCTAGATGCCAGCAAAAAATAACAAATCACACTAAGGAAATTGAAGATATGGCCCAGTCAAAGGAACAAACCAACAATTCAAATGACATACAGGAGCTGAAACAACTGATTCAGAATATATGAACAGACATGGAGAACCTCATCAAAAACCAAATCAATGAATTGAGGGAGGATATAAAAAAGACAAGGAAGGAACAAAAAGAAGAAACTGAAAGTCTGAAAAAACAAATCACAAACTTATGGGAATGAAAGACACAGTAGAAGAGATGAAAAAAACAATGGAAACCTACAATGGTAGATTTCGAGAGGCAGAACATAGGATTAATGAACCAGAGGACAGAACATCTGAAATCCAACAAGAAATAGAAACTATAGGAAAAAAAAACGGAAAAATATGCGCAGGGACTCAGGGAATTGAAAGACAATATGAAGCGCATGAATATACGTGTTGTGGGTGTCCCAGAAGGAGAAGAGAATGGAAAAGGAGGAGAAAAACAAATGGAGGAAATTATCACTGAAAATTTCCCAACTCTTACAAAAGACTTAAAATTACAGATCCAAGAAGTACAGCATACCCCAAAGAGAACAGATCCAAATAGACATACTCCAAGACATTTAATAATCAGAATGTCAGAGGTCAAAGAGAAAGAGAGGATCTTGAAAGCAGCAAGAGAAAAACAATCCATCACATACAAGGGAAGCCCAATAAGACTATGTGCAGATCTCTCAGCAGAAACCATGGAGGCGAGAAGACAGTGGGATAATATATTTAAATTATTAAAAGAGAAAAACTGCCAACCAAGAATTCTATATCCAGTAAAACTGTCCTTCAAAAATGAGGGAGAAATGAAAACATTTTCAGACAAAAATCACTGAGAGAATTTGTGACCAAGAGACCAGCTCTGCAAGAAATACTAAAGGGAACACTAGAGACAGATACGAAGACAGAAGAGAGAGGTGTGGAGAAGAGTGTAGAAAGGAAGACTATGAGTAAAGGTAAAAGGAAGGAAAATTAGATATGACATATAAAATCCAGAAGGCAAAAAAGTAGAAGAAAGTACTACCCATGCAGTAATAACACTGAATGTTAATGGATTAAACTCTTCAATCAAAAGACATAGTCTGGCAGAATGGTTTAAAAAACAGGACCCATGTATATGCTGTCTCTACTCAAAGGTCACGAGGCCAAGGACACAAATGGACATTTACATGTTTATAGCAGCATTATTAACAATTACCAAGTGATGGAAACAGCCAAAATGTCCATCAACAAATAGTTGACTAAACAAACTATGACATTTACATAACATGGAATATTATGCAACTGTAAGACAGAATAAAGTTATGAAGTATGTAACAACATGAATGGAACTTAAGGACATTATGCTGAGTGTGATTAGCCAGAAACAAAAGGACAAATACTGTATGGTCTCACTGACATGAACTGATATTAGTGAATAAACTTAGAATATTTCCTTGGTAACAGAGACCATCAGGAGATAGAAATAGGGTGAGATGTTGGGTGATTGGAGCTGAAGGGGTACAGATTGTGCAACAGGACTGAATATAAAATCTCAGATATGGACAGCACAATACTACCTAACAGTAATGTAATTATGTTAAAACACTGAATGAACCTGCATGTGAGAATGATAGAGGGAGGAGGACTGGGGACATAAATGAAATCAGAAAGAAAGATGGTAAAGATCAAGATGGTATAATCTAGGAATGCCTAGAGTGTATAATAATAGTGAAATGTACAATGTACAAATTTAAGAAATGTTTTTGCCTGAGGAAGAACAAAGGAATGTCATTATTGCAGGGTGTTGAAAATAGATGATAATTAATACTTTAAAATGTCACCTTATGTGTGAGACTAAAGCAAAAAATATTTATTTGTTACAAAATTTATATTCTGACTACAGCATTTCCTAATATCACTCATGTAGATAGTTTGAGTGAATGTCATAAGTACTTGGAATCTCAGGTAGCATATGAGATTTTGTTGGTTTGTCCAGAGTGATGCCCCGATGAATCCCAGAGTGATTTGATCAGTGACTGGAAAAGTATTTGCAAGCCCCCTCCGGGGAATGGTGAGAGTGGGGAGAAATTCAGCTTCCCCAAGTTGAATTCTTGATATTCTCACAAGCAGTGTAGACAACCAAAGCTATAGGCTGAGCCCCCAGGCTTGGGGTTTGTTCATATGAAACTTAACCCCACAAAGGATAGGTCAAGTCTACTTAAAATTTAGGCTTAAGAGTCACCCCCAAGAGAGCCTCTTTTGTTGCTCAGATGTGGCCTCTCTCTCCAGCCAACACAACGAGCAGTCTCACCACCCTTCCCCTCTCTGCAGGGGACATGACTCCCAGGGGTGTGGACCTTCCTGGCAACGTGGGACAGAGATCCTGGAATGAGCTGAGACTCAGCATCAAGGGACTGAGAAAAAGCCCTAGAATGAGCTGAGAATTAACATCAAGGGATTGAGAGAACCTTCTCGATCAAAGGGGGAAGAGTGAAATGAGACTAAGTGTCAATGGCTGAGAGATTCCAAACAGAGTTGAGAGGTTATCCTGGAGGTTATTCTTATGCTTTAAGTAGATATCACCTTGTTGTTCAAGATGTAGTGGAGAGGCTGGAGGGAACTGCCTGAAAATGTAGAGCTGTGTTCCAGTAGCCATGTTTCTTGATGATGATTGAACAATGATATAGCTTTCACAATGAGACTCTGCAAATGTGAAAACCTTGTGTCTGATGCTCCTTTTAGCTACTATATCAGCAAAAGAGTAGAACATATGGAATAAAAATAAATAATAGGGGGAACAAATGTTAAAATTAATTTAGTTTGAAATGCTAGTGGTAAATGAAAGCAAGGGGTAAGGAGTATGTATAATCTTTTTTTTCTCTGTTATCATTTTATTTCTTTTTCTGTTGTCTTTTTACTTCTTTTTCTAAATTGATGCAAATTTCTAAGAAATGATGAATATGCAACTATGTGATGATACTAAGAATTATCGATTGCATATGTAGAATGGAATGATCTCTTAATTTTTCTTTAATTTTTTTAATTAATAAAAGAAGTTAAAAAAAAAGAGATAACTCCCCAGGAGAACATCTTGATGAAATTAAAAAACTATATATCATGTGTATATATGGGATAATAATATAACCACAGGAATTTACAGTTGAAAGAGAGACTCAGAAATTCTTTGTCCAACCCAAACAGAAAAGAAATTTGAATTAAAATTACACAAAACCCAGGTGAGTGTTTTTTCAACTACATCCTGAGGTCCCTGGGGTTTTCTAATGAGTCCCTGGGGTATTCTAATGAATAAGTGAATGAACCAATTTGAATTAGTTAGTTTATTCACTCATTCAGGAGGAGAATCAGAACCACATTATTCAAAACTCCGTAGTTATTTTTCCTTTTCTTAACTTCTCATTATTTTGACTATTTTATACATAAAAGCAAAGCTACAAAGATTAAAGTGATTTTACCATTGTTTCTTAATATAGGTATAATTAAAGTCCACATACAACTAGACAGCTCTTTGTTAATAAAGTTTTAAAATGAGAGCAACAGACCCCTTTCTAAAAATGAAAGCATATTTCTAATATTTATTATGTTTTCATTAAATAGTAACAAATACCTAAAGGGCCTTCAGGTTTGTAGGTAAAATGTCCTCATCTATAAGCATCATCTATTGCTTCCAGAAGAGCTGGAACGTGAGGGCCAAATCTTTTTAGTCGATCAGTTTACTATCTTTCAATTCTTTCAGTTGCCTCTGATTGTAATTCAGTGTATGCTTCACATCTAATTCTTCTCTTCTAAAAACAAAATAGAAACATCATAGTTATAAAAAAATATTCACTTCTTGCCCATAATGCTTGGATGGCAACAATGACACAGCTACTCCAAAAATTTTAAGCAGAAATCTTTATTTGATAATAACTGTGTTTCCAGAGAATTATTAGAAGTCCTCAAAATTTGGCATAAAAAATGTGATGCAGGGCAGACCATGGTGGCTCAGCAGGCAGAGTTGTCACCTGCCATGCTGAAGACCTGGGTTTGATTCCCGGTGCCTGACTATGCAAAAACAAACAAAAAAGTGATGCAATAGTGATAGACTAGCAATCTCAGACAGTGTCTAATTCTAACAGTCTAAGCAAAGTCTTAGAGCAATAATCTTTTTAAAAGATTCCTTATGTACAAGAAACGCTCTGTTTTCTCCATACAAAAAGCAAAACTATATGAGAGTCAAGTAATTTTAAAAAATCATTCTAAGGATTACTTAATTCTAACTTACTTAATTCTGTTATGTTCTCCTTTGTCCTTTTCTATGGCTGTTGAAACTGTTCAATCTCTTGATTAACTGAATTTTCCCGATCCTGTAGGGCCTTTATTCTCTCTTTTAACCAGCATATTTTTTTTTGCCTTTCCAAACGTTCAGGTTCCAATGACTGATCGGTACTATTACAAAATCATACAAAGTGGAAACTTTAAGTGAAAAGCCTAACATTTTAAAAACACATACAAACTGTTCTGTTTTTTGTTGCCGCTGCTGCCCTCATGCTGGGAGCCGAGCCGGAGGGAGGGTGGTGGAGAGAAGATGGCAGAGTTGGTGAGCAGTGCTCTGGGGCTCGCCTTGGATCTCAACACCCTGAGTGTGGATTTCTGCTATGATTACAGGAGTTATGGGGTTTTGGAAAGAATATCACAAAGATGAAGTGCTCCTCTCATCAGTTTGAATAAAGGGAATAAAGCCCTGAGTTATTATTGTTCCAAAGCTGACCCTATACAAATCTGGAAAATTTTCATAAATGCAGCTCCCTTACTAAATATACCTAGAATGAGTTGCATTTGTCTTCTTGTCAAATCTTGTCTGTGATTCTAGGTTGAATTCACTATTAAAATTTCATCTGGTGGACTTCCGGAGAAGATGGTGGCTTAGTAAGACGCGCGGGTCTTAGTTCCACCTCCAGAAAAGCAACTAAAGAAACAGAAACAATATGAAACAGCTCCCAGAGTCACGACAGAGACCAAAAAGACAGCGTACCCCATTCTGGAATGGCTGAATGGGCAGGGAGAATCCGCTGCGGTGAGATACCCAAGGGGCGCGCGTTTTCCTGGCCGGGGCGGCTGGCGACCGGGGTCCCCTCCACACACATGCCTTCCCAATCCGACTGGGAACGTTGGATAGCGGGGCCCTCCCGTCATGCTTGGCGTCTTGGGCCAGCTGGGCAATTTGGACCGGCACTCCCCCAAACCGCGGCAGCCAGCGACCCCCGCTCCACGCGCGGTTTCCCGGGCTGACTGCGAGATTCAGAATGGCAAGTTAAAGGAGCCACAGCATCTTTTACTGGTGGGACCCACAGACAGACGAGTGCCACGAGCGCCACCTACTGGGCAGGAAAAGAAAAACAGAGCCCAGAGATTTCACAGAAAAACCTTTCAACCAGCCGGGTCCCACACCCAGGGAAATCTGATCAAATGCCCAGACACCAGCAGAAAATAATGGATGACGCTCGGAAAATTGAAGATATGGCCCAGTCAAAGGAACAAACCAATAGTTCAAATGAGATACAGGAGCTGAGACAACTAATGCTGAATATACGAACAGAAATGGAAAAACTCTTCAAAAACCAAATCAATAAATTGAGGGAGGACATGAAGAAGACATGGGCTGAACAAAAAGAAGAAATAGAAAATCTGAAAAAACTAATCACAGAACTTATGGGAGTGAAGGACAAAGAAGAAAAAATGGAAAAAACAATGGATACCTACAATGGTAGATCTAAAGAGACAGAAGCTACACTTAGTGAACTGGAGGATGGAACATCTGAATTCCAAAAAGAAACAGAAACATAGGGAAAAGAATGGAAAAACTTGAGCAGGGGATCAGGGAACTGAATGACAATATGAAGCGCACAAATATACGTGTTGTGGGTGTCCCAGAAGGAGAAGAGAAGGGAAAAGGAGGAGAAAAACTAATGGAAGAAATTATCACTGAAAATTTCCCAACTCTTATGAAAGACCTAAATTTACAGATCCAAGAAGTGCAACACACCCCAAAGAGAATAGACCCAATAGGCCTTCTCCAAGACACTTACTAGTTACAATGTCAGAGGTCAAAGAGAAAGAGAGGATCTTGAAAGCAGCAAGAGAAAAACAATCCATCACATACAAGGGAAACCCAATAAGACTATGTGTAGATTTCTCAGCAGAAACCATGGAAGCTAGAAGACAGTGGGATGATATATTTAAATTACTAAAAGAGAAAAACTGCCAACCAAGACTCCTATATCCAGCAAAATTGTCCTTCAAAAGTAAGGGAGAAATTAAAACATTTATAGACAAAAAGTCACTGAGAGAATTTGTGACCAAGAGACCAGCTCTGCAAGAAATACTAAAGGGAGCACTAGAGTCAGATACGAAAAGACAGAAGAGAGAGGTATGGAGTAAAGTGTAGAAAGAAGGAAAATCAGATATGATATATATAATACAAAAGGCAAAATGGTAGAGGAAAATATTATCCAAACAGTAAAAACACTAAAAGTTGATGGACTGAATTTCCCAATCAAAAGACATAGAATGGCAGAATGGATTATGACCCAGCAATACCACTGCTAGGTATCTACTCAAAGGACTTAAGGGCAAAGACACAGATGGACATTTGCACACCAGTGTTTATAGCAGCATTATCTACAATTGCAAAGAGATGGAAACAGCCAAAATGTCCATCAACAGACGAGTGGCTAAACAAACTGTGGCATATACCTATGATGGAATATTATGCAGCTTTAAGACAGACTAAACTTATGAAGCATGTAATAACATGGATGGACCTAGAGAACATTATGCTGAGTGAGTCTAGCCCAAAACTAAAGGACAAAACTGTAAGGTCCCACTGATGTGAACTGACATTCGAGAATCAGCTTGGAATATATCATTGGTAACAGAGACCAGCAGGAGTTAGAAACAGGGTAAGATAATGGGTAATTGGAGCTGAAGGGATACAGGCTGTGCAACAGGACTAGATACAAAAACTCAAAAATGGACAGCACAATAATACCTAAGTGTAATGTAACTAGGTGGGAACACTGAATGAAGTTGCACCTGAAATATGGTTTTTTGTTTGTTTGTGTGTTTGTATCTTTTGTTTTTGTTTTTTTACTTTTCCCTTTATATATATATATATATATTTTTATTAGTATTATTATTTTAATTCTCTTCTCTATATTAACATTCTATATCTTTTTCTGCTGTTTTGCTAGTTCTTTTCCTAAATCGATGCAAATGTACTAAGAAATGATGATCGTACATCTATGTGATGAAACTAAGAATTATGAGTGCATGTGTAGAATGGAATGATTTCTAAATGTTGTGTTCATTTCTCTTTTTTTTGATTAATAAAAAAATTAAAAAAAAACATACAAACCAATGTGAGAAAATTCCTTTAGCAATACAAAACATATAATTATCTATTTTGCCTTGATTACTTTATTACAAAATGAGGTAATCAGGAAAATTACAAAGTAACTATCCCATCTTTTTTTAGTTCTTCAACCCTTTTACAAAGCTGTTCATCATCTTTCTTTAATGCTTTATATTCATTTAGTGAACGGTTATATAAAACCTAACAAGAAATTAGACATGCTTTAAAAAAATGAGGAAACAAATGTCCTATTCAAGTCACTTCTGCCAAATCTTTAAATCGGATGCTAAATAAACACAAACAATATTTTCTAAATACAATACATACAGGTTACTACATATGTCATTACATTTTTTTAAGTCTGAAAGGAACATATTTCAACCCAATTACAAAACCTCTACTCATAAATAAGTGCACAGTATTTATATTTGATATGCAGTTTTACATATGCTGGGTTTGAAAATTTCTCTCACCTCAGCTTCATTGTAGGCTCTTTTCTTTTCAATAACATCTGCTTTTAATACCATACATTCTGGTGCTCGTGCTTTTGTCTCTTGACAATTTTTCCAACTTTATCTTGAATATCCTTGTACTTTTTTTCTGCTTCATTAAGCCTGAACTTTAAGAAAAGAATAACTTGCTGGAGCATATTTTATCTTTCTTCAATAAACAGAGAAAAATTTTAAAAATAGTTATATATATGGTCTACATTCCACTAATACATTAATTTCACTTTGACTAAATAAACCCAAGGCATGAGGTAAGTAAAATTATATAAAATGTCAAAACATAAGAAATGTGCTGTTTTCTCAGGATACAAAGAATAAAAATTGTCTTCAAATTACAGGATTAAAGAGAGACACACAATCTGGCAGGGAAACTGACACATAAACTGTTAATTTGGTACAGGGAAGGAACCCCTAGGTCTACCAGAAAACTGGGTATGCCTGCAAAGGGAAGGAGCACATGACCCACGAATTGAAAGGTGAATTTACGCCAATGAGGTAGATCAACAGAGGCAGCCTGAAGGCACGTACAAAGTCACGAACACCCACTTTAAGACTTAAATGTTCTACTGGAGCACTTGCTGAAAAGGTGGCAGGAGATGAGGTGAAGGGTAGAAAGGCTTGAATTCTGAAGTGAAGCCCTTATGATTACATCATCTGGCCAATAAGAAGAAAGGATACAACAAATCTACACGTTAGACCACTCCAGAAATACTTGCAAGACAGGGAAGATTGGGAAAATTAAAGGGAAAGGATTTCAGTAAGAACTCAATACAATATTGTAAGGTAAAAAATATTTTGGGACCAGAATGGTGAACTGACAACAGAGATGTATTAGAAGACACAGATATGAGAACTATACAAAGCCAAATATTCTTCAGATGAAGAGCAAAGGAATAAAATGCTCAAGACCACACAAGTACAGACAAATTCCAAAACTTTTAATTTTCTGTCTTGATGCTTTATCTGATAGATTGGTCAACTATCCCATTTCAAAGATAATAGAAGTATCAAAAGGAATTTATTCCCCAAAATCAAAGAAATTGACATTT